>NC_085113.1:12426856-13626856 GCF_030269925.1 Bombyx mori
CTCTCTCTCTGTCTAAATGTGTATGTACTCAAGTCGAAAATGTTAGTAAAACGATAATGTCCATTAAGGACGGACGGTTCCTGTGGAGAAACTTGAGCTGAGGAGTCATGCTGCGTGATGTCACCTCTCGGCTACATTATTGTTTACAGAGCCTACCTGATGTTAAATGGTCACCGGAGGCCATGGACATCGACAACATAAATACTGCAACTCACCATTTTTTCCCCCTACCTATGCGCCGGTAGCCTAAGAGGCTATTTCAACTTCTCGCGGACGGGTAGGTGAGCTCACGGGCTCAACCTGAGAGAATTTGCTAACACTACCCCTGGCAAGAGCAGTGCTTCGCAGAATCTACCACAGGATCGGAATCGCGACAGCCCTTCAAACCGAAACGCATTACTGCTTCGCGTTCGAAATAGGCTGGATGATGGTACCTACCAATGCGGGCTCACAAGACTTCAACCAATAAAAACAAATTTAATAATCTCGATAATTTATTAGTTTTAATGTAATCAGTCTCAAACCCCGTAACCACGAGGCCTGTTAATAATTCAATACCTCGAAGACTTCAACAACGGATAAAACAGGTTTTATAAAACCGTCGATAGATCGACTCTCTATTAACGCGTATCAAGAGCGCGGAGCGTCGGAATACCGACTGTTTGCGCAGTTTGATTATAGGTATTGACCCGTACGGACGTGTCGTAGCGCACGCATAGGTATATATTTTGATAAATTAATAACGGTTATAAATTATTTTGCTGTGAAATTAGCACTAATTAATGTGTTTTTTTTTTCAGTTAAAGTTTGTATAAGGTAAGTTTTTTTCTTTCTTTCTTAAATCTTTTAGCAATGTGAAAATAAGTTCAGCATTAAAAGGATTAAGATAATTTATCTGAGACGTTTAGAATTGAAATCGTACGCTACATTCGTATTGTGTTGACTAACATTTGTTTAAGTTTCCTTTCATTATGACAACAATCCGCTGACCTAAATTAGTCTTGGCTATTTTCTGGTAAACCCTGATGCATTCGTTTTTATTTATTTACTGCGCAGATCGGAGCACGAGGTCGCGGCCCGCCTGGTAGTATTAACCACCAGTTGTCATAATATTATTACCGACTCAAATTGTAAATTATTTGAAGAATTTGATTGAAGTAATCCGGTTTATTTTAAATTTTTTTATTGCTTAGATGGGTGGACGAGCTCACAGCCCATCTGGTGTTAAGTGGTTACCGGAGTACATAGACATCTACAACGTAAATGAGCCACCCACCTTGAGATATAAGTTCTAAGGTCTCAGTATAGTTACAACGGCTGCCCCACCCTTCAAACCGAAACGCATTACTGCTTCACGGCAGAAATAGGCAGGGCGGTGGTACCTACCCGCGCGGACTCACAAGAGGTCCTACCACCAGTAAAAGAAATTCGGTGTTGGACACAGGCCACTCGCAAGGCACGCCACGCGACCCGATCGTGGGCTTCTCATCTTATCCATTATCCGCTATCATGCGTATATATCGTCGCTTCATCGGTCCATGGTCTCCACTATAGAACTCTTCTATCCCAGCTGTTTTAAAAAATGATTTAATGACAATAAAAAACGCGAAATTAAACCGTAAAAGTACTTTAAATCATGTCCACCGCTCGTGAAAAAGAATCGAAGAGAAAAACTATTAATAATTAATTTACAATGCGGAGGAAAAATATTGAACAGAATGAATTGCTTTAAATTTTCGCGGTTATCTATCTATGAAACTGCAACAGCGTTGAAATGTCGCGAACTCATCAAATATTAAAACCGTTGTAAGAACCCGTCAAATAATTGTATTCAGAGCATTATTTACATTGTAGTACATACTTCAATTATATACAGCAAGATTTTCACTAGTCCCAAATCTTCATCAAAGAACCTCTATAATTATATAATACATAAATACAATTATGCTCTTCATTTTAATCGGAAAGGCGAAAGAAAAAATATATTATCGTCTCACATTTTGACACATGTAAAGTTTTTCCAAAGCATGAACCAATTAAATTCGCATTTAAATAAACGATAACAAATATTTAATTAAATATTACCTGGTCTTGACTTTCGTCCGTGTACCATACAACCATATTTGAGATCTATTTCAATATATATAAGACACCTTTTAGCCGAAACAAATTCGAACACAACCTTTTTTAAAACACAATTTATTAAAGTGTTTTTTCTTAAAGAATTAAGCACAGGGATTCGATTTAAGCATCACAAATTAATAAAGTAACAATTTTTTTTTGTTAAATGTAGGCACAGGAATTCGTTCCCGTCCGCCGATATCAGAAGACTGGCTCATTAGCGTTCCTGAATGCGAAACGGCGTCATCCTCACGGACGCACACAACCACAGACGCACCCACACATTGTTCAATTACAATAACAATACACGGGCGTTAGCCAAACAGTATCCGGCGCGTATGGTGCAAGTTACGAGAAGAACACCTTTATATTTATTTTAATTTAGTGAAACATGTTCAGTGCGTCCGGTTTTTTTTTATATCCTTTGTAGGCAGACGAGCATACGGCCCACCTGATGGTGAGTGGTTACCGTCGCCCATGGACTTCAGCAATGCCAGGGGCAGAGCCAAGCCGCTGCCTACCGTGATTTGATACCGGGTTTTGCGTATTTATTTGCATAGTCGGACAGAAAACTTCGTCTAATTCGAGTACAATGTTAACTGTTGCTAATTTATATTAGACGTTAATTATAATATTTAATAGAAATTTCTACCTATTCTAGTAACCTCGAGGGGTTATTCTAGATTCGCCGAACTAGTAGGTGAGCTCACGGGGCTCAAACCTGACGATGTTGCTAATCCGAATCCTAGCAAGAGCCGTGCTTTGCAGAATCTACCACAGGATTGGAAACGCGGCCCACTGAAAAGATCCGGCGAGAAACTCAGTGGGCTGTGGCTGTGGGTTAATTTACTCGCCGAGCCCGACGAGTTCGATGAGAACGGTGACGAACCTTTTGAATGAAATAATATTCATTCTCCATTGTTAACCGATTCAATTAAAATTCGCTTCACAAGTGTAGAAGTTGATAAAACCGTCGTTTGTGTTAATTTCACCCACGACTTGTTTATGTGTTTGTAAATTTTCTACAAAAATGTGTTCAGTAATTATTTCCAGTTAATTCAAATTTTTTTTAATGGTTATTATTAACCTATATGTCAAATTCAAAATAATATTTATTTATCGTAAATTCTACGCCACTTCAAAATTACGTCGTAAGTTAATCCGGAACGCTTTCGGTGAGCCGAAGGTAAGAGATAAACACTTAGTTCACTTACTGATATCATTAATACTTATCATGTATCGTGTGATCTTTTACACAAGACCTTTAAGATTTACTTACACAAGTCGATGCAAATATATTTTTTGCCTACATCCGTTATGTAAATATTATCAATGTATAGTCGTGAAAAAAAAAGCACGACCCGCTACCTCTTATAACTTGTTCGTTGTATGTAAAACGTCAATAGGACCATCAACATAGGAGCACAGTAATCGTTTCTGGCTACTGTCATTGCGATTCCTATAAGTACTGCTTTTTAAACGACCAACAACAGACGAGGGAGAAATTGTTGTGTCGAGGTCCACTGAATTTCTCGCTGGATCTTCTCATTGGATCGTAAATCCGATCCGGTGGTAGATTCAGCGAAGGTTAGGGCTAGTGTTAGCAAATTCTCCCAGGTTTAGCCTGTAAGCTGACCTACCCGTCCAGGCGTACCTGGAATAGCCTGTCAGGCTACCAGAGGTAGAGAAAAAAAATTGTGGTGTCGCGATGTATTTTCTTTAGCCGTTACTGTCTCTAAGATTTATTAAAAGGCACCTCATTCTTGTTTACTTCTGATGACATTTAAACCATTTGAACAGTAGGGTTACGTACAATAGAGACGTACAATATGACCTTATTATATTTGAGGACCGTATATCAGCTATCAAATGTGGCTATATATAGAACACATTGTTCAAAGACGCAAAGGAAACATTGTCCACTAAGCCAGTATTTTGTTATTCTTGCCCCGCTCGGCTGTGAAATATCAAAACCCAGTATCTGCATAAAACTAAATTTTACAGGAGAGCCGAAAAACAATTTCATATCTTTGACAGCGTGCCGTTTCAATAATATTAGTCGTACCTTCTTGAGAGTGATTGCAAAATTTGAGGTGCATAACAGGCTTTATAAAAAAGTAGATTTCATGCGTCTATCACAAAAGATGTGCGTAGAGGAGCAGTTACTAATAAAAAGATTGTTTTCTTAGATCAAACTTTTTGAGTGTGACAATTTCAAAACCTAGTAAGATCACTTGCTTTGTTTTCATCTAATTCTAAAATATAATGAGTGGGGATAAACGCAAATTAATAGACTTAGTAAGATCACTTGCTTTGTTTTCATTTAGGTCTGAATTTACTGAGTAGGAACTAAATGCAATTTTTTAAACATAGTAAGAAAAAACAGAATAAAACAACATAAATATGGGCAGAAATAAGCAGTTTTAATGAAAAAGAAAAAAAAAACACATAATCGGAAACCAAACACTATTTGTTCACAGTAAAAAATCAAAAAATAATCACTCAAAATATTTGAAAACAGTCAAATAAAAATAAATTATTCGGTTATTAATATTTGTCCACTAGAAACTAAATTAACTGGATTATTATTAATCGGTACACTTTGCCAAGACTTCTTCTCCAAAACTTCTTTAAGCTAAATAAAGTTGTTACTATGCCTTCCTTTTTACTTTCGTTAATGCCTCTTGGAATATTTTTTAAGGTTGGCATGATCAAGAGATTGTGTTTTTAATAAGAGAATTCAACTCGGAATACGGAGATTAAAAATCATTCAAAACATATTACGGCACCCATTTACAAATATTATTTCAACCAAAGAACTAAGCAAAAAATTATTAATGGGAACAAGGTCATCATTGCGTCGCGGTATGCGTTTCTTTTTTACCCACTCATACGATTTTTCGAATTCGATAACTTCAATATGCGATTTGCAACCCAAAATTACATTCTTATAGTCTTCAAAATCGTACACAGCATCTTTTGTTTTTAATCTGCCTCTCCATATTGCCATGAACTCCATCAGCGACATGCTTGTGTGATCTTTAGTTAGGTAGGTATTACAAAGTCCAACTTTTTAAATTGAAAAACCCAGAGATTATTATAGTAACAAGTGATGTAAAGAGGATCCAATTTTTATTTTGAGCTCTGCAATTATCACACCACAATATCAAATGATTAAAATCTCTTTCTTTTTCGATCATTGCTGCAATTGCATTAACAATGTCATGAGCATCTCGTCCAGAACAGGCTTCATGCCATAGAATACAAATATTATTAACATTCGTTTTCTTTCTGATTGGTGCAAATGTCAAGTTGAAAGTTATCATTCTACTCAAGAAAAACGATTCTTTGACTTTAGGCATGTCGGGTAACAACATAACTTTTTGTAAATCCATCGAATAGTATCTCACAGAGGAAGTATTTTCTAGGGAGGCATCTTCTTGATACTTTTGTATTGCTTTACTTGCTCTAGCTTTGTGATCCCCGTATGCAGTTTTAACATCCTCTGGAATATTTGCACCTTCATTTACTTTATGTGTCGTAGTAGGTTGCAATTTTGGAAAACAAAAAACCTTGACAATAATAAAACACACTGAAGCGTACTTACATTTCACCATGTTGTTCTTTTAAAGCATTCAAGATCAATTTCGACCTATAAAACTGATTTTTACTCATTTTATAGACAAAAACACGAACAACGTGCAACGATTTTCTCACTTACTAAAGTTTCGCGGGAGTTTTGACGTTTATTTCAACCATTTCATTGCCTTAGTATCTGCATGAACCATTTTAAATCCAAGTAACTACAAGCACTTATTAGGTTTTTAAAATGGTTGATGTTATATACTATGTTCTAATCTTGTAATTTTTGCATTTTGAAAACCTTTACTGTAGATACTAGGTTTCTGACTTTGTGTAACTTCGTTTTTTACAAATTTTTGGGGGTTTTTGCTATCCTAATATGTGGAGAATGGTCTACAAGGTCGAAAAATGCAAAAACACACTTTTTTTTAAATTTGTCAGATACTAGGTTTTGAAATTGGACAGCCGCGCTGATCGACCTAGCTGTTCAGAATTTGGGTATTCATAATATTTCTTAAAAGTATTCAATGTCCCTTTTGGGTATATGTACAAAATGATGTAATGACAACACAGATTCGTAAACGATGATCAAACTTTAGATTGCTGGCTAAGTATTTGTACAGGTCTGGGGGTCATTGAGGAGATGGCAATTATCTCAATTGCGTAGGAAAGTTAAAGAGAAGTAGACGGCTTATATTTTCAAGCTACAAAATGAAAAACATTAGAGGCACACGATAAATCACGTGCGAATTTTGCAAAATATGGGGAAGGATAATATATAGTAAAACTAAATGTTTCATACAAGTTTCATAATTTAAAAATGATTCACACGAAAGCTGATCGTTTGAAAGGAAATTCAAATTCGATATCGTTTCGCAGAACTGTGAGGAAAAAACGGGAAGATTCATAGCGATTTGCGGGAACAATGTTTCCTTCCGCATATCCGTAAAATCTTTCGCGCACCTAAAATTTCAAGAAAGATTTTTAATCTCGTTATTTTGGATTTCCTTAAATGTTGTATTCATTTAGATATATATGTATATTCAGTTTTAGTTACGTCGATAGCGTGTATGTAGATTATTGAGTGCCGACCGTGCATCGGAAACCGCAGCTTTTTGTTCCTACCTGAGCTGATGGTCTATACAGTCTAGAGAGACCATGTCAGCGTCACCGTGCTAGTAGTAGGAGGTGAGCTCGCGGGGCTCAAACCTGACGATGTTGCTAATACGAACCCTAGCAAAAGCCGTGCTCCGCAGAATCTACCGCCGGATCGGAAACGCGACCCACTGAGAAGATCCGACGAGAAACTCAGTGGGCTGTGTCTGTAGGTTAATTTACTCGCCCAGCCCTTCGTCGCAAGCAACGGGCTCGACGAGATCCGAGATGACGTGCTTGGGGCGACGTCGACTGCTGTCCATTCTTTCCGCAGGATTGGCGATGTAGTTACCGGCGGCCACGATGAGAGGGTCCTCGGGTCGTGCCGCTGTATCGACATGGAAAAGCCGCAACGTTGATAGACGAATATAAGGTGGGCATACAATCTGGTGAAGGTCGCGGAAATCCCACTAGATGCGGGAAGGGCAAGATTGGCGGGAGACAGGATTTACCATGTCCAGTATCGCCAACGTCTAAAGACGATGTTGGCTGTGGTAAACAAGCAAACTCTTTAGGCTAGGCGTATCTGGCAAGTGCTTGGCGATTCGTGAGTTTTCGACGCTCACGTCAATCAACTCTGCTGATATTTTGTACAAGATCTTGCAAATTATCAATAAAATGAGATAATTTCTGTCTTCTTTTAAATATCAAATTAGAAAAAGAATAAGAGTTGAGATTAAAACGGACTGAGTCGTACGATCGATCTTATTAATTCAGCATTCAACATGATCACATTTTCCTGTTTATTTAACAAAAATGATGCACCTATATTTTTTTTAATATTTTTTTATTGCTTAGATGGATGGACGAGCTCACAGCCCACCTGGTGTTAAGTGGTTACTGGAGGCCATAGACATCTACAACGTAAATGCGCCACCCACCTCGAGATATAAGTTCTAAGGTCTCAGTATCAGTCTCAGTACAGTGGCTACCCCACCCTTCGAACCGAAACGCATTACTACTTCACGGCGGAAATAGGCGGGGTGGTGGTACCTACCCGTGCGGACTCCTAAGAGGTCCTACCACCAGTGAAGGTGAAGTTGGGGTGATATCTCTGGATTCCGACTATACACCGGATAGGCCATGAGTTCAGTCACCCATCTACGCAATAAAAAAGTGGTCTAATTATTTGGAGATAATCGGTCGTCAGCAAAACAGTATGACGTATATATCTAGGACGTAAACATT
Organism: Bombyx mori; assembly: GCF_030269925.1. NCBI lineage: Eukaryota > Metazoa > Arthropoda > Insecta > Lepidoptera > Bombycidae > Bombyx > Bombyx mori. The sequence goes on from NC_085113.1 coordinate 12,434,903, forward strand.
ACCCTTGCTTAAATACGCAGATGCTCTCCGAGTAGCCGTGTGCTTTGCGCGAGTTTTTAACGTTCTCGATCGCGTAAAAGTTAACTCAAATTTGTATGGAGTTGGAACAGCGCCCCTAGCGGAAAACGAAGGGAAACTGTCTAAGAGATCGATCTAAAAGTTAACAAAACTCGCACTAAGCATAAAGGGCTCTATAAAACATTGACGTGACGCCTAACAAGCACCATGAAATACAAGTTGCTCTCGATTAACGTTATCGACAACTTATAAACTAACTTTTTTCAAAAGTGGGTACTGTAAGGTTTATTGTAAAATAATTAAAACAAAAATAATAAAATGTATCATGTTAAACTTAAGGCAATTATCGGATTGTCAAATAGCAACACTGTTAGTGGGAGCAATGGCAGTAGTGGGGAAGTGACATAATAAAAAAGGCGGTAGTCTGAAAAAACGACACAGAAATCAGTGTATTGAGTAGTGAGCAGATATCTAAAGATTGTACAAGTGGAGTTACAAATAAAGCAGTATTAAGTGAACTATTGCAACCTGTGTATTTATTTACTGGCTCTGGAGTATGAGTCTACAGTACGTAGGTACCTACATGATCTCACGCAATAAATCAAACAGACAGTTATCGATACACAATTCGTATTCTTCTCATAATAATTAGAAAACATTTAATTGACTCATACTCATATGTAGGTCGCTTGATAACTCCGAGAAGGATCGCCTTGCGCCGTGTGTCATCACATTAATATTAGTAGCTATTAATTCACTATTTTAATTAGTTTTATTGTTTTCGTAGTTTAGTGTTGTCTGAGTGTATCTATTTATCTATGCTGTTTAGATGACAAGGGACCGAAACAAAGATGTTTTATCATTTGAATCACTGCCATGATTTGGTATGTCTTCACGGCAATGATGGGGCTGTCTCGGTACTGTAGCGCGTCGACGATTTTCGCGGAGACTCACATAGATGAGGCTTTTACGCGATCATTCGTAAGCGCGTGGCCTCCGCGTGGCGCCGGCTCCGGGACAGCCCGAACGGCCTCCTGGCCGCGATAGGGAGTCGCTATTGCTGCCCTATACTGAGGCACTGGAATGAAGTCCGTGTTGGCTCAAGACCGGCCATGGTCAATGTAAAATAAATAAAATGTACTTATTACTAACACTTCATATTATGAAATTTAATTAATAATAATAAAAATTTATTATTATTATTATTATTAAATGCATGAAATAGAACGACTGTCTTTTGTTGATCGTAAATAAACTTTCCTGGTTCACCAACAACAATTTAAGCCGTCGGAAAAAAGGTAGGATGGGTAAGCAGGTACCGACTCCTGCTAGTGTTGACCAAAAGTAGTCATGTGTTAAGGGTAGATAAACCGTTATGGAATAGAAGATGCGACCTCATGTCTTGAGGTGCGAGGCGGATCACGTTGTGAAGCAAAACAGTAAAAAAAGGAAAACTGTTCGAAACATAGCAACCCTATTTTCCTCACCGCGGCGGAAGCGGGGGAGAGGCGTGGACTTACAGAATAAAACGACGTGCATCGACGAAAAACACAATCATTGTCGGTCCCGTAAAATTGTATTAACTTTGATCCGATTAATAAACCAGCTTTAAAATACAGTCCACTTTTATTCGTATAAGCCTTGCACCCAACATCTCATCGCAACGGCGCCAACATATGGTCCTTCAAACCTCAACATAATCGGAAGAAGATTGTACATCGGGTCTATCAAAGAAGTCTTTTGTAATATCGTTATATTTTTCCTTACCTCTTTAAGAATTACTTTTAACTATTATGTAATTGTTTTTCAATATTAAAACAGCATAACTCATATACTGTGTGTTTCGTGCGAGTTTTTAACGTTCTCGATAGCGTAAAAGTTAACTTAAATTTGTATGGAGTTGGGACGTTAGCCTACGTTTGCCGACTCTGAATTCCATTAGCACAAAAAAATATCCCACCCATAAATAACTAACAGCAAACATACCTATATAAAGATTAAAATCTCTATCACTAAATTACATTTTTATTGTACTGTACTGCCTTATCGTATTATGAGATCTCTTCCAGATATATATATTTTTTATTGCTTAGATTGGTGGACGAGCTCACAGCCCACCTGGTGTTAAGTGGTTACTGGAGCCCATAGACATCTACAACGTTAATGCGCCACCCACCTTGAGATATAAGTTGTAAGGTCTCAGTATAGTTACTATAAACTAAATATTTCGTTAGAACCACCAGGAAACGGGTACACGAGCTCTCTTTGAGCATTGTCGTAGGTCGTTTGAGCACTCGTGAACATAATTCACGTTTCAACATTAAAACTATTTGTGATACGCCTTTTATGAATCACTAGTGTTCAAATTGCATGCAACGTAACATTCTAGATAGCTGATAGATATGTTGTAATTATAAGTAGTATGCAAATTATGAGTTCAATAGTTTAATAACATTACCAGTATTTTTTTTATTTATTGTTGTAAGCGGAGAGGCGAGTATACGGTCTTGATGATAAGTGGATAAATTCAAACTTAGGACTTAGCGGTCATAATTGCTCATAATGTTTTATGACAACGCAAAAAAAACCTACTTATAACAAAAATATATTTACTACTAAGCAATTTTAAAATAAAATATTGAAAAAACTCACAATCCTCTTCATTTTAGAAACAAATCTATCCAAAGCGTCCGTCGGCATTATTTTAATCGGAAGAAAACGCGAAATTATTTTATTTATTTCCTTAAAACGCGTCCGCTCTCAGAGGAGGTTATTTGGATACTGAAAGAGTATTCTCTGTGTGGTGCACCTGACGCGCGGGTGTGGGTGTATTAATTACGTTATCAGATGTGTGACAATGTCGCAGGGTTTGTGTACGAAAATAGATCATATCACGATAAGGCTAACGTCAAAGCATATATGAAGTGTATTCATATGAGATTATTGTAAAAAATCTCTCATGTGCCTTGTCTAATATCTAACATTAACGTAATTTAGACTTCATAATCGTTTAAAGATATATATTTTTAGTGGTGGTAGGACCTCTTGTGAGTCCGCGCGGGTAGGTACCAACGCCCTGCCTGTCTACCGTGAAGCAGTAATGCGTTTCGGCTTGAAGGGCGGGGCAACCGTTGTATACTGAGACCATAGAACTCATATCTCAAGGTGGGTGGCGCATTTATGTTGTAGATATCTATGGGCCCCAGTAACCACTTAACACCAGGTGGGCTGTGAGCTCGTCCACACACCTACACAATAAAAATAAAAATTATGAAGAGAATATAAATGTCTTATGTTCTAACTCATGTTTCACATCCTATGCCCTTCTTAAAAACTAGATTTCAAAAGAACCCTAAAGGGCAAGCAACGACTCGGCTCTGAAGTTGCAACTGCTCATGAGCATTGGTGACCGTTGACCTTCATTTGGGCCATATGCTTGTCTGCCTTCGAAGCCAAAATTGCTTAATATTTAATCCCAAAATATAAAGTAAATATTTGTATACTCTATTAGTCAAATCCAACTCTTGCTTTGCTGGCCAATCTTTTATTCGACTTTATTTCGATCACTACGAAACTCCACAGGATCTCCCGCTAGTCCGATCTGTAATTTCTTGAATTTTTTATCGAAATACATCTGGCTGTGTCGGACTATATAGGGAACATACATACACACATCGACTTTTATATCAATATCGACCGCCGGAGTCTTTCTATATTTAAATTAATCATGAGATCGTTCATTATTTAGACACAGAAAAACATAATATGGACAATCACACGCACAAACAGTATTTCTTTTATTACAATAAGTTACAAAAAACCTCGTCCATTTCCAAACTAAAAATGATTATTATGCAATGCCAATTCTAATTTTGATATTTAAATACCAATCAGAGTATTTTCAGTATGAGCAATTTTTACCCGTTATGAGCTTTATATAATTTTCTTTTCAGGAAGCTTGGGGAACTACACTAGAACTTAAATAAACTGATCGCTTTTTTTTTCCTACCTATGCTGATAGCCTTGAGAGGCTATTTCAGCTTCACCCTAACGTGTGTAGGTGAGCTCACGGGACTCAAACCGGAGTGTTGCTGACACTGACCCTAGCAAGAACAGTGCTTCGCAGAATCTACCACCGGATCGGAAACGCGACCCACTGAGAAGATCCGGCGAGAAACTTAGTGGGCTGTGTCTATGGGTTAATTCGCTCATCGAGCCCTTCGTGGCAAGTGACAGGTTCGGTGAGGACGGTGACCCATGCTTGAGGTGCCTAAAAGAACCGTTAATGGATCAAGAGGATCCGTAATGACGTGCAGTCGCTTTATCGTACTTCATCATTTTAACGAAATTTAACGATCTCCACAAGATTCCCTTGAATATAGGAAAATAACATGCGTCATTATCACAACACCACAAAGGGTTTTTGTAGGTACCGCACAAGGACGGCGATTAAAGCCCTTAGGTCTCCACAAACAAATAAACGATAAGATTAAAAGGGTCTGTAATGTAAGCAATGTAGAATTCAATATTTGTTCTTCCCTATTAACTTTGGACTATCACGGTGTACCTGGTAAAAATCATCTCTATAGTCTCTTATGACTGAGGCTTTATGTTTGAAATATGGAACAAGATTTTCTCAAATATTGTTTTTATGGTTTTACTTTCGTTCACGCTACTAGTCACTAAAATTTATGAACATTATACAATACTATTCTTTTCTTTGTTTAGGAAAATCGATGACTTGCAATAACAAAAAACCGAAATGACTGAAACACACACATAAAGGATACCAAAAGATACAAAGTTAGATGATTTTGTTTTGACAGTTCTTCTGTGAGCCGTGATTCATCATGGAAGTAAATAGTGGTCGGTTTTTTGGATTTGATAGGTGCATCAAAGTTGTTTATTAAAATGGATACATTTATAAACAGTCTGTATATGAAGTGAGCAAGAGAGAGCACCATGTCTGTGACCCAAATGTAAATATTAAACTTATGTTCGTGTGTGTGTCGTTCCTCCGAGGGGCGGTCACTCCAGGGACGGTCCCGGGGCAGGAGGGGGAGGGGGCCTACTCGCATATTGTCATTGCCAGAGTCCCTAAACGTCTAAGCCTCGAATTATATTGTATACCAAACTTTTTGCTTCATAGGCCGCTGGTGTATTTAGACGCCGCCATTACGTCCCAGTGACGTCATAATTGTTCCTAATGACGTTTGGATAGCTAACGCCCCCGCCTTGCAGTGAACCGCGTCGACCACATGCGATAGGGACGCATGAAATAACATCAGTGTACGTAATTCAATTAGTCAACGTGGTTCGCCACTGTTCGAGTGGTAAGTACATGATATTTAAATATAAATTAATACGTGACGCAAAAACTTTGTACCACTTTTTACGCAAAATTGCGCAGACGGAGGAGTATGAAATTTCCCACACTTATCTATACTAATAATATTATAAAGAGGAAAGATTTGTTTGTTTGTTTGTATTGAATAGGCTCCGAAACCACTGAACCGATTTAAAAAATCACTGTTGGAATGCTACGCTATCCCCGGGTGACATAGGCTATATTTATTATATTTTAAAAAAAATTAGGGATCCTTACTGAAACTCCAATAATGTAACCCAATGTGTAAAAAAATTACCTAAAATTCTTTACATCGCGTCGCCATTTCCCAAGCGAAGCCGGGGCGGGCCGCTAGTACACAATATAGTGAAGGGGTGCAGAATAGTAATATTTTTTACATTAAATCAATAGAAAAACGATCAATAGAACGGCTTTCCTCATCTATTTCTTGCCGGAAAACCTTCGCAAGTCATCGCCTCATCTGCAGGGACGTCTTAAATTAGGCTGGGGTCCTTGGCCACACAAGGATTTGAGGCCCTTTTGGAAAGTAAAAAAAGCGAATTATAATAACATTTTTTTACTGAGTATGACCATTTATTATAGGTAATCAAATACGGTATGATATAACATGTCATTAATGATATTAGAATGCTGCTGGTTTTTTGGTTACGATCACGATAACGGAAACCGAATAAATGTGTGAAAGAAATTGTCGGTCCTTAGGGGCCCCTGAGCCCTGGGCACGGGCCCCGTGTGCCCTTATGGTAAAGACGGTATTGCTCATCTGGTCCCGCATTGCGTTTGCCGGCGCGCGCTCTCCTCTCAAGAATTCCTCTGCTTAAGCGATAGCTGGTTCTGTGGCAAATATGCTTAGTTCACTGCCACGTCAGCCTGCAGATTCTCTGAGCTACGTCGATGACTTTAATTCCTTATTTACGTAAACATTGAGTTAAAACTTTTACAATGTGTAACAAAGTTTAAATACCAGCGTTACAGCCACTCATACACACACACCCACCATATTAATATTGAGTAAACTAAGCACAACACAGGTTCCTATTTACGCGTGTACCAGATAATTTATGAATTACAATGTTGAATTAGGCTAATTATGGAAATGTCTATTGACTTGGATTTGTATGTGTGTTGTCTTGGTATTAGTAGTTTAAGTTTTAAGAATAGAACTCAGATTGTGATGTCGTATTGAAGATCGCGGCGAACATTTTTTAGATTTTTATTTTAGTTTTTAATGCGCAGACAATTTAACGAGCTCACGTCCCACCTGGTGTTAAGTGATACATGAGCTGATATAATCTATACTATTTTTTTTGTTTGAACGCGCTAATCTCAGGAACTACTGGTCCGATTTGAAAAATTATTTCAGTGTTAGATAGCCCATTTATTGAGGAAGGCTATGTAACACGGTGAGGCCAATACAAGTGGAGCACCAATAAAGAATATTTCAAAATAGGGGTTCTAAATAGCTCCTTAACATTCTACAATTCTAAAATATTTTCACTTTCTACGTAAATGAAGTGGGGGGTAAAATTTTGCGTTATGCCAAAGTAACTATTCCAGGCGGACGAAGTCGCGGGCAAAAGCTAGTATATTATAATGTGAATGACACCACCCACTTTAAGATATGTCGAACTTTCAATTGTACAAAGATTGCCCCAGTCTTTTAATTAGGCAACTCATATTACGTCTCATGATCAATAAATTCGGTTATTATTATTTCGAAGAATCAAACGAGATAGTCATTATATTTTAAAGTTTTTCATTGCAGAATCGCGTGCATGAATAAACTTTTATTCCTTTCCTATTCGCTGGTAGCTTAAGAGGTTATTCTAGCTTCATGGGTAGCTAACGGGCTCAACCTGAACGAATTTGCAAATACTAACAGCAGCAGCGTCGCACTATTGCTTACATCATAAGGATGTGTTTATCACTGGTGGTAGGACCTCTTGGGAGTCCGCACGGGTAGGTACCACCACCCCGCCTATTTCCGCCGTGAAGCAGTAATGCGTTTCGGTTCGAAGGGTGCGGTAGCCGTTGTAACTATACCTGAGATCTTAGAACTTATATCTCGAGGTGGGTGGCGCATTTACGTTGTAGATGTCTATGGGCTCCAGTAACCACTTAAAACCAGGTGGGCTGTGAGCTCGTCCATCCATCTAAGCAATAAAAAAAATAAAAAATAAAAAAAAATGTGTATTTACGTAAACTAGAGGTCCCGCAGTAGTCGAAATTCGACTATAATTAATTGGAATTGTAAGTTTGTACACTATTATGATTCTATTTTATACTTCTATAATCACAAATTTCGCCAAGGCACTATAAAAAAATATTAATAAAAACACAATATTTAGTCTATTCTCAATTTGACAACAGACGTCAAGAACAAAAGTTTGACAATAAATAGTATGCATGCGTGTGTGCGTCAAATACATGGTATGTAGCGTGTGTAATGTTTTCTTTATTGATTTAATGTATCTTTTATGCATTATTTTAAAAAAAATATTAGCATTGTGCACTTCTTCTCTATATTCTCTATAAGTGTGGAAAATTTCATACTCCTTCGTTCGCGCAATTTTCGTAAAAAGGGATACAAAGTTTTTGCTTCACGTATTATTTACGTAAATGTTTTGTACTTACCAAATTTCTTTTGTATATTTTATAAACAAAAAAATGTATTTCGTAAGTCAGTTCTAAATTTACGCTGAGTAACTAGAATTTAAAAAAAGAAATGTTCACTGTTTTTTAACACTGAAGTCTGTATTTTAATCACTCAACACCGCTGTGGACTAAAGCAGTTCCCACTACGAGTGGTTTTCGAATCAATTTATTCGCTCACTGTATCCAAAAAAATCGACTTTTCTTCAATCAGGAATAGCTATAGTAGAACATTTTCTATGTGATCTAGGGATCGAATAAAATTTTGCGGAATTGACTGTGCTGATATACCGCATTATCTTTACAGTTCGAGTTCATTGCCAGTTGATTATTCACTCAATTAAAACCACACTCCGGACGAGTTTCGACAAAAAATCCCTTCACCTTCAAAAACTATCATCACTGACACAATGGCGGATGCACCGAATTTTAATTCCAAATTTCACGTATTTAACTGTAATAATGTACGTTACGGAAGGTTTAACATCTAACAAAGCCGGACAGTTACTGTCGGCATTCCCACACCGTGTGTACGCGAAACAATAGTCAGCGTTCATTGCGAATGTGTTAGCGCCGTTCCAATGGTAACGCAGTGTGGTTTTACACGGAAAAAACAAAACGCAAAATAACTCTATTGATTTTTATAATTTGTTAATTATATTTGAAAACATCATTCGCATGAAAAATGAATTTATATTTTTTTATAGCCTATCGAACTATGAGTTGGAAAACTATTGAACAAACAAACTGATAATCTACTCTGCAAACGGTACGTCAGACTTGTCGAGAGATAACCATCGTCCAATTCGTCTATCTATATATATAAAATAAAGTCGTGTTAGTTACACTATTTATAACTCAAGAATGGCTGAACTGATTTGGCTGAAAATTGGTGAGGAGGTAGCTTAGAACCAGGAGAAGGAAATAGGATACTTTTTATCACATTCCCGTGGGACGTGACATAAAACGTGGTATAACAAAACGCAACGGATATGGAATAACAAAACGCAACTGACAGCTAAACGTCATATATTCTATGGTTAAATAATGTAGAATTTTGAAGTTGACGTGTTTAAAGCAAACTGCGTGGCGGAACAAAGTTCGCCGGGTCCGCTAGTATTACATATATTTGGAACCAGCTATACTAATAGCTATGTTCGCGTGAATTTTTGTAATTTAAACCAATATGAATAATTTATTAAACCATGAGACATGATCACTGTTCAATTCAACGCCATCTATCACTACCAGTTTACAAATCTAAACTGAAAACCGTGGTCTAGGAACAAAATCTGCTCAGAAGATTGATTGAAATCTATTGAGTAGGTAGTATTTGCGTAAAGCGTGACACGGCAGATTCTATCATTTTATTTATTCATTAGATACCAGATTAGCAACAGTGAGGACATGTTAAGTGAGGCACCCTGCGTCATACAGGTGACTTGAAAGACTAAAAAAACAACACTAAAAATTGTTTGCGAAGTGTCCGGTTTTTGTAGATTCCTACAATTTTCTATATATCAAGAGGTGAAAGATTGGATAAGGTAAAGTTTAAAGTTTAAGGATTAGGTTTACGAATAAGGTAAGGTAAAGTAAGATATTGGATAAGGTAAGGTTTAAGAATTGAAAGGTTTAAGGATTTGTGATTAAAGGTGCGTTTTATTTAGTATTAGCATCAACAGTTCGATGTTTTAATGGAACTTCAGTTAAGTTTACTCCATTAAGATTGCTGAAAAAGTTTTGTTGTTATTATATTTTTTTCCAAACTTCAATCTTTAAATGGCTCTGTTGTAAAGTTGCAAAAATGTCGCTTAAACCAAATTGACTTTCATCCCTCGATATTTATTTGAAAGTGGACGTGTGTATGTAGGTGCATTCGCTAGAGACTCCAAATCGGCGATTTCGATGAATTTTTCAAGTTATTTACGGATTGGCCCATTGGCGGATGATCCTGTGAAGTTCGGTCGCGACTGGACCAAAGTTAAACCACAGATCGGTTTGGCTAGTCCTCTATAAATTCAAGACATTAGTTTTAGTGGTATTTATCCACGTTTTAATATATTGAATGTATTAATTACACATTCGATACGTTTCACAATCTTGGCGTCGCTCAGTAGAGCAGGAACTGGGCGTCTTGGGCGTGACGTGGTAGGAGCCAGAACAGCTTGCCCAAGACCGATGCAAATGGAAGAATTTGATTCGAGCCCTACACCCTAGCAGAGGGTAATAGGAGAGAAATAAGAAGGAGTTTTACAATCGTCTAGGTTTGTGCAGTGCAACAAGGAATCGGACTACTTCTGAGATTCTAAGTTTTGATGTTAAAGATTTAAGGATCTCAATAATGTTTTTTTTTATTGCTTAGATGGGTGGACGAGCTCACAGCCCACCTGGTGTTAAGTGGTTATTGGAGCCGATACACATCCACAACATATATGCGCCACCCACCTTGAGATATAAGTTCTATGGTCTCAAGTATAGTTACAACGGCTGCCCCACCCTTCAAACCGAAACGCATTACTGTTTCACGGTAGAAATAGGCAGGGTGGTGGTACCCACCCGCGTGGACTCACAACAGGTCCTACCACCAGTAATTACGCAAATTATAATTTTGCGGGTTTCATTTTTATTACACGATGTTATGTCAAATGTTCCTATCGATAGCTTGAATTGAACTTTTATATTTTTCACGCTGACCGTGGACTTCTATCAACTCATACTAACATCTATCCTTCTAACCTGACGCCTAAAATCCCTCATTTATTTCGCGACAGAAAATTACTCCAAGTACCAAATATATCAATAGAGGAAGTGAATGATGGAATTGAATCAAAGGCTCTAGAACAATAAGTTGTAAAGGTAACACAGTGCTATCTATGAAAGATCTCGTTTTATATATAGAATTCGTAAACTAAACTACACGCCCGTAACTGGGTTATCGGCATGTCTGAAGATGCAATGATAAAAATAACACAAAAAAAAAACTCATGACCACAGACGATGCTCTCATTTCCTTAACTTATTTGGCTCAAGTTTAAAACTATGTCTCTCTTATCGTGTTAATGAAACACAATGTCAATTATTCTTATACATATTTGTGTTTGTAAGGTGTCCTTAATTCATTTAATTTTCTATAAGGTTTCAGTGGGTGCCTTAGGCCCTTTCAAGAGCAGAGCCTCATTAATACTCTTTTTTTTCCCCGCCTATGCTGATAGCCTTGAGAGGCTATCTCATCTTCTCCTTGACGTGTAGGTAAGCTCACATGGCTCAAACCGGAGTGTTGCTAACACTGGCCTTAGTAAGAGCAGTGCTTCGCGGAATCTACCACCGGATCGGAAACGCGACCCATTGAGAAGATCCGGCGAGAAACTCAGTGGGCTGTGTCTGAGGGTTAATTCACTCGTCGAGCCCTTCGTTGCAAGCGACGGGTTCGACGAGGACGGTGACCGGTGCTTGTGGCACCTAAAAGCACCGTTAATGGATCGGGAGGATACGTAATGACGTGTTTATGACGACGTCAACCATTAATACTCATTAAAGCCACATTAAGCAATCCGATTATTAATTGGAATATTTTTGATTTTCTTTTTCTTCTTAGTCGGACACTCTTGTCAGAGTGGTCGTGGTTGCGCTGAAGATGTACACGTAGAAGCATTGGTTAGGTCCGTAATGTTTTCGAGGATTACCTTCCTGGCGATGCGCTTCCAGATCTGGCAGTTCAAAGCGTTTCGGGTATTTTTAGTAAATAACAAGATTTAAACTCCAACCGTGTGATAAAAATTATCATTAAAATCACGCTATAGTCTGGTGCTCTTACCAAACTCCCGCCCTAAATTTATATACCAAGAATTCTAATGATTAAAGGGCTGGGGTGACCTTTGGCGTCAGGATAAAAAGAAAAACTATTACAAATGCAGGAATCTAAAAAAAATCAGAATCGTTACACGCGTCGAGAGAAGATTTGACGATAACTGACACACGATCTCACTTAGTTAACCAACTTGATAACCAAATCTAGGGTAAATTTATGGGTATATACCGACGACGTCTCACTCACGAATAATCAAGACAATAGAAACATTGTCTTCGATAACACATCCATACATTTATTAAAGACGGACGTCACAATGCACAGGTGTCTCCTATAATTGGTAAACAATTAATTATTTGGACAACTGCTGTTTGGTGCTGCATACGTTTAAAGAAACACAAAAGGCACGTGCCGGTTGTCGACTGTACTCTTCACACTTGTTCATACAGAAATCGCACGTCTATTGTCTTTTATATAATTTGCCATAAACAACACTCTGACTTCTTGCCACGAAGCGGGAAACGGCAGAAAATATAGGCAAAGCCATTGAATCGCAAAATTAGAATCGCAAACTGTGAAAATCGATTAGAATCTTAAAAAATTAGAATCGATTCAAAGCACGCTTTTTTCAAATACCAATCGAGAAGTTTTTCGATTATTCAATCGAGATGATTATAAAATCGAAATAATCGACTTAATAGGTTTGGAATCGGCTGTCGCTTCAAGAGTCGGTTGACGTCATTTATTTTGTAATGTACGAGTGACGGGCGAGCCGGACTAATGATCGTAAAGATAATACAAAGCCATATCTTTCTTTCAAGGGGTCAAATCTTTAATCTTTGGAGCCTCTGGGTCTGCGGAGGGACTTCGGTTCCCTCTGTATTTTGTACCGTATGTTCCATGGGGAGTGCTCTGAGGAATTGTTCGAGATGATACCAGCATCTCGTTTTTACCATCGCACCGCCCGCCACCGGAGTAGAGTTCATCCATACTACCTGGAGCCACTGCGGTCATCCACAGTGCGTTTCCAGAGATCTTTTTTGCCACGTACCATCCGGCTATGGAATGAGCTCCCTTCCACGGTGTTTCCCGAGCGCTATGACATGTCCTTCTTCAAACGAGGCTTATGGAGAGTATTAAGCGGTAGGCAGCGGCTTGGCTCTGCCCCTGGCATTGCTGAAGTCCATGGGCGACGGTAACCACTCACCATCAGGTGGGCCGTATGCCCGTCTGCCTACAAAAGCAATTAAAAAAAAAAAAAAAATCGATAATACAATATTACTGAGAATTCCACTTCTGTTTAAGGGTGTAGTGTCGCAGCGAGCGTGAACTCCTCAACGGTTTAATATGGACGTAACGACGCAAACATTAAAGTACTTTTACTGTAAGAACTTTAGAAGTAACTACTCGCCCGCTTCGCAGGGCATTTAAAATTAACATTATTATTTATTGTCGTTATTATTAGGGAGTCCAACACTCATATAAATATTAGCCTATCCATTAAGTACATGTATTTTCTACATGGATGGTAACTATACTGAGACCTTAGAACTTATATCTCGAGGTGGGTGGCGCATTTACGTTGTAGATGTCTATGGGCTCCAGTAACCACTTAACATCAGGTGGGCTGTGAGCTCGTCCATCCATCTAAGCAATAAAAAAAAATAAAAAAAAATGGATACCAAGTTTCAAGTCAATCGGATGCATGGTTCAGTAATTATAACGGAACATCCGAAAAACCACTGTAGATTTATATATTAGTATAGATATAGATGTCTCAAGGTAGGTAGCAGCATATACTTTATTAATCTTTACAGATGTCGATGACCACTTGACACCAGATAAGCCGTGAGCTAGTCAACCCACTTAACCAATAAAATATATAAATGAAAAAAAAAACAACGTATGTAATGTAAGGAATTATATAAATGACAATAAAAAAACGCGATATCAAGTCGTAAAATTATTGTAAGAATATTGTTCTAAGATTTACATTACACAACGAATACACCAATGTGCTTAGTGCGAATTTTTTAACGTTCTCGATATCGTAAGAGTTAACTTAAATTTGTATGGAGTTGGAAAGTTTCCAACGTTTGCCGCTAGGGGCGCTGTTCCAACTGCATACAAATTTGAGTTAACTTTTACGCGATCGAGAACGTTAAAAAACTCGCATTAAGCACACAGCATCCTAGTGATTGTAATCGAGGAATTCATCTTTTTTTAATTTTTTTATTGCCTTTGTAGGCAGACGAGCATACGGCCCACCTGATGGTGAGTGGTTACCGTCGCCCATGGACTTCAGCAATGCCAAGGGCAGAGCCAAGCCGCTGCCATCTTGTGTTAATCATCCGTGAATATTCGTTTGAACAATCCGATAGCTGTACGGGTGGATCTCACGGCCTCAATGGGCCATGTGGTTATCTGTAGTTTACGAGTGCACTCATTCATTACTCTAATCTCGTTGGGTAGACATAGACAATGTTTTGATTGGCTTATGTCATGTATCATTGACCCCGTTAACGTCTTATGTTAACAGTAGGTTTATATGAATCCATTCAAGTTTCGCTTTTGTTATTAGCCGATAGCCGTAATTTCATAGCAATAGTTTATATGAAGATTTTATATGGCAAGGTAACCAGACTTTTAAGCCAAAAATTCTATGAAGCAAAATGAAATGTAGTTGATTAATTTAAGAATCAATTTGGATGAAATTAAAAGAAGCGATATAGGGTTTTTTATTTTTTTTTTATTGCTTAGATGGGTGGACGAGCTCACAGCCTACCTGGTGTTAAGTGGTTACTGGAGCCCATAGACATCTACAACGTAAATACGCCACCCACCAGATATAAGTTCTAAGGTCTCAAGTATAGTAACGTGCCCCACCCTTCAAAAGAAATAAGCAGGGCTGTGGTAGCTACCCGTGCGGACTCACAAGAGGTCCTACCAGGGTAAAATAAATTTCAGTAAAATTGTCGTTATTTACTGAGACTTTTTCAGTGGACAGTTTGGAAGAACTCGAGAAGCTATGTACGTCCGACGGCTTTGTTTAATTTTCCCACATTCATGCACTTTCCCAGACGCTAAACGATTAATAAATCAACATCATTACAAATTTAAATCCGGGAAAAAAAACATTAAATTAACAAAATAAAACACATTCACGTCTTCGCTCCTCAAGTTCTCGACAAAAACTCATTTCAATGCAATCAAGGCTTGTCTCTCATGTGTTAAATAGTGAGTCTTGTATACATTTAGTGGCTTAGAACTGTGTACACTTAATAAAATAAAAATCATGTATTTTTTTAACGTGGTTTTAAAATGAATAAATAATTGCTATAATTACACTGCTTCTATCTCTCATCTAATGTCTTTCTTCGTTTTCTTGCATTTTAATCAGAGTGGCTATATGAGCTCGAGTTTTTGAATATTATGAGATGTTGTGACTATAAAATCGCAAAATTCCATCCAAACCGTGGTAAAATAAAAAAATAATATAAATAAGCCGTGGTAAAATCAACATTTTTCTTCTAACGTTACCTAAGCATGGCGGCACAACCATATCTTTATATCTACACCAGACCGACCTATTAAAAGAGCTAGGGGTGACAAGAGTGGAAAGCATCAAGATTTTGAAAATACGTGTTACCAGTCCGTTTCCAACATCCGAACACGCAAAAGGTGAAATCGAGTAGCTTTTTTTTAATTGCTTAGACAGGTGGACGAGCTCACAGCCTACCTGGTGTTAAGTGGTTAGCGGAGCCCATAGAGATCTACGACGTAAATGCGCCACCCACTTTGAGATATCAGTTCTAAGGTCTGAGTATAGTTACAACGGCTGCCCCGCCCTTCACACCGAAACGCATTACTGCTTCACGGTAGAAATAGGCAGGGTGGTGGTACCTACCCGTGCGGACTCACAAGCCGTCCTACCACCGGTAAGGTATAATAGAGCACCCTCTGTAATTATATTTATTCGAGCGCGCTGATTGTTTTACAACCGTTTCACTTATTATAAAATAGATTCGGAAACTTCGATTAGATAACGCTTTTCTGATTAAATTTATTGAGGGCGTGTTGTACGAAGCTCACATCATCATGACCTGGCTGTTCTCTGATGAACGCTACATCCACACACGCTACCATCCAATCACCTGTCCACGACGAGAATATAAACCTTTGACCGGGACCATCCCGCTTATTTCTATTCGCCAATTCAAGAGACTTCATTGAGCTAAGCTACAACAAGGGAATGAGTGGAAAACGAAGACGTTTTTACTGGTGGTAGGACCTCTTGTAAGTCTGCCGTGAAGCAGTCATTCATTTCGGTTTGAAGGGTGGGGCAGCTGTTGTAACTATACTTGAGACCTTAGAACTTATATCTCAAGGTGGGTGGCGCATTTACGTTGTACATTTCTATGGGCTCCAGTAACCACTTCACACCAGGTGGGCGGTGAGTTCGTTCACTCATCTATGCAATAAATAAAAAATTAAGTATAATACCAGTTTTAACCGGCTATGATCCGCTGTAACTGTCGCTGAAGCAAAAACTTTGTATCCCTTTTTACGAAAATTGCGCGGACGGAGGAGTATGAAATTTTCCACACTTATAGAGAATATAGAGAAGAAGTGCAGAATGCTAATATTTTTTAAAATAATGCATAAAAGATACATTAAATCAATAAAGAAAACATTACACACACTACAAACCATGTATTTGACGCACACACGCATGCATACTGTTTATTGTCAAACTTTTGTTCTTGACGTCTGTTGTCAAATTGAGATTAAATATTGTTTGTCTTTGTTAATATTTATAGTCTTGGCGAAATTTGTGATTATAGAAGTATAAAATACAATCATAATAGTGTACAAACTTACAATTCCAATTAATTATAGTCGATTTTCGACTACTGCGGGACCTCTAGTATGTATGAAAAACATAAATTTCTTGCTACTACTGAGCTACATAACACATCTATCGTGTCATTTGATTGGGTCGAATGCAACGGTAGATGAAAAGTGAAACCTGGTTAACCTACTGAGGTCGCGGTTCCGATCCGGTTGTAGATTCAGCGAAGCACTGCTCTTGCTAGGGCTAGTGTTAGCAATTCTCTCAGTTTAAGCCCGTGAACTCACCTACCAGTCCGCACGAAGTTGGACTAACCCCATAAGCTACCAACGATTAAGTAGGAAAAAAATCAAGCCTAGGTAAGATTTACGTAAAATTCTTTCTTAGTGAGGGCCTACGTGCCAAAAAGAGTATATGTGCCATATTTAAAGCTTTTTTTTTATTGCTTAGATGGGTGGACGAGCTCACATCTACGACGTAAACGCGTCACCCACCTTGAGATACAAGTTCTAAGGTCTCAAGTATAGTTACAACGGCTGCCCTACCCTTCAAATCGAAACGCTTCACGGCAGAAATAGGCAGGGTGGTGGTACCTACCCGCGCGGACTCACAAGAGGTCCCACCACCAGTAATAAGAATGGCCTTTCACCCCACGATATGACATAAATCTCTCTATAAACGCTATAGATCGACCGGTTTTTCATTACGTTGCTCCACCCACGTCCACACGCGTTCTATACACAAAACATAAACCAATAAAACATTGTATCGGTCGACAAAATAATTTTATTGCCGTATTTTATAAGCATTGTTTGTAATGATAACAAGTGCTTACTGCTGTATTGGATAAATAAAAAAAAAACTAAATGAGTGATTTTAACTTGAAAATCGGTGCAGTTTTATTCTTTTGTTCAAGTCGTCGTGGCCTACAGGATAAGACGCTTAGCGTACTCATATCGAGCGATGCAACCGGTGTTCGAATCCCGCAGGCGGGTACCAATTTTTGTAATGAAAACGTTCTTGACATGACTGTGTTCACGAATGATTTACACGGTGTAGTAATAAAATAAAGTTTTTAAGAGTCAAATGAAGAAACATTTCCTGTCACTTCAATTGTATTTAAATTATTGTTTTATGTATGTTTATTTATATGTATTTTTCATTTTATATTAGATTTTTTTTTTAAAGCTTAGTTTAACAGTCATGCTTTAAATACCTTTTATATTGTACACTATTCCCCTCTTATACATCGTATTTCTCTTTGCTAATGGTTTGCTGGAAGAAAACTTATGAATTAGTTAAGCTCGCCTTGGTACATAGTATTTAGACATTCTTTAAATCTGTTTTTATTGTATTTTCTTTTTGTGTACAATAAGTATAAATAAAAAATAATAAAATTAAACCCGCAAAACTATTATTTGCGTAATAGTACGATGGAGACTTCAGGTCTGAGGGCCAATAGCGGCATTCAATATGCGATGTCTAAGTGCTCTGGCAACTACGTAAGATGAGGAGGGCGGTGAGCTCGTCCATTTAAAATTTTTTATCTAAATACTAGACTACCATTTCATGTTTAATGAAAACTAGCGACCCGCCTCCGCTTTTCTTCGAGGACTAAAATTTATTATTGATTTTATTGAAATTTCTTTTATACAAATTTGATATTTGCAGCGCGCATTCTGTCAATTTCATGTCAAACGCCATAAGGTTACATTACACAATTCAATATAATGGTTAAGTTTCCTTAAATTTTCTAAATTATCGCGAATTTTCTTAAATATTTTTTTCATAATATCCTTCTCCTGACAATAACAAACATAACCAAAAAAGAATTATCCAGTTTGTTGCCGGCGTTCTGAAGTTATGCGCATACAGACATTGCGCAGATTCATTTTTTATATATATATAGATTATTGTTATTATTTACATATACCAAGTTGAAGTGGTCATTGACATTACCAATGACCGAACCAAAACAGCTAAATGCTTTACAAATTTTTTTTTTTTTTTTATTGCCCTTGTAGGCAGACGAGCATACGGCCCACCAGATGGTGAGTGGTTACCGCCGCCCATGGACTTCAGCAATGCCAGGGGCAGAGCCAAGCCGCTGCCTACCGAAAAACAAAAAAAAAAACAAATCAAACAGAGCACTGGATCCAATGAGTCAGTATCAAGGAATTCAACTAAATCCACTTTTATTGAGCATTCATAATTAACTTATCTTTTTGGTTTACAGCGAAAGATAAAAACACTGATATTGTATTTTAAAACAATGCATGTTTATGTGTGTACATAATACGGTCGTAAACAAAACTGTAACAAAGGAGTGCATGTGAAATAACAATAATAACATCTATACATAGAAATAAAATTTGAGTGTCTGTTTGTAATAGTGAAATGACCGCTTTTTACTACATGCATATGAATATATTATATATGAGTCGACTAGTATCAAAGCCGGCAATGTGACTTTTGGACAATTACTGGTGAATCAGAAAAACGAATTATTGACTTTGTATTCCATTGGCAGTCACAAAACTCTTCTGAACGACATCTTAGATAAATAACAGGTTAAGTATTAACCTTTATTTAATGCAGGTTTTGAACCGTATTCTTTGAAGGAGACAATTATATTCAAATCAATCTGTATTGACATATCAATAACATTTTTTTGTCCAAATGCACAGATTGCCACCTTTGATAATAGACGACTCATATACGGTACATACACCAAAATAACATATTTACGATTTTTGTCGGTCTGTTTGTTCCGGATAATCTCTGGAACGGCTGGACGATTTTGACGAGACTTTCACTGATAGGTAGCTGATGATATCAGGATTAACTTAGGCATAGACTTATAAGGAGTAACTTTTTTTAGACTAGCTTCGCCCCGCGGCGTCACCCGCGGTACGACAATAACTGCGGGTAGCATCGCGGGACTCAGCTATCAATAACAAAATTTAATGTTTCCGAAGCGAAGCGAGGGCGGGTCGCTAGTACAATATAAATATAGATTGTAATGTGCCAATTTTAGTAACGTTTTCATTTACTTAATTACTCATTATTAATTACTTCTCCAATCTGTCTGAAAGGGTAGTGACCAGCTTCATTCATTACGTTTCGTCAACACAATGCTGTGCCATATTTTTCATTTATTTATTGTTTAGATGGGTGGACGAGCTCACAGCCCACCTGGTGTTAAGTGGTTACTGGAGCCCACTGAATCTACATCGTAAATGCGCCATCCACCTTGAGGTATAAGTTCTAAGGTCTCAGTATAGTTACAAAGGCTACCCCACCCTTCAAACCGAAACGCATTACTGCTTCATGGCAGAAATAGGCAGGAAAGAGGTCCTACAACCAGTAAACAAGTATCATATCAAGTTCAGTGTGATTAGTGTCCTAACGGTAAATATAGAGGGCGATGTTCCAAAGAATAACATTTTATCAACGTCACGTGTCTTCATGGAAAAGAATAAAACGAATAAAAGAAAAAAACGAGGATAGTTGAGGAAGCCACCAAGCGGAACTAAACTTCGGAATGACAGCATTTGGCACTTCTATACGACTAGAATATAGTACCAGTACAATGGGACACCCAACGTCATGGGACACCCAACGTCATGGGCCTCCTGTGTGCTTGGAACAGCGCCCCTAGCGGCAAACGCAGGAACGCTGTCCAATACAAATTTGAGTTAACTTTTACGCGATCGTGAAGTTAAAAAACTCGCACTAAGCACACGGCTACTCGGAGAGCGTCTGCGTATTGAAGCAAGGGTAATGTTTACGTCCTAGATGTATGGGACACCCAACGTCATGGGCCTCCTGTGTGCTTGGAACAGCGTTCCTAGCGGCAAACGCAGGAACGCTGTCCAATTCCATACAAATTTGAGTTAACTTTTACGCGATCGAGAACGTTAAAAACTCGCGCTAAGCACACGGCTACTCGGAGAGCATCTGCGTATTTAAGCAAGCGTCCTAGATGTACACGTCATACTGTTTTGCTGACGACCGATTATCTCCAAGTATAATTTTCTCCAAATAATTAGGCCACTTTTTTATTGCGTAGATCGGTGAATGAACTCACGGCTTATCCGATGTATAGTTACCGGAACTCAAAGATATCACGATGTGAATACCTACGCTCACCTTGAGACAGAAGGTCTACGCCTCAATTGTCTAACTTAAGGGTTGTCTCAATCTTGCGAATCGAAACAAAAGTGGTACCGCCCCGTGCGGGCTTACGATATACCACATAAGTAACATCAAATTTATATTCTTCTTTATTATTTTATTCAGGTAATCAATCTTTTCCATTGACGGATAACAAGCTCATCATAAATAAAAAACAAACTGTTGTCATTTGGTATTCTTTGTTATTTCTAGAAGCCATTAGCAAATTAACAAGAACATCAACTGTAGTTTTAAATCGATTTACTTGATTTCCTTATTAATCTATTCGTTGCTAATGCCAACTCTTGTACCTACCTTACCATCTGGCTACGATTCGCGACCAGGACTTTTGTTATGACATTTGGGGCTTTAAAAACACCCAGTATTGAATATAAAGTCGATTGTTTTTTACATTTGATTTCTGGTCAAACAAACGTTATGTCTAACGTATTTATTAATAAATGCACCTACATTTTAATACACATACGTAAAACATGAGTAGTTTCAATAAAACCTTGACCCTGGCCGATATTCTTCATAAAGAGGACAAGGGCACGAGACTAGCCTTGATGAGCATCGATAAAATAACACAAAGCTCAGATAATGGATAATGTTGGCATGTTATTAAATAGTCTCGATTTTTTCGCCTTGGACATTCCCGGATATGCGTTTCGCTTATTGACATTGGCAATGTCAGGGACACAGCAAAACCGTTGCCCAATATAGATAAGTTTGAAGATTCGTTTCTGAAAGGAATGGTTATTGACGGCACGATTTAACCAGACCGGACGTGCCACTTGTTTGAAGGTCCTAAATGTCTTGACAATGTCATGGCTAACGCTTGCGATTTTCGTTCTAGATGGGCAGTCGATGGCTTAACGTTAAATGGTTATTTCAGGTTTCTATCGCGATTGCCGTTGCCCTTTGTGAGACACGAAGAGGTTTACTGGTAGCAGGACCTCTTGTGAGTCCACACGGGTAGGTATCACCACCCTGCCTCTTTCTGCCGTGAAGCAGTATTGCGTTTCGGTTTGAAGGGTGGGGCAGCCGTTGTAACTATACTGAGACCTTAGAACTCATATCTCAAGGTGGGCGGCGGTATTTACGTTGTAGATGTCTATGGGCTCCAGTAACCACTTAACACCAGGTGGGCGGTGAGCTCGTCCGCCCATCTATGCAATATGTAAAAAAAATCTTTGTGTCAGGAATGCTTCATTTGTCAAACCACAGATAGGAACGAGGCTAAATTCTATAATTACACATAAATTCCACAGGTTTTACTACGAAATTTACCACACAATACAGCGAGATGAATCCGATCGGAAATATTTAGAAAAATTGATGTCTGCAAAACTGATACTAGGGGCCGTCTTCCATAAGACCACGGGTCTGATTGTTTACCGAGTTAAGCCAGTTAAACTGTTAGTTTACCATACGTAGGACGATCGGTTTAACAGCCTAACCGGTGGTAAACTGTACTATTGATACAACATAGTGAACGCCGCCTACGTTGGACCATTTCCTGGTCATCGTTTGCTTGCCAATCCAATTAACGGTCACATTACCCTAACAGGCAGACTAAATTGGCTTCGACAAATACGTCGGATGTTGGTATCGATTGGTAATATCACAGCTCTGTTTACGATCAAAACTGGTGGTGGGGTATATTGAGAACCTGGGAACCTGAAACCCGAGAACTGGTAATGATAAGCGATAACAGCTAAAGAGTCGGGAGATTCATCTACCTTGGCAATGAAATATGAGAATTTGCTGATAATTTGTACCAAATGACCTTAAGCAATACGTACATACACGTAATAATTGCGGTGATAGCCATCACAGAACACATGATATTTGACATTTGCTTGCATATATACAAGTTCTGAACAATAACGTTTGGACCGTCGGTATACCGAGCAATATCACCCGCTCGATGGAAGATTTTCCCTTTGTCGTATATCTCTCCTATCTCTCGTGTATCTTTTCCGATAATTGTTTTTTCTGCATCTCACAGGCTACATTATGCACGAAATTATCCAATCAGCAAATCGAATCCCAGAACGCTTTATACGCAATAACTAAAGAATGGATTTAAAATAAATGATAATGCAACTATATAATAAATCAGACAATTGCCGAGAACGGAACAGAAAATTTAACAAAATGAATAATAATGGACGAATCATTCAAACAATTGCTGTAACAATCAACATCATTCTTCGAATTAATTACAATAATAACGTCGTTGAGTTTCATTGAGGATTCAGTAGTTTACGAACATGCAATTCTTGGAAATTTCAAGTATTTTAAAACAGGTTTATATTTTAACAGATAACGAATATATGTTTATTCGGAACCTTTTTAGAACATTCACACATTTAAGAAGAAAATAATAATTATTCTGCTCCCTGTGATCCTGAAAGCAAATCACGGTAAAATGACTTATAACAGCAGTACTCTGAGGTAGCCGGTTTCGTCCTGTCATCTACTACATCAAAGATATCTTGGCGTAATCTTCTATTAACCTTCGCATCCTATACTTGATTTACATTCAGAGTCCTGCTGCTGTGGGATCGCGCTTAAAAACAAACAAATAATCACGTAAAGGATCCGCGGTACGTCTCAAAAACACAAAACAAACCTGTTTCGTTATCAGGTGAAGCTTCTGAGGATACAGATCTTGTAGTCGCTGACAGAATTGCACCGCGCTGGTCGCCAAACGAGCCATATTGCCGCGTTTTTTTTTTCGTTTTTTTTTTTCAACTTTTTACGTCACCACGTGCAGAGATAAACACTAATCCTTTCAGCCATTCATCCCAAGATAATCTGACGGTTCTCCTGTTTATCACAACAACAAAAAATCAACTCCCAAGTCTCACTTGTAGTTTCACTAGCACAAAGACTGTCACTCGATTTAGACGATACACGGCACTCAAATAGTCGCGCATTTAGTGAGAGCACGCGAATCAAATTAGCCTTGTCGAATGCGATGCGGGTGCCCTATTCTGAATCCGCCGGTCGACTGACGGACGTAACGTTCACGACTCCGAGGATCGTCGTGGAGCGTCACCGTGCCGATGTAAATTGATAAGTCTAACTGCAACTGCTGACTGCGTTATTCGGCCGGTAATTCGATATAATATGCACTTTAATAAATAAACCTATTTGACCTCTTCGATCAGCGTGCTTAGTGCGAGTTTCTTAACGTTCTCGATAGCGTAAAAGTTAGCTCATGTTTGTATGGAATGGGATCGTTTGCGTACGTTTGCCGCTAGGGGCGCTGTTCCAACTGCATACAAAAATGGCTTAACTTTTACGCTATCGAAAACGTTAAGAAACTCGCAGTAAGCACACTGATTCTATGAATCTTTCTAAAGAACCGACTGTTTCTTGTTCTTCGACTACCCAACGGTTTCAATTTCGTGGAAGTCATTTCAGTTGGATTCTACTTTATTTGAGCCGAGGAGTGGCAAATGCTGACGGCGTTTGACTAGGCATCTCGTTTAAAAAGTGGAACAGTCCTGAGTTTCAGTTTTTTGTTATAATTGTTAACTACGTTTTGCTTTACAATAAAGTTTTCTCTCTCTCTCTCTCTCTCCCTCCCTCTCTCTCTCTCTTTCTTTCCCTCTTTGTCTCTCTTAAAGTCCTTGTGCAATAAAATTGAAAATTCGACATCAACGTCTTAATAGACGACATTTACTTTGCAATGTCTAGAGACTCCGGACAGTTCCTAAAACTGTGAGCTCATCTGACCATATAGATTAGAGCTTATAACTCGCAGGAAGTGGTTACTTGCGTCCGTCTATCGGTACCACTTTTGAAAACTAGGACTACGATTTTTTCTGTCTCTATAACCGTAAAACCAGACACCAACAAACAGAACATCGAAGGAGTATCTCACGTGAGTTATAAATTCTAATGACATATATGCCAGGGGGTGGGGGTGGCAAGGGGGGCATCATGACCTGGGCGCTACTCGCAAAGGAGTAGTTGTTGCGGCGTGAGCCAAGATCTCTACGCCACTCGGCATATCAATTTTTAATTTCATTAATTAAGTCGTCGTGGCCTAAAGGATAAGACGTCCGGTGCATTCGTGTTGAAGCGATGCACCGGTGTTCGAATCCCGCAGGCGGGTACCAATTTTTCTAATGAAATATGTACTCAACAAATGTTCACGATTGACTTCCACGGTGAAGGAATAACATCGTGTAATAAAAATCAAACCCGCAAAATTATAATTTGCGTAATTACTGGTGGTAGGACCTCTTGTGAGTCCGCGCGGATAGGTACCACCGCCCTGCTTATTTCTGCCGTGAAGCAGTAATGCGTTTTGGTTTGAAGGGTGGGGTAGCCGTTGTAACTATACTGAGACTTTAGAACCCATCTACGCAATAAAAATAAAAAAAAACAGTCAAGTTAAATGTTGCGTATTACACAATTAATAGCTACGTTAATAATAAGTATTTTTGAAGTAGTCATCATTCCATGCTCTTATTAACAACGTTCATTAATTGTGACTAACAGTCACGTACTCTTCCTAAGAATTCTATTAAAAACACAAGTTTATAAGGAAAAAGTCATTATTGTTATAGCTCTAGACGTTTTTGTGTTTACAATCAAAGTACTTTGCATGATCTTTTTTTTCCTACCTATGCTGATAGCCTTGAGAGGCTATTTCAGCTTCACCCTAACGTGTAGGTGAGCTCACGGGGCTCAAACCGGGAGTGTTGCTAGCACTGGCCCTTTCTTTTTTTTTTCGGGCCGGGGGCCGAACCTCCTACGAGGTCAAATTAAAAGACAACTGCAAAGAATAACGAATGTGTGCAGCCACTTGATAAGACCAGGATCAAATATCCCCGGCACGACGTCTTTGGAGACAGCTTCCCTTCTGGGTGTAGTATTGACCGAGGTAAGGTCTGTCTCGGGCGAGGATCGGGCGTCGAGCGAGAGTGCAGAGAAGCCGTGTGGTGGGTGGACTTTACCATCTTCGCCCATCGATTCCTACATATCCCACATGCCCCCTAGGCGCAGGAATGTCGTAGGAGGTTCAGGGGCCGCGGCGCCGGTCCGAAAAAAGATTCCAATATCCGCGAAGAATCGGACAGAATTTTATCACTTAACACCGATACTTCGAACATAAAGTGCTGATAATATTAAAACTTTTCTAACGGTAACTCATAATTATGTTTTTAGAGAGTATATCAATATAAGATGCTTATTAAAAAACATGATTCTCAGATTTTATAGTAGTGTTTATTGTAACAACGATAGAGTTAATATATATATATATATTTTAAGCGGTAGGCAGCGGCTTGGCTCTGCCCCTGGCATTGCTGAAGTCCATGGGCGACGGTAACCACTCACCATCAGGTGGGCCGTATGCTCGTCTGCCTACAAGGGCAATAAAAAAATTTTTTTTTTTTTTTATATCTAAAGTCTCCTATGCTCAATTATTAAATTGTATTAATCACCCTCACATAGAACCCAAATATTAATTTGTTTCGCAAAATTTCTAAGCTGCATATCACAGAGTTTTTAACAAAACATTTCATGCACGTCACATGAAAATAATGCCTAAGCTGGTATGCAAAAAGTAACCAACATTTTTTTTAATTGATATCATGTTACCGGGTCTTGTGCACACGAGTATTTTCATTAAGTCACCATTTGCTTAAACTCAACATAAATTCCATTACCACTTAATGTAATACAAAAATATCTCGCAGATAATCCTTAGATAAAATTTGTATTATATCTCAATTTCAGAGAGAACCAAACATTAAAGCAAGTGAACCAGGGCTTAAAAATTTAAAATGTCAGATGATGAATGAAAAATGCATGTTTTGATAGAGAAAGAACGGAGCCTTAAACTTTTATATTTTCAAAGCGGCGTTGCGGCTGTGTGCAAAAATATGAACTCTATCCTATTTTTTAACGCATACAGACTGGTTCCTTAATGCATACGGAGTTCAAATGTAAATATATTTATCATAATCTCGCATCAACCGGATTAAGCCGGAGCCTGGCAGAGTACGTACGCGTTGATTGACAAATCCCAGCGGACAGACGGGAGTTATCTACTTCACTGAGAAAATACTCAGACTGAGAATATATCGGCACTGGACAGCTATGATAAGGATTTAAAAATGCGGGTAGGTACCACCACCCTTCCTCTTACTGTGAGAAATTAGGGTATAAATGAGGGTAGGTAGGATATTAGGCAGTAATGCGTTTTGAAGAGTGGTGCTGCCGTTTTACTATAAAAACGGAAACATAGAACTTACGTTCAAGGTCGGTTACTCCGTTGATGTCTATGGACTCCGGTGACGATTTAACACCACATAGGCAGTGAGCTCGTCCACCCATCTTAGCAATAAAATTAAAATGGGCGAAGTAAACGACAATTAACTTTGCGGCTTTTCGTTTCATCGCAGAAGGGAATTCACAATTCCTCGTCCAAATTTAGGAACGAGTGACTGAATTTGATTAAGTTCCATCGCTTGAGATTGCGAATAGGTTATGCGAGGTCATTTTATTTCTGATAGGGACTGATCATGTATACGTCATCAAGAAAGGCACCATTCCCGTTGTTATGTAACTACTGGGCCTTACGGTTCACCGGTATTTTTAAAACCTGATTGCTCGGATGGAAGAAGACCCTCTAGTGTGTTAACTGGTTATCCTAGACCTATTGACATCGTAAAGTTAAAGCCATCATTTAGTTGAAGTATCTATTGTACTGTTGGCTATGTAATCTGCCGATCCTACAAACTGGAATGCATTACTGCTTTACGCCAGAAATAGACAGGACGATGTTACCTAAACCGCTCAAAACGTCCATACCACCATCTATTCTACGACCGGTAGCTACTTAATATCTCAAGCTATATTTACTGTAAAAAATCGTCCTCGCAATTCTTTTGGAGCCTCTGTCTCTGGGAACTGGCTTATGGGATCTCTGTTATGAACCGTTGATAATCCTTGGTCTTTCCTAAGCTCTATAATATGTCCTTCGAATGAAGTGTCGTCAGCACCAGTCCAACAGCAGTTAGCTCGATCCTTTCTCACCTTCGGGTGGCCGTATGGGCATGGGCTTTCCAAGGTACCAACTAAATCCAGTTCAGCTTAGAAGTAGCAGCACAGAATAAATAGCTTCATTCGACGACCGTCGTGGCCTAAAGGATAAGACGTCCGGCGCATTCGTGTTGAGCGATGCACCGGTATTCGAAACTCAGGCGAGCACCAATTTTTCTAACCATCAGTCAATCGTGAACATTTGTTGAGTGCGTAATGAAATACGCACTCAACAAATGTTCACGATTGACTTCCGCGGTGAAGGAATAACATCGTGTAATAAAAATCAAAATTATAATTTGCGTAATTACTGGTGGTAGGACCTCTTGTGAGTCCGCGCGGGTAGGTACCACCAACCTGCCTATTTCTGCCGTGAAGCAGTGATGCGTTTCGGTTTGAAGGGTGGGGCAGCCGTTGTAACTATACTTGAGACCATAGAACTTATATCTCAAGGTGGGTGGCGCATTTACGTTGTAGATGTCTATGGGCTCCAATAACCACTTAGCACCAGGTGGGCTTCAAGCTCGTACACCCATCTAAGCAATAAAAAAAATCGACTATACCACACACTTTAACACGAGTTAGGTTTTTTATTAATGACTCCAGTTGTACTCCAATAAAATCATACTATCGGCATCGCAACATTTAAATGGTTTATGTGCGCATTACACGCGGGTCGATGTTCTATAAAATAGCCTTAGGTTGGTTTTAATGTTTGTGACGTAATAAACAAAATTGTTTTATTGTTCTGTACAATACGCGTTGTAAATACGTCTAGTTTTATTAGCTCTGCAGTTTAGAACAATAGACAGACTTTTCTAAGGTCGCCGAGGGCAAACACATTCCATACGTGTCTCGAGGGTTTTGCGCCTGGGTACCGGTAACAAAACACGTGAGACAAAATCAAGTAATCTAACCAAATAACTTTAATACAGATACAGATCTCACCAGAAATAGAACTCTGACAATGGAGTGTACACCAATCGACAGATTGACAGTATATAATTATATTGCTGCAAGTCACTTTTTTTTTTTTTTTTCGGGTAGAGGGCCGAACCTCCTACGAGGTCCCCGCGCAAAAGGGGCGCGCGGGGTATGTGAGACTCAACGGTCTGCATGGTGTTGTGAGCAGACCGCGGGCCCAAGGATTTTAGTGCCCACCCACTAAACGACTCCCCTGCACTCTTACACCCGACGTCCGATCCCCTCCGAGGTCAGAACCCGGATGAGGTAGGGGGGTTACCGCGGTCAACACTACAACCAGACGGCGCGGCTCACCCCAAGGACGCCCAGCCGACGGAGCCTTCGAGGCGAATCGAAGGCTCTGAAACGTCGGCCGTCTCGGTACGGCAGCCCGTCGGGCCGCCCAGACGGTGCCGCTGGTGTCCCGGAATACCCCGCTGGACCAGAACCAGCCTGCCGGGTCGGGACGCGATACACCGTCGACCGGTCGCTCTATTCACTCCACGGCAGCGCGCTAGAGTGCTGGTAGCGCGCCGCGCGGCCTCACCCCCTCAGGTCGCCCCTTGACCTTCACCGGGGGGAGGCCGCCACGTACAGGGGCCGGGACGTACGGGCGTATTCCCGCCTCCGGCCCCCGGCTCGACGGCGACGGATCGGTGCGGAAAGGGAAGAGCTCTCCCTCTCTCGCTCCGCCGCCTCCTTCTGCGAGATGGTGGACTCGCAGAAGTCGAGCATCGCCTTCCAGGACGCGTCGCTGCCGAGCATCGTAGCCACGACGCGCGGCAGCGAGAGGTCCTCACCTATGACCGCGACGAGGGCGGCGCGTTGCTCGTCGAATCCAGAGCAACGCGCCAATGTATGTTCCGCTGTGTCTTCCTCGTCGCGGTCCGCGCAGTGGTGGCACTGCGCCGTCGGTTCCCTTCCGGCTATCTTATGCAAGTACCGGCCGAAACAACCATGGCCGGTAAGCATCTGCGTTAGCCGGAAGGTGAGGCATCCGTGGTCGCGGCCCACCCAGTCCGCGAGAACCGGGCGGACCGCCTCGACGGTTCGGAGGCCGGCCGACGGGTCTGCCAAGCGGCGAGACCACGCCTCCAGCACGGACCGCCGAGAGTGGAGCCTCCGCGCTCGAACTACACCTTCGCTGGGGCGCCCTTCCCCCCTAGAGCGGAGGTCGCTACGCCACCGGTAATCGGCAGCGAGCGCCTCCGCCTCCAGGTCCCAGGGTGGCGCCCCGGCGAGCAAGCACGCCGCCTCGAAGGAGACGGTGCGGTATCCTCGGATCGCCCTGACCGCGATCGCGCGCTGCGGACGTCGCAGCGCCGCTGCAAGTCACACTATCCTATGACTTATTTTATAATGGTTATACAAAAAACAAGGATCATTAAAAAACATAAGGGCTGCTTCACAAGTTTTTTGTCATTGTAATCTCCTGCCAAACATGAAAAATTAAAACAATGAAAGGTTTTTTTTTAATTCTCAAACTAACAAGTTTGACCTAAAAATATAATTCATCCGTCTGTAAAGTGACTACATCGATCGTTCTGGTATTTTCATTGGAGACTAGAACTAGAGGAGGCTAATTAACGAAGCAAAGGATACCAATTATGACGGTTTTATCGCGATATCGGAATTTTCACGTTCCATTTTCTGGAGTAATGAGCAGATTACAATTGTTGTGACCTTACTTGCTTCTGGGGAACAAGGACTACTACAACTTTTCAAGATCTTTGAATGCGACAAACGCTTGAGCGCTCTGCGCGTTTTTGTTACCATTATTAAGTATAAGGCCTGGCGGAAAAATTGACAGGAAATATACATAAGTCAAACGCATTAGCAAAACGGATTAAACCAAACAACATCATTAGTTAGGAACCTTGTATTGGTGTCAGACGTTGTTTGTTTGCGTCGACTTCCGTAAGATCATCACGAAAGATCTGGTCACTGAAACCTTCTATTGTGATGGAGCTCGTGTGCTCTTTTCATTAGGCAGGTGATCTTAATTCAGCCCACCTGCCCTGCTCCTTTTACAACGACGCAGATATTCACTCAGACGTTGTTTTGTAAATCAAATATGATTACCTCTTGGAACACCTATGGTCTCTAATGTAGCCCTTTCGAAGTTTCAAACAATAAAACCTGCTATTTGTGTAGCTGCACGTCGACCATGAAGGTTTCACTAGTTCTAACCCACTCTTTCTACTAATTTGAGCCTATCATTTCGAAAGATGATCAACAGAGGGCCGATTGTTAAGCTGTCAAATCACAACTCTTTGTAGGCAGCGGCTTGGCGATGCTAACCACTCACCATTCGGTGGGCTCCTCTGCTTACAAGCCAATATTTTTTATTGGCTTTTATAAGGCAAAGATTTTATACGACAATAATCTTGGATCCACTTTCCAACAACAACACATGCGAAAATGACCGATAGGTGAACAACGAAAAGTAATCCATAGCGTTATCCGTGCACTCGTCAGTCACCCTGCTTCGTAAAACGTGCAGGCTTATCCAATTTCGTGTTTATTTAAACCACCATCCAATTGCGTGTAGTAAGAAAACGTTAATAGGCATGACACAAGCAAAACCCCATGTTTAGATATAAGATTCACTCTAAGGAAAATTCTACTTCGGATCTGTTCGATGTTGTCCCTGTTGAAACATTTTAAAAATTAGTGTATGCCCGACAATTACATTAACGTTGGTGTTCGGTCACGAGCTTGGATGAAAAGCACAATTTAGCACATGTCCGTGTACTTACTGTGTTGGCGAAAATTTGGTATTTTAAATGTTTGCTAAAAAGCGCTGGGTCTCGTTGGATACAGGTGGCAATGGACCGATCGCACTGGAAATCTATTGGAGAGGCCATGTTCAGCAGTGGACGGCGATAGGCTGAAATGATGATGATGATGATGAAATGTTCGCTGCTTTGTGCGAATGCCCACACGTATCTGCGCAATACTTGAGTTCACAATTATTTGGCTGTAGCCGTATTTTTTGATATTCCTAACTATGTCAGTATCCAGCTGACCTGCTGTCATATGTGAAAGCATTAACCAATCTTCACTGACGTAATTTAATGAGAGATCCAATCCAATGTGAGATATGAAATAGAACACTCCGTTATATTGGATAAACATCCTCTAGGGTAGAATAAGGAATTGCCGTATGAGTTAGTGGTAACAGTAGTCGAAATATCAAGCTGAGAAGTTGGAGTACCAAAACCCACTTAGGTACACCATACCCAACAATTAAATACAGTAAATAATGTAAGTGGTAAGTCACGAATTATTCACAACATGTCGTGTAACCAAAAATACGGTTTTGTATTAACACTTAAAATACAGTAAATACTAGATATAATCGATAGTCGATTGATATGATAGTCTAAATATTACTTAAAAGCTTCTAAAAAAGGTTTCCATGTTAGCTAAGCTACAAATAGGTTCGTTCTCAGACTTCAGCGATTTACATATCTAGGGTCGGCAGACTAAAGCACATAAGTCAAAATTTTCAATTTATTTTTTATTACATCATCGGTTTACATTTTGCTCAACACACAATCTGACTAAAGCACATAAGTCAAACTCAAGTATTTCATGGCGTATTCAAGCGGCGTTCTGTATCAACCTTATCAAATCCTAATATAATCAAACGAACTAAAAAACATAACTGGACTTATGTTCTAAGGAACACCATAAGTACAAAGTTATTAACGTAAGAAGTCTGACTTATGTTATAAAGAACATCAAAATGTAACATTTCTTTAGAGAAAGTGGTTACTTAAAAATATTTATAACGTAAACAATACTTTGGTAAGTGGTTTTAATTTACTAATGTTGTCGATTGTGCACAGTTTGTTGGTTAGTTGTGTGTGAGTGCTTAAGTATTTTAATTATTTAAGATGAATACTCAAAGAGGCAAGAAATTCTGTTATCCACTCATCTGGAAAGCAATGAAGGTATATTTTCACATATCTTCAAAATTATGATTTGCAAATTACGTAATTATATCAATATTATATCATTATAAATAGGTCTTGTCCTTTTTTAGAAAATGTAAATCAGCAGTCGGTTTTGAACACAGAGAACCTAGTAGTAGACGATCCTATACCGTCAACATCATCAGGTCAAGTCAGTAGTTTAACATACTATTCTGTACTTGACTTCTCTAGTGATGATTTTGTACGAGATCCATGTTATGAATTACCGAGACTTCCAATCACATCGAGTTCAAGTACTTGTGATGAAATTTCAATGAATCCTAATGTGTCTCCAAAAAAGAGTATACGTACTATAAAAAGAGAGAAAAAAAATACGTAACTTAGGACAGGCATACAAAACTTTAAAGGGAAATGTATATCAGATCGCACTATGCAAAAAAAAATTTGAGAAAAAACAAAAAAAAAAGCCCGCTGAGTTTGTTTCGCCAGTTCTTCTCAGGACTGTGGTTTTTTTGGAACCGGTGGTAGAGTTAACATTGTTATTTATATTTTGACATTCAACAAGTGTGTTATACTGACATCTAAGTTGAAATAAATGATTTTGAATTTGAAAGAGTTTGCAGAATGAAATGTAAAGAACGTATACCTTAACTGATAGGCATGCCATATTTACAGAATATTGGCAAATGGGGTCATATGCAAAAAGATCTGTATACTTGGCGTCTTTAATGGAAATTCAAGATAAATCTAAGCAAAGAATACGAGCTATTGAACCTGAAAAGCAAAAGCTTAGAATGAAGACATAAAAATACTTTTTTACTGTGCATGGTAAACGTGAACCTGTCTGCCGAGGATGTTTAATGAAACCGTTAGATGAAAGTGACAATTTTATAAAGACAGTTGCTATGAAAAGGAGATCATCCATAGGGGGTTCTCAAACTGATGATATAATATCTATACAGCCATTACCCATATCCATCGAGAAAAAAAAAGATTTAATTTCGCTGCTCCCTTTAATACTAGATATTTTCCATGAATTTTAAATAAGTCTTCCCACGTTGGAAACTTTACGAAATACTGATCCAGATATTTTAGAACTCGATGAAGAAGAAGAATTTTAATTAAACATTAATGTTATTTATATTTATGACTTATATTATTATAATATATATCTTAATTGTTGATCTTTTTCACTTAACTCATACTATTATTGCGTTCCTTATAACTTAAGTCATCTAATTATTAAATAATCACATTTACTTTAAAATATTTAATTTTAATAATAAGTTAGTGTTATAGACTTATATAATTCAAATAAACATTATTAAGTTTGTTAATGTATAAGGTTCTAAATAGTTTTTTTTAATTCCTGTAAAGTAGCGTTTTTTGACTTATGTGCTTTAGTCTGCTGACCCTAGATATTTCCATTAATTTAAATCTATACATTAAAAAGTAAGCTCTGAATACCAAACTAATTATTGGTACGAGTCCACTGTTCTGTCTTACACGAGATGTTCTGAATGCACGAATGTAAAAAGATCCAGTAAAATCAAGATTTTGACTTAGCTACCTTTGCACAATAATATAACTCTGCTATTGTATAATTACAGAATATATCTTGTTTATATAATTGACGATTATATCATAAAACATTGAATTGTTGTTATTACGAATATTGGTCCAATATGAAATTTGTTTTTAAAATTCAAATTAAGAAATGATCTCTTTTTGTATAAAGAAGAAATACCGTATACAAAATAAGCATTAAATTGGAGACTCAAAAACTTTAAACTGAAAAGACAATGGACATTCACGTCTGATAGGCGATGCCTTAAGATAAAAGCGAAGTAGCGACATATTATTTTCTTAAAGCTACATGGGTACAGCCTCGTCGGAAAAACTAGACTATTGTACCACGAAAGCATAGAGAATGATAATCACGCGACGAGCCGACACAAAAACGTTAATTCCCAACAAATCGAACGTGATCTATTTGTGATAATCACATAATCCAAACAGTTTTATTGATGATAATAACGGCGAGGATTCTTTATCAAGCAGTCGTGAATTGGCTTCATGAATTTTATTGACACCTCAACAAACTACGATCTTGTACACTTGTATAATCTATTACACACTAGCCGACCCGGCAGACTTCGTAGTGCCTCAATCGATAAATAAAAGACCTAAACTTTTGGGGGACACATCAAAGGAAAAACAAAATTGTTATTTTTATTTAATTCCGAGCATTTTCATATTTATCTATCCTTTTAAACCTTCTCTGGACTTTCACAAATAATTCAAGACCAAAATTAGCCAAATCGATCCAGCCGTTCTCGAGTTTTAGCGAGACTAACGAACAGCAATTCATTTTTATATATATAGAAGGTAGAAGAAGAAGATAGAAGATTTCGTAAGCGATGGCAGACTCCGCACCGCGAGAGGCCATTGAACCGCAGATCAGCTGATTTTACTTGAGCTACATTGCGTGTTTAACAACAGTCAAACAAAGACGATATTTGAAAAGAAAGCTATGATTCATGAACAACAATAGGACCGTATACGAACCACTATGAAACCTACACTGATCATTCATCATTTCAGCCTATCGCCGTCCACTGCTGAACATAGGCCTCTCCAATAGATTTCCAGTGCGACCGGTCCATTACCACCTGCATCCAACGAGACCCATGACCAAGTGGCAATGGGCCGGCCACATAGCACGAAGAGAGGACGGTCGATGGGGCAGAAAGATCCTGGAGTGGCGACCACGTACTGGCAAGCGCAGTGTGGGACGGCCACCTACTAGATTAACCGACGACCTAGTAACCTACACTAGTTACTATGTATTTTAGGTCGGGATTTTTTGTTGTCACTTCTTTGGGGTTATCAATTACTTATTTTTTATTTTTATTTTTTTTTATTGCTTAGATGTGTGGACGAGCTCACAGCCCACCTGGTGTTAAGTGGTTACTGGATCCCATAGACATCTACAGCGTAAATGCGTCACCCACCTTGAGATATAAGTTCTAAGATCTCAGTATAGTTACAACGGCTGCCCCACCCTTCAAACCAAAACGCATTATTGCTTCACGGCAGAAATAGGCGGGGCGGTGGTACCTACCCGTGCGGACTCACAAGAGGTCTTAACACCAGTGAGTACTTATCTTCGTTTTAGGTAAGGGATTTCTTACGCCCAATATATTAGTTATAGTTCTTAGTTAGTTAGTTAGTTAGTTAGAGTTTTTAGTTATCTATAACCTACTATTTTGTTATCCCAAGCTATGGCAAAAAAAAAAAAAGATTTGTGTAAAAAACTGGTTACCGAGTCGTCGTCATCGTATATTTATATGTTAAATTAACGATAATAATAATTTGTGTAAGCATACGCTCCGTATTTTGATGGGATTTGTAAATGTTATACATTTTAAGTACTACTGTCTTGCCAATACATCCAACATCCTGTTAAGAAGCGCAGTTAGAGTTGTTAGACTTCATAACTACCGCGCTCTTCAGTATTAAAATACTTCCTATTACATATAAAGTAATCAAGGAAATTGTGTAGCGTAAATTAAAGGTCTTGCAGCAAATGAGTACCTCGTTTTTCTTAGTACCACTGGTTAATTAATATGGCTAAATAATATGTAATTAATTTAGTATTTAATAATTATACTAGTAAGTAACCATTATAATTTTTTTTTATTGTTTAGATGGGTGGACTAGCTCACACCCCACCTGGTGTTAAGAAATGCGCCACCCACCTTGAGACATAAGTTCCAAGGTCTATAGCTACAACGGCTGCCTCACCCTTCAAACCGAAACGCATTACTGCTTCACGGCAGAAATAGGCAGGGTGGTGGTACCTACCCGCGCGGACTCTCAAGAGGTCTTACCCCCACCACCAAATCTACTAATCATGCAATGTAATCTCCTTCTAATGGTGACCCCCTCTGGGTAAAAGCCTCTTCCAAAGAATTCCATTTTCCCCTACCTCTACTTCTCACTAACGTCATATTATCTATCCACCCATCCATGCAGATTCGCAATACGATCACCAATACGTAAGATTTAGAAACTATTACGATAACAGAAGTAATAGCACGATTCACAACCACCACTAAGCTTGGATGGGGGCTTCCACGCTCTTTAGGCGTATGACAAATAACCGAATAAAGTTAAAGAACCAAATAGAATCTGTGTGCTTAGTGCGAGTTTTTTAACGTTCTCGATAGCGTAAAAGTTAGCTCATATTTGTATGGAATGGGATCGTTTGCGTACGTTTGCCGCTAGGGGCGCTGTTTCAACTGCATACAAAATTCGGTTAACTTTTACGCTATCGAGAACGTTAAGAAACTCGCACTAAGCACACTGATGTTGAAACGTGCGTTTGTAATCCTAAATCATTTGGCATCGGGTATCTTATACCTTTAAACGAGCAATTTTTGTATATATATAATCTGAATCTCGGAAACGGCTCCGACGATTTTCATAAAATTTAGTATACAGGGGATATCGGGAGCGATAAATCGATCTAGCTACGATTTATTTTCAGAAAATGTTGTTTTATTCGTGTTTTCAATTATCAACTCTTCCCGACGTCTATTGGCGAATAATAATACTATTTTTCTTAACTGAGGGCAACTAACCGCTTTAAAGACACAACAAGATGGCGTTATCAAAAAAAAAAACCGAGCAAAGCTTGGTCATCGTCTAGTTTTTGATGAAGTCCGAACGATTATATACCCTATGCGTCTACCGACAACAAATACGTTACTCGATCTAAATCGGTAAATACGAGATATAGGTTAGATAACGGATAGTCGGGACGACCGTTGCGCTGGATCGAATCTCACGGATGTTTGCTCCAGATAATCTTAACGGTCACTGTAATCTATAAAACTGACACCTACCTGTTTGTTTATTTAAACACGGATGACTTAAAGCGTATTCTGTCTGCAGGTTTACTCTGTACGATTATCAGAAAGCGTTGTCATAATAAAATCGTTACTTTTAGCTATGACGTCAAAGTTACAGTTGCATGTGGAACGGGTACTTACCCTACACTTAGGTACCCATGATTAATTCATAACAGATATAAGTGGAATGGTGGTATAAAGTTTTTTTTTTTATGATTGAAGGATTACTGGTGGCCCGGAGGCCTTTCCAGTTTCACCAGGACAGGTAATGGTATAAAGTATTTTGCTGTCAATTCGCTGACGAAAAAACAGCCTGTCTGTTATTAAGTAATTACTAAGGATCACAGAGTGAATACCGCCACCAACCTTTTACTGGTGGTAGGACCTCTTGTGAGTCCGCGCGGGTAGGTACCACCGGAAATAGGCGGGGTGGTGGTACCTACCCGTGCGGACTCCCAAGAGGTCCTACCACCAGTGATTACGCAAATTATAATTTTGCGGGTTTGATTTTTATTACACGATGTTATTCCTTCACCGTGGAAGTCAATCGTGAACATTTGTTGAGTACGTATTTCATTATAAAAATTGGTACCCGCCTGCGGGATTCGAACACCGGTGCATCGCTCCATTCGAATGCACCGGACGTCTTATCCTTTAGGCCACGACGACTTCAAAAGGTCCTGGCATTAAGTTTTATTTGAGGCTTTTGATCTCAGATTTCAATAGATAATTTTCCCACATCTAATAGAGATACAAATAATTAGGTGGGTATAGAACTACCCACAATAAATCAATTCTATTTTTTATCACTTAGCTGATGTCATGTAATTAACATGTAATAAAACTAATAATCTTACTTTGCTCAAACCAATTTACTACAATCCATACTACAAACACAAGCGTATCTCCAGTCAAGAATGAACGTTAATAAAAACATTTAGTATATTAGACTAACAAATTATGTAATAAATCAATAATATGCTCACCAGCTACAAAAATAATTCGTTTTACGCAAACTGCTCATAGTTACGTTTGAGGTCACACTATGACACTCGGGTCGTGTTTCTTGACGCATCCATTCTCAGATGACACGTCATATTGGAACTTGTTTTAAGAATACATTACGTTCGAAAACGGGCTATGGATATTATTGACCGAAATAGAAACTTGGAACTTGGAAAGTCCTCTTTTATATCATTAATCTGGTTCGAGAATGTCTCTATTGGAGTTTAAATGTATAGCGTAACTGTTTATTGTGATATCATTCGTACATATATATATCACGGTTCGATACATTAATTAAAAACGGCAGTGGTGAGATAATTTCATAGCACTAAGGTGCCTAAAACAAAGATAAAACAAAGATAAACTTTGAAAAATTAGGACGGCTTTTTGGTTTATTCGGTCATGTAGGGCCTGGGACCGACATGAATGAATCACCGCCTAAATACGTATAGAGATCGAATGTCCATTAGCATTATAGTTTTCTTCTTTTATGTCTAGTCTTTAATTTGTACGAAAATAGGCAAGGGCCAAGGTATTATTTTTATTGCCCTTGTAGGCGGACGAGCACACGGCCCACCTGGTGGTGAGTGGTTACCGTCGCCAATGGACATCAGCAATGCCAGGGGCAGAGCCAGGCCGCTGCCTACCGAAACGAGTACGATTATTAGATATTTACAATATCTTTCTATAAACATCAAGGTTCGATGGTGTTGTCTCATCTATTGGAGAGGCTTCAGTAGCGGGAGCCATGCCACTGATTAAAATGTTAATAAGTTTGTGTACAGCAATGAATAAATGCAACCTCGAGATTTAATAGCTACGTGACTTGAGGCAGCTGGGCTCGAAGGACCATATACAGGGCTATTGTTATGAAATATGACGTCAAGGGCTCTTTAAGTGTGTCACGAATTGAATGGACAATGTTAACGGCAGTTAACGAACAATAGTGGCCATTGTAAAGTAACCGCGTACGGACTAAAGGTTTTTCAGTAAGGACTGTAGTACAAATGTAATGATCTTAAAAGTCTGACTTTTTTCAGCAGAAACGATTCTAGATACTACTATTGCGATATTTCGATCGTACAAGCATTAAACTCGTTTTGTTTATTGACTAATCCCTCCAGCGAATTTTTACTCAGTCTATTACCAAGGTGCGATGATGTCAACCATATAAAACCAATGATATAAGTTGTGCCAACCTATAAGGACAATGGGCGAAAATTAATAAGACTGGTCACAACCTACTGTGATGGCAATTGTCGCAGAATGACTCTTGAAAGTCATGACGGTACAAATCTGAATGTTGAGAGTGAGCTACAATGTAGTTAAGAATAAAAGTTGGTGCAGACAATGGCAATTGTATCTAACAGCTGTGTGTTTCGAAAGTTGTTGTTCGGAGCTTGTATGTATGTAAATCTTGAAAATGTCGATAGCGCAATTCAGGCTTTTGTTATATATCGTCTATTGTATGGTAGCTAATGCTATATGCATCATTAGTTACCCTAAGTATTGTATGTGTTATATAGTCCAGGTTCAATCGCCAGTCGGGATTCCCATAGACACAGCCCACTGAGTTTCTCGCTGGATCTTCTCAGTGGCTCGCGTTTCCGATCCGGTAGTAGATTCTGCGAAGCACTGCCCTTGCTCCGAAGTGATGCTAACTAACACAGGATCTGTGTTAGTTAGCATCACTTCGGTTTGAGCACCGCGAGCTCACCTACTAGTTAAGGTTACGCTGAAATAGCCTCTCAAGGCTATCAAGCTTAGGTAGGAAAAAAAAAAGTCGGGATCATTATTTTCGTTATGGGTATTCTATATCTCATCCAAATCCCGTTTTCATTATTTTTGTAGATTTGGAAAGCTAGTGTTATCAATGAAGCAAGGAAGAAATAATTGTTTTTCTTTTTGAAAATTCTACCATCTACTTACTCTATATATGTCAACAAATTATAATTGTTTATTTTTTAATAGCTATTGATAAGCTTCATCCACGACATATTTTTCATCAGAAATGCTTAAGTTTTCTTCGTAATGTTAGTAACAAAAGAACATAATAATATGTTGGTATGGCATGCGGTAGGCAGCGGCTTGGCTCTGCCCCTGGCATTGCTGAAGTCCATGGGCGACAGTAACCACTCACCATCAGGAGGGCCGTATGCTCGTCTGCCTACAAGGGCAATAAAAAAAATATTTATAAAATTAATTAAATTATTTCTTAATAAGTTCAGATTACGGTCCTACTTCGATCATCAGACGAACGCTAGTTCAATTTGACCATCGTTATTTTAGTTGCGCTTAAATCAGGATCGCAGGTTACATATTCCAAGTACGCCATATATACGACTTAGTACTTCCGAGCTTAATGTGATTTGACAGGATGTTTCGCAGACGCCCTGTCGCGTGTCGGCTGCTAATTGATTTCCCGCACACACATTATCCGAAATCAAATAGTACAAGTGCATAGAAAAGTGTTAATCTATCTATCTATATAAAAGAAAGTCGTGTTAGTTACACTATTTATAACTCAAGAACGGCTGAACTGATTTGGCTGAAAATTGGTGGGGGGGAGGTAGCTTAGAGCCAGGAGAAGGACATAGGATACTTTTTATCACGTTCCCGTGAGACATGACGTGAAACGTGGTATAACAAAACGCAACTGATATGGAATAACAAAACGCAACTGACAGCTAAACGTAACGTATGGTGTAAACAGTGGTTAATTGAAAAAAAAAAAATTTACCTTGATAAAATCTAAAGTCTGCTCATTTATTGCCTCTAAGGCGAAACAATGTTCGCCGGATCACCTAGTGGTTAATAAATAGACAATGGACAGTGGTTGACAATAAGAGATGATGCTTATTTCACATATTAGTATGTACTTTTCCATGATACAGTGCTAGTGGGTGATGAACATCTGTAAACAGTGTATTATTTATATATATTTGCTTATTACGGAAAGTTTCAGAGAAGTTCTCAAAAATGATACTTGTTAGAGAAAAATATTCGCAGTTATTAAAGTTGTTAATTACACCGACACAAAGAGAAATGGATCAATCAAATATTTTAGTTGCTGTAAACGCTTAGCAACTCAACAATAGATTAAAAGCACAGAATACTTAAAAGTATTGCCAGTGTCGTGCAAAATTAAACCTACTTGTCGGATTAATCTCGCATTTTTTGTCTTATATTATTTCCGACTATTCGGCTCTACAGTTTTCGTGGTCATAGAGTATTAACACTAGGGTTTTTTTTTTCGTACAGGAGAAAATCTCCGGATCCCTACCATAGGGTAGTACATGTTAAACAATGTAGCTGGACGTCATCATGCAACTTGAGACAGCCGGTCCAAGCCTCAATTGTATCATGACTGTCACGCTGCGCCCTTTAAAGCCGAAATACGTGACGTCTCCACGGCAAAAATAGGAAATTTACGCACCAGTTCACAATACGCTTACTAATGAAGTCGTCGTGGCCTAAAGGATAAGACGTCCGGTGCATTCGTATGTAGCGATGCAACGGTGTTCGAATCCCGCAGG
This sequence comes from Bombyx mori, assembly GCF_030269925.1. Taxonomy (NCBI): domain Eukaryota; kingdom Metazoa; phylum Arthropoda; class Insecta; order Lepidoptera; family Bombycidae; genus Bombyx; species Bombyx mori. The sequence goes on from NC_085113.1 coordinate 12,477,212, forward strand.
CGGGTACCAATTTTTCTAATGAAATACGTACTTAACAAATGTTCATGATTGACTTCCACGGTGAAGGAATAACATCGTGTAATAAAAATCAAACCCGCATAAATATAATTTGCGTAATTACCGGTTGTAGGACCTCATATGAGTCCGCACGGGTAGGTACCACCACCCTGCCTATTTCTGCCGTGAAGCAGTGCTGCGTTTCGGTTTGAAGGGTGGTGCAGCCGTTGTAACCACACTGAAACCTTAGAACTTATATCTCAAGGTGGGTGGCGCATTTACCTGTCTGTAGAATCCAGTAACCACTTAACACCAGGTGGGCTGTGAGCTCGTCCACCCATCTAAGCAATAAAAAAAAAATTACAACTCTGCAAAATTACCTCTTATTTTTAAGTGGTATATAAACACATTTAGAACAATCAATTTCGGGTACGACCTCTGGGTGCGACAGTGAAACGGATGGCGGTCGTGCGTCAGTACAGACACGACTCCGGCATTCTGATTACGACGGCATAATCACTTCCATTATAATGACAACGTATTGAATTCTTAATGACGTGTACGCCTTTGAAATTACTAATCGCGTGCCCATTATTACATTATCGACTTCAATGAAACGTATATATTAATATTAGTTGAAAAATGACAGTAATTTTTTGTAGCAAAAACTTGACTGCCTACTCCAACTCTACATAACGCTTCCTCCCATACGTAGGATTCCCTAAGTGTAACTAGAGACGGCCCAAGCAGAATAAATCTAATCGAAGAGATTATGTACAGACGATAATATGTAGAAGATAATATGTACACATGTAATTTTAGAGCACGTTCCTATTTTATTCACTAATACATATTTGATAAATAATAAAACGCTTTCTTGGAACACGAATTCGTTCGGTTTTAACTAAGCAGCAATTTTGTTTCCTACCTATTCGTTAGTAGCCTAAGAGGCTATTCCAATTATGCCCGGACGGGTAGGAGAGCTCACGGCCTCAACCTGAGATAATTAGCTAACACTAGCCCTAGCAAGAGCAGTGCTTCGCAGAATCTACCACCGGATTGGAATCGCGACCCGTTGAGAAGATACGACGAGAAACGCAATGGGCTAGCAGCTAAGTCATCAGACGACAACACAGTACAGCAAACTTTCGCCAGTTTTATTTCCAGCGCCTACACGAGAACTGATAGTTAGGTATTTGAGAAGAATTCAGTGGTAGGCAGCAGCATGGGTGAATTACATAACATTGATGATAACTATGATAGTAATGGCTCGTATACCCGTCTAAATTCGAATGCTGTAAAGAGAAATACCTGCCTGACGCTCCGCCAGAACAGGGAACAAATTTACCAGGAGATTAGAATTATCAGGAGCAGAAAATTGTAACTATGAGTTACTCTATATTAACAGTCGGTGAACATTAACCAAAAATGGAAATAGTAGCTATCATAGAACATAAGATATTTGATAAGAACCTAAATCGCGCTAACAACAATATATCAAGATAAGTTTGCATATTATGTCTGAACAACAACATTTGGACTGGCCACGTCCGGTGGTTGATCTTCTCATTTAAGATTGTCCCTGTAAATAATATTTCAGGTTACACACTATTCACGAAGGTACACGATATCTTTCTAAATTCAAATTTCACAACCAATGATCAAAATTAAACCACATAAGCGCCCACGAAGTACCAAATAACAGGTTAATAATAAATCTCTTCAAAATGTCCAATGATATTCCATGCACTCTAAGGTAACAAAGTTTTTCTAAAGGAGAGGACATATTTTATTGTTTAAAACATCAAGGAAGAATCTCAATCCAATGCACTCAAATTTACTTTTAAAATTAAAGCATACAAACACACACACACGCCTTTTGTTAATTTCAAAGACGATCGCAAACAAACGGTCAAACAACTCAATTCCTTTGATAAACCTTCTTTACAAATTATGAATGTCGGAGTTTCAATAGACCTGGTGGCTCGAATCTCAAGGACGAGAGCGATAAATAATACATAACAACAATATTAAAGTACTTATTGAACATCCATCTCTTGTTTCAAGCTGGGCGGCGGCATTAACAAGGTGAAGGGTCTTTAAGTTCTAATTAGCCTGGACTAGAATGGTTCGTGAACCTGTTCGTACATCTATAGCACTTACAACATCATAGACGAATGGACACATTTCTCATGTCTCATGATAAACTGTCCCAAATAAGCACAGAGCTATTATTTGCAGTAGACGTGGCCAGATTGTTAATGCCACTGTTACAGTAAGACAAATCCTACATCTTTCATAACGTTTTGGAGGTACGACAAAGGGAAGATCTTCCATCGAGCGATCTATATACAAATCTAACTACAAAATGTCGTTAGGGCGATTCTGACATATGCCAAATATATTCTGTTCTATGGTAGCTAACGCTACAATATAACAGCAATGTAGTTAGGGTGACCACCTGCCGTGACGGGAACAAGACAGGTGTTCAACCACCTGTATCTCCGCTTACAACCGACCTTGTTCACTATTTCGAACCCTCTAGTTCAGGGGTGGCCAAGCGGTAGATCGCGATCGACCGGTCGATTGTAGCTATTAGTTCAGTCGATCGTGGCAAGACAAAAAATATCAATAAGTAAGACGTCGAACCCGTCGCTTGCGACGAAAGGCTCGACGAGTAAATTAACCCATAGACACAACCCCTAGAGTTTCTTGCCAGATCTTCTCAGTGGGTCGCGTTTCCGATTCGGTGGTAGACTCGGCGAAGCACTGCTCTTCCTAGAGCCAGTGTTAGCAACACACCCGGTTTGAGCACCGTGAGCTCACCTACACGTCAAGGAGAAGCTGAAATAGCCTCTCAAGGCCTCTCAAGGCATAGGTAGGGGAAATTTTTTTTTTTTTTTAAAGCATTATATACAAACGTCACTAAATGACAACCATAGTCGTCCGTGAATACGAAAGCTTTCGAAACATTACAATACACACAACAATACAACGACAACAAAGACGCGAAATTAAATCGTAAAACTAAACAGTTTTCATTGTGTGTACACGATTCGCGAAAATCGAAAACTAATACCAGCAATACTGTTTGTGCACACTTCCATCATATAATTTAATAACAGCGGCCTAGAGTACAAAATGGCTTGCACCATCTCCGTAGTCAAATAACGACTATTATTAGCCGAGATTACGCGCGATGATTGATCTAATGAGATAACCGTTGTGATTACAGCGTGTATGTACTCTATGTACACTACAAGCACTCCGCTCGCGATAGTACGATACTACTCCTGATTATGTTTAATATGTTTATCGAGGGGTGAAAGACAGCATTTTCGCAAAAGGAGAGCCATTTAAAGTTTAAAGTTTAGAAAAAATATCATCATAAATAAACCTTCTTCGGCTATTATGGATTTACTGGTCCCGTGCTAAGTTCGTAAAGAACTTGTGTTACAGGTACCAGAAAACGGAAATAAATGTAAGATTTTTATGTTACACATACATATATTTAATATACATCCATAATCCTGGAAAAAAACATTTTATATTTATCATACAAATATCTTCCCTTGGCGGGATTCGAACCCGCGATCCCCTTGTGTAGTGACCATGTCACTTACCACTACACCAGACGGCCGGTATTAATAACCTTGGCGTAGTCGCATAATCAGACACGAATGCAACGGGTATAAGGCGTCCGCCGCCATTTTCTTTTTTTATATTTATTATAAATTATCGCGATGAAAGCCAAACGGAAAACGCGTCGATAAAATTCAAGCATTACACAAAATGATCGACAGTTAATGTAATGTAATGCGAGACGTTAATTCGGAAGCTATCAATCACGGCGGCGGTATCCGAAAAACATTACGTTTCTCATCCGATAAGTAAACAAACGTATCCTTGTTCGAGTTATGCTTCAAATGAAACGGTCGCAGTTTCATGGACTATATTCACCCATAGACCCAGTCCACTGGGTTTCTTGCCCGATCTTCTGGGCAACGGCGGATCCAGAGGGGGGTTATGGGGGTCATGACCCGCCCCTGAGCTGGCTCCAGGACTTAGGTGGACCACTAATTGAACATAATGATTTTTACTTGTATCTATTGTTATCAAAATTAGTTCTTGGCCACGACTATGTGACCCCCACTTGGCGCCAAAGCTGGATTGGCCCTTGCTTCTCGGTGGGTCGCGATTCCGATCTAGTGGTAGATTCTGCCAAACGCTACTCCTTGCTAGGGCCAGTGTTAGCAAATTCTCTCAGGTTGAGCCCGGGAGCTCATCTACCCGTTATCGATCGAAACAGCCCCTTAGGCTACCAGAGAGTAGGTAGGGGGGGAAAGACAAATTCGTGTACGGGGCGCTGATAATTTCGCTGTACTAAGCATTTACCGCGTGTACATCCGCCTTAAAATTGAAATGGACGTTATATTGTTTGAGCTCATAGATACAGGCCACTGACTTTCTCGCCGGATCTTCTCAGTGGCTCGCGATTCCGATCCGGTTGTAGTTTCTACGAATCATTGCTCCTTGCTAGGGCTAGTGTTAGCAAATTCTCTAAGGTTGAGCACAGTGAGTTCACTTACCCGTCCGGGCGTAGTTTGAATAGCCCCTTAGCCTACCAGCGAATAGATAGAGAGATTTAAGAAAACTTATTGCCCGTCTCATCCAACCACCTTGCCACGCACCATCCGGCTATGGAATGAGCTCCCCTCCACGGTGTTTCCCGAGCGCTATGACATTTCTTTCTTCAAAAGAGGCTTATGGAGAGTATTAAGCGGTAGGCAGCGGCTTGCCTCTGCCCCTGGCATTGCTGAAGTCCATGGGCGACGGTAACCACTCACCATCAGGTGGGCCGTATGCTCATCTGCCTATAAGGGCAATAAAAATAAAACCGTAAAGCAGTAACGTATTTCGGTTTGAAGGGCGGAGCAGCCGTTGTAACTATACTTGAGACCTTAGAACTTATATCTCAAGGTGGGTGGCGCATTTACGTTGTAAATGTCTATGGGCTCCAGTAACCATTTAACACCAGGTGGACTGTGAGCTCGTCCACCCATGTAAGCAAAAAAAAACCTCAGTAAAATCTCGAGAAGGAAATGCCTTGGCCGTTAGCAATAACATCATTACGCTTACTCATCTTCAAACAAAAATAAGATAGTGCGAGAACTACTACGTTTTGTAAATGTTTATTCTAAACTGAAGAAGTAACAAACGGGCTCACGTGACTAACGTGACCGGCTCGTCGAGAGCACCACGACTCGTCACGCACAGTAAAAGGGCTCTAAAGTCTGCTAAAATACGATTGCTAATCCCTTAACCTGGTGTCCTCTTCGAACGATCCAAAGTGTGAATTACAAATTACATAGTACAGCTGTTGTTTTTTTTTTTTTTCAATACCGGCGCTCACATTTTACGTTGATGTGGTTTTAAATTATTTAATTTTTATCGCCCGGTTGGGATGAGAATACAATAAGCATTTCAGTAAAACCCTGCCAGTAGCCAGCGTCTTCTGAAACATTCCCTTAACGATGATTAACTAAGGCAACACTGTTGATTTATTAGGTTGCTTGACTTTTTGGCGGGAACGCGAGGAGTGAAGTTGTGTGATTTGTTTTATTTTGTCTATTTCGTGTTTCTTCAGGTTTAAATGTGTAATAACGGTGGTTTATTAACTGTTTAATATCTGTGAAAGTGCAAAAATGTGGGAAAATGAAACAAAGCTACTGGACGTAACTTCTCGGGTTCCTCCAAAAAGTCCACTGAAAAAATCTCAGTAAAAGACCACCATTTTACTGCGATTATATTTCATCCCATATCATCTCATCTCATGTCATTTAATTTCGTTTTCATTTCACTTCATGCCATGTTTCATAATAATCAACTTCATTTCATTTCATAATATCATTTTCATTTATAAAAGTTACGTATCATTAAAATTAAAATAAGACTTGACCTAAAGGTCTTAGTTACCAGGTCATAAAATCCCTTAAAAAAAAAAAAATAATTAGGTTGCTTTTGAAGTTTCCTCGTTGGATTAAAATGTGTCAGAATTTACGATCTTAATGTGCTGTTTCTTGTTTTTGTTTATGGAGAGCAAAAGTATGGAACACCATTTTGTATAGGGGACAAGTTGAAAGCGTGTCGACCTTTAAACAGCAAGTTATTGTTGGAGGAGTCACCGAAATAGCGCTAGTGTAGGAAATTATATGAATATAGCAGTTTTAAACATATTGAAGTGAGTTAAAGTGAAGTATGGTGGTTTGCAGTGCTGTTTTTTTATTCTGCGCCACCTTAATTAGCTCCCTTTCAGTAAAAACTTTTAATACACCAAAATTGGTGATCCTTACTTCTACCTCTCTGTCTGGGTCTGCGCAGGGACTTCGGTTCCCTCTATATTTTGTACCGTACGTTCCATGGGGAGTGCTTTGAGGAATTGTTCGAGATGATACCGTCGTCTCGTTTTTACCATCGCACCGCCCGCCACCGGTGTAGAGTTCATCCATACTACCTGGAGCCACTGCGGTCATCCACAGTGCGTTTCCAGAGGTCTTATTTGCCACGTACCATCCGACTATGGAATGAGCTCCCCTTCACGGTGTTTCCCGAGCGCTATGACATGTCCTTCTTCAAACGAGGCTTGTGGAAAGTATAAAGCGGTAGGCAGCGGCTTGGCTCTGCCCCTGGCATTGCTGAAGTCCATGGGCGACGGTAACCACTCACCATCAGGTGGGTCGTGCGATCGTCTGCCTACAAGGACAATAAAAAAAAACCTCCATAGTTTTCTTATGTTGCTACTACTGAATTCACAGGTTTCAAATATTAACCGTTTTGCCTGCCTGCGGTTTCCGGGCGCGCAGGGACATGTAGGCGCGGTCCATGGCCGCAACCGCTCCGTTCGTACCGCACAGCATGCCACTGACAACTGTCAATAAACACGCACAAACACCAACCACCTCGAGTCACGATGTCCGCAAACATAAAATTCAAAATTAATCGATTTTCAGTTTGACAAACTGCGTCATTGTCACTTTATTGACACACACGAACGCAAAAACCCGACAGTCGGAACTGCGACTGCAACGATCACTATTTAGATTTACAGCATGCCACTGACAACTGTCAATAAACACGCACAAACACCAACCACCTCGAGTCACTTCGCAAACATAAAATTCAAAATTAATCGATTTTCAATTTGAGAAACTGCGTCATTGTCACTTCACACACGAACGCAAAAACCCGCCAGCCCAAAGCTGTGACTGCAACGATCACTATTTAGATTTTCAATGTTACACAACCAACAAAGTTATTGGCGCACGAAGTGAGCACTGTGTTATTTGAAAAGCGCGCGATTAATTATGTCACTCAAACTAAACTGTCATGTGTCATTAAGACAGGCGATTGCAACGGAGTCTCGGTAGGGACTGCGCGTGCGCGGCACTCCGCCCTCCCCCTTCCCCTATACTATTTTCGGAGCCCTGAGTTTCCCCTAGAGCACAGTTCAGATCGATGCTAGTAAGTAAAATACAGTATTATTAAAAAATAAGGAAGTATTTTGCATGAAACTGAGTAGGGATTATGCATCGGGAATTTTAGTTTACATTGTATTGACTGTACAAGTTTCTGAATAATAATAAATGAGAATTTAAGCATGAGTTATTTTCATTGAATCTGGTTCAGATACTTTTCTCGGATTACTCAACATACGTAGAGTAGACAGCCCATCACATTCGCTGGCAACGCAAGCCCGGAAAAACAAAGGGTAAAAATACGTTAAAATTTTTAAGGATCAAATTTATCCTACAGACCTCTTGAGCTTCTATAGGTTCAATATGACAGTTTGCTAAGTAGATCACATTCGGTTATACGCAAAACTATTTGGCAATAGGTGCCAGCGCTTTTGAGGCGTGTTTTTTAATACTTTTTTTAAACTACAGTATATGTACGATCTTTTTTAATGTCGCTAAACAAAAATGCCATTTAGCGTCCGTTTGTGGATAGTATGTGTCCGTTATTCCTTGGTCTGCGAATTTGACCAAAGTATTTTGGTACGTGTAGGTATATTATTCAATTTAACCGTTGACTTCTTGAAGTAGCGAGAAAAAAAAGAGAGAGAGAGAGAGAGAGAGAGAGAGAGAGAGAGAGAGAGAGAGAGAGAGAGAGAGAGAGAGAGAACATACTTTATTAGTCTTTATTGCACATCAAAACATAACTAACATTAGAAAACAGTCAACAAGCAGATACATTTGTAAAATAAGCGGTAGATGTAAGTGAATTAAACCTTCATTCCGTGTACGATATAGTTTAATATAATCTAAAAGCATGTTAAAAAAATAAAAGATACGGTACCGTTATATTTACACTGTGTCATATGGAGCGGTCATGCACAATTATGCCATATGCGTCTCCCCTCACACGTACATTGACATTCTCGAGTGTCGAGTACGTAACTCACTCAGGGACTTTCACATAAATAAAACAATAATTAAAACGTATATATATATATATAATAGTAATAATTATGTGCGCACCTTATTGTGTCGATATATAGCACCGTGCTGTTTTAAGAGCGGGATAGTCTATCGTTTTTTTAGAAGAACTTAACGCTTTTCTCTTTAGGCTTTGAAAATTACCGGTCATGTCCTTTGTAAAGATTTTGCTAATGAGCATTACTTAGTGATTACCGGTGGCCCGTCTAGCTATTCACTGGTAGCCTAAGGGTCTATTTCAGCTACGCGCGGACGGATAGGTAAGCTCACGAGCTCAACCTGAGAGAATTTTCCAACACTAGCCCTAGCAAGAGCAGTGCTTCGCAATAATCTAACACCGGATCGGATTGGGACCCACTTAGAAGATCTGGCGATTAACTCGGTGGGCTATATCTATGGATTCTTCTTCCTATTCGTACACTCTTGACAGAGTGGTTGTGGTCATGCATCAGTCGGATCCTGCGATACCGATGCGACGCCATGTGGCACTGTGTTTCGCAGAGTGATAGCAATCATTTATGTTGGAGTGAGTCACAGACTTTATGAGGTCGGTCCATCGTGTTGGAGATCGTCCGCGAGATCTTTTGCCCTCGACTGGCAACCTCAACTTGTCTATGGATAGAGTTTCCTGAAACCCTCACAAGCATTCATTGTCAATTTTTATACGCTTATAAGAATAGAGCTCCGCTAACATTCCGTATAATTAAACGCGATACTTGCGTGGTCGCCAACAGTTTCCCGACGCGACGTCACTCACTCAATTGCCGACGTAAATTAACTTTAACGACCTCAATGAATAAGCGTTTTAATACAAAGTTCCTTGTTCTGTACATACATAACGGAAGGGATGTTGAATTGATAGATTAATTATGGCAATCGTTATCTAGAATTGATCAGAACAAACTACATACGTATTCTATTGAAAGAGACATCGAACTATAAAATTACCATTATTATCAATATTTGGCTTTAAAAGTTTTCGGCATTATACGGAAAACTAAACTAAAAAAACATTAAATACATATAAAAGTGACATAGATAATGTCATCCGATCAGAAAATACAGGAAGTAATCAAACACAATAGGCACTAATCGAGGTGAGACGGTGGCACACACGTTCTAATGCATTCTAGGGCTTCAAGACTACGATTTAGGGTTTTTTTTTACTTCCATAGCTCACGGCCACAAGAAGTTACTGGCCACGTGGCTCACTGTCTGATATGCTAATAAAAATTTAGAGTCCAATGAATCTAGAATCTAACTGAACTACGCAAGAATCGATAAAAGCGCCTTTAATCATGCCTTATATTAGCAAATCTAGAGGAATGTTTGCTAGAAAGTTTGAAGCATTATCAAAAAAAAAGCGTAATAGCTAGTGACGTCTTGTCGGTCCGCACGTGGGTCTTGTGGGTCCGCACGAGTAGGTACCACCAACCTTATTTCTGCCGTGAGGCAGTAATGCCTTTCGATTTAAAGCATAAGGCAACCGTTGTACTGTAAAAATTGAGAGCTTAGAAATGATATCTCAAGATAAGAGGCAGCATTTACGTTGTACATGTCTATGGGCTCCAGTAACTTAACACCAGGTTGGCAGTGAGCACGTCCACCCAAATCTATATAAAAATGAATTGCTGTTCGTTAGTCTCGGTATAACTCGAGAACGGCTGGACCAATTTGGCTAATTTTAATCTTAAATTATTTGTGGAAGTCCAGAGAAGGTTTTAAAGGTAGATAAATATGAAAATGTTCGGAATTAAATAAAAATAGCAATTTTGTTTTTCCTTTGATGTGTCCCCCGTCGAACGGATTCCTTTTATTTAAGTTTATTTTATACATAAGTTTTGGTCTTTTATTTATCGATTGCGACACTACGAAGTCTGGCGGGTCAGCTAGTAAGCAATAAATAAATAAATAAAACAGTAGACGAGTTGTCGGTAGATATAAGGTCAGTCTCAATTCTATTCGATAACGATAATCCTATCTTTCGAATACAAATGCATAACGGCTTCGCAGCAAGATCGGCCAGAATGGCGGTACCTACCCGTGCGCGTTCACAATACGCCCTACCACGTATTAGAAAATCAAACTTCTGTGCAGCGGATATTATCGATTGCTGGTCGACGCGTGACGGAATGTTCAATCAATCGAACCACGTCTTGAATACGATTGAACAATTTGTTGGAATCAAAGGGCGCTTTAAAGGTGTTTACGGCCACAGGATTTTAGCTTCTTCTATTCGGCTTATTATTATTGAGCGACCCTCGTGTCTTTAAACTCTACTGACCTATAATCCGCCAATGAAAAATGCATGTATGGCAATAGTTATTACAGAATATAAGAAATCCGGTAAAGGCTTGAATCGTTCTAGCGACAATTTTCAACATAATCTTGAACAAGAGTCCCAACCAACGTTCGATCTGCCGAGCAGAGACGCTCGCTCAGTGAGAGATCTTCCTCTAGACCTGGTGGCCGCTACCAAGAGACTTAATCACAGCATTTCTTGGATGTCGGTCAGTGCAACCGTACTACAGCTTTCTGTCATATTGGACGGGCGCCAAACTAAGAAATATTTTCTTTTGCTACCAGAAACCGGCGCGTCTACAACCCTATTGCGTATTTCTGCCGTGAAAGCCCCGCGTTATAGTCCGAAGGCATAGGCAGATTCGAATTCGACCTCATGTCTCATGTAAGCAGTAACTAACAGCTTATTAACAATTGACTGCGATATTGTTTCGCAATAATCGAGATATTGCGAAAAGTTCATAGTTTATTAATTTTTTAAAGGGCCATTCCCACGGTAAGGGCGTCGACCTCAACAGCATTTATTTCAATCAGCCATCCGACATGATAAACACAGTAATTCTTCTCAATTGTTCCGTCACCGTCCACGAACAGGGATGACGCGGTATTGTACTCGTAATGGTCGACTTTTCATTATAAAATTATACATATAACTATACATTATAACTTTGGCGCAAGATGACGATCTGACAGTCCACCAGGCGTAAATTGATTGTCAGAGTCCGTGGACATCACAATTAGCGATCCACGACCCACCTGAACACCAACACCCCCCCTGTAGTAAGCTGGTATCAGAGGACGTTGTTGCTTAACGCTGTTACTAGTTACGTTGGACAGAAATGAGTTGTCGATAAGAACTGATTTAATCCAATAAAAGAAATGAAACGGAGGAAAATGAATGACATTTTATATTGTTATGGCTGTACGAATATTGCGTCATATAGGTAGCAGAAACGGATCTGGAAAAAATACTAGTCTCTAGGGAACGTTCTAGAAGTTTTATGGTGGTACGAGTAACGCTTTGTCAAATATAGAAAACTTATATCGAAAAGACAAGTACTATCAGACATGTTTTGGAAAACTGGTCATGTCGTGTTGATTATAAAAGCGTTACAGGACGACATGAATGAAAGCAATTAGTAATCAGCTCTATTCGATCCGGTCATCGTTCTCGTCGAACCCGTCGCTTGCGACGAAGGGCTCTACGAGTAAATTAACCCTCAGACACCCGTGCTGGAGTCATGGTCCAGACGGTTGGCCGATCCTTCGGCTGGTCGTAGGACCGTCGAGGCGATTCGCCCGGTTCTTGTGAACTGGGTGAATCGTGACAGAGGACGCCTCACTTTCCGGCTCACGCAGGTGCTCACTGGGCATGGTTGCTTCGGTGAGTTCCTGCACCGGATCGGAGCCGAGCCGACGGCAGAGTGCCACCATTGTGGTTGCGACTTGGACACGGCGGAGCACACGCTCGTCGTCTGCCCCGCATGGGAGGGGTGGCGCCGTGTCCTCGTCGCAAAAATAGGAAACGACTTGTCGTTGCCGAGTGTTGTGGCATCGATGCTCGGTGACGACGAGTCGTGGAAGGCGATGCTCGACTTCTGCGAGTGCACCATCTCGCAGAAGGAGGCGGCGGGGCGCGTGAGAGACGCACAGGCCCGCCGCCGTCGAGCGGGGGCCAGGGAGGCGGATCTCGCCCAAGCCCTGGCCCTCTAAGTGTTTCGGGTCTCCCTCACATGTCGGCCTGGGGACCGGCGAAGGGGGCCTAAGAAGACGACGTGCAAGCTGCTCTGCACGCGTTTTATGCATGAGCATCCGGGTGATGGAAGGCCGGCTATCCTCAACCCACGCTGGTTCTGACCCAGCGGGGTATTCCGTAGGATAGACCATTCTAACCGGCGCCATCTAGGCGGGCTTCGGATAGCCTGCCGACCGAGACGGCTGGTGGTCGTGGCGCCGACGACCGCCAGTCCGGCGTCCCGAGGGGGAGGGTGATGGGAGAGATGTGCTCCGCACTAAACGCTTCACTTTCCCCCCCTTGCCTTTCATGAGTTTTGTCTCATGCGAGGTTTGGACGTTGGTTGTTGAGAGACAGGAGGTTTTAGTCGGTTCGACTCCGACATGCCCCGCCCTCCATCCCCAGTGAAGGGCGGAAGTCCGGCGATTTCCTCCTGACAAAAAAAAAAAAAAAAAACCCTCAGACACAGCCCACTGAGTTTCTCGTCGGATCTTCTCAGTGGGTCGCGTTTCTGATCCAGTGGTAGTGGTTCTGCGAAGCACGACGCTAGGGTTCGTGTTAGCAACGTCGTCAGGTTTGAGCCCCGTGAGCTCAACTACTAGTTAACGTTACGCTGAAATAGCTTCTCAAGGCTCTCAGCCAGGTAGGAAAAAAAAATCTATTCGAAGCCAAACAATGGACAGATTACCTGAAACGAAGCGATAGAAGCGAAGAAACGAAGCACCTTAAGTGTCGTAATAATAAATTTGATTTTATGAATTTGTATGAATTCAATTGGCATTACGATGAAAAAGTTTTCATTTATCCCGATCCTAAGTGCACAACATTAAATCTTTCTTTTTTTGTTTTCTTGTTTTGTTGTTTTTGTTTAAACCAACCCTGTGCGTCACCTACATAATATATGTAATTTTCACGAATTATAAACAAAATTATACGAATAATTGCAGCATTTCTTCCATACGTATGACTAAATGGAGACTCACCGTGCCATAAGTAGATACACGCTTGTTAACATAAATTACTAATACAATGAGTAATGGGTCCTTAATCATGTTTTGTATTCATTGACAGAATGTTTTTCTTAATCGTGTCCATTGGCTATAATAATAAATGATGACAACCGAAAAAGAGTTAATTTGAATATAAATTATAACTATTGTACTAGAAAAAAACATGTATATATTTCTTTTTAATTCGGTGTCAAAGTAAGTACCTACTTAATTGTTTTATTGATATGAACAATAGCTCCATCCACCTCATGATGAGTTGTTACCGACGCTCAGAAGTACAGCGACCGGTGCTAAACGTAAAAGAACATATTCTATTTCGTTCATCTAACAAAAATCAATTAAGACGCTTTATCAAAAACGATTAGCGTCAATATTGGAGCATTATGTGAAATCGGGTGGGTATGTACCCACATACATATCTATATATCGACGGAAGAAAGCGGAATTTCCGTAACTTGAAAATCCCGACTTTTCACTAGGCCCTTATATATATATAATATGGTGCAAAGTGATTTGGCCAAAAATGCAAGCTACGACATTTCCGCTATCTCCCATCGATATATGTATATATGGTGTATACTTCAATTTAAATAGGAGATCAGCAGAGTTCGTCCAGACTACCTAGAACCACTGCGCTTACCAACAGTGCGTATCCAGAAATCTTTTTTGCCATACCGTACCATTCAGGTTTGGAATGAATTCCCTTCTGCGATGTTTCGTTAAGCACTGTGATGTCTTTCTTTTAACAATGTTCGAGGAGTTGTCGACGCCCCTGGCATTGCTGAAGTCCATGAACGACTTTAACTATTTCTCATAAGGCCTTATACACATCGGTCTAAAATTAGAATTAATGAAAGGCATCTTCTTCAACCCGAGTCCACCCAATGCTGAGTGTAGGTATGTTCAAATGCACCCCATTCTTTTCTGTCTCTTGCCTTTCGCATCCAGTCCCTACAAGCCAGTATGACCAGGTCGTCGGTCCGTCTCGGTACGATGTCGGGTCCGAGGCCTCCACTCTGGTCCTTTTGTGCCTAATCCATTGTCAATACGACGGCATATGTGGCCGACCCACTTCTACTTTCTTATAATAACAGGTACAGCCTCTTAAGTTTTCTTACTGGGCTTTCACGTCGAACCCGCTGAATTCGATCAAGGGATTCGTGCCTAATCATGTGAGCATGCGTTTAGCACTTCCTATATACATAGAACAATAGGCGTCAGCGAAGCACCGGCATGGTTATCTCGCTTGATACGAGTACAACTTAACCCTTTGACGTCGATGACTTCATTAAAATGTGGTCTAAAGCACTCAACCGGCGGTAGGCAGCGGCTTGGCTCTGCCCCTGGCATTGATGAAGTCCATGGGCGACGGTAACCACTCACCATCAGGTGGGCCGTATGCTCGTCTGTCTATAAGGGCAATAAAAAAAAACCTTATGTATTTGGTATTCTACATAAGGGAACTTCCACGTATCAGATCTTAAGATCTAACTTACGCCACGATGTGTCATTTATAGCGTATATTACACCTTTTTAAACATGAGAAGAATTTCGAGCAACAATTCTATAAATGAACTGTATCGGATCGCCACTCGGAACCGCTAGAGCAGGTGCGTGGCACGTGTTGGGGGCAAAGCCCCTGCAACGGTGCACGCGGAGGGACGAGACAGTGATACCCAGATTGAACATGAGAAATAGAGAGGGATTTAAGTATACCTGCCATTCGATAAGAATCGATAAAGCTTTGCAGATATCGATGACAAAATAATAAATACTTACCGGCATCTATTCGCCGTGAGTATCCTTAAACATACGCAATAATAAAATATAATTCAGGACAAATCAAGCACGATTTCGCCCCAAATGCGACCATTTATTGAATTACTCGCTATCTATCGCCTCTCGTGCGTTGGAAGTACTATTTCATAAACCTTTTCTTTTCCCACAAGGTAGATTACAAAAAAAAAAAAAATCATCGCTTAGATGTGTGGACGAGCTGACAGCTAACCTGGCGTTAAGTGGTTACTGGAGCCCATAGACATCTAGAACCGTGAATGCACGTGAATGAGATATAAGTTCTAAGGTCTCAGTATAGTTACAACGGCTGCCCCACCCTTCAAACCGAAACGCATTACTGCTTCACGGCAGAAATAGGCAGGGTGATGGTACCTACCCGCGCGGACTCACAAGAGGTCCTACCACCAATAATTACGCAAATTATAATTTTTGCGGGTTTGATTTTTATTACAAGATGTTATTCCTTCACCGTGGAAGTCAATCGTTAACATTTGTTGAGTACGTATTTCATTAGAAAAATTGGTACCCGCCTGAGATTCGAACACCGGTGCATCGCTCAACACGAATGCACCGGACGTCTTATCCTTTAGGCCGCGATGACTTGAAAGACCACTTGACGTTATGATGTTATCGGAGCCCTCAGGCATAAGGGCGTTTTGAAACATGAAGTTGACTAGTAATTCTTTAGTGCGCATCAGCTACAGTACGATACCGGTGATCTCTTCGCGACAGATTAGCGGTATCCTACCCGTGCTGACTAACTCACATAGAATTCAAAATTTTATTGCTTAGATGTGTGGACGAGCTCACAGCCCAACTGGTGACATCTACAATATAAATGCGCCACCCAACTTGAGATATAAGTTCTAAGGTCTCAGTATATAATTTATTTCAAGTAACTTGTCGTTAAAACATGCTTATTTAATGCAAAGCACCTTTACCACGAGTTATGTATCGAACACGACGTAGCTGTGTTCGGCCGCTTTTTTCCCTACCTAAGCTGATGGTCTAGAGCAGGGCCTGGGGTCGGCAACGCGGCGTGAAGCAGTAATGCGTTTCGGTTTGAAGGGCGGCGCAGCCGATGTAACTACATACTAGATGGTTTTTTTTATAACGCCATCTTGTTGTATCTTTAAAGCAGTTAGTTTCTCTCAATTAAGAAAAATAGGATTATTATTCGCCAATAGATGTCGGGAAGAGTCATAAAGTTGATTATCGATAGAGTTGATTATTGAAAGCACGAATAAAACAACATTTTCTGAAAATAAACCGTAGCTAAATCGATTTATCGCCCCCGAAATCCCCTGTATACTAAATTTTATGAAAATCGTTGGAGCCGTTTCCGAGATTCAAATTATATATTTATATATATACAAGAATTGCTCGTTTAAAGGTATAAGATACTGAGGTCTTAGAACTTTTATCTCAAGGCGGGTAGCGCATTTACGTTTCAGATGTCTATGGGCTCCAGTAACCACTTAACACCACGTGGGCTGTGAGCTCGTCCACCCACCTAAGCAATAAAAATATATATAATTATAATTAATATAATTATAATATAATTAATATAATTATAATATAATTAATATAATTATAATATAATTAATAACGGCCGTCTGGTGTAGTGGTAAGTGACATGGTCACTACACAAGGGGGTCGCGGGTTCGAATCCCGACAAGGGAAGATATTTCTATGATAAATATAAATGTCTTTTCCAGGGTTACGGATGTATATTAAATATGTGTATGTGTATAATAAAAATCTTACATTTATTTCCGTTATCTGGTACCTGTAACACAAGTTCTTTACGAACTTATCAGGGGACCAGTTAACGTGGCGTGACTGTTTTTAAAAAAAAAAAAAATGTAATAGTTCACGTAATTCTGTTTTAAAGCCAACGAAAACCTGCCTTCGTTAGCTATAATATAAAACATGCGAGGTCATCAATGCCTATAATTAGACTGCGGTTCTGTTTGTTACAGGAAAACGGCGTCGAACTGTGTCAATGAAGCAACGGACAATGAACGAATCGAACGTTCGTACACCAGAATACTTATTTCAAATTAATTAAATAAGTAAGTTCCTTCTTCAAACGAGGCTTGTGGAGAGTATTCAGCGGTAGGCAGCGGCTTCGCTCTGCCCCTGGCATTGCTGAAGTCCATGGGCGACGGTAACCACTCACCATCAGGTGGGCCGTATGCCCGTCTGCCTACAAAGGCAATAAAAAATAAAATAAAAAATTAACAATGGTAGGGGAATTGTAGGTGAAGGGTGGGGCAGCCGTTGTAACTATACTGAGATCTTAGAACTTATATCTCGAGGTGGGTGGCGCATTTTACGTTGTAGATGTCTATAGGCTCCAGTAACCACTTAACACCAGGTGGGCTGTGAGCTCGTCCATCCATCTAAGCCATAAAAAAAATTAAATAGGTAACAATGGTAGGGGAACTGTAGGTGAAGGGTGGGGTAGCCGTTGTAACTATACTGAGATCTTAGAACTTATATCTCGAGGTGGGTGGCGCATTTTACGTTGTAGATGTCTATGGGCCCCAGTGACTACTTAACACCAGGTGGGCTGTGAGCTCGTCCATCCATGTAAGCAATAAAAAAAAAAAAAGGTGACACGTTTGATTACTACTACCCTTTTAATACGCTTTTATTAGCTTCAGACGTATGCATGTAACGGAATCTTTGAACATGATTTTGATTTCCTTCAAAACGTCGGATTAACTCGAAATTTTGTATACTTATTAAGGACCGATGACAATTCAATATTTAAAAAAAATATTGAAAAAAAATATTGAAATAATTAAAATTCAACTAAAAAATGAAAAATAAATAATAGTTTAAAAAAAGCGTGGGGTGCATGGTATCAATAGTTATAAATATTTTATGAACAGAATAAATGAGTAGAAGGGCTATTTTGATAATATCCTGAAAAGCCCCCCACGCTTTTTTTACAATAAAATCATTTTTTCTTACACAATTTTTAATTCAAATTTATTAAAATTTATTTCAATTTTTATTTTTCGAATAATTTATTTTTTAATAAACAAAAAATATCGACTACTTAAACAAAATTATAATTATGTGCCCTGTCATTTTCTACTATCAAATCGGCTTTACACAGACCTAAAAATCTAAGTAAGATAATATGTACTTATACGATTTGACAGCCCTCTTGGTGTAAAGTAGTCAAAGGAATGCCGCCTCCCGAAACTCACCTTGAAATACGATACCACATCTCAATTGTGTTCTATTAAAGATGTCCCAGAAAGGAATATGGTTAGTAACGATTCCAAGGATATACGAGATCATCATTACATAGGGCTCACCCTTAGTTTAAATAAATAATAGCTTAAAAAAACTAAAAAAATATGCTTTTAATGAAAAGTCTAACTAAAAAATAGAAAATAAATTTTAATAAATTTGAATTAAAAATAGTGTAAGAAAAATGAATTTATTGTAGTTGAATTTCAATTTTTTTTTAATTATTGAATTGTAATCGTTCCTAATAAGTATGCCAAATTTCGAGTTAATCCGACGTTTTGAAGGGGCTCAAAATCACGTTCAAAGATTCCGTTACATACTAACTAACATAGATACGTCTGAAGCTAATAAAAGCGTTTTAAAAATATATATACCCTTTTAATCATATCCAGAATAAAAACCGTGTTTTTATTGATGTCATTGTATTACAAGAAAAAGAAAAAAAAACAAAGTTCTATTTCCGTTAAAATTCCGGTCATTCGTAAAGACAGGCACAGTCTCGGCACAGTTTTCGATATCTAAAGAAGACGGGTGTCACCGGGTCACGGAGATCTTTACAAATGATTAATTTCGGCGTCACGAGTGGGCGGATACCAGTATATATGTTCAATCGCAGATCGGTGAATGACCTTAAACCAGGAACGGGGGCAGTCACTTGGGATAGATTGGGACGAAAATGTTCTTGTGATTGAACAGTAGTGAATAAAGACGATAAAATATTATAACATTTTACGTAGTCGTGGCCTAAAGGATAAGACGTCCGGTGCATTCGTATGTAGCGATGCACCGGTGTTCGAATCCCGCAGGCGGGTACAAATTTTTTTAATGAAATACGTAGTCAACAACTGTTCACGATTGACTTCCACGGTGAAGGAATAACATTCAAATACTGTGAAGTTTAGCGTCCACAAACGCACAAACAAAAAGTCAACAAAGATCATCGGTGTTAAGAATCGGCTAATTTATTTTAGTGCCTTAGACGGCAAATCATCGACCTTAAGGCTTCGTCAAACAGAACGCGTAATTAGCGCGCGTCAGAGCGCTAAACAGACGCCGCGCTATGACGCCGAGATGTGTTGTAATACTATGGTAACATACTGTCAAACAGAGCGCGAGCGCTATACCGCTGCTATAGCGCTGGCGCTCTGACGCGCGCTAATTACGCGTTCTGTTTGACGAAGCCTTTACGGCGCACCTAAACTCCCTTCAAAACACATATGAACAAAGACCTTTGGCAACTTGGCATTGCCTCTGGTATCGTTGATGTGTCCTGACAATAGTAACCACTCACCATCAGACGGATCATATGTTCGTGAGAGAGATGTATTTACGCTTAGCACACGGTAAGAGATCTCGTGGACGAATCCCCATGCGCTGGATTGATCAGGTGAAAGACCTTACTGAAGCCCCACTTAACGAGTGGCCTGACGCCTCGGTTTGCAAACTATGGAAAACATCTGTCAAGGCGTTTTTTTTTTAATTCTTCGAGACTTAAGACTCTTTAAGACTTCGTAGTGCCTCAATCGATAAATAAAAGACCTAAACTTTTGTATAAAATAAACCTAAAACAAACAAAAGGAATCCGTCTAACGAAAATAACAATTTTGTTATTTTGTTAAAAAAAAATCATTTTTATTTAATACCAAGCATTTTCATATTTATCTACATTTTAAACCTTCTCTGGACTATAAACCTTCTCTCAAATAATTCAAGACCAAAATTAGCCAAATCGGTCCAGCCGTTCTCGAGTTTTAGCGAGGCTAACGAACAGCAATTCATTTTTATAAATATAGATATATATGAAGAAGATAGAAGATTAGAACCATACACCTATTAGGT
This sequence comes from Bombyx mori, assembly GCF_030269925.1. Classification (NCBI taxonomy): domain Eukaryota; kingdom Metazoa; phylum Arthropoda; class Insecta; order Lepidoptera; family Bombycidae; genus Bombyx; species Bombyx mori. Next base: position 12,497,656 of record NC_085113.1, read on the forward strand.
TGAGTCGGCTTTCTGTCAAGGCTTTAATAAGCAAGAATTCCACATGACCACTACTGCTCTGCCAAGAGTAACTGATTATGATGACACGGTACACGTGTGATTTGCCAAAAGAGCAATAAACTGTTTGATTTGTTGTTAATAGATTACAATTGGGTCAAATGAAAAGTGTCAATGGGTCGACAACCAACCATCGAACGTCGCGGCCCGTATATTATTTTCGTTGTGCTGAATACGGTGTGAACGACCGACAATTTCGAAATCGTGTCTCGGACTAATTCAGATTTAAAGTATTTGTGAATAAATTATATTGGTTTATTTGTTGATGTGCTTTTTTAATTGGGATAAATGGGCACTTGAGCAAGAGGCCGAAAACCGAAGCAAATGGAAGCTGAGGGTACAACAAGCCACGAAGGGATTTCAAGGACACGACCTTCAGCAATGAAGTATTCGACTAAGAAGAAGAAGAGCAAGAGGGCTATCTTCTTTTTTGGGAAAATTCCGAGGGGTAACCTTTTTATAGGAACAAGTGGATTAACTCTGGTGGAATTATCCCGAGTAGTTCGATTTTGCTAGAAAGTTTACTAACGGCTTCCTGTGTGAGGCAGTCTACTGAGACGTAAATTATTTCGACCTATGTGTCATAAAAACACATATAATATCTAAATGTTAACGTTCCGAAGAGAAACCGTTCTGAGAAGGCGGTGGGAAGAAGGCGTTCATTCGAGAAGCAAATTCCCTTCAGCCCTCCAGCCCGCACATCCTAGTGAAGCTGAAATGACATACAGCAGTCCGTCCATCACAAAAAAAACCCAAGATAAACCCCTTCTTTGTTCCCCGTCTCGTTTCTCAACACCAGAAACACAGTTCGGTATTATTTTTAGCTAAGATTGTATCTCTACGCATACGTTTCTTATCTCTTTATTGGAGACTACTGTAATATAATTTTCAAATAGATCTTATACGAAATATCAACGCATCGAAATCTTATATAAAAAATTCTCGTGTCACAATGTTAGATACCATACTCCTCTGAAACGGTTTGACCGATTTTTATGAAATTTTATATGCATGTTCAGAAGGTCTGAGAATCGGCTACTATCTATTTTTCATACCCCTAAGTTATAAGGGTTGTCCACCCCTCACAATTAATTTTTATTTTTATTTTTAATTTATATATTTTTTTGTTTTAATGATGCATTATGTGGTTGAATGAGGTTTTGTTATTTTTATATTCCCTCATCGTTCACAGCACTACATGCATCTTTCACTCATTTACCACATCCGATTTTTTCTACACTTGAAATTCTCTAGAAATCTTATATATGGCAAAACAACGTTTACCGGGTCAACTAGTCTATCTATAAAAACGGTCTAGCTCTAGAACCAACTACTGAATTAATTTAAAACGTGGGAAAGGTATAAATATACCTAATAGCCATTTGCCTTTGTTTATATCTGAGTACTTAAAATTTTATTTTCTTGCAGTAATTTGGTGAATTGACTACCGGAGCTCACAGACGTCACAAGGTGAATACCGCTGTGTCGGCTAGCCATCGTAGAACCCAAGATATTTGACAGATGCCTGAATCTCGCTTACTACATTTTCAAGATAAGCTTGTATTTATACAAGTTCCGAACAACAACATTTGGACCACAGACATAGCCCACTGAGTTTCGGATCTTCTCAGTGGGTCACGTTTCCGATCCGGTGGTAGTTTTTTTTTTTTTTATTGCCGTATAGTCAGACCAGCATACGGCCCACCTGATGGGGAGTGGTTACCGTCGCTCATGGACGTCAGCAATGCCAGGGGCAGAGCCAAGCCGCTGCCTACCGTTTACCTAGCAAAAGCCGTGATTCTGCGAAGCACGGCTCTTGCTAAGGTTCGTGTTAGCAACGTCGTCAAGTGTGAGCCCCGTGAGCTCACCTACTAGTTAAGGTTACGCTGAAATAGGCTCTCAAGGCTATCAGCTGAGGTAGGAAAAAAAATTCAGTCAGTCTACCAATATCACACGCTCGGTGGAAGACCTTCCCTCCGTCAATAACCATTCCACACCACCACCCACCTTGAGACATGAGGTCTCAATCTCAATCTCTTGTGCAACGGTTCCCCAGCCTGTCGAATGACGCCAGAAACCGCACGCAGGCGATTGACACAATAGTAAACAAATTTAACAGAATACAAAACAACAGTTCTAAACGATTTTCCTGAAATTTTACATTGTACCTACCTACTTCGTGACAATTATCAATTATTAGTGTAACACTATTTAGAACAATGTTTATTTTAAGCGCATGAATGCTATACTCGTGTAGACATACATAATACGTCCGTCTGGTGTAGTGGTAAGTTTTTTTAATTTTTTTATTGCCTTTCTAGGCAGACTAGCATAGACTAGCATACTTGATGGTGAGTGGTTACCGTCGCCCATGGACTTCAGCAATGCCAGGGGCAGAGCCAAGCCGCTGCCTACCGCTTAATACTCTCCACAAGCCTCGTTTGAAGAAGGACATGTCATAGCGCTCGGAAAACACCTTGGAGGGGAGCTCATTCCATAGCCGGATGGTACGTGGCAAAAAAGATCTCTGGAAACGCACTGTGGATGACCGCAGTGGCTCCAGGTAGTATGGATGAACTCTACTCCGGTGGCGGGCGGTGCGATGGTAAAAACGAGACGTTGGTATCATCTCGAACAATTCCTCAGAGCACTCCCCATGGAACATGCGGTACAAATACAGAGGGAACCGAAGTCCCTCCGCAGACCCAGAGGTGACATGGTCACTACACTAGGGGGTCGCGGGTTCGAATCCCGCCAAGGGAAGATATTTGTATGATAAATATAAATGTGTTTTCCAGGGTTATGGATGTATTTTAAATATATGTTTGTGTATAATAAAAATCTTACATTTATTTCCGTTATCTGGTACCTGTAACACAAGTTCTTTACGAACTTATCACGGGACCAGTTAACGTGGCGTGATTGTTAGTAAAATATTTATTATTATATTTAAAAAAAAAAATGTATGTATGCGGAACCAAATCCGTCTCGTCCGTAATGTTGTTATAATTTCAACTCTGTAATATAACGTTTTAAGGTCTCAAATCAAGTCGGCAGTAGGCATACAAATGTGGTACGTATACATACATGGTAGACATGTTTTTTTATTTTTTTTGTTATTGCTTGGATGGGTGGACGAGCTCACAGCCCACCTGGTGTTAAGTGGTTACTGGAGCCCATAGACATCTACAACGTTAATTACCCACCCATATTGAGATATAAGTTCTAAGGTCTCAAGTATAGTTACAACGGCTGCCGTACCCTTCAAACCGAAACGCATTACTGCTTCACGGCAGAAATAGGCAGGGTGGTGGTACCTACCCGCGTGGACTCACAAGAGGTCCTACCACCAGTAAAGTATACCAGATATGAGTATACCAGGCTCACCACAAACCAGAAGTGGCGGTTGCTTGTGTGGCACATAACATCTGCCCACAGCAATCATACTGAATGATGACCACGACCACTTTGGCTAGAGTGATACGACAAAGAAGAAGAAAATAACGTTGGTTTTTAAAATATCTTCGTGGAAGAAAGTTGGAAGGAAGCTGACTCGCTTTTAGCGATAAGACCGCCTATTGTACAAACGTATCTGCTTGTTGGCAGTTTTGTGATCTCTCTCTCTCTCTCTCTCTCTCTCTCTCTCACTCACTCACTCACTCACTCTCTCACTCACTCTCTCACTCACTCTCTCACTCACTCTCTCACTCACTCTCTCACTCACTCTCTCACTCACTCTCTCACTCACTCTCTCACTCACTCTCTCACTCACCCTCTCACTCACCCTCTCTCTCTCATTCTCTCACTCACTCTCTCTCACTCTCTCACTCACTCTCTCACTCACTCTCTCACTCATTCTCTCACTCACTCTCTCACTCACTCTCTCACTCACTCTCTCACTCACTCTCTCACTCACTCTCTCACTCACTCTCTCACTCACTCTTTCACTCTCTCTCAGGGGTTTACCGGACAACGAAACTACCATCATTCATCATTCCATTTACCATTTACCATTACCATTCACACCATTCGAAGTTTATTTATTCATTTACTTTTTCTCGTTTTTATTGCCAGACGAGTATACGACCCACCTGATGGTCAGTGGTTACCCCCGGCTATTAACATCAGCAATGGCAGGGGCAGAGCCGAGCCGCTGCCTACCGTAGGCAAACGTTCCATACAAATTTGAGTTAACTTTTACGCGGTCGAGAACGTTCAAAAACTCGCACTAAGCACGCGGATTCATGCGACGTGAAACAGAAAACTACAAAATCTGTTTACGTTCCTCTCTTTTTTTTCCTACCTATATGCTGATAGCCTTGAGATGCTATTTCAGCTTCTCCTTGACGTTTAGGTGAGCTCACGGAGCTCAAACCGGGATGTTGTTAACACTGGCCCTAGCAAGAGCAGTGCTTCGCAGAATCTACCACCGGATCGGAAACGTGACCCACTGAGAAGATCCGGCGAGAAACTCAGCTGTGTCTATGGGTTAATTCCCTCGTCGAGCCCTTCACCGCAAGCGACGGGTTCGACGAGAACGGTGACCGGTGCTTGTGGCACCTAAAAGCACCGTTAATGGATCGGGAGGATCCGTAATGACGGGTTTAGGGCGACGTCGACTGTCTACCATTCGGTCTACAGGATCGGGTATGTGTTCCTCTATAAGCCTACGTGATGTTACTAAAACTGGTCCAAGGCTGATCATATTCAAAAACAACGTTGTACAAATGCAGCTTTTAATTATTGGGAACGACTAAAGCGCACGCCTTATCATAAATAAAAGGTCACAAGTCAATTGTGAGCAGTCACGAAAAATAATCTTTAATGTCCTTCATTTTAAAATCTTATCTCTGTACCGCGCGAATCAAACGTATGTACGTACATGAAGAATTTGCGTGATATAATACGTTATGAATGAGATTCTAAATATAAACGGAATTTGTTTTTTTAATTGTTTTCAAATGTTACACATGCGTGCAACGCTACAAGAAGAAATAATCGAGGAAGTGAGATAGGTTTTTTTTACTGTTGGTAGCGCGTATGGTGAGCCTGGACGGTTATTTCTTTAATTCCGCTAAATAAAAAAATCGATTATTATTTTAAATCTCCAAGGAAATAAATTGATTAGGTAAATCATTTTGATTATTAATTTTTACCAAAAATGCCAAAATTATAATTCACAAATAATTGATGAATTGAGTTTGTTGAATTATCAATTAAACAGAAAATTATAAATTAATAGAAATAATAGCAATCTTGATAAGAAAAAATAAATTTTTCCCTTCCAAAATTTTGCCGCCCTAAAAAATTTGCCCCCCTGGGCACTTGCCCCGATTGCTCCTAGTGTAAATTCACCACTGGTGGTTACCGTCGCTCAGTGGTCGCTCGCCAGTAATGCCAGGGGCAGAGCCAAGTCACGGCCTACCGTTAAATACTCTTCACAGGCCTCATTTGAATCAGCTCGTTACCAGCCTCCTACATGATACCGCTTGGCAAAGACCAAGTTTTTTCACCAAGCATACTACTACTATTGAAAACACGAATCTATCTGTTGCGTTTTCACTCAAACCACTGAACCGATTTTGTTGAAATTCGTTATGAAAATAGATCGAACCCCGAGAAATAATAAGGGCTATCGTTTATTTCACTGCTGATTACGGATCCCCGCTTATATAAAGCTAAGCACACACAAGTGAAACTGCGGGCGGGATGCTAGCGTAAAATGATAAGAGAACGCGAAACATTCGCAGTCGCTGAGAGATTAATAAACAGTTGGTGACGTACAAATTACCGAACGAGGGTAGTTATAACTAAATCCTCATTACGTCCTAAATGTCCTTCTTCAAACGAGGCTTATGGAGAGTATTAAGCGGTAGGCAGCGGCTTGGCTCTGCCCCTGACATTGCTGAAGTCCATGGGCGACGGTAACCACTCACCACCAGGTGGGCCGTATGCTCGTCTGCCTACAAGGGCAATAAAAAAAAAACGTATAATCAAATTTAAAATTCAAAATCTTTTTAGAACAAAATCTATAACAATAAAAGATGAAGGTGTCACTGGACATCTGATTCTGTTTATAAATCTATTAAGAATAAATTCAGCCAGAGGAATAGCTCATTGTTAACTGAAAAACAGATCGCTACGAGACATTAAAAAATAAGAGAAAAAAAAAAAAAAAAAAAGAACAAAATCTAAATAGATACCATGATTCCTTTGGGAGAACGACGTTAGGTGATTTTAATGTTGACTATATTAATACTTATATAGGTAAGCAAACTTTTTATATGTCCAAATCAACAAATGCCCGCCTCATATAATTCAGGCTCTTTTCTGGCTTATACCAATCGTTCTATCCGTTGATATCCGACTTCATGCTCTTTCTTTGTAACAGCAATAGCTAAAATCGCCTGAACTGAATATTGGACATATAGCTTTATTCAATTCAACCAATACTCACCATCAAATTATCAACGGAGCTGTAGCCACATATCACGTATCCCATCACTCGGTTGGCCATGATCATCACATAACATCACACACCGAACCTCGAAAGGAATATTCTAGTGTTAGAAAAAAAAACCGCCGTGATTCTTAAAACGTTCTAACGCCAAGCGAATATAGTCTTTAAAGCTTTTGGTACGAAGCAGAAAATTTCCTTGAAAAACAAAAAATAATAACACTAGATTTCTCGTGGCTCCCACGTTTGTTCACAATGAACGATTACACATCACACATAGACACACATATGTGACAGCGTTTTACCACTTTTTTTTTATAATGAATTATAGTCACGTTCGCGTAAGCACGCGCGGCGTGTTCGATAGATGGAGTTTGACTGGCGTCTGTTACGGAGCCACATGGAGAGGACCCGCATCATCCCGGTGTAATTAGTGGAAACATGAAATACGTATGTGCTTATAAATCGATAGAGTTTACCGCCAGTTTCGCATGGACCTTGATTTAGCTTCTCCTGATCATTCACAATTGTTATAGAAGAACCGCGACCCGATTAGGCTTTCGAAGACCAACCGGTTCTGGAGGCAGGGAATTGTCATAACTTTTTTTTAAGCCTAGTTGGGTGGACGAGCTCATAGCCTACCTGGTGTTAAGAGGTTACCGGAGTCCATAGACATCTACAGCTTAAATGCCGCCACCCACCTTAAGACTTAGAACTTATATCTCAAGGTGGGTGGCGCATTTACGTCGTAGATGTCTATGGGCTCCAGAAACCACTTAACACCAGGTGGGCTGCGAGCTCGTCCACCCAATTAAGCAAAAAAAAAGTGAATGAAATAGGCATTGTAATGTCTGTCTCATTGCTCGGTATTAAATCTACCAGTAACAGTCAACTCTATAGTATTCCGTTCTTCACTCTCCTTCGTCTGTTTACATCGGTTTCCTGGAAAAACACAACCACTGTCGGCGTTGAATAATAAAATAGAAAACTTTTTTTAAAACGCGGTAGAAATAGGGACATGAGATCTGCCGGTAAGCTTAGTGTTACCGTAGAAGTCGAAGTATCTATTGTATAGCATCACGGCTATTTTACTCTTCGATTCGGAATCCACGTTTGTTTTTCCTACCTATTCTAGTAACCTCGAGGGGTTATACTAGTTTCACATGTCGAGTAGGTGGGCTCACGGGGCTCAAACCGGACGACGTAGCCCTAGCACGAGCAGTACTTCGCAGAATCTACCAGCGGATCGGAAACGCGACCCACTGAGAAGATCCGGCGAGAAACTCAGTGTGCTCTGTCTGTGGGTTAATTTACTCGCCGAGTCCTTCGTCAAGCAAGCGATGCCCAGAAGGAATCCACGATTGCGTCGCAGCAGTTATAGGGAGGACGGTATCGACCCAAGCGGGCTCACGATGTGCTAACTCGCTCATAGTTAAACATTGCACACATTTTTTTTTATTTTTTTTTATTGCTTAGATGGATGGACGAGCTCACAGCCCACCTGTGTTAAGTGGTTACTGGAGCCCATAGACATCTACAACGTAAATGCGCCACCCACCTCGAGATATATAAGATCTCAGTATAGTTACAACGGCTACCCCACCCTTCGAACCGAAACGCATTACTGCTTCACAGCGGAAATAGGCGGGGTGGTGGTACCTACCCGTGCGGACTCCCAAGAGGTCCTACCACCAGTGATAAGGGCATTTTATCTTTGGTAGGGCGTCTTATGAACTCACACAGGTAGATACCACTACCATGCAGAAATAGTCTGTCGAGAAGCAATAATTCGTTCTGGTTTGAAGGATGGAGCAGTCGTTGTCCTATAGAACTGAGACTTGGAACTCATGTCTAAATTTGTGGGTGGGCGTTATTTGATGCCTATGACATGCTCTATTGATGTGTCGAAGCAATCCGAACGATCCGATATAATTTCTGTTATCTGCTGCACTGCTTTTCGGTAGAACTCAACGCCGAGAGAAGCCTTCTCACTAGCAGAAAAGACTATGGTATTATCATTACGGTCGCATAGTTATTTCTAAAGTTAGGCATTGTTAACCGCAAAACGCGTGTGATAAGTACATGAGGAAATCGGCCTGAATGTTGTTATTAAACGTATGTAAGGCCTTCAATAATCATTACGTCGACCGCTTTGCCGATCTGGGAATTAGTTTTTACTGTACGACGAGGTCCAGATTCGATGGCTGAAGTATAAATCTTAGTACAAATTTAATTCAGGTTTGAAATGTCCGTACTCAACCCTTTGTCATTCAATGTGTACAATGTTTAACTATGAGCGAGTTAGCAGATTGAGATGCTTGGAAGCAGCGGTTTCGGTGCAACATCAAGCCCATCACAGTAACAAACCTCGTTGACCCAATATGCTCTTTGCGTGCATGTGTACATCGCACACGACATTTGGTCGTGGTAACCATTTACTTCAAACCAAGGTGCAAATGATACTTTGTATATACACCTATGCGAAATCGAGTGCCATTTGTCTGAAATGCCTAAAATACCAGAGTCTTGATGAACGAACCGCCCAATCGTTTTGAAAAATTTTATTGTGAACACATAGTACTATGACAATATATAATATGCACGGACCTCGCAATGATTTCATTCGAAAAGACTTATGTCGGTGCAATATCGACCTGACCCATTGTATCGTCTGTCAGATGCAGTTATGTGGTTGGACCTCTTGTGAGTCGGTACGTGTAGGTACCACCACCCTGCCTGTTTCTGCCGTGAAGCAGTAATGCGTTTCGGTTTGAAGGGTGGGGCAGCCGTTGTAACTATACTGAGACCTTAGAACTCATAAGGTTCCCACCTGTGCGGACTCACAAGAGGTCCTAGCACCAGTAAACACACATAAGATAAGAAGCTTCGATTCTTGATACCTCCTGTCCTCAAAATCAGCTAGCAACACAATAGGCCAGTGTGCTTAGTGCGAGCTTTTTAATGTTCTCGATAGTGTAAAAGTTAAACCAATTTTGTATGCAGTTGGAACAGCGCTCCTAGCGGCAAACGTAGGCCAATGATCCTATTAGACATAATAGAAATACTAGGAACAAACACATGCTTGTTGTGCCGATGAGTAGGTTACATAAGATACGAAACTCATTCGGGTGTTTGTCTGTGCGCCTGTACAACAAAATCCCACAAGATGTTCAGAACCTACATATACATAGGTTTGAGAAAACTATTAAAGAACATCCGTGCAATAAAGCTTACTATAAAGTCAATGATTATCTAGAAGATTGCACAAAGTGGGAATGAGTTACTCGCTCCGGGCATTTCAATATTGTAATAATTGCTACGTTATAATACTTATTGTAAAAATAAATATTTAAAAAAAAATCTAATATCAAGAAGAAGAAAAAATTATAATATTAAAAAAAAAAAGACATTTCCGCTGAGTTTCTTGCCAATTCTTCTCAGGACGGAGGCTAGTTTTTGTGAATTGGCGGTAGTTCTTTTGATGTTCAACAAGTATGTACTTTCATTTATGTTGAATAAAAATTTTTTTGATTTGATTTTCATTTGATATTCCACACAAATATGAGCTAACTTTTACGCTATCAAGAACGTTAAAAAACTCCCACTAATCACACAGATGGTGGAGCCAACCGAGTTATTTAAAGCAGTTTCACAGGCGCGCGCATTGCCATGAGAACTTTAACAGGCGCTTTGAACACGTATTAATTATAATGACGCTAGGTCACTTCGCGACCTAACCTTTTTTTATTCCCTTTGAAGGCAGACGACCATACGGCCCACCTGGTGGTAAGTGGTTACCGTCGCTCATGGACGTCAGCAATGCCAGGGGCAAAGCCAAGCCGCTGCCTACCATTGAGTACTCCACAAGCCTCGTTTGAAGTAGGACATGTCAAAGCGCTCGACAAAACACCGTGGAGGGCAGTTCTTTCCAAAGCCGGATGGTACATGGCAGAAATATCGATGAACGCTGCGGTTCTAGATAATATGGACGAACTCTGCCCTGGTGGCGGGAGGTGTGATGGTAAAAAAGAGATAAGAACATCATCTCGATTAATTTTTCAGAGCATTCCCCGTGGAATAACGATCAGAACCTCATTACTTTCTGTAAAACAAAAGGTAAGGAGGTTTTGTGTACCTATACCTAAGCCTTCAACGCAAGATTATTTTGCGGTAGAATTATCGGCGGGGTTCTATTACAGCACATAACACATACCGGCAGCAGCATATTATGTCTTCGAACACAAAATAACTGACCACAAAATTATCAACAAAAGCAGCCTCATTACAATCATATAACGCCATCTAGTGAGAAACGTCTGAAGAAAACTTCGAAACTTCGCGACCGATCTGTTAAAGTCCTATCGGATGGATAAACGACCAGTGGTGCTTAGTGCGAGTTTTTTAACAGTCTCGATAGCGTAAAAGTTAACGCAAATCTGTATGGAGTTAGGATCGTTTGCCTACGTTTGCCGCTAGGGGTTATCATGTTATCAGCAGTTATAAATAATTTATTAACAGATATGAGTAGAAGGGTTATTTTAATAATGTCCTGAAAAGCACCCCACGCTTTTTTTTGTTGGATTTTCTATAAAAGCGTATTTTGTTAGTTTTTTTAAACTATTATTTATTTTTATCAATAAGCATCGTATCGTATCGGTTCAGATCATGTCGGTTATGTGTTTTACTAAATAGGGTTTCATAAAGCGGTTCGAGATTTAGTAATTCTAGCATTCAATGGATAGATGTCGCCACAAGTGTTTCGTAATATTTGTTGTTTTTTTTTTAAAGAGATTTTATGACCTGGTAACTAAGACCTTTAAGTCATATCTTATTTTAATTTATGTTCTTATTTTTATGAAAAGTGAAATGAAATGAAATGAAGACAATTAATTTGAGACATTAATCAACTGGGATGAAATTAAATGAGATGCGATGAGATGATATGGGATGAAATATTATAATCTTAGTAAAATGGTGGTCATTTATTAAGATTTTTTCAGTGGACTTTTTGGAGGATCCCGAGAAGTTGCGTCCAGCGGCTTTATTTCATTTTCCCACATATGTGCACTTTCACAGATATTAAACAGTTAATAAACCACCATTATTACACATTTAAACCTGAAGAAACACTAATTAGACAAAATAAAACAAATCACACAACTTCACTTCTCGCGTTCCCGCCAAAAAGTCCAATATTTGTTGTATAAGAGCAGTATTACCAGCCTTACTGTTTTAACAGTAGATTAGCCGTTTTCACATTGATGCCGCTGTTTTCTGTTTTCTGTTTTATTCCTAATTTTTACTGATTTTCAATTAGCGTTCGGTGCCACTTATTAGCTTATTACACTATGCAAATATTTTATGATATCCACTATGTAATAAATTGCAAATGACACTAGATGGCAGTATGTAATGTAACTATACTTGAGACCTATACTTGAACTTATATCTCAAGGTAGGTGGCGCATTTACGTTGTGGATGTCTATGGGCTCCAGTAACCACTTAACACCAGGTGGGCTGTGAGCTCGTCCACCCACATAAGTAATAAAAAACCCTGAACATGGAATTCATGTCTCAAGGTTAGCGACCATATTTACGTTGTCGATGTCTATACGCTCCAGTTATCACTTAACATCAGGTTGGCCGTCAGCTCGTTCACCGATTAAATCAATAAAAATATGAAGAAAAAAGAGTGAATCGCATGCTTGTTTGAACATATGGGTATCGATATCATGCATATATACATCGTATCCCTCAAGCTACCGTTGGGGGAATCCCAGAGAATAACTATAGTAACAAGCCATTTTTTTTCTTCTCTATGAATTTTATAAAAGTTTCACAATTTCATTGAGCTGGCAACAATCCATGAGCATTCCCGAATGCGTGTATCAAAACTTAATTGGGTAGGTACTAGAAAAGGCACATTATTCCTTCATCAATCACAAGGACAAAAAATTTGGTAATCAAGTCTAACAGGCTGAAGAAAAACAAAAGTATCTGGTGTAAGAAATCTGTTTGTAATAATTGATCTTGCAATTTGATCTAATCGATAATGAATCTTGTCTAATTGATAACGAATCTTTGAAAATTTCTAAATTTAATAATAAATAAAAAATTTAATTTATAGGGAAATTTTTTAAATGATACAAATTTAATTAAACTGGCAACATTTAATGGGGAATCACCGAATCATGTTATTGCACTGTATGAATGTAGAATGTATAAAAACAGAAGGTAATGAAGGGTGTCTTAGATGTTTTCATGGATCTGGGTGGAAATCGATGCCACCTGATATTAAGCTGTTAACACGGTGCGTTTGCAGAGAACTTTTTTGCCATTGTCGTCTGCCCGCCATGTCCAGGGAAGCTAACAATATGATGGAAGCTTACCTAAAAAATGGTAAGTTTGTGTTGTTGCTCCTGTACGGGTACCATAAGTCGTCGCAAATCACCAGACGCGTCTTCAGAGCCACGTGCATCGCATACATGGAGTATAACGGTCTCGCATTACCGATGCTCTTCGAGAAAGTATCTGAACTCTACGCCGTGCCCAAGGACAGACTCTGGGAGATGATGAGCGAGACAAAGCAAGTGAACTCCTTGCAAGCGCTGTTCACAATAGCCGACTATTATTACACAGTATACGAAGCAGGTAATACGAAAACGTTTGAATTGTTTCCGTTTTGTCGTGTCTATGGACAGATGTACCACTCCAATATGAGTGGAAAATGTGAAGAAAATTACGAAGCCTGCTATGCCCTAGCTTTGCTGGTAGACAAGAAGCTGGGCATGGAAAAATCTTTTATGAGGAATTCTGCTTGGACTAAACAATTTTCTTGTGTTTGGCAAAATAAAGGAGCCGCGATTGCAACAGAAGTGTATAAGAAGATCATGGAACAAAACGTCTGATAATTTTAAAGCTGACGTTCAACACACCATTAATTGTGTTGCTGTGAATGCTGTATTCTTTAACTCCCTTAAAATTTATATTCTAAAAGATTTCAAGGATTATCAATATACTAATTATTAAAATGCTCCTATTATAAATGCGAAAATTTTAAATATTGTCTATACTAATATTATAAAGAGGAAAGATTTGTTTGTTTGTTTGTTTCGAATAGGCTCCGAAACTACTGGACCGATTTGAAAAAATATTTTTCCATTAGAAGCCGATATTGTCCCTGATGAACATAGGCTACTTTTTTTTTTTTTTTTTTTTTTGTTTTTATGTGTGTTTTTATGTTTCCGAAGCGAAGCGAGGGCGGGTCGCTAGTGTGTGTATAATAACAATAAAAGTTTAAAAAATATATTATAGCATTTATTATAAAACCCATAATCACTGAACGTGCTTTAGCTAAACAGGATCGCGGGCCGCCCGATTTTACTTAACAATATTTGTGTTAAACATCATTCTTAAAGGGTTATTAGAAAGAAAAAAAACTTCTTATCTTTATCCTACTGTGTCCACAGCATGTCCTCATTTTGGTGGTAGGATTTATTGTGAGTCCGCACAGGTAGGTACCACCATCCTGCCTATATCTGTCGTGAAGCAGTAATGCGTTTCGGTTTGAAGGGCGGGGCAGCCGTTGTAAATATACTGATATCTTAGAACTTATATCTCAAGGTGGGTGGCGGCGTTTACGTTGTAGATGTCTATGGACTCCAGTAACCACTTAACACCAGGTGGACTATGAGCTCGTCCACCCATCTAAGCAATAAAAAAAAAGGAGTCGCATGATTGTCTTGGAATTTTCTGTGACTTATCCAAAGCATTTGACTGTGTTGAACATGAACCATTGGTGAGGAAACTACATCACTATGCTATTAGGGATGGTGCATTGGAACTTATTACTTCCTATTTATCAGGAAGGATACAAACAGTAGATGTAAAAGGTAATAGATCTTCAGGCACCGTGTTGAAAATGGGTGTACCTCAGGGTTCCATTTTGGATCCTTTTTTATTTCTAATATATAAACGATTTATCTAGTTTTATTGAGTCACGACACGAGGTCGTATTATTCGCAGATGATATCATGTGATCTTTATTATTTAAAATTAAACGACAATTGCAAGTCTATGAAGAAGTGAAAGATGCGATTTCGTGTGTGGTTGATTGGTTCCGTATCAATAATCTATTATTGAATAGTAAGAAAACTAAATGTATTAAATTTTGTCTAAAATGTATTAAATCATCTTTAAATGTGAGACAAGTAGATAGTAATGTAATTGTTTCTAAGGAATCATTGGAGCTTGTTGAGTCAACTGTATTTCTTGGAATAACAGTGGACTCCAAACTGCAGTGGGAACCTCATATTCATAAATTGGCGAGTAAGATCAACTCTGCAGCATACGCAGAAAAAAAAATTACAATGTCAACAAACGCGGACACGGCTCGTTTAGTTTATTTTAGTTACTTCCAATGCGCACACGCACACGCGCACACCCGCACACGCACACGCGCACACACACACGCGCACACACTCACACACACACACACACACACACACACACACACAGATAACGGCTTAAATTAGCAAATTAAAATAGCAATAAATTATTTTAATCATTATCTCAAGCGGCGTCCGCGCTGTTATTACAATAGATAAGAATTAACACAACTATATTATTACATACTACTATATTCATAACGTAATGTTTACAATTGTTTTAGAGGTTGACGCATTTGATATGAAAAAAAATTCGATCCAATGTTTTCTCTTTTTCTCTATTACAGTATTTACGTCCTGACCCGGCAAACGTTGTGTTGCCTTAAATAAGATTTCTAGGGAAATTCTAGAGTACAAAAAAAACCTCATTCAACCACATAATATCATCATCATTATAACAAAAAAAATATATCCAAAAAATTAAAATAAAAAATAAATGTTTGGGGTGGACAACCTTATTTCATCACTTAGGGGTATGAAAAATAGATAGTAGCCGATTCTCAGACCTACTGAACATACTATTGATACACAAATAAAACCAAAAATATATGGCTGGCATGCTACAACTGATACACAAATAAAACCAAAAAACATGGCTGAAAAATGTATAGTGAGTAAGACAGGAGACCGGCTTCGTACTCATCCCTACTACGTGATGTTTGCTGGATGAGTGGTGACACCTGGCGGGGATAACTGATCGATTGATCGTTGATCAGTAGTCGACCGGCGAGGGCGGGAGATCAAATTCAATTTAAAAAAAAAACATAATTAAAGGAACTTGAAATTATAAACTCTGAATAAGAATTTATCGTACTACAATTATAATATTTGATTGCCATCTTGCAACCTTATTTCGGATCTGTGCATAGAATAAAAAAAATAAAAATCGGGATGGAAAAATAGGGGTTGATCGTATAAGACTTTTTTTTTCCTATGCTGATAGCCTTGAGAGACTATTTCAGCTTCACCCTAACGTGTGTAGGTGAGCTCACGGGGCTCCAACCGGAGTGTTGCTAACACTGACCCTAGCAAGAACAGTGCTTCGCAGAATCTACCAGCGGATCAGAAACGCGACCAACTGAGAAGATCCAGCGAGAAACTCAGTGGGCTTTTATAAGAGTGAAAATTGAGACTAATATGAAATTTTTTGTTTTAAGTCATGACAAAAAAAAAAAAAAAAAAATTCCCAAAAAATTAAAGTTTATAATTAACAAATAAAAAATAAGGGTTGATCATAGAGGGATGAAAAATTGAGAGTAATATCAGATTTTTTATTTTAATTATGACAAAATAAAAATAAAAATGAAAATCTTGCCAAAATAATTTAAGTTTATAATTAACAAATAAAAAATAGGGGTTGATCGTAGAGGGGTGAAAATTTAGGGTTGTATGTATTTTTGTATGCTGTATCATAAAAAAATAAAAACAAAAAAAATTGTCTAAAAAATAAAAAAATAAATTTAGGGGTGGACCTTTATCATTTAGGGGGATGAAAAATAGATGTTGTTTGATTCTCAACCTTGACCGATATGCACAATAAGAATCGGTCGAGCCGTTTCGGAGGAGTTCAGTCACGCACGCCGTGACACGAGAATTTTATAAATTAGATTATGATATTGGTTTGTATTGTCGATTTGCATCGTGCTTGAATTTCTCGAACGATAACTAATAAATAAAAAGAAAATTGGCTGACCTGTCCTTCTCGGAGATCGGGTTCACTGGCGGCAGCGGGCAGACAGAGAGCATCTCCCTGTCTCGCCCCCCAGCCCCCCTGCCCGGAGGCTCGCCCCCCCCGCACGTCCCCCGCGCTGGCGCTGACCGCCCGCCGACGGGCCTCCTTGTTTCTTCCAGAAAGCATGTTTTTCGTTTTTAGCAGCATATTTAACTTCGATGACTTGCGGACCTGCTGACAATAAGTCAAGAGTGATCGTGAATATGTTTTTACATAAAGTATAATTATAATCGGAATTTGTTGTGTTTTTAAATATGAAGCATCTAAACTAACCTTAGAGGTGACTGCGGCCGGGCGCAGGAAGTGATGCTCCAAGGGCTCCTCGTGGGTGCGGGCCGAGCCTAACGACGAGACTGAACCGCGTTCTTCATAAATTTCTACAGAGTTGAAGGCCTCCACTGCATCCTCCACATCGGGCTCCGCAGACAGGCCATGCGTATTGTCATTGTAGTTGTAATCGCGCGAGGGCCGCTCCGCTTCCAACAGACCGCCTTCGGGTTCGAGCGCACGGCCGCGACCTGCGAACCCCTCCACAACTGGCGTCGTGTTCGAAAGGAACCAACCCCCAGCCGGACCACCGACTCCCATTCCAGCCCCGCCGAACTCCACCAGCAAGATGCGGTCTGCAACATTCCGGCAGTCGTTGTGGAACCCAATCCCGGAATCACTGTTGCTCGACGTGGTGGTCACTTCGCTATGGTTGCTGGGCTGCGGCGAGCCCGCCGGACCCTGACCCGCAGGCCGGCGCTCCCGGGCCCGCACTGCCACTCGTCCTCGACGGGAGAATTCGCCCGCCGCTGGGCTGGCACTCTTCACTGCCAGTTTTGAGATACGTTCTAGATTAGAAGTCTCGCACTCATCAGCCGGCAACGAGTACATCCCGCGGACGACTCCGACAACGTACTCGGCGGAAGGTGGGAACTCGAGACAGCGCTCAGCCACGGGATCTCTGGTGCACGCTATTCGAAACTCCTCAGCCCGTGCGGCGTGCGCTTCGTGGTCCACGATGCGAGGGTCCACGACGAACACGTGGCAGCTGCGGGACGAGTCGCCGGCCGTCACGAGCCCGAAGTGTCGGCGGTCAGAGTCGGCGGCGCACCCGGCGTACAGGATGCGGTCGCGGCGGTAGTGCGCTAGAGGCGGGCCGGCGGCGCGCAGTAGACAGAGGGCGTGCGGTAGGGCGGCGAGCAGCACGGGGGCGGCGGGGCGGCGCTCCTGTCGCAGACGCTTGACGGCAGCGCGCACGTGGCTGGGGGCGGCGTCGGAGCCCGCGCCGGGACTCTCGATAGTACCGAGGTACCCGACGGCGGCGCGACACTCGAGCCGGGGACGCAAGGCTCCTCCGCTTAAGCTCTGCAGCAGCTCATTTATGCCGATACCGCTTGATGCTCCTTGACATCCTAAAATGTGACCTCAAATTTAAACAATGTAAATTATAATGATATTATGAGACTCTATATAACAGTTCAATTATTGTTTTTTGCATATAATTATAATATATGTGATTGATTGTGGTGCTGCTCAATAGAAGATAAAAATAAACTGAAAATCCCATCAAATAGACTGCATGAGCTCTTTTAATGAATATTTAAAGTGCTTTAGCCAGATTCAGCTTTTCTACTCCAGAGTTTTTTGTATTTAACATTGTTATAGACACTTCATTTCTCATCCCCAGTGATGACAAACTTAAAAAGTGAATGATTCTCTTGGTGTCTGAGAAGCATATCTCAGACTTCAAGACAAGTACATTATTTTTTTTCATAGGAATTTAAGGAGCCCATATGTCGAGCTCCAAATGATAACAAATAGTTGAATTTGATAAATTTTATGTCTCTGTGTTCTCATAAGTTATTTGTATCAATTAATGACTTTATTATCTTCTTCAGACTTCAGCTTTGCTGAATATGTTGCATCTCCAAGATCAAAATTGTCGAGTGGAAAATTTTACAGACCACTTTAACTCAATACTTACTACACAAAACTGATTTGACTGAAATTTATTCATTAAGTCCATTAATTTTTTCATATAGAAAATCATAAGTATGCATTTTATTTTAAAACCTGCCTGCCTTCGGGATTTGAACACCAGCATAGATATACAGCTTAAAACAATTACACCGGACTTTTATTTTTTAGGTCACTGGTTCTCTTAGGTGCTGCAATTTTGTTTACTGTTTAATTAATAGAAGTGTACATTTTTCTCATAAAAAGTATTCTTATTATAGCATATTGTAATTAATCCCTTAATAAACATACTTTTTATAGTACGTGTCATTTTTTTACATCAAAAATTATATCATTAACATTATATCTCTCTTTATTCTTTATTGTACACACAGTTAATATTACAGTAAGTAATTGCGTAAGATATAAAAAATGGCGAGCTTAACAACAATTGAGTTTTCTACCAGCTAACCGTTCTTAACGAAGGAATGCTTTGAATGAGTGGGTAGAAGAATACAATCTAATCAATTTACAATCTAAACAAGAACAATAATGAAAATAAAAAAAATAAAACACTAATACATAATATATTAGACTACATATATACACATACACACATAAATAACGTAAACATATACATACACGTACATAATATATAATGAAATACTTAAAATAAATACATATAAGTAATACTAAATTGATAGATAGTGCTCCTTATAATGTTCGTTTTAAAGTTAATATAAGCCAAGTGTTAAGATTGAAATAAAGGTGCCAGGATAAAAAAGTTTGTGAATCAGTGTTTTAGGTCACAATCGATTTGAAGTTTATTCTTTTACATTAAAGCATAACTTTCAGTACATTACAAGCCGGTGTATCTAGTAGTGGGCTTATAGCACCTTACACTACACACCCATAATCACTGAACATAAATATAGGAAATCTAGGCAAAATAGAGGAAATACAATTAACAGAAAAATTAAATTTCTTGTAACCTCCACATACATTCATTCATATGAAATGACACTAAGCATTATTTTGATTAATTTTAAATCTCTTAATTTGATCTATACCTGGCAGATGCATCACTGGCTGAGGCCTGCGTCGTGGAGGTGGGTGTCTCCTTCTAGTTCTAGCTCGTTCGTCAGGCTCTGTATCCTCAGTATCAGTAGGCGGTGCCTCACGAGGAGACACACTTAGTGAAATAGCAGCAGGGGCAGAAGCAACCATACGGGCCACGGATGCGTGAGGAGCGCGTGCCACACTGGCGCCGTCCACAGTTAGCAATGCGTCTCCGGCCCGCAAACCAGCTCGCTCAGCTGGGCCACCCGCTGCTACCGCAGACACTACACATGGCCTCTGTCCAGCAATCGTAAATCCAAATCCGCCGGGTCCTCGAGCCACTACTAGTTTGCGCTCCGCCGTTCGAACTAAAGCCGCTCGACGTCGTCTTCTCCTCTGTTGTTGAGGAACCATCACGACCACGGACTGAATTCCAATTTCGGATGATTAGAACTCGTGTTTCTTGTTTTCATGAATTAAAAACAAAAGTATGATTGAAATGCAAGCACTTTATATGAATAATTTTCTATTTACATTACAGTTTAGAATTCTATCGAATATTTAAAAAGTTGTAAAACTAGATTTTATAAGTTTCAAACTGTCAACTGACATTTAGAAAGTTTTGTCCTCGTTCATAAACTGCATTGTCTCATTTTAATCCATAAGCTATGCACCTGCATTCACTTCTTTAATTTAAAATTTCTTGAACATAAGTACATTTTTTGTTTTAGCACTGAATGGCTTCGTAAAATAAAGTAAAATATTGTTTTTGATATACTTATATCAGCTTGAGTCAGCTTGACCCATATCGTGTATATATAATTCTATCTGTGGAACAGAGTCGTTCAACATGGTTTCAAGACGTGCAATTAAATTAATAATATGTACATTGTACGGTATACGTATCAAGGATCGATAGCAGTACAATGTTCCTTAATTTGGTCAAATATTCTGACCAGTATCATCGATATAGGATGCTGTCATTAAAATTGTCTACCATTTTCTCATACCCAAAAACATTACCTACTTATTGTGTTGGTGGTATCTTTTTCCAACACCTACCTATAGAGGTAATCGTTCGGAAATTAATAATTTTATTTATTTATTTAATTATGTACACACAAAAAAGAAGTCATAGTACAGAGTAATAAGAAAATTATGTACAAAGGCACTGCTTATTTCTTTAAAAAATCTCTTGCAGACCTGCGAGAGGATTATGAGAATAATAATTAAAAGTGATGAGTGTGTGTAGAACAGCTAAAATAACAAATACAACATGAGAATTATAGTAATGCACATACACATAGCAAATATTGTTAAACTTGAATACAAAATATTATAAGTAACAATAAATACGAAGAGTATAGAACAATGACCATTCGGTTGATGAGAGATAAAATTGTTTGACCTTCTATTTAAAAACAGAAACAGTGTACTTGTACTTTTACTGTAACCGTAAAGCTTAAATGTTTAATAACGATGGTTTATTAATTGTTTAGTATTGTGAAAGTGCACAAATGTGGAAAAATAAAACAAAGCCGCTGGACGTAGCTTTTCGAAACCTTCCAAAAAGTCTCAGTAAGTAACCAGCATTTTACTGAGATTATATTTCATCCTATATCATCTCATCTCACTTCATTTCACTTAGTTTCATGCCAATTGATTAATGTTTTAAATTAATCCACTTCAAAAAGGAATATAAAAGGTTAGGCTGTATAGTATGATACCTTTGCCTTTTTAGTTATAAAAATAGAACTACTGTCAATTTCGGCAAAATCAAGAACACGCTGCGCCACTACGGTACCATTGTTTATTTGGAATTCTTAAAGAGTCGATTAAATTAAATCAGAATTTATTAAAATTCATTACTTATTATTTATTGGATTCAAAAACGCTCATCAAAAGTTTAAAAAATGGCTGTAAGTAGTATGAGTTACGATATAAATCGCTTTATGGACTCAAATATGTTCTAACCAAATTCGAAAATTGGACTTACAGAAAAAAGGTAAAATCAAAATAAGTAAAGTCAAGAGAAACAATCACACCACTAACAAGATGAGAAAACAAGGTCAACTCAAGCTCCAAAGGCAT
The DNA here is from genome assembly GCF_030269925.1 of Bombyx mori. Taxonomy (NCBI): domain Eukaryota; kingdom Metazoa; phylum Arthropoda; class Insecta; order Lepidoptera; family Bombycidae; genus Bombyx; species Bombyx mori. The sequence goes on from NC_085113.1 coordinate 12,519,444, forward strand.
AGAACAAAGGTGCAAAAACAGAACCATCCCCAATCTAAACCTCAAGCGGATTACAGCAGCGAGAGTGAGTCGTCTAGCGAGGAGTGGGCTGATATGCTCGACGAGGGCGAGCAGCAGTACATCTTGAACAGGCTTTCCAAACAGCCACAGCTTTTGTCTAACATTCCAGATACGGAAGAACAAAAAACCAAGTGTGTGCTTTTTTTTATATTTGCAAGATTCCATATTAAAATCAACTTACACTTAGTGCTTACTTTTCATGTTGGGCTAATGACCCTCGAATGATTCAGTTAAGTTTTAAAAATAATAGTTGACAGCCCTGAATAAAATTGGTATGTCTAACTATGGATCAGAATTGACATGAATGTGATTTCCATTCCTCAAGGTATTATCTCACGTATCCTTGGCAGTAATATCTTATCACTGGTTCCCTAGTTCCAGAACTAGATGTCTTGGGTTTATTTTCTCGAAATGCTGTCCTAGAATTTATGAAAACTGTGCTTGGAGATGAGTAGTAGCATGTCCTTTACGATATAAAATATCCTACGTCTTGAAGTTTCGGGAAAGGCAGCGGCTTGGCTCTGCCCCTGGCATTGCTGACGTCCATGAGCGACGGTAACCACTCACCATCAGGTGGGCCGTATGCTCGTCTGCCTATACGGCAATAAAAAAAAAATGGTTAGCTCAACCCCTAAAATCTTAGATAAGTAGAAGGGCATTTTGAAATTCCCAGAAATGACAACCACAATGTGGCTTGCAACTCACACATAATGGCAAACCATTTTGTTGAACCACTGATGGTGTTTCGAAATGACCATTTTTGTTTTGATGGAATCGGTTTTTCTTTAAGACAAATGAAAGGACATATTCATGTTTCTTAAAATTTCTTAATAACCAGTATGTCCATTTGAAATTGGTTTCTCGTTATAATGAACAAACAAAAGGTCATCACTGTAATAAATTTTAGATCCCGGAAAAGAGTAAAGGTTGATAAAGAACGTCCAATGAAATTAAAACGGGTAATGCCGAGTAGTGACAGTGGTGCTGAGACTGACGAGGAATCAGGAAGTGAGCTGGAAGAGAAATACGAACAAGAGCTAGCCGAAAGACCTGCCAAAAGAATGAAATCCTTACTCCCTATCAAAACTAAAGAAGGAATAACAGAAAGAACTGAAGAGTGTGAAGGTACAGTATTTAATTCTTATCTTTGTAACTATACTTGAGACTTTAGAACTTATATCTCAAGATGGGTGGAGCATTTACGTCGTAAATGTCTATGGGCTTCAGTAACCACTTAACACCAGGTAGGCTGTGAGCTCGTCCAACCATCTAGCAATAAAATAAAAAAATCTCACAACTCAATTTTAGTTATTCAGAAAATATCTATTCTTGATTGTAATGGCAGCATAACCTAAAATAATATAACACGATAATAAATAACTATAATGGAACAAAACAGCAAATATAAATCAATTTGTTTATCTATACAATTCAATAATAAAAAGTCTATGTGTAATTTGAATATCAATAATTTCATTACGTTATCAGATTCAGAAACGGAATCAGAAAAACATGATGAAATTAAACCAGAAGCTCCTTCAAAAGAAGATCATGATGAGTCTAGCTCTGACTCAGGATTGTTGGGTACTCCTGAAGAATGTGACACACCTGATAGGGAACCAGCAGATGACAATGTTATCAGTGCTGTAGATCTAATGGTGGCTAGAAAAGAGAAACTAAACAATGATAAATTAAGAATCGGTGCCTTGTGCTCATCTTTGCTCGAGAGTCCAGAGAAAAAGGTCAGTTTTTAGCAATTAATAGTATTATCTATACATATAAATAAAATTGGAGTGTCCGTTTGTAATATTGAAATAGCCTCTTTTTACTACATGCATATGAATATATATGCGGTACATACAACAAAATAACATTTTTTACAATTTTTGTCTGTCTGTCTGTCTGTTTGTTTGTTTGTTCCGGCTAATCTCTGGAACGGCTGGACCGATTTTGAGGGGACTTTCACTGATAGGTAACTTATTATATAAGGAGTAACTTAGGTTACTTTTTTTAGACTAGCTTCGCCCCGCGGCTTCACCCGCGGTACGACAATAACCGCGGGTAACATCGCGGGACTCAGCTATCAATAATAAAATTTCATGTTTCCGAAGCCATGCGAGGGCGAGTCGCTAGTTAGTAAATAAGCTGGTAACTCAAATCAACAACCTTAAAATGAAGTTACCTTTATTTCAGTATCTAAGTAAATAATACTTCTTCCAATGTGTACTCTTTTTAAGTTTTTGTTTTGTCAGTATGTACTATATTCACAAATATACCATTTCCAAATCTGAAATGATAATACCATAATACAATTAATTTTAATTACATTGTAACGACTGTCTCGCCCTTCAATTCGGCAAGTATAACTGCTTTGTGACAAAAATAGGCAAGAAACCTACCTATACAGGCTTACAATACTCACTTTAAGTAATATGGGCATTTGTAAACATTTAGTATCATCAATACATCAAAATAAACTATTAGTAGTTAATATGAAGTTAGGAGTATAGAAATATGTGCTCAGGTTTTAAAACTTCATTTGAATGTCAACAAAATGGGATTTTTATTGCTTAGATAATGATAGTATGTAAATAAAAAAACAATATAAAACATTTTCAGTTAAAAAATTTCTTTCCTATCCTGTATCTAATGGAGGAGAGACTGAAGGATGGTTCATTAAACCTGCACTCTGTACGGAAACTGGCAACGTTATCAGCGTATGAAGTGTTTAAAGACATCCTCCCGGAATACCAGATAAGACATCAGGATTATTCAAATGTTAAATGTAAGTCTTAAGATTATATTTGTAAACACTAGTTTTTTACTGGTGGTAGGACCTCTTTTGTGTAGGTACAACCATATTGCCTATTTCTGCCATGAAGCAGTAATATGTTTCAGTTTGAAGAGTGAGGGACCTGTTGTGATCATACTGAGACCTTAGAAACTCATATCTCAAGGTGGATGGCGCCATTTACGTTGTAGATGTCTGTGGGCTCCAGTAACCACTTAACACCAGGTGAGCTGTGAGCTCGTCCACCCATCTAAGCAATAAAAAAAATTGTAAACAGAGATTGCGTTGTCTCAGCCTTGAATAGTATCACCCTATCTCATCCTATGGGTGCCAGAGGTGACTAAAGGACTCATGTAAAATATGTCATAGTTGCCTTATATAGGCATTTTACTCAGGCATCTACATTACAACAAAGTTTCTTTGCATTTTTTAAGAAAATTCACAACAATTTTAATAAGCTTATTTACATTTAACTAAAGTATGTAGGTACCATTTTGTTGCGGATGCATTAACACTCCCTAGACAAGCTCTCTTAATTTTTGCTGAGTGACTAAAGATGTGTGAGGTCTAGCGTTATCATGATGAAAAACCACACCCCTTCTATTGATTACTTCCGGCCGCTTTCTCTCAAGTTCTTGCTTTAATTTCATCAGTTGTTCGCAGTAGAGTTCAGAATCGAAGGTCCTGCCTGGTGGTAACAGCTCATAATTAATAATGTCCTTCCAATCCCACCACACACACAGCATCACCTTGTTGCGAGTTAACCCGGATTTCGCCACAGTCTGAAGTCACAGTGTGAAGCCTGATCGGCCTTTTTCGCACGTTCTTGTCGTACGTGATCAACTTTTCATCATCAGCTATCAGCTTCTTCAAAAATGGTTCGGTTTCATTACGTCGTAATAAAGAATCACAAATGAGTACACGGTTCACTAGGTTTCTTTCAGTGAGCTCGTGAGGTACCCAAATATCGAGCTTTATGTGTGTACCCAGTTTTTTACAAATGCGCCAAAACTGTTTTGTGGCCAATTCCCAGTTCTTCAGCTACGTCTTAACTACTGATATGCCGATCTAGCTCCACTTTTTCAAAAATTGATGCCATTTTGACCGTAATAGGGCGACCAGAGTGATGTGCATCTTTGACATCAAAATTTCTGGATTGAAAACGCTTAAACCAAATTTGTGCTACTCTCACAGACACTGCACTAGGTCCATAAACATCGCAAATTTTTTTCGCGGCTTGTGTTGCATTCTTACCTTTTTTGTAGTAAAATTTTAAAATGTATCTAATTTCTTCATTAGATTCATTCATCTTGACCGTACGAAAAATAAATAAAAATCACACATCTTCCTAATTTGTCTTCTTAAAAAATTTAAACTTTTAATGATACCAAAACCAGCCAGATACAAATAGTATAGCCAAAGAGATTTTATTACAAGTTCATACATACTATAATGCGAAAAGACTTTTCTACCCAACCTATTATAATAAAATCCTCGAAATAAGGTCGTGTACAGATTTTTTGACACTCCCAAGGAATTGGTTAAACGAGTGCTATATACATCATGAACTGACCTTGAACTGCCGCAGTGCGTCGGGAACAGATGTGCTGGTGGATGTACTGGAATACTGATGATATTTTTGTTGCGCAGTAAAGAAAGACACTCTCGCTTTGTACAAATACGAGAAAGAGTTGTTGGAGATGTATAAGAGGTACCTGCAGAGACTGGAGAAGGCGGCTGCGGTGCTCAGGAGGAAGAAGGGGGACACGAGGTTAGTTCTTTTTTTTTATTGCTTAGATGGGTGGACGAGCTCACAGCCCACCTGGCGTTAAGTGGTTACTGGAGCCCATGGACATCTGCAACGTAAATGCGCCACCTGCCTTGAGATATAAGTTCTGAGGTCTCAGTATAGTTAATTCTGCAACGTAATGATAAAATATTCCCAGGAAACCGGAGGCGTGGTCCCGGGAGCTAGGCGTGCTGTCGGTGCGCTGCCTGTGCGGGATGCTGGACGCTCGGCCCGGGTTCAACTACTCCTCCAACATCGCGCAGACCCTGGTGCCTTTCCTGGACTGCGCCGACCCGCAGGCTCGCGGCCTCGTCACCGACTGCTGCGCCAACGTGTTCGCTCACGACAACAAAGGAGAGATCACCCTCGTCGTGAGTCCGATGTTGATATGCCCCGGCGCGACCCCCCGCCCCCAACACCTCTCGCCCCCAGCACCCCCAGGGCGTCTAACAGTTTCTTTCTGACTCAAAAGACCACAGTCTGTTGTAGCCAGCGCCAGTCACTCGTGCAAATCGTTACCTCATGTTGTGCTGTACATCTTCACGGCTACACACAAAGGATCTTGGGCACATGTATGACTCTGCCTTAAAAATCTATATATACAGGGTTACAGGTTAAGTCGACCTATTCCCGTTAAGAGCGTGTAGCTTACATCGTTTCTGACTGATTTGACTATGAAACACCCTACCCTAAATCTAACCGATCTGGAGATATTTCAATTTAATTGTTTTTTATAAAAAATACCCGATTTTCAGGTATCAGCTTAGATATTTTGAAATGCGTAAGTCTTAATATTATTATTACATGATTTTTACTTGTAAAATAAGATGCTGTATGACCCCAATAACAAATATTGTACGTAAAATGAATAAACAAGTCGTTTTAGACGATTACAACTTATAAAAACGAATAAAAAATTAGAAAGATTATTTTTCTTTCAAGGATATCTTAAAAAAATATTATGGCGCCTGTTTGGCAGATGTGCTCAACAATATCTACGTTTCGTCAGCTATCCAACAAGGTATAGCAATCTAAAGTTTTATCAAAAATTTGTCGAAAACACTTAGTTTTATAGGCTACAGGGGAGGCTAAATAAAACAAGTATGTACAAGATACTACATTTATTAAACTTTCAAGTTCCAAAAAAACATCCTAAGGTCTAAATTTCATGTCATACAGCATCTTATTTTACGAGTAAAAATCATGTAATAATAATAATAAGACTTACGCATTTCAAAATATCTAAGCTGACACCTGAAAATCGGGTATTTTTTATAAAAAACAATTAAATTGAAATATCTCCAGATCGGTTAGATTTAGGGTAGGGTGTTTCATAGTCAAATCAGTCAGAAACGATGTAAGCTACACGCTCTTAACGGGAATAGGTCGACTTAACCTGTAACCCTGTATATAAAAATAAATTGCTGTTCGTTAGTCTCGCTAAAACTCGCGTACGGCTGGGCCGATTTGGCTAAATTTGGTCTTGAATTATTTGTGGAAGTCCAGAGAAGGTTTAAAAGGTAGATAAATATGAAAATGCTCGGAATTAAATAAAAATAACAATTTTGTTTCCCTTTTATGTGACGACCCCCGTCGGACGGATTCCTTTTGGTTTGTTTTAAGTTTATTTTATGCAAAAGTTTAGGTCTTTTATTTATCGATTGAGGCAATACGAAGACTGGCGGGTCAGCTAGTTAGAAATAAAATAGTTTCTTTTCAAATCAGTACCGAGACCGTCGCTCTGCCAAGATCAACCCTGACGTCACGTGTTTCAGATAGTCAGGCTGATCAACCAGCTGGTGAAGAGGAGGGGCGAGCGGCTGCACCCCTCAGCGCTGGACTGTCTCCTCTCGTTGAAGATAAAGGACGTCGATATAGACGCCGAAGCTGACATCAAATTCAAGAAGAAACAAGACGAGAAACACAAGAAAAGGATCGTTAACCTTTCTAAGAAGGAGAAGAAGGTGCCCGCGACGGATTCAATGATCATGAAATCTATACTACGACGCTTGAAAAGCAAACGTAACTAAGCGACAATGCGTGAACCTTACAGTAGACTAATTAAAAGTTGAAATACCTGAGAAAAATTATATTTTAACGAATCTATCTGTAGGATTGAAATGATTCTAATAGACCTAGATTATTTTTTTTTGCGCCTCGAATATGGTTATTGCCTATCATTTATGTATAAAGCAGTTATTGTCGCTTAGTCACGTTTGCCTTTCAAGCGTCGATACTAATATTATAAACCTGAAGAGTTTGTTTGTTTGAACGCGCTAATCTCAGGAGCTACTGGTCCGATTTGAAAAATTCTTTCAGTTTTAGATAGGCCATTTATTGAGGAAGGCTATAGGCTATATAACATCACGCTAAGATAAGAGCACCAATAAAGGATGTTTCAATTCAAATGTGTTATTCAAAAATATTTTTACTTTCTACGTAAATGAAGTCGCCGGTAAAATTTAGCGTTAAGTAACTATTCCACGCGGACCAAGTCGCGGGGAAAAGCTAGTTTAATATATAGTGAAACTAGCGACCCGCCCTCGCTTCGCTTCGGAAACCGTAATTTATTATTGATTTCTCCACTATTTAATGGAGGTTATTATACATATAAACCTACCTCTTCAATCACCTTATCTATTTAAGAAACCGCATCAAAATCCGTTGCGTAGTTTTAAAAATTTAAGCATACATAGGGACAGAGAAAGCGACTTTGTTTTATACTACGTCAGCGGTCGGGGAACCGGGGTAAATTACCCCAAATGGAGTAAAATGAAATTTTGGGGGTAAAAAGCATATATTAAATTGAAACTTCTTTAGAATCGTTAAATTTATTGTTATCAAAATTATCATGGGGTCTATAATACGAAAGACACTAAAAAGAAGCGATTTCGTTTTTTTTTTTTTTATATTTTGGGGTAATAATTAAAAAAACTCCCCGACCGCTGTACTATGTAGTGATGATGTTCGTTTTTGTGACATCACCCTCTTCTGTCCCGCAGCGAGCCAAAAAGCTAAAGGAGGTGGAGAAGGAGCTGCTGGAGACTCAGGCCCAGGAGGACGAGGCGGCGCGGAAGCGGCAACTGACGGAGGTCGTGAAGACGGTCTTCCACATCTACTTCCGACTGCTGAAGAGTGCGCCCTCCTCCAAGCTCCTCGTGGCCGCGCTCGACGGCATCTCCAAGTACTGTCTACATACATACGCATCTAATATAGTTTTTAATTATTTATTCCAAAACTAGCTGGCCCGGCAGACTTCGTAGTGCCTCAATCGATAAATGAAAGACCTAAACTTTTGTATAAAATAAACTTAAAACAAACAAAAGGAATCCGTCCGACGGGGGGCAATCCAAGAAAAAAAAATATCATATTTATCTACCTTTTAAACCTTCTCTGGACTTCCACAAATAATTCAAGACCAAAATTAGCCAAATCGGCCCAGCCGTTCTCGAGTTTTGCGAGACTAACGAACAGAAATTTATTTTTATATATATAGATATAGATAGATAATAATCTTTGGTTACTCGAGATTGTTGAAATAAACGATATCCAATATTTGTTAACACGCTTTTATTAGTTTCATACGTATGTTAGTATGTAACGGAATCTTTGAACATGATTTTGACCCCCTTCAGAACGTTGGATAACACGAAATTTGGCATACTTATGAAGGATCGATGACAATTCAATATTTTAAACAATTTGATCCGTTATCTTTACTAGGATAATCAGGATTAGCGATTTTTTGTTTTCCTGAGACCCCGAGTGTCTGCGTCAAGATCAAGAAGGGAAACTACCAGGCGCGCCGATCACCTATTTCTCGGATAAGTTATCGACAATAAATCAGATGAAATTATTGAAAAATTGAAAAATTCATTTTTTTCAATTCGAATTCAGTTTCGGTTTCGACTATAAAATGAAAAAAAAATCTTTAAAAAAAAAAAAAAAATATGCTTTTATGGTATCAATAAATATAGATATTTTTATAATATCCTGAAAAGCACCCCATGCTTTTTTTTACAATAAAATATTTTTTTCTTACACTATTTTTAATTTAAATTTATTAATTTATTTATTTATTAAAATTTATTTTCTATTTTTAGTGGGATTTTCTAGAAAAGTGTATTTTTTGTAGTTTTTTTAAACCATTATTTATCAATTCTAAAGTATCTGTTGTTGAGACTTCCGGCGTGTGGTTTGTCAGGTTCGGGCACGTGATCAACCTGGAGCTGTACTCGGACCTGGTGCGCGTGTTGTGCGCGCTGCTGGGGGCGGAGTCCCCCCGGGGCGCGGGGCTGCGGGCGGCGCGCTGCGGGCTGGGCGTGCTGGCGGCGGCGGGCGACGCGCTGGCGCTGGACCCGGCGCGCTTCCACGCCTACCTCTACGCCAACATGCTGTACGCGCACGCAGGTGACGTCACCCCCCTTATGTGTCTCAATACTGAGAACTCATTATTCTTCAAATTTACGGCAAGTTTCTTAAATTTTGCTGAACTCGATAAACAGTCGTCTGGTGACATGGTCACTACACAAGGGGGTCACGGATTCGAATCCCGCCAATGGAAGATATTTGTATGATAAAAAAAAATGTCTTTTCCAGAGTTAAGGACGTATGTATATTAATTATGTGTATATGTATAATAAAAATCTTACATTGATCTCCGTTATCTGGTACCTGTAACACAAGTTCTTTACGAATTTATCACGAGACCAGTTAACGTGGCGTGATTGTTAGTTAATATTTATTTATTTATTTACTATTGATTTTGTTACGTTTGACGTAATTCGTGGTTAAAGTAAGTGAGGTAGCTCACTGTATAACAGTATACTGCACATTCGATAATTAATCACATATGACGTCATCATTTGTCATTGTCGACTTCCAGAAGGTATTAATAATATTAATGAGTAGCCGTACTCACCTGTTTCGCTGGGCATTTAAAATTAACATTATTATTAGGGAGTCCAACACTCATATAAATATTAGCCTATCCATTACATGTATTTTCTACATGGATACCAAGTTTCAAGTCAATCGGATGCACGGTTCAGTAGTTATAACGGACCATCCGTAAAAACCACTGTAGATTTATACATTAATATAGATATTATACCGATTTATTGGCATAGTACATTGCGTCCTAAGCTTCAGCCTTTAAGGCTGGGACTAGAGTGGCGGAGTCTGTGTTCAGGTGTGTGTCCCCCCGCAGGCGGCACGCAGGACTCCGCCCCCGTGGTGCTGGGGGCGGCGGCGCAGGTGTGCGGGCGCGCGCGGCTGGTGCCGGGCGCCGTGCTGCAGGCGCTGGGCAAGCGGCTGGGCACCCTGGCGCTGCAGCTGCCGCCCGCCGGAGCCCTGGCCGCGCTGGCGCTGCTGCACCGCCTGGCCACCGTGAGTCTACCGCTCATCTAATTTTAAGCTACGAGGGTTTTAGTCGATGTGAAACATTCCAGATGGTCTGTATCACAATTGGAATTGGCTGCTGGAATTCTTCGGACAAATTGCTCGTAAAGAGGGTCACAATCTAGGATGGTCGGACCAAATACGATCTTCTCTAAACATCAACTTCCACAATGCCCTTCATGAAGCTAAGGATCGCAGCAGATGAAGGGAAACTGTACGGGAGAAACTGATGCAGCGGGGGAGTCACGACCCTCAGTAATGAGGAAAACGAAGCGAGGAGGAGGAGGACTATCGCAATTACGGCACAATCGTATTTATAGTAAAAATTAAAACTAGTAGAATTATTTTGTCCGTGTAGTTTGGGTCATAAACCATAGCCCGGCTAGGGCGGTGAGCATGTTGCGCGGCCGCAACGCCATTATCAATACAATATACAAAACAAATGAGTCATCGAAGGCAGGTACACGGCGGCGGGTGGTATACGAAGGGTGGTGAGACATTGTTATGTTATGAGTCATTTGTACTTATTTGCAAATTATAGTACATTATGTCGAAGAGAAATGTGTTTTTATGCATTCGTTCTCTGAATTTCTTTAGTGACACAATGGCTACTCCTTTGTTTTGTACCAAAACGGCAGAATTTATTCAAAATAATATTTGCACGTGTTGTTATCAACAATGTGTTAAACATTTTCACTGAAATAAGAATAGATCCCGACAAGTTACAGTGTTAATTTCTGCCGTTCTCGTGAATTTGCTACGGCGATATGTGGTGTAAGTGTTCGATTAGTGATTTTTTCTTTCATTTTTATTACTAATCCACAAAATGTCAAAACTAAATACACTATCGATAACGCTTATCGACAACAATAATGCGCATCACTATGCCCGTCCATAAGGGCCGTGAGTGGAAGAGAGAGCGAAATAATCGCTTCACCGCTCCGATTTTTTATGACCCAAACTGCACGGATAAAATAATTCTACTATAGTCAATAATATAATTTGCGGGAGTTGCCGCCCCTTTCAACATGTCCTCCGCCTGAAGAACAATAGATGAAAGCGTCGCCATCTTGTGTCTTTACCGCTTCGACAAATAAGATGCGCCGGCGACATGTTGCAGGGGGCGTGGTTTGACCGGCTTTGCACACGGATCACCTGGTGTGACGTAAAATCGTATGATTTCGGTGCTAAGTTGACTTGCTCACTCGACACAAATGTTTAGTAAGCTCGGGTGCGGGCCGCAGTCAACGTACAATACAAAAATCTCGGCCTCCGCCGCGGTCCAGTGATTATTTGCAGCTCGCTCTTACGTGTGTGGCTTGTTAATTGTGTCTCGAAAGGCGGTACTCGGAGCAGTCCGTGGGACCGGCACCTCCACCCAGGGGAACATAATCCTTTTTTTCCCCTACCTAAGCTGAGAGCTTTGAGAGGCTATATCAGTGTAACCTTAACTAGTAGGTGAGCTCACGGGGCTCAAACCTGACGACGTTGCTAACACGAACCCTAGTAAGAGCCGTGCTTCGCAGAATCTACTACCGGATCGGAAACGCGACCCACTGAGAAGATCCGGCGAGAAACTCAGTGGGCTGTGTATGTGGGTTAATTTACTGACCGGTGCGTCGGTGAACGATGACCGGTGCTTGAGGTACCTAGAAGCACCGTTAGTAGATCGGGAGGATCCGAGATGACGTGTTTTGGGCGACGTCGACTGCTTTCCATTCTGTCCGCACGATCGGGAATGAACGTATAGCAAGTAATGAGTGTTGTGTGTAGCAAAGCAAGGCGGTGTCGGCGCTGCTGGTGCGCGAGGACGAGCCGGGGGGCGCGGGCCGGTTCGACCCCTTGCTGCCCTCCCCCGAGCACTGCCACGCCGACACCACGCACCTGTACGAGCTGGCGGCGCTGCGCCGGCACCACCACCCCGCCGTGCGCCGCGCCGCCGCCCGCCTGCCCCGCGGGGACCTGCCCGACGACCTCGCCAAGATGTGAGTACACCCCCCCCCCCCCCCCGGCCATACTCCTTGAACTCGGCAAGGGTTTCGTTCTGCAACCTAACTGATAGTAGGACCTCTAGTGAGTCCGCGCAGGTAGGTACCACCGCCCTGCTTATTTCTGCCGTCAAGCAGTAATGCGTTTTTCGGTTTGAAGGGTGGGGCAGCCGTTGTAACTATACTGAGACCTGAGAACTTATATCTCAAGGTGGGTGGCGCATTTACGTTGTAGATGTCTATGGGCTCCAGTAACCACTTAATACCAGGTGGGCTGTGAGCTCGTCCACCCATCTAAGCAATATATATATATAGGACAATATAAAAAAGATAAATAACATTTTCAATACGGATTTTTTTTTTTATTAATTAGTAACTAAGGCGATGCTTTGGTGTTGCCAATAAAAAAAATACGGAAATAGCAGCCATAGACACAGCCCACTAATAATAGACTAACTTCTAACCAAAAGCCGCGCTAAACAAGTTCTTACGGATCCATCAGATCCAATAACTCTTGCATTAGATACCTTCAGCTCTAACACTAGGAGTAGGCTTAGGGATCTCGGTAACCGTACTCGTCGAACTCGACACAGAGTTCGCCGTGCAACCTAACCCATGCATCAGGCCGCTGAGTTTCTCGCCAGATCTTCTGAGCAGGTCGCGATTCCGATCCGGTAGTAGATTCACTCGCGAATCAGCTGCCCTTGAGTTGTTAAGTCTCTTCCAGAGGCGCTCGGGTAGCTGTTGGCAAATCTTACTCTCTCCTGGCCTTACTCGCCCACTTGCCTTGGTGAAGCAGGAAAGGCCTAAGGGCCACCTGTAATCATAAAAAAAAACCTCTACCCACCCACACCACTATTCTGTCACGTTCTCTCACAAGCTAAACTCCATGTAGAATAGGGATCGCAGCACATAAAATAAAACTTCCACGGTTCCGCAATCTTCTGTTATAATAATAATTAATAAATAACTTTTATTTCGCCTTGCTCATTTTTCAACCGTCTTCGCCATCTTCCAATTCTCTGTCATTCTCTTCTCCCTTTCTTTCCGTTTTCTCTCTAACTCACATCTTAAAGCTCCGTTCCACACTCTTTTCATACGTTCCGTTCTTACCAATCCTAAATCTATATATGTCTCCTTTTAATATTGCTCTTGGAGTATCATTTCAAATCGCGATGGTCCTGGACAGCGGTCGGGGAATTTTTTTAATTATTACCCCAAAATATTTTTGTGTAAGTTGATATTACCCCATGGCGAAGAACAACAAAAAACGAAATCGCTTCTTTTTAGCATCTTTCATATTATGACCCCCATGATAATTTGAAATCACAACGATTCTAAAGAAGTTTCACTTCAATATTATATACTTTTCACTCACAAAAGTTTCATTTTTAACCCCCAAAATTTCATTTGGGGGCTAAAAATTTCATTCAATTTCATACCCCATTTGGGGTAATTTACCCCGGTTCCCCGACCGCTGGTCCTAGAGGATCCACCGATCCTCGCCCCCCCGGTCACTGGGTGTCGTGTCCGCAGGTCCACAGATCAGATCCTGGAAGCGTACGACTGCTCACAAATGGCCTTCAAGCCGGCGGTGCCGCCGCCCGGTCACGTGCAGACGCCACGCAAGAGGACGCCGGGTCACGCGTGGACGCAGCCCTCACTCAAGGAATATTGTTTGAACATAGAAAAGAATATTGAAATGTCGATCAAATTATGATGCTGGATTAAATCAATGAATCTTTATTTTGTGTTTTATTGTGAACCAGTGAAGCCGGGACCGCCGCGCCCCCCCTGTATGATAGTTGGATAAATAGATTAAGACAGGTTCAACATAGAGGATACAAGCTGTCTTACATAGGACACAGGTTGTCTTACATAGGTAGGTTTTTTACTGGTGTTAGGACCTCTTGTGAGTCCACGCGGGTAGATACCACCACCCTGCCTATTTCTGCCGTGAAGCAGTAATGCGTTTCGGTTTGAAGGGTAGGGCAGCCGTTTTAACTATACTTGAGACCTTAGAACTTATATCTCAAGGTGGGTGGCGCATTTACGTTGTAGATGTCTATGGGCTCTAGTAACCACTTAACACCAGGTGGGCTGTGAGCTCGTCCACCCATCTAAGCAATAAAAAAAACATGTTTGTGTGACGTCAGCCGCACTCACATACTATAGTCTTCTCGCATTAAAACGGTATAATCTGAAATCTAACAAATTTTACAGGAGGGTGTTTTAAAGGTTTAAAGGTTTAAAGGTTAATATTTTTAATATTAATCATCTTTGCAGCATTTATTTTTTATTTTTTCCGGTTACATTATTTATCTTTTAAATTAAGATAAAATTATGTATTAACTTTGAATAGTATTCAAAACATAGGTAAACTGAAAAAAAAGGGTGCGTGTACCTATGTACGCGCCTAAGAAGTTATACTTTATTTTTATTATTTTTATTTTTTTTAATATTAAATAATTAATAATAAATATTTGACGTTAATAATTTAATAATATATAGTATGAATTATATTAAATAATAATTTTGTCATTTATATTACTAAATAATACATACGGATAGTTAACCTCAATTGTATTGGAGCACTTTTTTCACAAATATTTTCTAATATTAATTATTATTGATTTAAATATTCAATTTAAATCACTTCTGATTATAATTCAGACGCACACATAAAATTCGCACTTGTATAATGAAAACAAAATGAAAACACGTGTTTTAAATGTAGAAACTCAAAGCATGTGGATAAATATTATAAATATAAATACACAGTGAACAGAGGCGGCGTGCGTGCCAACATGCGCCACTAACAGAGGTTCCATTTCCGTTTTGTGGGTAGCATTTTTTACGAGTGTACATGCGCGAAAGTTCACCTGCGGCTATATTCAGACTCGCCAAGTTACGTCGGTCGTATTGTAATGAGCGATTTAGTGGCCAACTTCATTCCGTTAATTTTGTGTCACGGTGCGCGCGCATCGTAAAATTTCACTCATCAGTTTTTCATAACGCGCCTAAAGAAGTATAACTTCAACAATTGTTACCATAATCACCATGTCACCATAATCAGTGAAAGTTCGGTTCCAAATATAACAAGTGTCCGAGACAATAGAGATGGGGTAAAATGGCCAACGATTAACTATGGGTCAAAGGAACATGTATACGCGAAAATAAATAAACAAGTACCGTTAAACAAATCATGCTCGCCTATACCAAGAAAACGATTTTAAGCAAGATTTTTTTGTATTATATTCCAAATGTCATGTTATTAGCTTTAAGTTTTTTCTTATCTTATATTTTATCTTTATCTTTTCGGCGCCCGGAATGTGTTCGGTGTAATACGGCCGAACATCTTAGTAAGTGTAGACGCGAGATCAGCAAACTATGAAATATTTGAAATTTGGTCGTTGCAAATGAAGGACACAGACTGCGGGAAGAAACGATAAGAAGCGGCAGTTCTGCGTTAAAGGAAGGATGCACAATACCTTTATGTAGTCCTTGCTGCAGACTCGTACCACTTCGC
The DNA here is from genome assembly GCF_030269925.1 of Bombyx mori. Classification (NCBI taxonomy): domain Eukaryota; kingdom Metazoa; phylum Arthropoda; class Insecta; order Lepidoptera; family Bombycidae; genus Bombyx; species Bombyx mori. The sequence continues at coordinate 12,535,001 of NC_085113.1, forward strand.
GATGAGAAACACCAACGATTTCACTTATTTACGTATTTAACATAACAAAGACACGAAGCGCGCGCGCGGTTGTTCAGCCATATTTTTTCGTCTCGATGTCACCACACGATCTCGCTCGCACGCGTCCGTAGGTAAAGTGCCGGAGAGGGATGGGACAGGATTTGCAAAACCAAATTAAAATGTTGCTATTTTTCGAAACCTAAAACTAACTAAGTTTTAAACCAGCGCAACCAGTAAGCAATAACGCCACACTGCACGTTTACTTAAAGTTGCGGTTGATCAGTATCAACAGTCGTATAACAACCTGGTTCCTCGGAAGTCGGGTTCGGTCCTCGCGACCGTAACATTTAACATTAACATTTATTAATCACAACATTAACATATAACATAACAATAACATTTAGAACATAGAAAATTTGTAGAAAATAGAACATTTGTAAGTGCTTGTGTGTATTAAAGTGAGTTAGTAAAATCCAGACTTATCATTAGTAAGCAACTACTGCATCCCAGCTCTGTGCCCCCACAAAATCCGTGCGATGGAAAGGTTCACATCTCTGTGGATTTGAATAAACATTCAGTCCGCAAAATAACTATTTCATCAGCAAGATTTCATGATTGATCAGCAGAGAAAACATGTCTATAAGCAGTGTGTTTGATTGGTATGCATATTTAAAGCATGGTGAGCAAAATAACTAATTGGATTGCGTTTTTGTTGAAAAATCGACAATGTACGTTAAAAGTGCGCTCATTGCAGCTTATATAATTAATATGCTGAACAAATATAATTACAGCCATCCAGAATGACATAAATTGCTGACTGATTTTGGAATGTTTTCTGGCCATGAGTTGCTGATCAGTTAGCTATTTCTGCTCACAAAAATTCGAATACTATGGTAACCATTTAAATAACACCTGTTTTTTTATTTCTCGATCGCGTAAAAGTTAGCTCTTAATTTGTATGGATTTAGAACCGCGCCCCTAGCGGCAATCTTAGTAAAGTTGTTCCACACACACACAGCTCTTTTAAATATCATCATCCTCATTTTGGCCAAAAACTTTTAATGGTGCGTCAACTAATAGAAAATCTTACAACTTCACTTAATGTACAACAGCGGTCGGGGAACCGGGGTAAATTACCCCAAATGGGGTAAAAATGAAACTTTTGTGAGTAAAAAGTATAATAATATATTGAAGTGAAACTTCTTTAGAATCGTTAAATTTTTTGTTATTGTTTTCTTTTCAAAATTATCATGGGGGCTATAATATGAAAGATACTAAAAAGAAGCGGATTTTGTTCTTCGCCATGTGGTAATATCAACTTACACAAAAATATTTTGGGGTAATAATTAAAAAAGTTCCCCGACCGCTGATGTACAGGATTTAGCTGAAGTTTTAATGAATTCTAATACAGGCGCTATCATCTCAATTGTTCTGATATAGACAATATCTCATTACTACCACTTGTGATACTAAAATTAATTCAACGCTGTCACAAAAGTTAGGATGAGGCACTTCGGTCGTTTTATCGCTATCGCCTGCAAAAATAATCTTAAAATGATTACTTTCAAATATTTTCAATTGTTTTCAAAGTGTTTGTTTTCTTGTCGAGCGTCAGTCAGGAGCATGGGTTGTTTATAATATGTTTCGATCATTTTTATAAATTTTATTTATTCATTGTACAATGTACATTCGCGTGAACATGAAACAAGCGAGAAAAATATTTAAAGTTTGCTTCCAAAATCATCTGTATGCTTAGTGCGAGTTTGTTAACGTTCTCGATAGCGTAAAAGTTAAACCATTTTGTATGCAGTTGGAACAGCGCCCCTAGCGGCAAACGTACACAAACGATCCCATTCCATACAAATATGAACTAACTTTTACGCTATCGAGAATGTTAAAAAACTCGCACTAAGCACACTGAAGGCGCCAGGAAATTATTTTCTGAGCAAACCCATTCTCATGCAAACGACTGCTTTAATTTTTTTTTACTGCTCAACCTTTTTTATAATTATTATTAGGAAAATTAAATATTAGTTAGGTTAATCAAAACAAAATTTCATTTTTCAAACTTTATTTTTAACATAATTGTACAAGACATTCATACTAATTTTATATGTGAAGGTGTGTTTGTTTGTTCTTTTTTCAATTAAACAATTCATTGACTTGTTTTTATTAAATGACAGTATTAGGTCAGGAGATAGACATGATTCAGCAAAAACATCTTATTTCCAGAAGAAACTGACACTGTCCCATGAACACGCGGGCGAAGCCGCGGGTAGCAAAGAATAGTAAATAAAATACAAGAATATATTTATAACCTTACATAAGCCTTCTGGCTAATATAACGAATACTTAACAACTTAATTTAAAAAGTTAAAAGACACGGTTAAATATATCGTTATTAGGCTTTCCACCAACCGTGAGTACCCGTGAACACACTTCAGTTTACGGCCTACGAGTCCAGTAACTCTGCACAGTTATCTCAATTATTCATTGGTTAAATGTAACATAATGTAGTAGTAGGCTCTTAATCAACAATCCTTATTTACAAAGTATTATCTAACGAATAAGTTTGCGGTAGGCAGCGGCTGGCTCTGCCCTTGGCATTGCTGAAGTCAATGGATGACGGTAACCAATTTATTTGTAAAATCTGAGGGAATTTTTTCTTTTGCTGTCAACAGAGATGTGTTAAAATAAATTAGGGTTGAGAGGGGTTTCAGGAGTGTATGTACTGTAGAGAGTGCAAGGGGGTCGCGAGCACCGCGTCCACCGCACTAGTGCTGCAGCAGGCGCGCCCAGCCCCCCACCGCCCCCGCCACCCGCCGCGCCCGCTCCCCCCCCGCGCGGGCCAGCAGCCGCGCGCACTCCCCGCGCCGCGACCCCGTGTACTCGCGGAGCTCCGTCAGCTTGCTCCGCCAGCTGGGGGGTGCACAGCGCTCGTTAGTTAGGCCGGACTACCCGGGACACTAGGGCCGCGCGGCCGTGTACTCACGCTAGCTCCTGCTTCTCCCAGAACTGGAGGTCTCGGTCTGCCTGCGCGTAGTGCTCCTGCTGCGCTCTGAGCTCGTCCATCTTGTCGGCGAGGTCCTGCAGGTGGCGGCTCCAGGTGGCGGCCTCGGCGGCCTCGCGCGCAGTTTCTCCGTCCAGCGCCTGTTGCTCGCGCTCCGCGGAACACTTCGCTTCCGATATTTTGGCACGGATCTCCTCCTGCAGCAGGACAGTGGACAGTCAGCGGGCGGCAGGCATGCACCCCTCCCCCCGCGGCGGGCGAGTACGCACCGAGAGCGCGTGCGTGCGTCGCGCGAGGGCGGCGCGGTCCCGCTGTGCGCGCGCGCGGCGGAGCCCCAGCAGGGAGGCGCGCTCGCGCAGGCGCTCCACGGCGCGGGCCACCTCCTCGGCGCAGGAGGCACACATCAGCTGGCTGCAACACAGAGTGACACACAGGTGAGCGCGGGTGAGCGCGGGGGCGGGGGGGGCGGGGGGGTCCGCGCGCACGTACTTCTCGTCGATGGCCAGCTCGGCGACGTCGGGGTGCTGCGCGGACAGGTGGATGAGTCCCTGCTTGTACTCGACGCAGCTGTCCAACGTTCTCTTCTGCCAAAGGGCCAGCTCATTCTCTTTCGTCAGCACCATCTGCGTACATGAAGTCACCAAGTGTTTATTACAAATCTAACTCTACAGGGAGATAGTAGTGGTATGTTTCCCAAGAATACATAAGTAGATTAGTTATTGGGAATCTGCTACAATAACTGGCAATAATTAAGAAATCTTGTTACTTAATTAACATCAGGTGATACTTTAGTAGAAGAAGAGAAAATTACAGAAATAGAAGTTGAAAATAACTTTAGAAGATAATTTTATTATCTGTTTGACTTCCATTAATTATTTTCTGTTCAAATTGTATTTGTGTAATTTAATTATATTCATTACTTTTTTTTAACAATTAAATTACCGACCAGGGAGCGGTTGAGCTACTGAGGCTGCCCGGGCTCAACATTGCAACAGCTTGAGGTCAACCGAGTGTGGGGGGTGGAGCCCCTTACCTTGGCGATCTGGTCGGCGAGCGCGCGCTTGGAGTCCTGCACCCTGCGCGCGTAGTCCACCTCGTCCAGCAGGCGGGCCCGCTCCGCCACCGACAGACTCTGCCGCTCCAACTCTTCACTTAGCTCTTCGTTCTCCAGACTAGAAAAAGTACGTGTGGAAATGATGGTGGGGCGCATCGTGAGCTTTTTTTCCTTACCTATTCTAGTAACCTCAGGGGGTTATTCTAGATTCACCGAACTAGTAGGTAAGCTTGCGGGGCTTAAACCGGGATTGTTGCTAACACTGGCCCTCGCAAGAGCAGTGCTTCTCAGAATCTATCACCGGATCGGAAACGTGACCCACCGAGAAACTATGCCGACTATATTTGTGGGTTAATTCACTCGTCGAGCCCTTTGTCGCCAGCGACGAGTTCGATGAGGATGGTGACAGGTGCTTGTGGTATCTAAAAGGACCGTTAATGGATCGGGAGGATCCGTAATGACGTGTTAAGGGCTCGTGGGCTCCAGCAAGTACATAACAACCTAGCCCTACTGGTTCCTGCTGCAATGCAGTTACACATTCCGGTTTGGAGGCTAGCCATTATACAATAAAAATTTTATGAATTAGAATACAATAGTTGATTTGTGTGCCCATTTATTTATCTTACACTCTAGAGACTGCGAACCTTCGACCCTTTAGAACTGGATAATCAATCCAAATTTCATGACAATGCAACAAATTGGAATTTATGAAATGTCATCAGATTTTTTTGCCACGTACCCTCCGACTATGGAATGAGCTCCTCTCCACGGTGTTTCCCGAGCGCTATGACATGTCCTTCTTCAAACGAGGCTTGTGAAGAGTATTAAGCGGTAGACAGCGGCTTGGCTCTGTCCCTGGCGTTGCTGAAGTCCAAGGGCGACGGTAACCACTCACCATCAGGTGGGCAGTATGCTCGTCTGCCTACAAGGGCAATAAAATATATATATCCCGATGGCGGGGCACCCACTGGGCGCGCTCGGTGTCGGCCTCCAGATGCTTGATCTCGTCGAGTCCCTGGCGGTGCAGCGCCCGCTGAGCGTCCGCCTCGCCCCGGGCCGCAGCCCTGGCGCTCCGCAGCGTCCGCAGCGCGGCGGCCAGCGCGCCCCTGCGCTCGGTGCGGCGCGCCTCGTCCGCGCGAGCCGCTAGCTCCACCTCGTCTTCGAGACAAGCTTCATATTCTGAAACACATTACGCTAATTGTTTAACTCCAGACAAATATTGCAAAACGAAAGTCACGAACCTCTGAAAGTAATGACCGAATTATAAATTTTTACATAATTTATTATATTCATAATTTTTTTTATTGCCAACCAGGCAGACAGGCTTACGGCCCACCTGATGGTAAAGTGGTTACCGTCGCTCATGGACGTCAGCAATGCCAGGGACAAAGCCAAGCCGCTGCCTACCGCAATGTTCTTCTTCTTCTTCTTCTTTTAGGTAATTTGGCTCCAACGCCTTTGGCATTGATTTTGCCAATGTCAAAGTATTTACAAAAATGACAGGTGTTTAGAGAGGGAAAAAATTACTAAATCTAAATACAAGTAAATTTGGTCGGTTTTTCCATACGCGAATCTGTGGTTTTAAGAACAGCATAAACAAATATATGTTAGACTAACTACTTTAGAGATAAATATTATTAGCAGATAAAAATTTACACAGAATATTTACATGTTTAGAATAGACTAAAGTTAATAAACAATTAATATTAATAGGTCGGGGAATGTCATTGGGAAGGATATCATAAAGAGGGGATACGATATTGGGACAGTCGAAGAAAATGTGATCCAGGGTACCCTCATCTAATCCACACTCACAAAGAGAATGGTCACGGACTCTAATTTTGGCAAGAAAAACAGGGGAGCAAACATGGCCAAGTCTAAGACGGATTATAGCTGAGACAATTTTTTTAGGAAGATGGCAGTGGGAGGAAAACCAAGGCTTAGAGGGCAGGGTCGGTTGCAAGTTACCATAATGCTTACCTACTGACTGACGAGAAATCTGCCAGCTTTCATTCCAAGATTGAAGCATATCAGATTTTGCTAGAGAATGTAAATCTCGAGGAAAAATTTTGTTATACTTGTTACAGCCCATAACAACAGCCTCCTTGGCACAGGAGTCAGCAAGCTCATTCCCACAAATTCCGCTATGACTTGGGATCCAGACGAGAGTGACATCAAGTCCGGAGCAGTGACATTGAAACAGAGTTTCTTTAATTTTTAATATAATTTCAAAATTGACTTGAATGCGATGGAAATTTAGTTATGTCTTGAAGACAACTTAAGGAGTCCGAAAAAATTACCGATTTACTTAGACCGCGGGTTTTAATAAAAAGAGCTGCTTCTAAAAAACAGCTTCACCAGAGTACACAGAGGAAGTCTGAGGGAGTTTGTATTTTAGGGAGATTTTAAACTTGGGGATCCATACTGCAGCACCTACAGGACCATTTTGGGATAGTTTAGATGCATCAGTGAATAGGTGATAATGATTAGGCCATTGTAGTTGAACTATGTTCTGAAATTGTAAATTTGCTCCTGGGGAGTCTTTATGGATCCCAATATTCAAAAAGGTAGTGGGACGAAATAAAAGACAGTCAAAAGAGAAAAGAAAGAGGGGGAATTTATCATATTGAGAAATTGGAGAAGCTAAATTTTGCAGTTTCTTATACGAGTTGACAAGAGGAGGTACAGATTTATGACGCCAGTATCTAGAGGTTTCGGTCAGTTGAGCAAGTTGGGAAAGTAGAGCTAAAAGGGGGTGGTTTGAGAGAGAAATTACTTTGTAGAAAAATCTATCAGCTAGAAACTGTCTACGCAAGGCTAAAGGAGGTTCAAAACATTCAACTTGTAGGGCATTTATAGGGGAAGATTTCATGGCGCCAGAGATGATTCTGAGGCATTTTGATTGAATACGATTTAGTTTTGTAAGTGCCATTTTATTACAAGGCTCCAAAACAAAGCAACCATAGTCAAAGTGACTTCTAATTAAAGCATTATAAAGAAGCTTCTGGCTGTAAGGATGTGAACCCCACTTAATACCGGAGAGTGCGCGTAGAACATTGATGCTCTTCTCAACTTTATTGCAGATATAGTTTAAATGGTGAACACCGGAGAGTTTAGAATCCAAGAGAATGCCCAAAAACTTAACTTTACTCAAGACTGGAATAGATTGGTTACAAATTTCAATATTTATTTCAGGGATAACTCTCTTACGGGAGAAAGCAACTGCAGAACATTTAGGGATGGACAGGTATAAGCAGTGATCATTCAACCAAGAATTCGGGTTAAACAAAGCAGAATTTAGACAATTACAAGCTTGTGAGAAAGAATTAGATATGGTATAGAGGGCAATATCGTCAGCATATTGGAGGATACGGCAAAAACGGTTCACAGTAGTATCTAAAATAGCAGTGTAAATATTATAAAGCAGAGGACTGAGAACAGAACCCTGAGGCAGACCTTTCCAGGTCCGATGAGAAGAATTTTCACCTAAGATGCGAACTATAATAGATCTGTCATAAAACAAATTGAAGATAAAATTCACAATTCTAGGAGGCATATTCAGGTTAATAAGTTTTTGTCTAAGTAAATGAAGGTCGACATTGTCGTATGCAGAGGAAATATCTAGAAAAACTGCTATAACATGACGATTTTGAGAGAATGCAACACGAATATCTGAAGTGAGGAGGCTCAGGCTGTCCAATGTTCCGTAACCTCGTCTAAAGCCAAACTGACTATTAGGGAGAATAGACCTGTTTTCAACTATCCATTCTAGACGATTTTTTATCAGATGTTCCATAATTTTAGCTAGCACACTCGAGAGAGCAATAGGTCTATATGAACAAGATTGAGCTGGATCCTTGCCTGGTTTTAGAATTGGGATTATCAATTGAGTTTTCCATGAGGCTGGAATAGAACTGGAGAGAAATATATGATTTAAAAGATTTAGAAAGATTTTTTTAGAAGAGTCAGATAATTTTTTTATAAAAGAGTACGGGAAGCCATCTATACCTGGGGCTGAATCTCGGAGGTTGTCAAGAACACAGCATAGTTCTGCAAATGAGAAGCTGGAATTCATGGGGTCATTAGAGGCGGAGGAGGGAATTAAGGGACAAGGTTTAAAAGGCACAAAGGGTGGGCAGAGTTTGGAGATAAAATCAGGAAGCCAAGACAAGGAATTAGAATTAATATTATTATCAGATTGTGATTTACGAAATGCTTTTATTTTTTTCCAAATCAAGGCGGCAGGAGTTCTTGGGGAGAGAGACTCGCAAAAATTACGCCAAGCAAGAGATTTCTTTTGTCGCAAAAATCTTTTAGAGATGGCCGAAATTTTCTGAAATTCTAGGAAATTCTCTAAAGAGAGACTTTTAGAAAATTCAGACTCAGCCTCCTTGCGTTTTTGGACTATTTGGGAGCATTCAGCATCCCACCATGCTGGTGAGGGAATTTTATTTGAAGCTGAATTCTTTAAGGGAATGGTTAGTTCGGCAGCGGAGGATAAAATGGAACAAAATTCTAGGTACAAAAATAGAGTATTTTCATCATTTGCATCAGGAAGAGATTCAAGATTATTTTGAACTAAAGATGAATACTTTTGCCAGTCGGCCTTGTTAAGTCTGAATTTCAAAAGGGGTTCATATGGAATTGAAGATGGGATGGAAGAATCGGCTAGAGTTAGTAATATTGGAAGATGATCACTGCCATGGGAGTTGGACAGAACAGACCAAGAAATCGAGTTAACTAAAGAGGGAGAGGACAAGGACAGGTCTGGGGCACTTGGACTTTGGGATGGGGATACTCTACGGGTGGGAGTTCCATCATTAAGTAGACACAAATTTAATTCATCAAGTTTATCAAGAAATAATGAGGAATTTGAGTCACATAACTCAGAACCCCACATTGTATGGCGTATATTAAAATCTCCTAAGACTAAGAGAGGACATGGAAGAGAGGTTAAGAGTGTCGAAAATTCTTGAATAAGGTTACTGTTAGGGTGAGGGATGTACACTGAGACCACTGTGATGTTAAAGCAGCGAACTGCCACAATGTTAATTGCTGAGGAATGAGGAGGAAGGGTAATGCGAGAAAAAGATATATTTCTTCTGACCAAGATAGCAGTTCCTGCCCAGCCGTCGTCTCTGTTACCGCAATGTAAATTTACATATAAGACACTATGTTAACACTGAACCACAAGGAAGGAAATTAAGTTATAATAAAGCAGAAACTGTACCCCTCGCATAACTGACATCCAAGAGCGAAGGTGACCACCAGGCCGGCGGTGTAGACATCTGCACACAAAATCTATTTCCTTAACTCACTTTGTATGGTTCTCTTTAAATCAACAATTTTCTCTTCATCGTTGCCCAATAGAGTCTTCAAGTTTTGCAAGTAGTCCTCGTTCAAATCTTCAAACTGATGACCTGGATCTTGAAACCTGAATATGAGATGGAACAGTTTCAGCTCTGCGGCCCGTAACGTTGATCGTTTATGCAGGTACAGAAAAAATAAAGAATTGAAGTTTTTTTTTCTTTCCTACCTAAGCTGATAGCCTTGAGAGGCTATTTCAGCGGAACCTTAACTACTGTCCGCGCGCGAGCTCCGAGGATTTTTAAGGAATGTTGACGTAATGAGCTAGTGTTGTAATTAGTCGATATTGCGCTATCGATACTAACACATCGTAAGCCTCCGTGCGAGTGTAAATTATAAAATAGTTATATGAGGGTATTATGTACTTGAAAAAGAAAAAACAATTGATCACGTATGAATTTCATTTAATGAACCGAGTTTTATTGAACAAAATGAACGTGAAATCTTATTAATTACTCTCGCAATCAGATTAATCGGTAGTTGAAGAATTTGATGTACTCTCCTCACATACTTCAATAATAAATGATTCGACAAAGTCCTCCATTAAGCCATCCTTTTGCCAGTAATATTCCCCTAATGCTAAGACATGTTTATTATGCTAGTGCTCGCCATTCATTTTTCATCAAATTAAATAGCTATTTGTGCAAACAAAAAGACTTATAAGTGTAAGACTATTTATATTAGAAATCACACGTAATTAACACTGCTATCGCAAAATTAAAATCAACGAGTCGGTAAGCGTACTCTCACGTTAAGGTCAACACTAGTACTGGGAGAGAGCGGGGGCGCGGTGCACGCCCACCCGCTTACTCGGCCCCCGAATCCTCGGAGCTCGCGCGCGGAGTATAGTAGGTGAGCTCACGGGGCTCAAACCTGATGACGATGCTAACACGAACCCTAGCAAGAGCCGTGCTTCGCAGAATCTACCACCGGATCGGAAACGCGACCCACTTAGAAGACCCGGCGAGAAACTCAGTGGGCTGTGTCTGAGGGTTAAAGAATTGAAGATTCTCTATTGACTTCTATTAGAATAAGTTGCATTCGCTCGACATGCTACTCTACCTAGAGTAAACTTTCGAAAATAATATTATTTCTATGGAATAGCGATTGTATCCTACACTTTTATCCAATTTTTAAGACCACTGGCCCCAAGTGAGTGGCATCAGCACTGTCTCAAATGTACCACTCTTCAATACGAAATACATGAATGCTTTCCAACATTATAGATATAGGCGGGATGTCGACACGTACCTGCAAGATTATTATTTAATTGTGCCAGTAGTTTCTGAACGTGGGTTAAACATGCTTAATAGTCACAAACACCTCAAATTACAAATGTAGGATACACTAATAACATGATATGCACCTAATCCAACATTTGTAGAGATAGTCCCTTCGTAGACAGGACAACTCATCTTTGCCAAGGTACAACCAGTCATCTGATACAGGCATTTCCTGAAACAAATATTTATATTGGCCTAAATATTAAAGAAACACAAGGCCCATCTAGAGATAACAATCTAAGGCAGCTTACAAACTCAATCATCGCTTCTTGATCTAGATCAGAAGGAACTGCAATAGAACTAGAACACCAGAGAGGTTTTTTTATTGCCCATTTATCTTTCTTAAATTTATTAACCATGCTATCAATCTAGAGAAATTTAGATGGAGATGTCATATGTTAATATCACTATATTTTATTTGTTTTTCTAATTTTCCAACAATTTTTAAATTTATTATTGACATGATTCCATGAGTAACTTGGCTCCTTTGGGCCAGTAGATAAATCTCCTGGCGTAATGAAACTTGATTACTATTATTTCAGTAATTTTCGTTCTGATATCTTTATTTATAAAGGGAGATATGTTTCCTGTTTTTGTTTTCCTATCTATTTGCTGGTAGCCTAAGGGGCTATTTCAGTTACGCCCGGTCAAGTAAGTGAGCTCATGGGCTCAACCTGAGAGAATTTGTTAACACTAGCCCTAGCAAGAGCTGTGCTTCAAAGAATCTACCACCGGATCCAAAACGCAACTGAGAAGATCTGGTGAGAAACTCAGTGGGCTGTGTCTGTGGGTTAGTTCAAACGAGTTCAATGAGGAATCTCAGTGTAATATGTAGGTACAAGTTAGAGTGAAGTACTGACTATGTGCGACACGAGGTCCAGCAGGTAGGCGATGAGGGCCAGCGCGTGCGGGAAGGCGTGCAGCGTGTTGACGGTCCGCAGCCACGACTTGGACACCGTGCCCGGGTACAGCAGACGCTTCGACAAATGAGGCAACTGGAATTACATATATATTTATTGTTTTTTAAACATACCAATAGTATTATTATATTTAATATTTATTTATTATATTTTTAATAATTTGTCTATATTATTAACAACAAGACACAATCAAAAATCATTTGATGTAAAGTATGTACCGAAGGAGTGAGAGCCTTTCGGCAGTTTTCCTGTTGTTTTTTAGAGTTAATAAGTTATTAGAGCCTATAGACATCAACAGTGAGACATGAGTTTAAAGTTTCATTATTGCTTCATGACAGAAATAGGCAGGGTGGTGGTACCTACCCGTGCGGACTCTCAAGACGGCCTGCCAAAAATTTCATGAGCTGTTATTTTATAAATAATAATGAACCTTAGTAATGTAATTGTCATTGTTCAACTTGGCATCTCCAATGACGGAGGCGAGCAGGGCGCCGGTGATGTCAACGAAGCGTGCGATGGTGAGCGGGCGGATGAGCGCCATGCCGCCGCCGCCCGCCGCCAGCGCCGCCTGCACGCGCCCGCACTCCGCGCGCTGCCACGCCACGTTCGAGATCGGTCTGTGACAAACTACATGTGTAACACACCAGTGACTTATAGCCGTGTAGACCTTATAAATTTTTTTTTTTTATTGCCTAGGGCATACGGCCTTCCTGATGGTGAGTGGTTACCGTCGCCCATGGACTTCAGCAATGCCAGGGGCAGGGCCAAGCCGCTGCCTACCGCAAACCTACCTTATATCTCAAGGTGGGGGCTGTGAGCTTGACCTCCCATCTGAACAATAAAAAAAAATAAAAAAACCGACACCGATCATTTTAAAAAATATCAGATGCAAATCTATTTCTATTGCTTTTTTTACTGTATATCTAAAACTGTATGATCTTGTTCTTCCATCATGGAAATAATTCATTAAGATATCAAAGATTGAAGAGTTATTTGGTTTAAGTAACATTTATCTTTGTAATTAAAGGTTGCTTTTATTTGGTATTAACATCAACAATTCGATATTTTTAATGGAACTTCAGCTATGTTTATCCCATTCTAATTGCTAAAGAAGTTTTTTTGTTGTTTTTTTTTTCCAGATTTTAAACTTTAGATGGCTCTCCTGTAAATTTGCAAAAATCTAGCTTAAACCAAATAACCTTTTGCCCCTTGACATATTTCCGATTCCTATACAGATTTCCTGAAAAGAAATTGGTACCTATTTGCAATATTTAATTACTTGTTAATTTACATTATCACTGGGCATCAACCCTTGATCACAATGATATCTTGTGATAAAAAAATTAATAAAAACAAACCTTTGATCTTTTGTAGTGACAAAAGCGAGCGCTCTCTCTAGTGAAGTTTGCCAGTTGCGAGATGATCGGTCTTCTGACGGAGTTCTCTGTTGAAAAGTTTTCAATATTAATCAGTACAGCAAATGACAGACAGCTCTTGAGATCCACACAAAAGGAAACAACATTGGTGGTTATACTGTCATGCTGGTCAAATATACATTATATCATATCGACGCTTGCAAGGCAAACGTGACTAAGCGACAATGAGTGAACTTTACAGAAGACTAATTTAATGTTGTAATACCTGAAAACAAAATTTATTTTAACGAATCTAGCTGTAGTAGAATCTAGCTAGTAGCTGTAGGATTGAAATGATTTTAATAGACCTAGAAATATATATTTTTTCCCATCGAATATGGTTATTGCCTATCATTTATGTACAAAGCAGTTATTGTCGCTTAGTTATGTTTGCTTTTCAAGCGTCGATATGTAGTTATGCCAGTCAAATATAAGCGGTCAGTATTGATAGTCATGGCTGCAAGTGACTTATTTACATGCATCTATTGAAAATTTTATATTTAGGTAGTGAATACTTACAACTGGTGTTGTAGTAGATCTGGAGTGATGATTGGACCTCAGGGGAGTGGTGGCTGCCTGACCAAACCTGTCACTTTGTTGTGAGCGTGATCTCTGTGCAAGAATGTCATGTGCTTGTGTTATTTTCATTCTGATTACAATGAATACAATGCACACAATCAATTTTAAATGCAATTGTCACCACCAATTTCAATTATTGTTTGTGATGTTGTAGAGCAGCGGTTGGGGATCTTTTTTAATTATTACCCTAAAATATTTTTGTGTAAGTTGATATTAATTACCCCATGGCGAAGAACAAAAAGAAACGAAATCACTTCTTTTTGGTATCTTTCATATTATAGCCCCCATGATAATTTTAAAAAGAAAACAATAACTAAAAATTTTACGATTCTAAAGAAATTTCACTTCAATATATGCTTTTTACTCACAAAAGTTTCATTTTTACCCCCCAAAATTTCATTTTACCCCATTTGGGGTAATTTACCCTGGTTCCCCGACCGCTGCTGTAGAGGATTTAGTAAGATTCGTCTTTGGTCAGAGAACTCGATAATATATGTAGTTCTGAAGGACAAGAGGAAATGCAATGTTGCTGATGATGCAATGTTACTAATGATGATGTCGAAGATAGAAGAGGAGGAGTAAAGTGAGGAAAACTGACCACCCCACTAAGTGGGATGCATAGCTAGGAAGAGAGAGAGAGTATTGAGCAAGATAACAAGTGTGGGTTCGCCCACATTTCAAGTAGCAAGAATAATTTCAGCATGCTGTTCTATACATATCCATATGAGTTTTAACATGCATTTCTTGCTTTTCTCATTATCATCATGTTTCATGCATAGTTCAGAATATATGATGATTGGTTATGTTAATATGACACATTACAGTTTACCCCATTCATAGCTATCTTGGTAGCGGACGCTTCACGACTGAGCCTAGCTCCGAAGGTTGCGCGAGGAGGTTCAGCACTGCTGGAGCGATGGCCTGCGGTACTAGGTCTTCGCGCCTCAGTCGACAAACGGTCTGTGGACCCCGGCCGTCGAGGCTTTGGCAGCAGTGAAGGCTTACCTTCCAATCTGTATAAATGCGTATCTTGTTTTCGATTTTAAAATAGTCTAATTTTCTTTCTAAATATAGTTTATATTTTTCACCTATTGCTTTTGTTCTGATGTACAATATACTTTAAGGTATTCTATGACGTTATAATTTATAATTTTCTACAAAAAAATCATAAAAACTACAATTGAGGTACAGAAATTCAATGTTATTGTTACAGTTAAGAGCCTTCGTGATAAATACAAAAGTTAATCATACCGGGATTTCCGCATGTTAGACTGTTGTTGAGGAACGAAGCGCGAAGGAAGCATGTCAGTCAGGTACTTTTCACAAGATTATACAATGAAGACAACAAGAGTAATATTCAATTTAGAAAAATCACAAATGTAAGCACCGTTGGAGATTTCATTAGAATTCAAATTTTCAAAAGTTTGAAAACGAATTGTCAAACAACAAAGTGGTAGTTCGATTTGTCCAATAAGAAAGGCAAAAGCGTCACACCATACAGCCAAATTCTTTATTGTTTTCTGTAATATGAAGTCGAATTCGAAGTCTACAGGGAGGCTAAAAGATAAACCAACCGATGCCTTCGTATCAATATTTCTATTGAAAAACGCACTTTGCTATGTTCACGGCTCACTTATACCATTATTAATATTTAATAATTAAAGATTATTATAAATATGATACTGACAGCAATGGCAACGCATGCTTAAGAAAAGAAGAGATTATTGGGATGGAATTAAATGAAAGGTGAGGGGAGCGGTGTGATGAAATAAAGTTCCAGTATATACAAAATGGTGGCTATTTACTGAGATTTCAGTGAAATTTTTAAAAGAACCCAGCAAGGCCACGTACAGCTACTTTGTTTTATTTATCCACATTTGTGCACCTTCACAGATGCTAATCGGTAAACCACGTTATTACACGATTAAACATGAAGAAACAATAAATTAACAAAATAAAAAAAATCACACAACTTCATTCCTCGCGTTCCGGCCAAAAACAGCACCTGCCTAGATTTTTTTAAATCATTATTTATGTAACGATAGTTAATAAATCTAAATAATAGATATAAATAATTTAAATGATCACCACGTTTATTTAAATCAACTAATCCTAATAATTTAATCAAACCAAGTAGTTCTAGAATAATGAAACAAGTTTTATTTGGTTTAGTTTATATTTATTAGTAATATTGAGATTAAAACTCTCATTTAATTTCAATCTAGCACTTAACCTCAACCTACACTAAAACTACGCCACACTTTATAAGATCATTAATCTAGTGTTCTAAGAGTACAAAGTAATGAACACACTTTTGTCAGTTTTATTTATTATATACTATAAATTGATTATATTCCAATTAAGTGTAGCGGCGAGGCAAACATTGAAAAAGTTTTATTTCAAAATTTCTTCTCTAAGTAGTTTTTCAGTTTGATCAACAATTTGAGGGAAATGTGGATCCAACAAGCACATTTTGATAAAGTCCTTATAAGAAGCTGGTAAGTTCAATAAATCTTTTTGATCTGAAATTTTAAGTATAATTTGAATACAGTACAATATAGTACCAGCACATTATTATTACATATTATTAAATATTTATGAAACCTGAGTGTAATGTGTTGGTTTTATTTGCTTCAAAAATACTTTTAAATACTTCTTCTATCTTACGATACCTTGAAGGCACAAATTTCGAAGATTGGCTTGAAATATGATTTACAACTGGAAAATATTCGCTGAGCTTCTCAAAACAATGTGCGGCGTTCGCTTTTATTTGAAATCTTATTTTTCTCACCTAATAAGTTAGACTATAAATATTTCCGTAAATAATAATGGTTGATTAACTGAGTTAAATTAAAGTATTTCACTACTGTTCTGGCGGTTTAGATCAGTTTAGATGTTTCGCACCATAGAGATTATAGGATTTCTAAGTATATATTAATACCATAATTATATACTCGTAATATTACACGTCTAAGAATTCATAATGATTCTGTCTAGTATAGTATAGTACGGTACAAACAATCTATGATAGATGGTACCTACCATATTATTCAATAAATAACGATCCTAGTAGGTACTAGGATAGGATAGGATAGGATAATATTGATGTTTTTGGTACGTGTGAGGATAGCCAAAGTATTACCGGAATATACCAGCTACCAAAGGTGTTTTTTTTTTAAATATCTCTTTTGATTTGAAGCAAAAAATCAACAGTTCGAAGTTCGATTAGTTGAGTGATTTTGCCATTACCCACCATTACCATGTGAAATTATTTAATAGACGGATAGCTTATGGTAATATTTAAAAAGGAGGTCAGAGTAGAAGGAAAGTGGAACAATATGTGAATTTTAGAGGTTGTCGTTTTATTTTTGATAGAATCTTGTGTGTCTGCAGAAGACTACCGACCCATTTCTGTCGTGAAGCAGCAGTATTCCGGATTGAAAAAAGGGGCAGCCTTTATACTATACGATTGAATTAAGGCTTCATTGTGTTCAATCTTATAATAAGTTCCGAAATAAATTACATTACCCACTTTGAATGTATCGCAGCTTTGTTGTTCATATTTTATTCGTTAATGAATAGTGTCAATAACTATGTAATGCTCGTACTGGAATTTATCATCTTTTCTTTATCCACTTTCTTTCATCCTCATTTATTACACTTCGTTTAGTGATTTTCGGATTATGGGTTACTTATTTTAACTACTTTATCTACTCTGATTGCGTTATACTGAATATTTACTGAACTTTTATTTACTTAATACTTTTCAGTAGGTACTTTTGTAGTCGAAGTCGTATAGAAGAGAATTCTTTTTCACCTCCATACACATGTATATCAAGAAATAGGAATATTAATTGACTGTGATTAAGTCGAAGATCTCCCGATTAGACCGTTAACGATACTCCGATATTATCAGTGAGTAATGATACGGCGTACATTATCAGTACGAAATGATTAATAGATTACATCTTTGACGAGAATTATTATTCAATATTGAACTAGTATTTTGGGACATTCTCGCCAGACTATTGTAAAGTCGCATTAAAAACTTACCTCTTGCCGATTGTTGCTTAAAATAAGAATTAAAATATCGTCTTTATAAATTCCTTTAAGTTTATCATGCATATTCAAACTTTCCAGAATTTGAGCGTCCGTTGTTATAAAAAGTTGATCATAGTGGATTCTTAAAACAAACTGCGAAGCTTTAGTATTATTCTTGATCCATGTACCAGCATGCCAGTGCATCAATTTGTCGATATAGGTAAACCAAGTAGAATCTACAATTTAATTAGTTTTAAGAGTATTACAATTTAAAAAACAATACAAAGAATATAGAAAAGACGAAAACTTGATGCTTCGCATTTGCACTTACTATTCATTCTGGTATACTTTCTTAATGACAGTTGTGGTGATTTAATTTCCCGCCGAATAAAAAGTACCGTAAAATGGGGCGATTAGGGACAAATTCCAACTTTATGAGCAATTTTAAGGTAGTTGTTGATGTATATAATGCTATATCAGGATCAAAATGATTGAGTCTTGGGGGCATCTTTGTTGTCTAATTTAAAATTATGCAACTAGCATTCCAGTTTAAGCAAAAAATGCAAAAATAGGTGTAATCCCTATTTACCCGAAAATTGCGGTTAATTGGGACGAAATGAGAAATTTGCTAGGGTTGGCACTACTTTTATTTTTATATATAGTTTTAATTTATTTATTTATTTAGTTGCACCAACAAAGTGATCATCAATAAAAAAAATTGAAAAACTGACAAAAGTACATGGCAGACATCACCTCAATTATAGGTGCAATCGACAGTGCTGATATTTCTATCTGGGTTAAGAGATTAGGTGTGTCGGTTATTCCATGGATTAATCAGATGAATACCTCCACTCTGAACAAATATTAAATATTTTATTATGTATTACTTAGACATTTTTGTCCACCTTGAGATTTCATTGATCTTGTTACATGTCTCTGCAAAATCGACTTACTTATATTAAATTGCTTATCTATTTCAAATAAAGACTTATTCCCAATTTCGCTTCGAATAAACCAGATATTTACCCACAAATTTAAAAAATATTGTTATAACTACATAGACAACCCTACAAACCTGTACCTATTTATACTTAGGTCGTTTCCATTTCACGTATTCTCATCCCAATTGACCCCTTTTTCGTTGTTATTTGTACCTAAGACGTCCCCAATAACCCCAAAACCAACAGATTTTTACATGTATTTTTATTTAATCAAATACATTAAAACCAATAACAACTGAGACTTACCTTTAATATACATGATGGTTCAAACACTAAATAACGTTTATAAATCATAGTCGTCTTCTATTATTATCAAATAAATAAAAGAGAGCAAAGTTTCTAGCACTAAAATAATGACCACCACAGGAAGTTAATTTGAAACGCGATTTTTTATAAGTTAGCAGCTAATATCATGCATATTCAGAGTTGTTTTGTGAACTTTCAACATTCTACTATTAAACTACAAAAAATGGAAGATTTTGCAACGAATATAAAACTTATATTGAGCGTCGAAAGATTTTCCCGGTTTTTTCCCGATTCGCCTGTCAATCCCTAATCGCCCCATTTTACCGGTAATATTTTCCTTTTTTTTTTTTAATATTATGTGTAGGTATGTAGTAATTTTATTTCTTATTTTAAAAATTGTCTTATTTTTAGTTGTTAGTGATTTATGGAAATAGGTTAATCGACCATTTAGTCTACTTCGTCGTCTCAGGCATTACAGCCGCGGATTGGCCCTAAGCCGGGTCCAAGGAATTTTTGGAGGTTCGATTTATTCCTGGATTTCTTTCTCCAACTTATCACCCCAAGTTCTTTGTCTTGCCCGACGACGTCCGACCATCTGAGCGTTGGCCTACTTCTACTAGTTCCGCCTGGCTGGTCTTCCAGAAGGCGTTTGTGTTCTCTAGTGTCATCGATTCGCATCACATATTCTGCCCCTCGCTGGCACCCGGTCTTTATGGTTTTTATAACATTTGGCTCATCGTGCATTTGGTATAGCTCATGGTTATAGTTAGCTCGGTTAATCTAGTTGAGTATGTTCTAAAAATTTTCAGTTCTTATTTACAGGAAAATGACGGTCATTTACTGAGAAATTGAGTTTTTGCAAATACATACTTAGGTAGTCATGTTGAGTTTTCTTTCCTTAAATCAAATTTGTTAGATCGAATCATTAAACTAATTTGGTCTTTATGTTTCCGCCATAAAATCACAGTAGTTATCTTTTATTCACCTAACCAAGCTAGAATGTACCAGACCATTATTACTAATCGTTAAAATCTTACATAGAAA
The DNA here is from genome assembly GCF_030269925.1 of Bombyx mori. Lineage (NCBI taxonomy): Eukaryota > Metazoa > Arthropoda > Insecta > Lepidoptera > Bombycidae > Bombyx > Bombyx mori. Next base: position 12,554,961 of record NC_085113.1, read on the forward strand.
ATCCGTACTAGACTGAGAACACGAAAACAACATATTGCTGTGGATGCGTCAATGAACACTGCGCTATTTAATGAGGATTATTTTATTCATAATTGTCGATTTGAAAAATAAGTTTATCCAAAAAGACAAGAACCCAATGGCTGTAAATAGTGTGTCAGCATGAATGAAAATGAATGGTGTCAAAACATTGTCAAAACCAGATTGACTGGATTGACAGAAACCAAAAGTTTGACTTGAAAATACAAATTTTAGTAGGTGCTCTCATTCACTTAATTTAATTATTTTTAAATTAATGGGAAATTTATCATGGCCGGCACATATTATTTTGTTATAGTCGGACATTCTGACAATCCTATCTTTGAAATGGATTTCATTCCTGTTACTAAAGAAACAAAGGTAAAACATAGTTTCTCTTTTTTAACAAAGCTTAGTATTTAATCACAGACTAGGCATACCTAGCCTGCGATAATTATTGGTCATATCGTTATCATTGAACTTCCAGATACCATAAAATTCGTGAACATATTTGGCTACTTTAGACATTGATAATGTACATAGCATTTACTTACTGTTTCTATAATTAAACGACATTCATTGATATTCAGTCGAAAAATTACAATTACTTGTACTTGGAATATTATGTTCAGTCATTTCATTCATTTCATATCAAATTTCAGAAGGAAGATAACAGACATTTGAACCAGTTCATAGCCCATGCTGCCCTAGATCTAGTGGATGAACACATGTGGAAAGTACCAAATTGTTATTTAAAATCTGTTGACAAATTCAACCAGTGGTTCGTGTCTGCTTTTGTTACAGCAAGCCAGGTAATTTTTTTTTATTACACTATATTTGACAGTTAGTGGCAAACCGAGAGTGTGAAAAACTGGTCTGGTATGGTTAGAATAACAAGTAAAATGCTGCTATACTTATTTTTCTATTGATATTGCCTTCTAAGGCATAATAACATACAATTATACAATAGATCTCTATGTTTTACTGGTGGTAGGACCTTTAGTGAGTCTGCAGTCCGCACGGGTAGGTACCACCACCCTGCCTATTTCTGCCGTGAAGTAGTAATGCGTTCTAGTTTGAAGGGTGGGACAGCTGTTGTAACTATACTGAGACCTTAGAACTTCAAGGTGGGTAGGGCATGAGCTCCATGCTAGGGTGAAGCTGAAATGGCCTCTCAGGTCTTCCGGCATAGTTAGGTGAAAAAAAAAGGATTTTCTACTTTTACTTTCCACTCTTATCAGTAGACAACTGCTAGCTGTTAAAATAATTACAACTAAACAAATTTTGTAATCATGTAACTAGTATATATTATTATATTTTAAACTAAAATATTTTTACAGATGAGGTTCATAATAGTTCATGATACAAGAAATGAAGACAGTATAAAAAATTTCTTCACAGATGTCTATGAGTGTTACATTAAATTGATGCTGAATCCATTTTACAAAGAGGATACGCCAATCACAATGCCTGCTTTTGAAAAGAAAGTTCAATTTTTAGGAAAGAAATATTTAACTTAATACTAGTTAGTAAACTAAGTTGTTTTATAAAATACTGCATGGGTGAATGAGCTATCACAGTTGTATATCACGTAAGATGATTACTGGTGCCTATTGATATCACATCACGAATGCCACCATCTACCTTGATACACAATATCAATTATTTTGTGAAAATATAAATCCTATGTGTTATCTACTTTATCAACATTACAGTTTTGTTATTGCCATTGAAGATTGTCATTAACTCTAGTTAATCTTTAAAGTCTTAAAAATAATCGTTTAAAAATATTGCTAGGATGCTTAATAATTATTATTCTAATGTATGGTTTGTTTTAGAGATTTGAACAAGAGATTTTATGGACATATATAATACCGTAAAACGGGGTGAAAAGGGACAAAATTGAACTTTGCACCATAATTTTATAGAGTTACATTAATAAAAGTGAATATCATTTGAGTGAAATGTATGTCCGCTAACTTAAATAATACAATAGTCTTTATAAAATAACAATTATTTAATCGGTTATTAATTTATTTACTAAATACTAAACTGTTCCTTTTCAGACTGAATGTGGGGTCAATTGGGGCGGATAAGGGGTTGCTAGGGAAAACAGGTCAGGGCTGTCAAAAGACAAAAAATATAATTAATACACAATTATGGAGTAGATAGGTAGGACGTAAATAAGAGTCGTCTGTAGGTATTATTATTTATTCTTATTCTTACAGAAATTTTATCGTGATGTCTTCTTAAAAAGCCACTGACAAAATCAGTGTTCTGGCATATTATTTGTGACTCTCTTAATCTTTATGTCTGATCTATCTAAAAATCCTTTTACTAAAAGCCTTAAGTCGTAAGTGTCAAGCGGATAGCCCCATTCAGAACATATTCAAATATTCAATGATATATTTTTCTACGTCTCGACTCAAAACTGTTTACCCACCCGGTTTCTTCATAACTTTAGTGTCTCTGTAGAACAGATTTTAGAATATTGCATTGTTTCGCTATGCTTACAAATGACATTTTTGTGCTTTCATATTCTCGAAGAGCAGTTGTAATATTATTCTCATCGTATTTTTTATATGTTTTGTTTTGAATATTTTTATAATTGCGAGGCATACTGAAACAAATAGTAGTACAGACCGTTCACCATAAGATGTCCCCTGCCTTGAGAGTTGGTAGCATTTCCAACGGTGTTGCAAACAATATATGCACCTTTTACCCCCCATTATCTTGTGTGTAATGTAAAATTATTGTTTTGGCTTCTGTTGCTCTAATAAAGACCCCCTATATTAGTTTTCTTCAATATCTTCAAAGTACAGATATCGACCTGGCTTATTTTTATTATATGTCTAGATAATATATAGCTAAAAGACTAGGAAGGTTGTAAATTATGACACAATTTAAATTTGAAATTATTTATTTATTGCATTTTTACTGACTGTAATAATGGTCGAAAGAAACGATTCCAGACATATCACTGTCACTTGCATAAGCGTCGTCTGACGTATCCGAATCTGTGCTGCTGTCGTTTCCTAGTTCAATTATGAATTTATCCGTAATATTATCCATGCAGCCATCACGTTCATAAAATTTGTCTTCTAAATGTTTTACGTGTTCACACTGTTTTTGCCAATCCTGAGGAGTTATCGATGAAAAAGCTTCTTCAGTTAACTTCACGATATTACCAGCTTCTTGGCCGACATTATTGCTAGCTACTCGTCTCTTTAAAAGACTCCACATAAACTCAATAACATTTAAGTCACAGTGATAGGGGGGCAACCTAACCACTTTATGGCCATGACTTATCAATAATTGGTCAGCCTCATAAATGGGCGCTTCTTTGTGCTCTTTTATAATTTGATAAAGCTCTGCTTTCAACATTGTCGGTAAATAAGACAATTCCTTATTTGTAATCCATTCTTGCATTTGGAATTTTGAGGAACTCATAGTAGGTGCTTTATTCACTTGTACTGTATGATAGGGAGCATTATCCATGACGACTAACGAGTTTGGAGGCAAATTGGGTATAAGTTTCTCTGAAAGCCATTTCATAAAATTTGTTCTATTCATATCGTCATGGTAGTTCCCTGATTTACTCTGTGATTTAAAAATCAATTGAGCATTAGAAATGAACCCCATTTCTCCACCTGCATTAACAATAATCCATCGCATTCCAGGAGAATCACTTGTTAGTACTCTGTCCTCGTCACTTTTTTGCCAACATTTTTTCATTGCATATGATGCGTGAATGTATGTTTTATCTAAGAAAACTATAGGCCGACCTTCTACACGATTTTGCCTCATAGTATCGATATACTTGCGTCTTCATGCAACTATGTCGTGTCTTTCCATTAAAATTTTCCGCTTCGAACCACACTTTTTGTATTGAAATCCGATTCGTTTTAAAATTTTCCACAAAGTGGTTCGACCTCCACCAAAGTTTAAATATTCCTTAATTCAATAAGTAATTTATTCAAGGTAGGAACAACTTTTCTGACATTATTCTGGTTCATTTAGCAAAAGTTCTACTTCTGTTGGCATTGTCGTTAATTCATTGAGAGCTGCCATTGTGGTCAAATCTTCTGAACCATAGTTGTTTTGTTCATTTAAATTGCTCCTGTCCATGTGTTGGATTAGTTCCTTAGAAGTTGTTTCTATTATTTGCGACGATGACTCGTGAGTTGAAATTTTGGTACGAGATATTTATACAAGTCGAAGCTTTTTAGCTTCGATTGATTTACCTACCATCTTATTTTTCGTCTTTCTGATTAACTGTGGTTCAACTATTTCTTCAAATGTCTGATAGTTAAGACTTGTAGAACAGTTGTCATCCTAAATTTCTTGAACTGGTTTGTGGGCATTAAATTTTTTGTGTAGCTTACTTGATCTGAATTGATTGGCCATAAACCATAACCTTTAAAGCCGTTATTCAACGTAGTCTTATTTAATTTGGGTAAAAGCTTCTCCAATATAGGAGCAACATCTGTTTTTAGTAAGGATTTTAATAAGTTATCTGTTCGCCATTCTAGGACTACTTTACGCCACATTTGTCTGCTGGTTGCAAAATCCGTGTCGCGTTGGGGTATAGAGCTAAAAGTATTATACCAAGATTTTGACAAGTTGAGTAAGCTGAAGTGTTGTGTGGCTTTTATGTCCATCCAAAAAAAGAATTACTGGAAAAGTGATATTCATCTCCATTAGCGCTGGATGCAGAACATTCTGTATGTACTGGATGAAAAGCTCGGCCTTCATCCATCCATTATCTGACAAGCCAATACCCCACTCGTTAGGCACAGACTTTTGAATCTCAGGTCGCATTCTTTTTAAGGGGTAAATAATCATAGGTGGTTGTTACACAATCCGCCGAAAATGTGAACATTACAGTAACACATGATTTAGCCTTAGCGTGATACACATTTTTGGTTCCCTTTAAAGCGATAACTTTGGTGTTCTTTGGGCATAAAATAAAATTCGTTTCATCTCCATTGTAAACTCTAGATGGATCACTCAAAATATGAAGGAGATAATTTTCTTTCAGATATTCTTCTACTTGTGTTAACCAGTTTCTAATTTGTTTCTCTGACAACTTTGAGCTTGCTGAACAACAGCCTCTAATGTTTGTATAGAAAGCTCAGGATGCCTCTTCAAAAATAGTTTATATCATCCCTCGCCTGGTGTATTATCTATAAAACTGTCTGGTCTGGGATGTTCATCCAAATACAGTTTGACGCTCTTTATGATATCCTCTTTACGCCGTGGAAATCCTTTTTTACTAGCTGCATTTATTTATCTGACTATCTCTTAATCTTCTGCATTAGACAGAACTGTATCTGGAGCAGGTCGACTTTTGACAAATTGGGTGGATATGCGTAACTGCAAAGTTGCTCGTGGGATATTAAATTTATTTGCAGCAGTTTTCTTACCCATTCCATTTTTATGGCTTGCAAGGCTTTTTTTACATCTTATTCTGTAAATGCTTTTGTAATTTTTTTTCCATCCGTAACCTTCGGTATTTTAAAGCAGGGTAGGTACCTGGTACCTCTCTGTAAAAAAATAATACGATAACGACGACTTCATTTCCATAAAAGCTCACAAACAGCTGTGAAAGAAATATGGCTGATAACAGCGTTGCCACTACAGATTATTAGATATTCTACCCAATAAAGTATTGCAACAGTAAATAAACAGGAATTGTCTCTTAAACTGAATTTTTAAATCAGAATGCCAATCACTGGGGGGGTGCCAACAATGCCTTATGCCAATTTGGTTTGCCGTATTTCATTATTTATTTAAAAAATGTCTATTCTTCGTTTGTTTTTTACTCCATAAAGATTTTTTAACGTTTCTACCACTTCGGATTCATGTTTATCTAGTGCGTAGGTACTGGTCCTTGCTTCTCATTTTGTCGCACATGTCGCGCGGCACCTTAAACTTTGTACAGTTTCTAAGTTACTAATTTATTTCGCATCTTGGTCTTCATGTTGTTAACTTGACTAAATATCCTTTCAAAGTCTGCGTTACTGTGTGGAATTTTGCAGTCGGTTATATCAAGGATGTTTTTCCAAAATTCGTGGGCTTCCCAGGTGCTAATGTCTACTACGGTCGAAGATTTGTTGACATCTGGTAAAAGTCGTCACTCGTTATCAATTTTTTGGAGGTTACTTTCAATTTTGACAATTCCTGGTTGTTTTTGGGTGCTTGCCCACTTCCGTTAATGTTGCCATGGAAATAGTCGCTATTGCTGTGGCGCACAGCTTCTTCAGGTGATAGATGTTTAAAGAGCGGAAGTATTTCATTGGAAAACTCATAACGCATCCGAATTTCCTTGCAGCTTGTAAGAGCCGAGTCTCTGAGCGTCGAATGGCGGCGCCCTCCCCCCACACCGTTTAGTTTTTCGTGATATTTACTTTTTAAAACATAAATCTTCCACCGGACACCCTGTATTGTGATTTTAATGGTATTACAGCTATTATGTTATTGAGGAAACTCTATAAAGTAAACTTATCTTCAAAATGTTATTAGTATGATTCAAGCTTCTGGTAATTTTTTTCTGTTACATAACTACCTACCATAGCTACCTTGTGATTTCTACAGACTCCGTAGACTGAATGGACCTTTAGCTTGTTCACCTTCCTATACAAAAAAAGCTATAAAAGGTTCCACAAATAAATAAATTATTATACCTACTTTATTTTATATAAGCTAAGAAGGTAAATGTTTATGGAAAAATTGATGTTAAGACTGTAAATATTGTAATTAAAAGTTCTTTACCAAATATCAAAGTTTTATTATTTTTTTGTTAGTAAAAAAATACACTCGAATAACAACGGAACAAAATACTAAGCAGAAGGTTTAATTTTTATCAATACTATCCCCGTTATTAAAAGTTAGCTAATCCTAGCATACGCATCTTTTTCGATCACCGTCGGAAAATAGTAGACCTAAAATTATAAATATTGTACTTGCCAGTATTTCTCATTACCGAAAAAACCCATAAAATTAATTTGAAATGGAATTCATGTCATTTTATGTTTTATAAATTAGTTCTACAATTATTTTACAGTTATGCAATTGGCTTCCTTAATAATTAATATAGTATAGGTAATCCCAAATCTTCTTCGGGCAAACTCTCATTTGAAAAATCATCTGTAACATAAAAAATGATATTTAAGCTAAAATTGTGAAATTTTCTTTTTTTTCTACCAAACTGATGGTCTAGAGAGATCATATCAGCGTCGCCGGGCTACTAGGTGAGCTTACGGGGCTCAAACCTGACGATGTTGCTAACACGAACCATAGCAAGAGCAGTGCTTCGCAGAATCTACCACCGGATCGGAAACGCGACCCACTGAGAAGATCCGACGAGAAACTCAGTGGACTGTGGCTGTGGGTTAATTCACTCGCCGAGCCCTTTGTCGCAAGCGACGGGTTCGACGAGAACGATGCCCGGTGCTTGGGGTACCTAAAAGCACCGTTAATGGATCGGGAGGATCCGAGATGGCGTGTTTTGGGCGACGGCGACTGTTTACCATTTGGTCCGCAGGATCGGCAATGTAGTTACCGGCGGCCACGATGAGAGGGTTTTTCGTGTCGTGCCGATTTATCGAAATGGGAAATTTTCTAATAACACATGCTTTAAGTCAATTTATTACTAAAATAAATCTAAAGAAACGTGAAAAAGAAGATGAGCTATCATCATTCCTATATAGTGAATGTTTTGTAAATATTACCAGTATAAAACTCATCTTGATATGAGCATTCAAGCTCCATGCTGTGTCTCCTAATTATAGGTGGAGGGGTGCTTGGCGGGGAGAGCTGCTTCAGGTGACAAGGTTCCGACAGTGGAATAAAGTCAAATAAATCTCTTTGATAATTATCTGAAAAATATTAATTTTAACAGCAAAAGGATTTTATTGATTTATTTATTATACGCTTACCAAAGTCCATAAACAACAACAACTTAATGCCATCACCCACCTTGAGTTCTAAGGTCACTGTTATTATAGTGGCTGCCCCACTCTTTAAACTGAAACGCATTACTGTTTCACGGCAGAAATAATAGGGGTATTGGTACCTTCTCCCTTGCAGGTTAATGAAATGCCCAAATACCAGTAAGTCTATAGTGATGCAGGCATAGTAGTACTATACAACTAAGACGTCTTGAGGTGGGTGGTGACAATTAGATTGATGATTGTGGGCTCCAGTAACCACTTTACACCAAGACGACTGCAAGCTGATCCATCCATTTAAAGAAAAATACTTACAATTTTTATTTTTATTTTAGCTGATGTTCTCATAAGCAGCCTTGTGTATCATGCAGTGTTAGTTTGCTTAATCAACAAGCTAATGGTTCTTATTACTAAATTTTTCATTAACAAAATAATGCTAATTATAGAATCAAAATTATACCATAGTGCTTAGGTTTGGTGAACTCAATTTCTTCAAATGTACATCCTTTATCACCATCCTCATCAGTATATATGAGAGAACCCACATTCACAGCACGAGGGGTGAACACTTTACGTGATGGTGTGCTCTGAATTGCTTTCCCAGTATTTGATAGAAAAGATTTCTTGGTTTCCCCTTTTTTTGTTGGTTCATTTGGTTTTGTGGGGCCTGCTGAGACTACTTTGCCCATGTTTTCTGAAAATCACTTATTAATTGAAAAATTACTACATAACAATTGTTCATGAACATATTTTTTGCCATTTTTTCCATCAGAAATGTTTAAGGTGATGATTTGCGAAGGTTGCGCAGTTACGAAAATTGATGAGCATAGCCGACGACTGGCTTCAATGGTGTATATTGGGGGAGACCTACGTCTAGCAGTTTGGACAGTTCTAGGACTTTGGGCTGATGATGATTTCTAATTGTAACAATATGTCATTGTAGGCAAAACATTCGCATTGAAAAATGAAAATATAGTCTGATGGACATAGTTTGTAAGTGTACAGCTGCTGCTAGATACATTACGACGTGAACCGACTTAAAAGAAAAAGTAAGTTATATAATTAAAACATAATGCAATTCATTCAAGCTGCGGTTTCCTAATGAATAATGTGTGGTCTCATTTAGCTCAGATATATTATTTTTTAAGAGTGGTAAAACTTTTTAAAATAAATTATATTTACCTATATTATGCAGAGGTTGCCGGGAAACATTTTTCACGGCCTGTCTAGTAAGGTGATCTCCAAAAATATCAAACAGAGACATTGTGGCTAAATCGAAGGTTAATTTCGATAGACTGATTTTTTCTATATCGTCGTTATTTGCTATTGTTTAACGAATTTCAAACGGCTACTAAAGTTCAGTGTTCACTCATTTTCAAAACAACGACGAATCAACGGCAAAGAACATATGTCATAGATTATAAACTAATAGAATGACCAGCCCTTGGCGAATAATATATTAATAAAAATATGTAAAAACAATATGGTAAAATATATCACAGTACCGTATCATAAATAAAATGTAAAAAGCTAAGAGTATTATTCACCCGTTTTAAACTATATTGTACAGCAGAGTACAAGGGAAAGTGGAGCCTAGTCAAGCTAGTAGAGCTCTTTTGTGGAATTTTATTTGAGAAAGGGACCCTGAGAATTGAGCCCGAACTAATCCCATCTTACGTTCTTACAATATAATATAATACCTATGTGTACAAATCAAAATCACTGGAAATATTATGTACATTTTACACAGTAGCATTGCGCCAGCCATTTTCCAAAAGTCTTGGCTGTATAGCATGCGTTCCTTTTGTATGTCAGCTGCAGCTGATGTATGTTTGAAAACATTTTTATAGGTTAGACAAATAAAAGAGTTTCTAAATTTCAAACTAATATATTACTTTGAAAAAGAAATTGCAATGTCCGGTGATAAATCATCTAAACCGAATGGACTGGGTACAGATCCCATGCAGAGGCTCGCTTCATTAAAAGCACCCAGAGATCTTATGCTTGGAGGAGTCAAACCAAACAAAAAAGTCTTCACACCTAACTTGAACGTAGCTCGGAGTAAAAATAAAGGGTGAGTTACATTCAGAATGTAAGAATACATTACAGAGATGGTTATTTTTTGCAACCACCACAATATCGCCATCAATTCTGGACACATTGGGCACTCGTTAAGAACTTCGCTTTCGTGAGGCACTGACCGAGCAATGTACTCCGTTGACGGAATGTGAAACTGCGAAACCATTATGCCTTGGGTGGATTAGTTATTTCAGTTATCAGCCACAATAACAAAATGTTCTACAAAAGTTCACAGTGCACATACATGACTTACTTGCAATCTGAAACCGCTCTATATTCTAAAATAATAATAACCCTAAACCATGGCTGCTGACAACTAACCGTAGTCAAGTTTGTAATTTTTAATCTTTGACTTAAAAAATAAGAAACATTGATTTCAAATGAAATATAATACCTCTAAAAACCTAAAATGCCAAGCTCACGTCATCCCCTAGTTAAAAAAAATCTAGCATCATCGTAATAATCTTAAATACTGCAACATTATGTTTGTATGCAATCATCATCATAATCATTATTTCCTATTAGCCTCTGCTGGGGTGTAGGGCTTGAATCAAATTTTCCATTTATATCGGTCTTGAGCAGTCTGTTCTAGCTCCTCCCACGTCATGCCCAAGACACCTAGCTCCTGTTCCTGTTTGTATGCAAGTTATAAAAAATCACAAATGTGGCTTTTAATCCTTTTACTACAGGAGGCTGACACGCTTCTGAACTGTCAGCATCCCTGTAAATATATAAGGTTGATTGTTTTTATTTATATATTACAGAGCCAGGTAAATGGATACCAGTGTCTTTAGACCACTACCACCACTTTAGCACACCACGAATGCCATGATTAACGTTTAGATATGAGGTTGAAGCCTCAATTATATTGTGGAACAGCTGCCCCACCCTTCAAACCGGGATGGAAATAGTGCATTACCACCATTAGTATAAAATTAGAGTTATTAATATATTTTGATCTAGTGTAATGAAATTAATTCAAGTATAATTATAGACAAGCAACAACAAGTGCCAAAGAAACAAGGAATGAAGAGAAGAACAGCAGGGATTCAAACAGGAACCGGAATTTTAACAGGAATCAGAGAAATGGGCCAACACTAATAAAATCTGCTGGTGTCTTCTCTGAAGGTTAACATTTTAAATAAATAATTTATTTGTCTTCTATAATCATTAGCTACCCATCAAAATAACTGATAATTTATTACAATATTATATTAACAATAATATACAATATTTTTGTTGTTGCTAGTCATAGGCATAATTAAAATTTACAGTTTAATATCAGGTTATGACCACAAAACCTCCAATGTATTCCAAACATTGGAAATAAAGTATTTATTATGTTTAATAGAGTTATTGATGATAAGAAAGTAGAATTACATGTAAAAATAATAATATATATAGTCAGTTTATTTTGCCAATGATGTTTGTGCGGTAATCACTATTACATCTATCAGAATACATTTTTAAAACCAAACTGTTTTGTTGCAATTGAGATGATACATTGACGTTAGTTCCTATAGATTTCACCTTACACAATGAATGAATTCATTTTCATGCCATAATTAAAAGCTATTGTTAAAAGTGAAATGACCATGGCTTCATACAACCGTATCAATATGTTAGTTTAAATTGTTTGAATGATTCATCATTTGTTTTTATAAATCCACGAAACATTCTTCCAATCTCCCGTACAACTGAGTTCTGTGAATCATAGCTACTAAATTAATACAAAATCATTAATCAATCATTAAGTAATGATGTTGAATTCAATCAATGAATGACTCTATTTTTTTTAATGATAACATTACATTCAGAACTTCACAATTCAGACAGGAGTAAGCGTTTAAAAATAGCTGAGCTTTATTCAGTTTGATTACTCCTAAAAATTAAATGAATACTGAAAATTAAGCCAGTCAATAATTAAAAACTCAAAGTAATTGATTACAGGCATCGGTTCATCAGAGAGGCATTCTTCAAGTCGCTCGTACTACGGGCGGGACACAGAAAAAACTACAAACATTATGAAGAAGCCAGCTATCAGAGTAAAGGATTTCGTGAAGGTATTTACATTTAAATTACATTCATCGGTTAATTTTGTTGTAATTAAAATCGTGTAATAAAAATAAAAACCGCAAAATTGTAATTTGCGTAATTACTGGTGGTAGGACCTCTTGTGAGTACGCACGGGTAGGTACCACCACCCCGCCTATTCCTGCCGTGAAGCAGTAATGCATTTCCGTTAGAAAGGTGGGGTAGCCATTGTAACTATATTGAGACCTTAGAACTTATATCTCAAGGTGAGTGGCGCATTTGCGTTGTAGATGTCTATGGGCTCTAGTAACCACTTAATAGCAGGTGGGCTGTGTGCTCTTCCACACATTAAAGCAATAAAAAAAAGTGACCTAAATCCACTATCTATATCTTTCTAGATCGACAAAGAACTGGAGGAGAAGAAGATAAATATGATTTTAAGAGGAGGCGATACTGACGAGCTGGAGTCCATCGACTTTAAGGACATCCTCGACAGGGACGCACCCATCAAACTACCCATGGATGATGGGAGTGAGTTTCTAATCAACTTTCCTGTGTTCATCCAGTATTTTCTATGTAGCGTCGGCTTAGAGAAGCTCATCATCTCCACTCGTGGTTGTGGTGAGGTTGTAAGTGACGAACTGGAGTTAGCTGATAGCGTCCTGCCTACCTCGGTCGTGAAGCACAGGGGTTACACTGTACATTGAGGCTTTCATTTCAATTCTCGAGATTGGTACCGGTATCCGCACTCTGATCTATACCGTCCATAACGACTTCACAGATTAACAAATTCCTGAACATTGGAATGGTATTTTTATAGGATTTAGGATCTATCCAGCTACGGTCCCTTTAAATCAGCGGTCGGGGAATCGAGGTAAATTACCCGAAATGGGGTAATATGAAATTTTGTGGGGTAAAAATGAAACTTTTGTGAGTAAAAATTATATATATATATATTGAAGTGAAACTTCTTTAGAATCGTTGTGATTTCAAATTATCATGGGGTCTATAATATGAAAGATGCTAAAAGGAAGCGATTTCGTTTTTTTTTGTTCTTCGCCATGGGGTAATATCAACTTACACAAAAATATTTTGGGGTAGTAATTAAAAAAGTTCCCCGACCGCTGCTTTAAATTAATGGTTCCTCCTCCCTGAGTCGCATTCCTCATGTCTGAGGGTCGTGACCATCTCCTCCCATCATCCCTCTTTGGATGATGTTTCCGCATCTTCAATATTTACATAAATACATGTCTTTGACAGACTGGGCCAAGACTCATGCGAAACCGAAAGTCAAGGTTAAAGAAGAGATTGTTGTCAAGACAGAACCCCGGGAAGATGGCGACTGTGTTAGTAAGTAGTCTCAATATTAGAGTACCTTTTTTTATGAATGTGTGATTATTGGTGGTCAGGAGGCCTTTTTAGTTTTACCAGGACAATTCGGCGAGCAAAGGCTCAGTCAGGAGGGGTGGGATTTGCTAACAGCTGCCCGAGCACCTCCAAATGAGACCTAACAGCTCAAAAGCAACTGCTTCGTGAATGAATCTACTACCGGATCGGAATAGCGATCCGCTGAGAAGATCCGGCGAGAAACTCAACGCGCTGATGTATGAGTTAGGTTGCACGTTGAACTCTTTGTCGAGTTCGACGAGTACGGGTCCCTAAGCTTGCTCCTAGTGTTACAGCTGAAGGCGTCTAATGCAAGGGTTATTGAATCTGATGGATCCCTAAGGGCGTGCTTAGGGCAGCTTTTGGTTAGAGTCTCATACCCGATCCTGTGGACCGAATGGTAAACAGTCGACGTCGCCCTAAACACGTCATTACGGATCCTCCCGGTCCATTAACGGTTCTTTTAGGTCACCGCCCTCGTCGAACCCGTCGCTTGCGACGAAGAGCTCGACGAGTAAATTAACCCTCAGACACACAGCCCACTGAGTTTCACACCAGATCTTCTCAGTGGGTCGCGTTTTCGATTCGGTGGTAGATTTTGCGAAGCACTGCTATTGCTAGGGCCAGTGCTAGCATCACTCCCAGTTAGAGCCCCGTGAGCTCACCTACTCGCTCGGTTACGCTGACAGACTCTCAAGGCTATCAGCTTAGGTAGGAAATAAAAGTTAGAGTCTAGTCTAGTATTAGCGGGCTGTGTCTATGGATGCTATTTCCACTTTTTTTTTATTGGCAACACCAAAACACGGCTTTAGTTACTAATTAATAAAAAATAAAATCGGTATAGAGAATGCTATTTATCTTTTTTAGTTTTTCCTATATACTTAAGTATATAGATTATGTTAAATGAATAGCGTTTTTATTATTTCCAGTAAGCACACCAGAACGAAAGCCAGACGTGAAGGAAGCGTTTGAAGATACCGACTTAGTGAACTTACTTAATAACGACAAATCAACATTAATTATGTTGCAGGTAACTCCCTCCTAATATATCGTTTCGATCCTGAAGTTGTGTCCTGCCACGGATGGCAACCGTTGATGGCAATGACACGGTTTTTGCCGCCAAGCAACCGCGCGTTGCAATTCGTAGTCATTATTACAATTAAAACTTAAATAGATGAGACCCGGATACTGCTTATTTACAAGAAAAAAAAAATGATGCGCATATTACTAGTGGTAGGACCTCTTGTGAGTTCGCACGGGTAGGTACCACCACCCCGTCTATTTCAGCCGTGAAGCAGTAATGCGTTTCGGTTTGAAGGGTGGGGCAGCCGTTGTAACTATACTGAGACCTTGGAACTTATATCTCAAGGTGGGTGGCCCATTTACGTTGTAGATGTCTATGGGCTCCAGTAACCACTTAACACCAGGTGGGCTGTGAGCTCGTCCACCCATCTAAGCAATAAATAAAAAAAACTTGGTGCACGTGAAAGAAGTGAAACTTCTTTTGCGGTGCGTAGTAATGTGGTTTTCTTTATTTGTCATCAGTAAATCAAATTTCTCTTGTAGGTAATAAGGAATGCTGTGTGTAAGAGAAAGAATTAGCTCGCTTTGTTGCTATCCGCCTCTCCACGGTCGAGTTGTTCGCGAGACGCTCTGTCTATTTTCTCACTCTCACTCTTCTTAAATTGTATTTTTTATCTCTAGCCGTAACGAATCTGTCGCGATTTAAATTTTACTCTCAACGCGCCTAAAGAAGTTTCACTTCAACTAATTCGGGAGCGCTTTAAAGGAACCTAAGGGCCAGTATTTCAGGATACGCTGACGACAAGGATTTCTCTGTACACATAAGGACTTTAAAACACACTACAACGATAATGTTAGCTAATAATATTTTAAACTTGTAAAGAACCGGCGAAACAAATTCAGTCATAATATGCAACTTCAAAGTTTACAGACGTCATTGTACGCTTCATGAAAACGTTTTAGCTTCCCTCGAGTCTCCCGGGCAGAGGCGGCCGCGTCGAGGACGACGTTCCCCGGAGGAGGACCAAGAACGAGCCCGGCCCGTCCGCCGGGGGGGGCGCGGACCCCGGCGCGGCGGACGAGCAGGAGGTGCGTGTGTTTCAACTTTATAATCAACAACCAGGGCCGGATTTAAACTTAATGCCGCTCCTGGGCAGCGGAAAAAATCCGCCCCAATACTGGAATTTTACCTAAACTTATAATTTATATGGTGGTACCCACCATCCTGTCCGGTTCTGCCACGAATCGGCCGGGCCATTCCGATTTGAAGGTTCGGGACAGTCGACGACATGAGTGGATGAAGGGGATATGATACATTTTGTTAATTTTGAGAAAACGGGCAACAAACTTTTGTTACGTGTACTTTTTCTTCGTACACAACTCCTTCATCAAATGCAATTTCTAAAGATAGTCTTTAAACCCGGAGTTTGAATTAAGGTGTTATGTGCCTATTATTAGAACTTCAAACTCCGGGCTTAAAGGCTATATAAAAACTAAATCTTAAAAATGATACTTAACCCCTTCATCCACTCATGTTTCAGTCGTTATACGATATAGTTGAGACTCCGACCGGTGTCGGCATTCGCGTATTGATGTCTATGAGCTCTGATATCCACTTCTCACCGTGAGATAGATCATTGTCGATAAAAAACAAAAATCTCATATAGTAATTTTTTGGGTGGCTGGTGCATATCCGTGTGCTTAGTGCGAGTTTCTTAACATTCTCGATAGCGTAAAAGTTAACCAATTTTGTATGCAGTTGGAACAGCGCCCCTAGCGGCAAACGTACGCAAACGATCCCATTCCATACAAATATGAGCTAACTTTTACACTACCGAGAAAGTAAAAAAACTCGCACTAAGAACACAGATTTAAGTTTACTTTTACGCGATCGAGAACGTTAAAAAACTCACACTAAGCACACTGATGTAGAGTAAAACCGATGTGTTGCTCTCCCAGGAGGACAACAAGTGTCGCCTGACGGACCTCGAGGAGGGTAGGATCGGCAAGCTGCAGCTCCACAGGTCGGGGAGGGTCACCCTGGCTTTAGGAGAAACTGTATTTGAGGTAACCCTTTCTTTTGTATCATTTTTAATACGCTTCATAAGTTATTATGTAATGAAGTCTTTGAACATGATTTTGACCCCTCCAAAATACGGATTAACTCGAAATTTGGCGTACTTATCCAGGACCGATGACAATTCAATATTTTAAACAATTTGACCCGTTATTTACTTTCGCCAGTCAAAACAACAAATACATTTGAGCGCCTTCTTTTTTTTACTTAGCAAATTGGAAATTATTGAATTGGATAGGATAAGGATAATCCTTCTGCTCATATCGTATCACACTCACTCATATCTGTCAATAAAATATTTATAACTAAGTATTGACATCATGCACCCCACACCTTGATTACTATAAATTTATTTTCTATGTTTTTAGTTGGATTTACTATAAAAGCGGGTTTTTAAGTTTTTTTTTAAAACATATTTCAATGGTACTCTGGTTTTTGAATAGTGGTGACTCGCATTGAGTCCGCAAGGGTAGGTACTGCTTTCGTGCTTACTTTACTTAAACTAAAGCGACATGCGTTACGTCGAACGGGCTTCAACCTCAACGTCTCAAGGTAATCGTGAGGTCAATGGGATCCGGTAACTACTAAACACCAGGTGGCGCGTTTTAGAGCAATAAAAACCACTAGATCGGACTCGCCAATTATTATTTGTAACTGTATTTATTGGTGTCGTTAAAATAATTTAAGATTGTGATTTTTTTATTATATATTCGAACTATGATAAAAATGTGTATAGGACACGTATTAAGTATCCAAGCAATACTCGAACTAATAATTATCATAATAATAATATCTCCTAGTATTTTGTGTAATAGCTATTGTATTTTCGTGTAATAGGTATCGATGGGCACAAAAGCTGCGTTCCACCAAGAACTGGTTTCTGTAAGTACTGATGACGCGTCACGCTCAGCCAAGGTGACCTCCTTAGGCGCTCTCCGACATAAACTAAACGTGATCCCGGATTGGGAAACAATGTTTCGGGATATTCCTCTATAGAAATAATAAAACCATTCAGTTTTCATTGCCAA
This sequence comes from Bombyx mori, assembly GCF_030269925.1. Lineage (NCBI taxonomy): Eukaryota > Metazoa > Arthropoda > Insecta > Lepidoptera > Bombycidae > Bombyx > Bombyx mori. Next base: position 12,572,555 of record NC_085113.1, read on the forward strand.
GTAATTTAAAAAAAAAAAACTGATCTTAAAAAGACTAATTAATATTGTCTAAACACTGAATTGTTATTCCTAAACTTCCTATCTACCTTAGCATTAACTACTGTTGTTGTTGTATGAACTAATTTATTATATTATCAATTGCAAAAGCAATAAAATAATACTTTAAAGATGTGTTTGTAACGGAAGAAACCATTAATCGACTTTAGATTACATACATACCTAGGCATTTTGACGTATTTCGTCGTAGTATTTTTTGACAAATTCTTGAAGTAATATAGTGTACAAGTTTAAAAGTATAATAAAGGTGTAATTTGAATAATTTATTAAGCGAAAATGCGCAAGCGTGGGACTAAAACCGCAGGACGTGGAATCTTGTGTTCTTCAAAAAGTTCTTTGAAGTATCAGTTAATTCCCGCCTAATTACGGAGTATTCTGTATTAAATTTTGAGGTTAATTTAATATGACAAAATGTTAGAAAAAAAAACTCTAGTAAAAGAACGTTAAATAGTTTTTAGCAAATTGTCAGTAAAAACCCCACTTTAATGTTTTCGGGGGTGATTGGGGGGAAGATTTATCCCTTTCCCGTAAACCGAATATAGAGTTCCAATATAGACAGTGACTTTTAGTTTATAGAACGGAATTAAATCATGATTTTATAGAATAATTTTGAACAAAATTATCAATGTATCAATACAAAAGTTCTTTTAGTTTACGTGTCTAGACAATCGTTTTTAGGATAATTTCTAATTAGTATGTAAGTTTTTATGTTTGTAAATAATAAATTATGTTGTAATTGATTCGTTTTTTTTTGTTTCATTTCGTTCATTAAATGGATAGCAAAATATTTATTATTGATATTGACATGTTCTGCAACCGCGCTCATTTAGTGAGAGTATAATAAAAACTAAGGTCGCCCAGACAGGAATTAGAGAAACTTTTGACCATAGACACAGCCCACTGAGTTTCTCGCCGTATCTTCTCAGTGGGGCGCGTTTCCGATCCGGTGGTAGATTCTGCGAAGCACTACTCTTGCTAGGGCCAGTATTAGCAATGCCTCCTGGTTTGAGCCCCGAGAGCTCACCTACACTCTGACATAGCCTCTCAAGGCTATCAGCTTAGGTAGGTAAAAAAAAGGACGGTATACGAGTCTGAATCCTGTTCGCCAGCCTCCTCGGGTTGCGGATTGCCTATTGACCTGGTTGCGAAGTCTGGTAGGTCTCCGCAGTGCAGGCCTGTCGCATAGACCTATTATGTTTTGGTCGCCGTATCGCTCTAAGATTAATGACCCTTACTACTCTACAATAAGACTGAAGTTCGATTGGTGGCCGAAGTTAGTATCATTGTTGAAGATATTGTGGCCTGTCGCATAGACCTATTATTAGGTTTGGTCGCCGTATCGGTCTAAGGTTAATGACCCTTACTACTCTACAATAAGACTGAAATTCGATTGGTGGTCGGAGTTATTATCGTTGTTGAAGATATTTTGTGTATATCGACGCTTGAAAGGCAAACGTGACTAAACGACAATGCGTGGACTTTACAGTAGACTAATTTAAAGTTGAAATACCTGAATTCAAAATTTATTTTAACGAATCTAGCTGTAGTAGAATCTAGCTAGTAGTTGTAGGATTGAAATTGTTTTAATAGACCTAGAAATATATTTTTTTTGCGCATCGAATATGGTTATTGTCTGTCACTAATGTACAAAGCAGTTATTGTCGCTTAGTCATGTTTGCCTTTCAAGCGTCGATATGTATTTATTTTGGTTTTGAATACATACTTCAGGCATCCATAATACAGTAGGAAATCTTCTTGAATGTGTAGCGTTTTTTTATTTATTGCTTATTTGGGTGGACAAGCTCACGGCCCACCCGGTGTTAAGTAGTTACCGGAGCCTACAACAACCTAAATCCCACTACCCACCTTGAGATATAGTCTCAATATTTACAGTACAGCAGCTGTCTCATCCTTGAAATCAAAATGAATTACTGATCAACAGCAAATAGTGAGTACTATATCTTTTTTTTTTTTTATAACCCTTGTAGGCAGACGAGCATACGGCCCACCTGATGGCGAGTGGTTACCGTCGCCCATGGACTTCAGCAATGCCAGGGGCAGAGCCAAGCCGCTGCCTACAAAATCAATATTCACACAAATTTTTGAAGTAATAACATAATATAGCAGTTAACATTTTATCAAAACTTCAGTGTTGTGAGAAACAAAATTAAGGCTTTTTGGTAAAGTAACAATTCATTAAAAACTATTTTATATACATTAAAATTTAAATTAACAATTTTAATTTGCCGCTACATTTTTATCTTCTTTAGGATATGATATAATAGTGTCTCGCCCTTCAAACTTCATTCCCTTCATGTCGATAGCGTAATTATAATCAGTAGGATTTGCTATAGCTAAGTCTATGGCTTCATCCAAATTTTCAGGTGTGATGAATGTTTTGGATAATTCCTGAAAATTAAATTTAATTTGTTTTAATAATTTTACATTTAAAAGATTAGAATAAGTAGTTTGATGATGTTGTGATGATTATTTGTGATTTTTCAGGAGTTACTGATATATAATTATTCTACTTGGATGTCATCCGATTTTTTCTTTTTTTTGTTTAGTTTAGCTATTCACAATTAATATAGTAATACTGTTTTTCTTCAAAATGTCAGTAACAATCCAAATAGGCAATGTGGTACATAAATTGATTTAATTCTTCAGGAATCAGCAATTATGGTTGAATTCTTATCACATCTAACACTAACATTTATAAAATATTTCAATGAATTATTCTATTTAATTTTGAGTTTTTAGTATTTATTGAATAAAGTAAAATTATTTTATTAAGTACTTTCGGTCTACATGAACTTACTTCTGATAATTATGAATTTTGAATATGAATCTTGAACAAGATTGAGTATGAGTGTATGGAAACTAGTCAGTGTTTTATTTATAACTACCGATGGCCCTGAGGGGCTGTTTTTACTTCACCTTTGTTTGTGTGGGTGAGATCATGGGACTCAACCTGAGAGAATTGTTTAACTGCTTTTATTCAAATAACATTTTATATCCATTATTCACAAAAATTTTACTTCATCAATAAATGAATATTTTTAAGTCCAAATATAAAACATGAATATAAAAAGCTATTGCAAAATACAATGTGTAACTTGTTGATAAAAGTAGTATATTTAAACGACGACTAAACTCATGTAATGCGATACAAGCTAATTGTTGGATTTAAATTTAAATTAATTGAATAAAAACAAAATACCTTCTGTTCCCTAATTTTTTCTGAAGCCTTTTTAATTTTTATTTGTAGTTCTTTGTCCTTGGCCTCCATTCTGGCCAATGTGTATTCCTCTAGTTTCGCAATCTCCAATTTTCTCCGTTCCTCTCGTGCTGCAGATATCTCCGCGTTCCACTTCTCGTTCAACTCAAAGCATCGAGCCCATTCGTCGGCCTCCAGCTGTTGAGACATTTCGGAACTAGCACTGTCTTTTGTGGATTTTTCCTTAATCATATCTTCGTGGTAGAAACGCCGAATTGCCCTCATCTGTGTCTTGTAATTGTTGTGGAGGCGCAGAAGCTCTACTCGCTCTTCTTCGGAGGTCGTTGGCCGCTTTGGTATACGGTAGACCTTGCTTTTTGCTACGGGTAACCATCTCGGCTTCCTATGGGCGCCGGCAGTTTGTATAAATAAGGGTATCGTTCGTTTGAGGTAAGAGCTTTGAGAGAACATTATTTACTGATCGAAGACTATGATTTCGAATATCTGCCTCGCGAATTCTTAGAACTAGGACTATTTGTAACAACTGCGTGTAAGGTTATTTACTTTTTTTATGATAATCTTTGATTGAAGTTTCGTTATTCTCTGTTGTCCACTTGAACAGGCAAAGGGAACAAAGGCCATCAAGTCAAATCTTTTGTTGTGTAATTATGTCTATTGAACAAAAACCAAATTGAAACTAAATTGATTTCAATGAATGAAATAATATCGTAGCGAAGTTTTGTAAATGCCCGTATTCATCAATAAATAATTTAGAAAAATAAGTCATGACCCAAAAATGAAAAAGTACCCAGAGTGGATCTAGAGGATCCCAGAAAACATGTTTAGGGCGACGGCGGTTATTTACTACCCCGTCTTCTGAATCAGAAGTGTAATTTACGATTGCTGTGATAAGACCAAAAGATCACTAAGCTTACTCGTTAAAGTGTTGAGCCCATGGCTGCCAGACCGTCGTTACATTATAAAACCGTTAACTTATAAAACCCATTTTTTTTCTTCTGTACCATACGAAAATAGTAGATACCCATTGTCAGACAATTAGTATGGTGCCATTTCCCCTTCAGACGCCCTTAAACGTCAATGAAATATAATTTTCTTATTTTATGTATTAATGGTTCCACCTATAAGCAAACAATTTTCGTCGAAGAAAGAAGTCGAAGTCTCAAGTCTATTCATAACTGAATACACTAACTCACAACTGACAGTCTAACTCATAGTTATCCGACCTTTCAAACTGGAATGCACGATTGTTTAACTCTGGTTATCACTACTGGTGGTAGGACCTCTTGTGAGTCCGCGCGGGTAGGTACCACCACCCTGCCTATTTTTACCGTGAAGCAGTAATGCGTTTCGGTTTACATGGTGGAGTAGCCGTTGTAACTATACTTGAGGCCTTAGAGGCCAAGATGGCTCAAGATGGGTTCAAGGTATCATTTACGTTGTAGATCTCTATGGGCTCCAGTAACCATTTAACACCAAGTGGGCTGTGAGCTCGTCTATCCATCTAAGCAATAAAAAAATAATTCTCCTCCCCTTCTCCAAGTCACCTGGGGTCGGCGCAACATGTTTTCTCCTTCCATATTCCTCTGTCATGTACAATTTTTTCGCTCAGTCCCTTCTTATACATATCGTCTCACGCAATCCATCCATTTCTTTTTAGGTCTACTTCTTTCTCTATATTGTTCACATTCATAGTTACATTCTCTTACCAACCTCATTTTCAATTCGTTTCATGACATCTCCATACCATCCCAAATGCGCACTTCTCAACTTCTCTGTTACAGGTGCCATTTTCAGACTGAAAATAGACAGCGCATGGGTTTCATACTTCAGCGAGTGGAACCAAATTTATAAATGGATGCTTACAAATAGTAAAGTAATATAACCGATTGTTACAAGTACACAGAGCATTTACCTTATAGGTCACAGCAACTTCAAATCAGCCTAATTACCATTTTCTAAAATTAATCGTCGAATCACTAAACAAGAAACTTGCCTGTGGGTCCATATTCCCTTTGCGTATTTAAGTTATTGTTATTACAATAGACAAAACAATGACACTGAGGCTTGTGTCATAGTGTAGGTAATAATAATAATTTTGTAAAAATCTCTTTTATTTTGAAATCGGCTTTTGGCGTAAATAATACACCTAATATTTAAGCTTTTGGTCCATAATAAGAACGATCTACCGAAACACAGATAAATAAAAACGTGTCTGAATATATATTAATAATTTTACTTAGGAATCTCGGTAGATAAACTTAACAATTAAAGGACGAACTATTCGGTTTATTGAAGTAAGCAGTGTACGTTTTGCTGCAAACGTAAACAAATAAGATCCACATAAAATGATTAAAATAAGTGCTCTGAATGATGAATCAGAGGAGGAAAGCGGTTCCGAAGAGGAAGTAACCAAAGAAGCTTTGGAACAGATTGCGCTGCAACAATATGCGAAAGCTCTTGATCTGCAACGCAAAGGCAATGTGCGCGACGCCACACAACTTCTAAAGGATCTCCTGAACACCGAAGTATTATACGACATCAAGAAGCCAGCCCAAGGGGAAAAGATAACTAGTCCTCTATTTAATTTAAAATATGTGTGTTACAAAAATTTGGCAAGCATGCTAAGTATTTCAGGCGAGACAGATGCGGCTATAGATGCCTACTGTGCTGCTTCAGAACTTGACGACACTGATGTAACACTCTGGAATAAATTAGGGCAACTATGCTTATTGGGTAAGCGGTTTGAAATGGCCTTAAATGCATTTCAACATGGCGTGGAACGTAATCCCCGTTATTGGCCCTGTCTGGACAAGATAGTCACCCTATTACTCGGTCTTGACTTCAAGGAGGATTGTATTGCTGTTATCTATGAGGCTCTGCAGCTTGATCCCGGGTATTTGAGAGGTCTGTCATATCGGAAACATATTTATACAAAATATCCGTACATTAGAAGATTTATGGAATATTTAAATCCGATTTACAAGTGGGATCAGGAAAATGATGAACTAATTGATGAGAAGAAAGCTGAGATCTTGCTGAAAGAAGCTGAAGATATCCACGAATCGTTTATAGAAAAACAAAAAGCAGAAAAGTTTAAATATGTCATACCTTTGTTAAAACTCAATAAACCAATAACCAGTATGACTTGGAGTGCGGTTGGAGAATCTCTTGTACACATGCATAAGTATATAAGTGATAATTCATACAGCTATGTATGTCCTATTGAATTAACTTATGAAAAAAGGGAAGAAGAGGAAGTTATGGAAGTCTGTGAAGAGCCTAAAGAACTTGAACAAACTGAACCTAAAATAAAAGAAGATGAGGTGAACATTGAGACTGAGAAACCTACTGAAAATATGTCTGAAACTGAAAACAATGATTTATCTGATAAAGACAAGGCCACAACAGATACAGAGAAAGTGGAAAGTGATGTAGAAATAGTCCCATCAGACACTGCAGCTGAGGCACAGACAACAGAGACACAAACAGAATCAAAAATTCAAAAGAAACAACCGGTAAGAAGAAGAGGGAGTTCGCTCAGTTTCCTGCAGCAATGGGAGTGGTGTAAAAAAAGAAGATCAGGCAGAAAAAAAACAGCAAACAGACAAGAAACAGATGAAAACATCTATGATATTCTAAGGAAGATGGTTCCGCTTTATTTGACACCAGAAGTCATACAAAAAAGCGAAAATCAAAACACAGAAGGCCCCACAGAAGGCATTAATGATATTGAGAAACTTTTCGAAGAGAAAGATGCAATAATGGAAGTAAAAGATGTAGAGTATTTTGGTTCAGAGAATGAAAATAAGGATGTGAATGAATTCATAAAAAAATATACAGAAAAAAAACATGATGTAATTGATTTATTAAAGGATTACTTGAATATACTTGCGGAGAAATGGAAATTGAAGTGGCCCAATAATCTTCCTAAAATATTTATACATGCCAATGAATGTTACAGCACACATATTGACACACCGGCTTGTACTGATGATAATCAAGAAGATATACTACACTACACTACTGTCAATATATTGGTGGAGGAATTTTCTGTTAATGATAAATTAAATTGTGGTGATGATACTAAAGAAAAACCAGGTCATGGCCTCAATGTCATAGAATCAATAGGAATGTTTCTCACATATAAGCCACATTTGTTTCCAAGCACAGATTGCCTAGAGCTGATGCTTAGAAGTCTCTGGGTGAAACTACACATTCACACGTTGAACAAATGTGATGACCAAACCTTGGAGTGTCTATATCAATTGTTTTATGAATTTGATGCAATGGGTGAACATCATGATACATATAGTTTGACTGTCACAAACTTTACATTTAAACAGACCATCAATGAAACAGAAATTTTGGACGCTATCGATTTCTTGGAAAGAAACAAGAAACTTACAACGGTGATGGATCTGTACGATATAGGTAACTATGAGGAAGTGTTATCAATTGTTTTAGATTCTTTTGAACATTGCAAGAAGATGATTAAAACTCAAGAAGATGAAATGTCTCTGGACTTTGCTGCCCAACTATCGCTAATATTAGACTCGTATTGGGCTTTGAAAAAAGTTGATGAATGCTTTAAATGGTCCCTGATATGTCTTCATGAGGCATTAAAACATTATTTTAGATACACATCTGGATCATCTGATTACGATAAGTGGACTTTGGCTGTAGTTAAAATCCTCAGTTGCATGGAGCATATACTTGAGACTGAAGGCTTCAATTGTTTGGAAACGGTTTCTCACATTGAGTTAAGTCAGGGCTTGGAAGACCTCATCAGGATAATTGGTCATCAAGTGGAGACGAACACAACCGAAATGCCTTTTGATACAGTCAGTCCTTGGATAATTATGTACTACATTTTACAAAGAGAAGAAGATCAAGGTAGAGGTAGACCATTTGATAAAGATAAGATCTTGGCCTATGAAGTCCCTACACCTTTGCTCTTATTGTTTATTGCACATGAACATTTAGGCCAGAGGAACTGGTGCTGCAGGAATGACGGGAAACTCCTTTACTTCATTTTGGATACAGTGGTTCCTCTTTTACGCTCACCTCTCTATGCTAAATCGTTGGAGCAGATATGCCAATATATGGAACAATGCGTGTTTTGTTTGTTTGCTCATCCAGGAAAAAAGTCGAGGGTAAAATACATCGTAGACCATAAAGCAAACCCACATAATTTGGAATGGAAAAGGGCCCAGCAACTGTACGAAATATTTCGGCCTCCGATTCTTCCGGGTCTCGAGGGTAAAATATCGGGCATTACATTGGATACCGAACAATTATTCCTACGGATTTTAGCATTACTTCCGCCCGAATGTGATCCACAGAAACATGTGCACGAAGTCGAGAAATACATAAAAGGCTTACAAGATAAAGTACGAATAACATCGACCACTTTACCGTACAAAATGCGGGACATTTACTTCTTGTTGGGGGACTATTATTTTAAGAAAGATGATGGTAAAATGGCTGTCAAATATAACATGCTGGATGTTGTTGTGAACAACGATCGTTTAGAATCATGGGCCGAGATAGCGCTCGCTAAATCCGTCAATTTAGAAACATTACTGAACTCGTGCAAGAATTTGCATAACGAAAGGGAATTCTTGAATCCGGCGAAAGCTATAATACGGTGTTTCAAACGGGCTTTAGAACTTGACCCCACACATTGTAACTTGTGGATCGAATACGGTATCTTCGTGTATACGGTACATTCGTTTTGCTCTAGACTATTGAAACAAGCGAGCGAATCATTGAGCATGGAGGACTTTGAATCATTGGAGAAGCAAAAAGAAGAAATGCTGGATACAACACAAAAATGTTTCATTACGGTTCTGAATGATTTGAATAACAGTAAGGACGGTGACAAAAAGAATGTCGAAGCATGGCTGTACTACTATATGCTGGGAAAGGTGGCCGAGAAACGCAATAAACCACCGTCCGTTTATCTTGACTATTACATGAAAGGAGTCAGGAGTCTGGAGGCGACTGAAGCCACTTATCCGTTGAAAATAAATTACAACACACCGAGCCATCTATGTATTGAAGTTCTTGAATTTCATTACAGAATTCACGCGTCGATTCTTAAATACATAGAGCAACACGACAAAAAGCCTATACCGGCTTCGGTTGGGAAAGTGTTTTTAGCTTGCATCGACGAATGGCAAAAGGGGCCGTTTTCTAAGAAACCTAAAAAAGATTGTGTTTCTGAAACTGAATCTGAATTGAAACCGAAAGAACCAGTACACGCTGCGAATATTCTTAAACGATCCGTGAGCGATTCCGGGGAGGACGACACGCACGAAGTTAAAAGGCTCAAAATGGAAGCTGCAGCGGCCAAAGTTCGGAGGTCGGCATCTTATGATACGGAAAGGATAGTGTCAAATTCTACTGCACCGTTAGCGGTTACGGTCCCTGATACTAATAAAATGTTATTAACGCCTACGAAAGAGAAGCTTCAGGGATCGCCTCTGAAAAGTGAAGAAATTGAGGCTAATGACGAAAAAAATTCTCGGGAGAAAATGCAAGTTGAAGAAAAAACCGACAGGCCCGAAAAAAATTCAGAACCAAAAAAGCCTAGTACACAAATCGAGAAAAAAGACGAAAGTTCAAGTGAAACGTCGTCTTCGTCGTCCTCTGATTCAAGTTCGAGCGACTCTTCCTCAGACAGTAGTAGTGACTCGAGCAGAGACAGCGATGCTTCAGCGAATGCCTCTAAACCTTTGTCTGAGGAGGAGATCACAAAAATCACAGCATTTTGTCTCGACGCTTTAGAAGATTGTGCGAGTAGATTCCCTCAGCATTATAAAGCGATATATCGATTAGCTCACTACCACTTCTATTGTAAGAGAGGCTTGGACATTGAGAGATGCAGGGACTTGATGTTGTTGAATTTTACGTCAAGGTCCGGTCAGAAGCTAGGAGGCTTGTTTAGTGAGAGGAGACAGACGAACTTCTTTAACAATATTTGGAAGATACCTCTGTCTGAAGTTGAAAGGCCGGGCGGATTTGCATTTCACATGAGCCGGTCCGTGCAGCTCACCATGGAGATATTAAAAGAGATTGACGATCATAAAACGTTATTAGATTTGAGTTTGCATTTACAAAGAATACCTGATGCCGATAAGAAATATTTACGCGATTCTGATAGAGAAGAATTAGCGCAACAAGCGTTCTCCCTCTCTGTTCAGTCCCTCAAAGGTCAGTTGCTTAAATTCAGCCAGCAACCGGATCTTAGGAGTAACGAGGTCGAACGCCAGGCTTTGAACAGTCTGATGCTAGACATTCATAGAGCGTATCAGAGGGTGCAGAAAGAAAAGCAACCGAACATAAAACAATTCACTAATCTACTAGTAGACGGCTATAAATTAGCTACAACGGAACTTGTTAATGAGGAATATACGAATCTAGTCGATTTAAGTTTAAAATACTGTCAGAAATTGAAACAGAAATTGAAATATGAAGCGTTTATGGCCAGTTTAGAGAAAAGCAACGCTGCGCCAAAGAAACAGACCGCTAAAACTGTGGAGCAGGTGAAATCCGCTCCTTTAGTCACAGTAAATCCGCCGAAAATCGATCAGAAAGCAACGGCACCGTCCACGTCCGCATCAGGGCTGCCAAAGATGTCCACCCAGGAAATGGCAGCCGCCTTCCAAAATTATCTACCCGTGTTAAACGACTCAATGCTGTCGCAACAGACTGCGGCGGCACTATCGTTATCATATTTGAGTAACATGAGCGCTCTAGCCGGTTACAGCCTACAGAATTCGTTACACAATTCCCTTCAGAATTCCTTTCAAGCGGAATTCTACAGACAGTTTCTAGAGAACAGTTTCTCGTCGTATCTACCGCCAGTGAAGAAACAGAAACGGGGACCGAAACAGTCTACGGTCAGATTTACCAACCCTTCAGTGTCGAAACCTGTCACTAGCAAGTCGTTAGGCGGCACCATGCCGACCGTAACGAAGGCCACGCCGATGTCTGTGAGTACTTCTCTTGCAAAACTGGCTCCTACTTCAGTAGCCCTGAACGTAGGTGGTGGCCCTTCGAAATTGCCCGCGTCTTTATCTAATTTATCGAACTTTGGCACGCACACAACGCACAGCTCTTTGCCTGCCCCAAGTAACATGGCAGCTGCTTCGGCAAGCGTCCTCCACCCCAAACATGCGTTGTCGCATCAGCAAATCAGTCCAGGGAAGACGTTACAAGAGAAGCTGGCTGAAAGGCAGAAGCACATGCCGATATCGAAGACCAACCCTGAACTCAGTGCCTCTATCAGCAAGCTACCGTCTTCGCTAACAATAACAAAGACGTCCGTAACAAAACAAACTTCTAAAAAGCCTGAGTTTAAGAAATCTTTGTCGTTTAGTGGAAATGAGCGTCCCAAGCCAATCGCCCCCGATGAAGTGATTGTTCTCGACGACGATTAAAATAATACAATACAATTCTTCGGATTTTCTAACTCGTATCGCAGTGAAAAATTAATGTGTGATATTTAATAATAAAAACGATTTGGATGGATTTTGATTTAGAAATAAATGTATCATTACTATGCAAAACACCAAGTTGATTAGTGTTATCATGTACAATGGATGTTTTTAATTAAATTCAAAATGATCAAACCTTTGTGCGTGTTTGGATGAATTGAAGGGTGTATTTTGTTCAAGTCCGAACCCTTTTCGGCTGGTTCTCCACTAAGCGCCTGTTTTATTAGCCAAGATATGTGAGCCCCTAAAACTTTTTTGATTTAAAGCGTGCGCTGAAATCTATATTATGGGACACAATATAAAAGTGATGTCTTAAAGGGTAAGGGATCATAATTTTAATAAAACCTTCGGTATTGAAATAGACTGGGTGAAGATACCGACGTGTTTGGGCTACATATCCTACCAGTAGTATTCAAGATGGGAACCATGTCAGACATTTAGAATTGATGTGGCATAATCAGAAATTCTTGTTTTTTGGTAAATGCCAAATATGCAATTGAAGAATTGTAATTTTTCGGTTCGATTTTAATACATAAGCTTTTAAGCCTTAAAGCGCATACCTAAAAGCGTAGTCTGTGCTTGATTTACAATTTAAATGTAATTTAGAATTTTAAAAATTTAATTTTGTAAACTGATGTTAATTAATTTTTATAAGTTTTATAAAGTCTAAAAATGTTTTTTTGTAATATTTAGGTAACCCATTTAAATTCTAAAGGTGCGATATACCTATGCGTACACAATAGCACTGTTATTTCTAGGGTCAGCAGACTAAAGCACATAAGTCAAAAAACTCTACTTTACAGGAATTAAAAAAAACTATTTAGAATCTTATACATTAACAAACTTAATAATGTTTATTTGAATTATATAAGTCTATAACACTAACTTATTATTAAAATTAAATATTTTAAAGTAAATGTGATTATTTAATAATTAGATGACTTAAGTTATAAGGAACACAATAATAGTATGAGTTAAGTGAAAAAGATCAACAATTAAGATATATATTATAATAATATAAGTCATAAATATAAATAACAACTCAATGTTTAATTAAAATTCTTCTTCTTATTCTATTATTCTTCTTCTTCTAAATATCTGGATCAGTATTTCGTAAAGTTTCCAACGTGGGAAGACTTATGTAAAATTCATGGAAAATATCTAGTATTAAAGGGAGCAGCGAAATTAAATAATTTTTTTTCTCGATGAATATGGGTAATGGCTGTATAGATATTATATCATCAGTTTGAGAACCCCCAATGGATGATCTCCTTTTCATAGCAACTGTCTTTATAAAATTGTCACTTTCATCTAACGGTTTCATTAAACATCCTCGGCAGACAGGTTCACCTTTACCATGCACAGTAAAAAAGTATTTTTATGTCTTCATTCTAAGCTTTTGCTTTTCAGGTTCAATATCTCGTATTCTTTGTTTAGATTTATCTTGAATTTCCATTAAAGACGCCAAGTATGCAGATCTTTTTGCATATGACCCCATTTGCCAATATTCTGTAAATATGGCACGCCTATCAGTTAATGGTATACGTTCTTTACATTTCATTCTGCAAACAGGTAACTCTTTCAAATTCAAAATCATTTATTTCAACTTAGATGTCAGTATAACACACTTATTGAATGTCAAAATATAAATAACAATGTTATCTCTACCACCGGTTCCAAAAAAAGCCACAGTCCTGAGAAGAACCGGCGAAACAAACTCAGCGGGCTTTTTTTTTTGTTTTTTCTCAAAAAATTTTTTTAATTCATAGTGCGATCTGATATACATTTTCCTTTTAAAGTTTTGTATGCCTGTCCTAAGTTACGTTTTATTCTTTTTTCTCTTTTTATAGTACGTATACTCTTTTTTGGAGACACATTAGGATTCATTGAAATTTCATCACAAGTACTTGAACTTGATGTGGTTGGAAGTCTCGGTAATTCATAACATGGATATCGTACAGAATCATCACTAGAGAAGTCAAGTACAGAATAGTATGTTAAGCTACTGACTTGACCTGATGATGTCGACGGTATAGGATCGTCTACTACTAGGTTCTACTAGAACTCTGTGTTCAAAATCGACTGTTGATTTACATTTTCTAAAAAAGGACAAGACAATTAATTATCTATTTATAATGATATAATATTGATATAATTACGTAATTTGCAAATCATAATTTTGAAGATATGTGAAAATATACCTTCATTGCTTTCCAGATTAGTGGATGACGCCATTTCAACTAATTTCTTGCCTCTTTGAATATTCATCTTAAATAATTAAAATACTTAAGCACTCACACAAAACTAACCAAAAAACTGTGCACAATCGACAACATTAGTAAATTAAAACCACTTACCGAAGTATTGTTTACGTTATAAATATTTTTAAGTAACCACTTTCTCTAAAGAAATGTTACATTTTGATGTTCTTTATAACATAAGTCAGACTTCTTACGTTAATAACTTTGTACTTATGGTGTTCCTTAGAACATAAGTCCAGTTATGTTTTTTAGTTCGTTTGACTATATTAGGATTTGATAAGGTTGATACAGAACGCCGCTTGAATACGCCATGAAATACTTGAGTTTGATTTATGTGCTTTAGTCAGATTGTGCATTGAGCAAAATGTAAACCGATGATGTAATAAAAAATAAATTGAAATTTTTGACTTATGTGCTTTAGTCTGCTAGGGTCAGCAGACTAAAGCACATAAGTCAAAAAACTCTACTTTACAGGAATTAAAAAAAAACTATTTAGAATCTTATACATTAACAAACTTAATAATGTTTATTTGAATTTTATAAGTCTATAACACTAACTTATTATTAAAATTAAATATTTTAAAGTAAATGTGATTATTTAATAATTAGATGACTTAAGTTATAAGGAACACAATAATAGTATGAGTTAAGTGAAAAAGATCAACAATTAAGATATATATTATAATAATATAAGTCATAAATATAAATAATTAAAATTCTTCTTCTTCATCGAGTTCTAAAATATCTGGATCAGTATTTCGTAAAGTTTCCAACATGGGAAGACTTCATGGAAAATATCTAGTATTAAAGGGAGCAGCGAAATTAAATCATTTTTTTTCTCGATGGATATGGGTAATGGCTGTATAGATATTATATCATCAGTTTGAGACCCCCCTATGGATGATCTCCTTTTCATAGCAACTGTCTTTATAAAATTGTCACTTTCATCTAACGGTTTCATTAAACATCCTCGGCAGATAGGTTCACGTTTACCATGCACAGTAAAAAAGTATTTTTATGTCTTCATTCTAAGCTTTTGCTTTTCAGGTTCAATAGCTCGTATTCTTAGTTTAGATTTATCTTGAATTTCCATTAATGACGCCAAGTATGCAGATCTTTTGCATATGACCCCATTTGCCAATATTCTGTAAATATGGCATGCCTATCAGTTAATGGTATACGTTCTTTACATTTCATTTTGCAAACAGGTAACTCTTTCAAATTCAAAATCATTTATTTCAACTTAGATGTCAGTATAACACACTTGTTGAATGTCAAAATATAAATAACAATGTTAACTCTACCACCGGTTCCAAAAAAAGCCACAGTCCTGAGAAGAACCGGCGAAACAAACTCAGCGGGCTTTTTTTTTGTTTTTTCTCTAATATTTTTTTTTTTCATAGTGCGATCTGATATACATTTTCCTTTTAAAGTTTTGTATGCCTGTCCTAAGTTACGTTTTATTTATTTTTTCTCTTTTTATAGTACATATACTATTTTTTGGAGACACATTAGGGTTCATTGAAATTTCATCACAAGTACTTGAACTTGATGTGATTGGAAGTCTCGGTAATTCATAACATGGATCTCGTACAGAATCATCACTAGAGAAGTCAAGTACAGAATAGTATGTTAAACTACTGACTTGACCTGATGATGTTGACGGTATAGGATCGTCTACTACTAGGTTCTCTGTGTTCAAAATCGACAGTTGATTTACATTTTCTAAAAAAGGACAAGACAATTATCTATTTATATTGATATAATTACGTAATTTGCAAATCACAATTTTGAAGATATGTGAAAATATACCTTCATTGCTTTCCAGATGAGTGGATAACGCCATTTCAACTAATTTCTTGCCTCTTTGAATATTCATCTTAAATAATTAAAATACTTAAGCACTCACACACAACTAACCAACAAACTGTGCCCAATCGACAACATTAGTAAATTAAAACCACTTACCGAAGTATTGTTTACGTTATAAATATTTTTAAGTAACCACTTTCTCTAAAGAAATGTTACATTTTGATGTTCTTTATAACATAAGTCAGACTTCTTACGTTAATAACTTTGTACTTATGGTGTTCCTTAGAACATAAGTCCAGTTATGTTTTTTAGTTCGTTTGATTATATTAGGATTTGATAAGGTTGATACAGAACGCCGCTTGAATACGCCATGAAATACTTGAGTTTGATTTATGTGCTTTAGTCAGATTGTGTGTTGAGCGAAATGTAAACCGATGATGTAATAAAAAATAAATTGAAAATTTTGACTTATGTGCTTTAGTCTGCCGACCCTAGATTTATCCTAAGCAGTCCAGACAAGAGGCTATACTTTCTGTAAAGTCGAGCTCCAACACCCACTTAACATCAGCTGAACACGTTTGTCCTTTTAGGGCCATACAATCAGCTATCACGTGTCTTATGCGTAGGTATAAAGTAAGGTAAGAAAAATCTCACGTCATGGAAATAAAACTAAATCAGATACAAGTGATACTTTAATCATTATTGTTTATATTAATACAAATTAATAAATCTAATATTTACAATTCGAAATAATTGTCAACGAGGCCGCTTTTCTCTAACGTATTATTATTAATAACAAAATAATTTAGAAAAAAACGTTGCTTATAAATTATTATAACATTTACAATTGATTATTTTCAATCAAACACAATAAAACTTATTTTGATAATTATAACGAAACATGACCTCCCCTATAACGCGGTACCTGTACAACGCGATTTCATGTCCCTCGTGTAACAAACGTCTCTACCATATAGCGCGGGGATTCCCCATATACTATTTCTGTACTGTGAAATTTATGATTGTCTCTATATAAATTAGGTTATTAAAATTTTTAAGCAATTTTTTTCATTTTAAGGTTATTGTTTACCCATTATATCGTAAAGTAGAAATAACGACAGAAGCGAACCGAGAAGGTCCTACGAGCGCGTTGTACGATAAAGCTCCCACAACGCGGGACGAATCTTCCGCGTTATAATAGGGGATTACTGTAGTAGCACAGTATTATTGTTAGATTTAGATCGTTATGATGAGGGTCGTTGGCTTTAGGAGTGAAAATTAGAGGAAACCGCTTAAACAGATTCACGATAAAAAAAATTAAATTACTTTATTTTGGGCGTCCTGGTTGGGGTATTAGGTAGATACATGTTATATTTCCACAACTGTGTTTAGGCGACGACAACAGTAGCGGGTGACGCACTGACTAGCCTAGCGACGCTTACAAACAGGCATTTTATTGCTTACAGTTTTTATTCATATCATCCAAGGTGTAACTACAACACCCTGTACCTATAGAAGTACATGAGCAGCTCGCTGAGGTTCCAGCCGGCCAGCAGGGTGGCCAGGTAGACCACGAATAGCACGGGCAGCGGCAGCAGGAACACCCTCGTGTTTTGCAGGAACGGCAGGTCTGGGAACCGACACCGGACATCCATACAGCACTGCTTATTGAGAAACCGTCTCGTGTTCTCCTGCCGCACAACCGATACGCGGCAAGCACTGGTGGTAGGATCTCTTGTGAGTCCGCGCGGGTAAGTACCACCGCCCTGCCTATTTCTGCCGTGAAGCAGTAACGCGTTTCGGTTTGAAGGGCGGGGCAGCCGTTGTACTGAAAACTGCAATTTACGGTGGTTGATATCTATGGGCTCCGGAGACCAAATATTAGCCAGTAAAAGAGTAATAGAAAGCCCTCGATCGTTTTCAGAGCCTCCATTACCGTGCACATTGTGTATTCTTTTTTTTCCTACCTAAGCTGATAGCCTTGAGAGGCTATTTCAGCGTAACCTTAACTAGTAGGTGAGCTCACGGGGCTCAAACCTGACTACGTTGCTAACACGAACCCTAGCAAGAGCCGTGCTCCGCAGAATCTACCACCGGATCGGAAACGCGACCCACTGAGAAGATCCGGCGAGAAACTCAGTGGGCTGTACCTGTGGGTTAATTTACCCGTCGAGCCCTTCGTCGCAAGCGACGGGTTCGACGTGAACGATGACCGGTGCTTGAGGTACCTAAAAGCACTGTTAGTGGATCGGAAGGATTCGAGATGACGTGTTTGGGGCGACATCGACTGCTTTCCATTCTGTCCGCAGGATCGGGAATGTAGTTACCGGCGGCCACGATGAGAAGGTTCTCGTGTCGTGCCGCTTTATCGAAATGGAGCGGAGACTTCATCTTAACCGATAAAAGAATAATAGAAAGCCCTAGACCACTTGCAGAGCCTCCATTCGTACTGGTCGTGCATATTGTATACTCACTGCTGTATCCCAGGAAGGAAATGTACATGTAGTATATGATCGAGGCGAGCCAGAAGGTGTTTGAGACCAGACACGAGACGAAGCCCGCTTGAGACAATATACCTGGAAGAAACAAACCTTATCACGCTCGAATGTCTCTTGGAACGGACGTGACAGACGAAACGGTGTGACGCTTGTGGACGGGCTTATAGCCCACTTGGTGTTAAGTGGATACCAGAGTCCGTAGACATCTACAACGCAAATGCGCCACCCACTTTGAGATATAAGTTCTAAGGTCTCAGTATAGTTACAACGGCTGCCCCACCCTTCAAACCGAAAGGCAATTTTCTCAATAAGTCAGTTCCGGCACCCAACAAATTGCACGAGTGTCTAATGCTGTGGGATTGGTCGGTCAAATCTGTTATAGCTAAATCGCTTATTAGAATTGGGTCTGGATTTGTTTTTAGTCTCTTGGTGACTTTTTTTACTGGTGGTAGGACCTCTAGTCGGTCCGCACGGGTGGGTACCACCGCCCTGCCTATTTCTGCCGTGAAGCAGTAATGCGTTTCGGCTTGAAGGGTGGGACAGCCGTTTTTTTTATTTATTGCTTAGATGAATGGACGAGCTCACAGCCCACCTGGTGTTAAGTGGTTACTGGAGCCCATAGACATCTACAACGTAAATGCGCCACTCACTTTGAGACATAAGTTCTAAGGTCTCTATAGTTACAACGGCTGCTCCACCCTTCAAGCCGAAACGCATTACTGCTTCACGGCAGAAATAGGCGGGGCGGTGGTACCTAGCCGTGCGGACTCACAAAAGGTCCTACCACCAGTAAAAACCAGGTCGGCTGTGAGCTGGTCCACCCACCAGCACTAGTGAAGATGAGAACTGCGACGGCTCTGAACGAATATCCTGGGACCGGCGTAGATTATCAGCTCACCCGGCGACAAGTAAGCGCCTCTCGCCGATATCAGAACTAGACTGAGATTAGTTAAAGACACCACTTTAACTCACTGTTGAATAGTACGATTTGGAAGCAGTGCAGCAGCGAGAGCGGCGGGAAAAACGCGTTGATGTGCACGTCGAAGGCGTAGCCCCACTCCACGTCCGGACCCTCGGGGTCGCGGCGCAGGTGCTTGTTGCTCAGGTACCTGACCAGTCAAACCCTGGTTATTAGCAGAGCCAGAGCTCCTCCTACTCCCAATTATAGTAGTATACTTAGTACTATTTTTTTTATGATTGAAGGATTATTGGTAGCCTGGAGGCCTTTCCATTTTCACCAGGACAGGTGGGCGAGCAAAGGCTCAGCCAGGAGGGGAGAGATTTGCTAAAAGCTGCCCGAGCGCCTCCGAAGACCTATCAGCTCAAGAGCAGCTGCTTCGCGAATGAATCTACTACCGGATCGGAATCGCGACCCGCTGAGAAGATCCGGCGAGAAACTCAACGAGCTGATTTATGGGTTAGGTGCTTAGAAGTAGTAGTATACTCCCACCATACAACTATATAGTATTAGTATACTTGCTTTACTTTGGATCGTGAGCGGGTCTGGTCCGGGGAACGTGTCTGATCTAATGGCCTAAAGTACCCCTTTCCCTAGGGGGTTGCAAGGCAACTTCGGTAATCACCTGAGATTGGGCATCAGCGTTTTCTGAGTATTATACTAGAGTAAAACGATTGACAAATGGGTTCCGATAACCAGTTCACATCAAGCGGGCCATGTGATTGTACACCCATTTATCCAAAAATAATCATAAAGCTTTCCTATCAAAACAAGCCGCCGAACTTGCAGCTTTAAGGACAGCTGTACACAAATTGTCTTCACAATAATCATTATTGTACTTACCAAAATAATGTGGAGACCAGTATTCCTGCTCCGATGAAATCAACGAACACCACAAACAGCATGAATAATGCAACTTTGCCCACAGTCAGGTCTAGTGCCAATCCGAAACATATTGACGACACTGTAACGAATTGCTGTATTCATAATAGAAAAAAAAGAATCCCTTATAGTAGGGGTGGTCAACCAGTAGAACTCGATCGACCGGTCGATTGTGGTAAGATAAAAAATATAAATACATAGAAGAGACTGCGCAACGTAATCACCAATCATCATCATGCACGCATCATCTTCATCTTGTATCATTTGTTAATGACCATTACGTCACATTATTTATCCTCTCTTCTACACAATAGTTCTCTTTTATTATATATCTGCTGTACCCGTCCGCTTTGCTGGACATTTAAAATTAAGATTATTATTTTTCACCCCCATAAAGATTATCTTCATTAACGCCCCCACAATTTGTGTAGGGAGTCCAACACTAATATAAATATTAGCCTATCCATTAAGTACATGTATTTTCTACATGGATACCAAGTTTCAAGTCAATCAGATGCTTGGTTCAGTAGCTATAACGGAACATCCGTAAAAACCACTGTAGATTTATATATTACGTAGTATAGATCTCAGGTTTATTTTAATTTTTTTAATTGAAGAGAATATACTACTTATTTGTATACTGAATAACATTGTCTACATTGTTTCATTAAATTTCAAGATATGTCATTGGTAGATTGCAGCGTGTTTCGTCAGTAGACAGTAGATCTTGATTCTAATCAAGTTGGCCACCGCTGCCCTATGATTATCATTAGATTGCGGACGTTTTTTTGTAACGACTGGCACGCCAACTATCGGCGGTTTATGGTTCTATGATATAAAAAATTGATTTTGTATAGTTTTTGTTTTGTTTTGTTTTGTTTTCTGTTTTTTTCATGGATTTTCAATCTTATAATAAATTAGTATTTTCTTAATTTTCACACGTTTATTATTTCGGAGGTTTTTTCCAGTATTTTACAGTTTTTGTGGCAGCAGATGACTAGTGTTTCAGATTGCCAATGACAATTTTGTTTTTAATTTTTACGAAACAAAAATGTATGAAATATTATAATTTAGATACATTATAAATGATACGAAAATATAATATAATATATTATATTATCGTGTAGTTTATATCTAGAACTCATCAGAAGCATTTTACTGGTGGTAGGACTTCTTGTGAGTCCGCACGGGTAGGTACCACCACCCTGCCTATTTCTGCCGTGAAGCAGTACTGCGTTTCGGTTTGAAGGGCGGGACAGCCACTGTAACTATACTGAGACCTTAGAACTCATATCTCAAGGCCGGTGGCATTTACGTTGTAGATGTCTATGGGCTCCAGTAACCACTTAACACCAGGTGGGCTATGAGGTCGTCCACCCAACCAAGCAATAAAAAAAGAGTAATTTTAGTTTTAAATGTTCAATGTTTTATATTAAACTTTGAACTTGTTTAGTATGCACATGTTATATTTTAATACACTTAAGGATTACATTTAATACATTTACTATGCTTTTTAAAATACAAAATCTTAGATATGTTAGTTTCTTTATTTAAATTTACAATAATTCTAAAAAATTGTCTTAATGTTAATGTCTGTAATACTTACAAAATAACCAGATGCTGAGCAACACTAAGAATGCAGGGTCGTCTCTCGCAAACTGTGATTTTGTATCTGAAAATGTGTATAAGCTTTATTAAAAACATAATTTTCCAAGAAGAAAACAAATAAGCACAAAACTCAAGATATTCTCTGCAAGTATATGTAAGAATAATTTGGTATTCAATGATCTTATAAGTAAAGTGGGTAGGCCTCCTACAAGATGGACCAACCATCTATTGAGGTTCGCGGGGATCTGCTGGATGCAAGCAATGTAGGACCAATCTTTGTGGCGAGGACCAGGGGATGCCTTGTCCAGCAGTGTATGTCTGTGGGTTGATAGAATAGAATAGAAAAAAATAAGTAAAGGCAAGTATAGCTGGCTTACAGGCCCAATATCACACAGGATCTGGGATAGGATACTGTAATCTTTATTTAAGTTTTTTTTATTGTACATATGGGTGGACAAGCTCATAGCCCACCTGGTGTTAAGTGGTTACCGGAGCCCATCAACATCTACAATGTAAATACCTCCACTCACTTTGAGATATGAGTTCTAAGGTCTCAGTATAGGTGCATAGCACGCCATGCAAATAGCTTCATTGCTATACAATCATATCTTTTAGAATAAAGTTATTAATGTTTAAAAATCACAGTTTTGAGTGACACTATGACCGAATATCAAATTCTGATGAATAAAACTCGTGTGTTCAATGCTGTAAGACTTCTGGCTGATTTACATTTGTTTAAACATATACACATATTGTTTTCATTTCTGTTCAATTGACTGTAATGTATTATGTTATTCTAAAATTCGAGATTTATTTTCTAGTTAGTTTAGCTTGCATCTATGTGATTATTAAACGGTACAAAGTAACTTACGCTTCCTATAGTTAAAGTTTCGGAATACTTTCTGAGGGGCAATGAACAAGTAAACCATTTGCCAAGCGGCGAATTCGAAGTCCATTTGATTAAATTTGAACAGTCTCTTGAGGTATTTGTAGCGTTTTACTGAAGCGCTAGCTGTTGTTGGCTGATAATTAGCCGGGGCTGGCAGGGGTGAAGTGCTCCTAGGATAGTTATGAAGATTTGGAGTAGGCGACGTCGAATACTTCATTTTGATCTCTTATTTTAGGATCCTAGTTTATTATTTCGTGATTATAATATAAAATTATATAGATAGATGGACAGTTTTTTATTTCATTAATAAGTTAATACTTGTTTTCATTGTGATAAACCCACTTAGCAATTGATATTATTGATAAGTCAACATGACTAAGTGACGTTTATGTTGTAGCCTTAATGTCATTGTCATCTTTTTTTTTTTCGTTGTAGTTAAACTGTGACTATGACTTCAAAGCTTAGAACTGCCCTAAGCTATGCTTTTTTTTATATTTTTTGAAGTGAAACTTCCTTAGCGCATGAGGGTAAAATTTTTACAGAACGTCACGCAGGTATGCAACGGAAGTGACGTCAAACTACTATTGAAATTAAGTACTTGTCAAATGTCAGTAGTAGTAGTTGTTGTATTATTCCAACTGGAAAGGCAAATGTATCATACTATACAGCCTAATATTTTATAATTTTTTTGTGAAAAATGTTAATGGGAATTGAAATGAAATGAAAAGAATTTGGAACATTAATCAAATAGTATGAAATTAAATTAGTCAATACAATTGGCAAAACATTAGTGATTTACAATTTAGAAATCTAAACATAATGTGACTGTCAACACTGAGGTTGGAGATTGACATTTGACAGACTTTTGGTGGGAACATATCTTCCTTTTTCCCTTCCTCTAAGTCTCGGAAATCTAAAGTTTTAGATTTGAATAAATATAGGCAAGACTCATAAATTAGGTCGCCAAAAAAGTTTCACTTCTGACATGTGTACTTTGCACGCACGCACTTTTTTTTTCTACTTATGCCTTGAGAGACTATTTCAGCTTCGCCCTTATGTCTAGGTGAGCTCAAGGGGCTCAAACCGGGTGTGTTGCTAAGACTGGCAAGAGCAGTGCTTCGCAGAATGTACCACCGGACCGGAAACGCGATTCACTAAGAAGATCCGGCGAGAAACTCAGTGGGTTATATATATGGGTTAATTTACTCATCGAGCTCTTCGCCGCAACCGACGGATTCAGCGAGAACCTTAGAGTATACATAAGCAAGCTAGTATACATTCTATAAGGCGAGAACGGTGACCGGTAGCTAAAAGCACTCCTACTGGATCGGGAGGATCCGTAATGTCGTGCTTAGGGCGACGTCGACTGTTTATCATTCGGTCCAAAGGATCTGGTAGCTGATACAATCGAAAATATTTGACACCTGAAGGGCACGACCTTCAGAAATAAAAAAACATGATCAAGAAAACAGATACATAAGCATGTAGTTATTGTCGCTCATAGACGTCAGCAATGCTAGGGGCACAGTTAAACCGCTGCCTATTGCTATTAACATAGTAGCCACACAGCCTACAGAAGCAAATATTTTGTAGCAAAAGTAGAATCCATGTCTTGTATGAAAAGTAAAATGCAATGAAACACAATGCAATGAAATAATTGATTGCGGAAAAAATATATAAAATATAATGTAAATAAACGAGTAAAGTTGTCTTGAGTAAAATTCTCAGAAAAATTGAGATTGATTTACTAATCGAAATCTCAGTTAGAAGCTGTCCATCATACTGGAACCTTAGATTGCTTCGCGGCAGAAATAGGCAGTTTGTTGGTAACTACCCGGACTACCGCCATTACAACCTACCACCAATAAATTTCGGTTGGAATAGGATACTTAGAATTGTTAGAGAACGCTATTGAGAGAGAACGCCATTCACCGATGTATTTCTTTAGTCACTCTTTATTACACCCACGGGAAGAGATACGGTGTATTAAGTATGTATTTTCTTCTTCAATAACTGTATGTCTTATTAAACATCAATAAGGTATGACGTACATAACACGTGTTGCAAATGATGTGACAATAAAAACCAGCAGCGTAACGACAAGTTCTTTTATTTGTGCGAGAATGCAGAAAGCAGGTAGAAATGGCTGGCACGGCTTGTTTTATTAACACTATCCCCCCTTCGTTGGCTTTGGTTGGCGGCGGCGGCGGTGGCTGTGGCGGAAGGGGGCGTGTTAATATGGCTTGGCGGCTTGGCTGGCAGCAGGGCATGACAGCTGACGTCACGTCCGTTACACACGCAATTATGTCATCACCATGCTGGTAGGTAAATAAAAAACAATAAATTTTATGTCTTATTTTATTTCTTAACTATCCAGTCAATTGTATTAAACATATTTTCCTGTTAGTAAATCTTCATTACTCAATCTTTTATTTGATATTTTAGGTCTTTTTTTTTAACTGTAGCCCTGTTTATTTACAGTTCTCAGTGTATTTCATAGAGGGGTTCTTAAAAATATAATGCCGCCAACATGAATCGTGTTGAAACTTCAATTGAATGAAAACAATGGTGGTCAAGTCTTGCCGATTAGGCTGGAATGTATACGTGGTGATAACAAGCAAGCCGGTTTTATTCCGGCTACCTATTATACTATTTGATATAAATTTTACACATACCTACTGTAATAAATAGAACTTTATAAATAAATTTCAATAAGTTACATACCATAAACTAAGACTGAATAGATCATTATGGCTTAAACTTGACATAGTGTATGACAATTTTAATAAAAACAAAATGGTGTCTTGTTTGAAAATTATGTTTTTGATAAAAATGTTGTTCTGCAAACTGTCTTATAATTTTTTTATTCTTTTATTTTCGAATTTGAGTTTATTTTGCTGGAAGTATAAAGAAATTACACTTTTTTAATCTATTCTTGATAGTCCTGAGCTCATCTTGATATATTTGACATTTGCTATTAATATTAATAAACTAGAAAAAAGTACAATTGTAGCCTTGGCATATTACAGAAGTGGTAACTCAATATTTAATACTATTATTTTAATGATTAGCTATATTTATTTATTCTGAGTTAATTTTTATCTTTAAAAGCTCTTTTACCTTTGAATCTATCAGGCAGCGACATTTTAATTTCATTGACAATTTACAAAATTTACAAATAAAATCACTGCCAACGTTACAAATTCAATAAAATATTTCTAGATCTTTTTGAATATCTACATAATATTTTTAATTTTCTAAACTACGTTTTGACGGAGCCAGTTTGTATACTGCGTGACCCTAGTGTAGACCCCGGGGTACCCTGGCTCCCCGCATTTATTTCCAAAGGAGACCACGCCTATCTGCGTCCATCTTCCTTTGACTTGTAACATAAGGGGACCGCCTGAATCACCCTGAAATAGGAAAGAATAAATATATACTTAAAATATACTTTAATTACTGATATTTTTTATTTGTTGCCTAAACGTTTTAACAAGCTAACTTCCTACAATAGTATTCAGATATAATCGGAACCTATTACAGTGACATTAGAACAAGAATTCCATCCAACTTGATACATGAGATCTAAGTCTTTAATTTATATTAGTAACGTGGTCCCTCTCTTCAAATCTGAACGCATGATTGTTTCGTGGTAAAAATAAGATTGCAACCACTACCCACCCTTGCGGGCTTATGATGTTTCCTACCGCCAAAAGCTTAAGGACAACATTCGGATATAAGAAAACTAACAATACTTTTAAAAGTTAACATTTAACATTCAATACCTTTTTGTGGGTTGCTTTAAGTTAAATCTGGCAAACGAAATTAGATCTACTTTCTTTTACCATTATGACAGTGCTTTTTATCGTGAATATGAGCTGAAACAGAAGCATATCAGCTCCATGTAATATAACTATTGTTAAGGTCTGCAGCAGAAATTTAACAATTTTGTGCAGTCATTTTGTTATAAACGCTTAGGCTATAAGGTATGTAAGTCAGGGTTGGGTCTTGACTCAGAAAAAGTTTTGAACGGATATAGCTTAGAGATGTAAGGATATGCAATTATAATAACTCACTTCAAGTGTCGGTATATAAAGGAGAATTTTATGTGATAAATTTTGGCAGGACGTCCTTCGAAGCCTTTAGTATGTTTGTAAAACGATACCAGTGTGGTTAGTGCGAGTTTTTTAACGTTCTCGATAGCGTAAAAGTTAGCTCATATTAAAATTTGTATGGAAGGGGATTGTTTGCCTTCCTTTGCCGCTAGGGGCGCTGTTCCAACTGCATACAAAATTGGGTTAACTTTTACGCTATCGAGAACGTCAAAAAACTCGCACTAAGCATACAGGTCACGACTTACCTGACAAGCGTCCACGCCTCCTCTCGTGTAGCCGGCGCAGAGGAATGTATCAGTGATGGGCTGGAAGTACGCTCTGTCACAGTCTTCGTTCCTCCAGACCGGTAGCTTGGCTTCCAGTTGACGGGAACTCTCTCCTCCCCCGTACCTCGTGGTCCCCCACCCGACCACCGTGGCCACTGCTCCTTCGAAGCTCTCTCTGAGCACGTCTCCCGTCGGAAGGCATATCGGAATGACGTATTTTGATTTTTGCACGTTTTCTGTAAATAAAGGAAAGATAAGATTCAGTTTTGTCATTTTCATTACTTTACAAAGTTATAGAGCCAGAGAACAATAATACTGATTTACGTAATAGAAGAATAATGTTTTATCAACGTCACGTGTCTTCATGGAAAAGAAAAAAACGAACAGAAGAAAAGATGAGGATAGTTCAGGAAGCCAGCAAGTGGAACTAAACTTCGGAATGACAGCTGCTTCTGACGTGTTTAATTATGCTATTTCTAGCATTTGGCACTTCTATGCGATTATAATATAGTACCAGTACAATGGGACACACCACGTCATGGGCCTCCTGTGGGCTTGGAACATTGCCCCTACCAATTTTTCTAATGAAATACGTACTTAACAAATGTTCACGATTGACTTCCACGGTGAAGGAATAACATCGTGTAATAAAAATCAAACTACCACCAGGTAGGTACCACCGCCCCGCCTATTTCTGCCGTGAAGCGGTAATGCATTTCGGTTTGAAGGGTGGGGCAGCCATTGTAACTATATACTGAGACCTTAGAACTTATATCTCAAGGTGGGTGGCGGCATTTACGTTGTAGATGTCTATGGGCTGCGGTAACCACTTAACTTCAGGTGGGCCGTGAGCTCGTTGACCCATCTAAGCAATTAAAAAAAACACATTTTAGGTGCGCTTTAGGTGCATACGCTTAGCGAAAACCTTCATAGTTACCAGCGAGCACTAGTACAGCGATGTCGTTGTAGAAGCCGACCCTGGAGAACTGCTCATGAGCCTGGACCGCCGTCACCCTGTAGGTGGCGGGTCGAGAAGGTTCACTATCGCTGGCCAGATTGACGTCGCCGAGTCGGACAGTGAATTGACGGGCAGGAAACCTGGTTAAAGTGTTACTGCTGTTTTGAATGCTTCAGTGGAAGTTGCCGAAGGAATTAATGAATAGTTCACATAAGAATTGATTGCATTTAAAGGTCCGAAACATGTATTTGATGGCCAGTTTATATCTCATGGAAATTCCAAATGGAGTATCGTAATAGACTTTATATTTTAACACATAAATATCAAATTGTATTGAATTCAATTGTCACGCCTCGTCAAGTAATTAATTAGGTAAAATGTCTTCCTACAATATCTATATATCTAGATATTGAGTTAGTTTATCAAAATTTGAGGTAGGTGACAATGATTCAATACGTTAAATGACTGATCAAAACAAATTTAATATTAAGTACTAAAATATTAGTTTTGACTAGCTTTGAGTGATCTATTTTAATTATGTTAATGTAACTTTTAATATAACATTTTATGTAAATCAACACAAATGAATGTTTAAAAGTATAGACCTGATTTCGGTATTATAGCAAAAGCGTTTATATATACCATCACCATCATCATCATCATCATCATCATATATACCTTCGCTAATAGTAAATAATAACACTTAAAAAGTAAACTCCAGTCACGCGTCGGAGATGACAGATGACACGCAATTTTATTATTTATTTATTTGGCTTATGGAGGGTAGAGGTAAGGAGAACCGTCTCAGATGGGAGAAGCTTGAAAAAGTCCCACTTACAGCACTAAATCACAGTTCAAAAATCCTCCAGAATGGCGCTAGCATAGGCACAGGGTATGATATGAATTGAACAGTTGTTAACTGATTGAAGTGTGCTGAGTTAGGAAATTTAATATGTTTAATGGCTACGGCTGGCCTACGTTTGCCGCTAGGGGCGCTGTTCCAACTGCATTCAGAATTGGGCTAACTTTTACGCTATCGAGAACGTTAAAAAACTCGCATTAGGCACACAGAACGCACGACTGATTCCGAAATCGAAGCGAATCTTTTTTTTTGTTCATTTTTGTATCCATTGACGAACTTAAGTGTTTCCAATAGACAGCTTAGAATAAGTTTTTTAGTTTTCTTTATCATGTCAATTACAAAAAAAAAACCAAACCGAAAGAGAAAATTGTAACACGCAAAATTAATTTAAATCTTAAGGTGTCAGTGATTATGGTCGAATTTCGATAATTATTGGGCATTGGGCGTACCTAAGCCGATAGTTAATTTGTTTTATTGGAGACGGCTTACATTGCGTAAACCGATTTAACGTGCAGAGGGGCGAGCACGAATGACTATCGAAAAAGTATTCGTATCGCTATCGACCAGTGGCGGATTAAAGGTCCAGAGCGCCCTAGGCAATCACTTTATCGGCGCCCCTGTACCGGCCATAAATGGCCATCATTATACTTTCAATTTTAACTAGTTATTTTTGCAATTATGATGACGTTATATCATCAAACCCTAGACTTTAGTAGACCAGGACCCTTGTACTTACGCCAATGCGCGAATGAAATATGACGTTATAACTGTGAAGAAATCAAGAGGGACGACAGAACGAACATCAAAATTCATGATTCCTCTCTGCTCTGAGAAATAGGCCAAATAGGAATAATCTATTATAGATCGATACATGCTGCTGCAGCTGATAATTATGGGCAAAGTGGACGGAAAGAGACGTGCTGGGCGAAGGAAAAAGTCATGGCTCCGGAATATCCGGGAGTGGACCGGTATGGCCTCCGTCGAACAGCTGTTCCGGCTGGCTGCTGACAGAAAGGAATACAGGAAGCTAACGGCCAACCTTCAGGATTGAAGAGGCACTGGAAGAAGAAGAAGAGACTTAGATTATAGATCAGCATTTAGTTCTTAATCGTTGATATGTTATTTTCTTTATTTATTAAAAAATTCTGAGCTCGCGCGCCCCTTGTAACTACAAGTATGTAACTGCCCCTAGGCACGTGCCTAGTTTGCCTTACGGATAATCCGCCTGCTCCGCCTCTGCTATCGACAAAAAATGGTCGGAAAAAGAATTTAAAAAGTTTATTTTCGTTTCGCAATCCAATCGTCACGTTCTCGAAGCCCTAAACACGTCATTACGGATCCTCACGATCCATTAACGGTGCTTTTAGGTACCTCAAGCACCGGTCACCGTTCTCGTCGAACCCGTCGCTTGCGATGACGGGCTCGACGAGTAAATTAGCCCATAGACACAACCCACTGAGTTTCTCGCCGGATCTTCATAATAGGTCGCGTTTCGGATCCGGTGGTAGATTCTGCAAAGCATTGCTCTCGCTACACTCCAGTTTGAGCCCCGTGAGCTCACCTAGACGTCAAGACGAAGCTGAAAAAGCCTCTCAAGGCTATCAGCATAGGTAGGAAAAAAAACGTTCTCGTAACTCGAAACTTATACTCATAATCGAGAGCACGAAAGAGAGAAAATTGTTTTGACATACGTAAATCTCGAAGGCTGTCTGGCTATTGAGTACTGCCATCTAATTTACGTAACGAATCCGATAGATTTTCGTGCTTGAGTTGCTTGACGTACAGTTACCAGAGCGCGGCGGCGTGTAGGCCCCAGCGGGCGAAGTTATCGACTCCCACATTCCACTGAAGATTCACGAATAGTGAAATCACTAAAACACGCATGCGAACATTGTTTTGAGGGAAATATGAATGTTACATAAAAACGAAAACCGTCTTAACCCAAATTAAAATGAGAATATCATCAATGTAGATATGCATTATTAAGGATAACTTCAAAACTGGACGTTGGATCAAGATCACATAAAAATCACCAGCTTTCAAATAAATAAATAAAACATCATCAAAATCGCTTTACCTAGAAAAACTATCAGAGGTGATTAGCCCATATCTAGTCGAATTGAGAACCTCCTCCTATTTTTGAAATCGGTTAAAAATAAAATTACTTAACGCTTAACCTCTCAACAATCTGTTACCAGAGGATCCTCAGCTACTTCGGTCATATTGCCCGCCGACAGTCAGATAACTTGGACAAAGTGATTGTGACGGGCAAAGTAGAAGGAAAGAGACCCCGCGACCGATCACCTAGCCGTTGGTGTGATCAAATAACCGCCCTAACTGGGCTGCCAGTCGCAACCGCCATTCGAGAAGCTGAGGATCGGCCGAGATGGAAACAGCTCACGAGACAGGCCACGGTTAGGTTTCAGGGAGACGACCTTCGGCAATGAAGAAAGCGCCGAAGAGGAAGAACGTTTAAATGAACTTACGGTCTCTGCTTAGAGTCCCTAGTGCAGTGAGCGGCCGTGAGCACGTGCTTCTTGTTGATGAGGGTCCCGCCACACCAGAACTCGCGGCGCTTGCTGCCGTGTAGGTAGATAGCTGCCATCCAAGGCCAGGCACCAGGCTTGGCTTCGGTACCGCCCACAATGCGGCCTCCTTCATCTTCTCGCTGACCACATTCTGCCACAGAAAAGGCACGGGGTGAAAAAACATTTTTTTTTAATTTACTTTAATTTTTTTAAGCGTTATGTACGTAATGTTCACGAATGGCTTCCACGCTGGAGGAATAAGATCGCGTAAGAACAAATAAGCCAGAAATATTGTATAATTAAGGTAATTACTGATTCTAGGCCTTTGTACAGCAGTGGGCAGATAAAGGCTAATGATGATGATGATGACTGATTCTATGGTGGATTGTAAGCACGCGCTGGTAGGTGCCACCTACGTGGTCTCTATTTGTGTCGCGATGTTTTGACTGACTCGGTGATCCAGTAGTTAGCGGCCCTAATTGTATTCCCCGAGGGTTTCGATTCCCACATCTGGCAAACATTGTATAATGAACAGGTTTGTTTGCTCTCTGTCTGGGATTTATATGGTATTTGTATATTTAAAGGTCTATAAGTATGTATATCAGTCTCCGGTACCCACAACACAGGGAACCCTAAATTGGGGGTAAACTCGAATTTGGTAGCTTGAGAACTATTTCGACTATTTTCAGATTAATAAACACAAGAATTTCCTCTTACCGCTGACGTCTACAATGTTGGAGAAGTTCATGATGACCGGTGGAGAAACTGTGTAGAAAGTGGTCGTCCCGAGCGGTCTCGAGCTGGTCGCATGGGTAACAGGTCGCTTTGTCGTCGACGCCGGCTTCGGTTTCCTCGTCGTCAGCACCAGAACTGCGGATGGTTTTTTGGTGGTGATCGGCCTTGGTCTTTGCGTTGTGACCGGCACCAGGTATGTAGGCTTACTGGAACTTGTTTGCACGGGCTTTTCAAGTAATGTAGTCGATGGTACTATTGAATCTTTCGGGCAGCACACTCCAGGCACGAAGAGATCCTTGAAACATAACGATTCCCGGAGGTTAATCAAATTTAGGAGCAGCTGAGGGCAATTGCTCAAATCCTCGCAGATTCCTTCTTCTCCTTCGGGGGTAGTGCAGAATTTAGGGTCGTTCTTATCCTCGGCTGTTGTGATTTTGGTTATGGGTGCGTCTGGTAGTACTTTTGGTAAGGCCTTTTTTACTATTGGAGCTATTTTTTCGGTAACGTTAGGTCCCAGAACATTCTTACTGATCGTGTAAATAGCTTGCGGCAATTGCTTAAGGTTGTTCTCCTCTTCGTTGCTGTCATTGTCACTGACCATATCGACCAAGTAATGTCCCACGGTATTAATAGCTCCCAACGTTTCAGATATCTTTGTAAAAGCAGATTCTGATAGCAGTCTGCCATCGTTTGGTACATTTGTTTCTGAGTTGGTGAAGTCTGATGAAGTTCGTCTTTCGTAGAACTGTGGAGGTGGTCTGATGCCTTCATTGTGGTCGTATTGGGATTCGAAATGGGGTCCTATAGGTATGGGCGATCTTTTCCTTGGTGACGAAAACTGATGCCATGGTGGATTCCCTTGCTGTACATGAGGGTTGGGCCAATCACCTCGTGTCCCAGTGAACGAAACTGAAATTATAAAAAAGTATGTAAACATTTACAATACATTTATAATGTGTTAATTAAAAAAGCCTAAACGTTGTTTTTACTGCGTTAAAAATAATGAGGCTAGCTAGAATGCGTATTGTTTGAAATTTTTAGTATTAGTAATTTTTTTTTCAAGTTGTCATAGAATTTAATACCAAAACAGTTGAAACATGAGTTCGAAGTCTCAGTTTTATAGTATAAAAGCTGCCCCACCCTTCAGAGCAGAACATTTTACTACTGCATTGCCGCAGAAATGGCCATATTATATATGGTGGTACCTACCCGTGCGGCAACAGTCTAATTAAGCAAATTGCAATTTTTGCCGATTTATTATTTTTATAACACGATATATGCCTTGGAAGTCATTCGTGAACGTTTGTTAAGTACATATTACATTAGTCAAATTGGCATCCAACTTCTAACGCGTCGACTTCAATCGTTCAGGATATTGTGATATCAATAGGTTCCTCAACATTATTCGCTCAGCTTGCCTCAGCTTCTGATGAGCTGTGAGCTTGTTTGCTCATATTTAGAGCTAAAAAAAAAACAAGAGCCACATTCAACGCCTCCAAGTCAAGATTGTCTTCTTTGTGGTGAATTCTAGAAACGCCTACGGCACTAAGTACAATTGATGGGAACACTAAACACAATTCACAGTGACTCAGATAATATCCACATCCCGTTGTGGTAATTAAATAGAAGATGAAATTGATGCATACCTACCCGGGTGGTGAGCTGCGTACTGGCAGTGTGTGTTTGAAGACAGGACGAAGACTCCTGAAAAGAACATAAATGTGATGAGCTTTCAGAGAGTACTTTTCAAAAAAAGCCCCCTTATTTAGTCCATGGATGGAACTATGTGTATAACCTATCGAGTTGGGAGATTATCATCATCATCAGCCCAGAGTCGCCCACTGCTGGACATAGGCCTCTCCCAATCCATACCACACCACTGAGCCCGGTCTTCGGATTTCCTCATTCGCCTCCTGCCGGTCACCGTTTGCAGGTCATCGCACCACCACGCCAAGGGGCGTCCCACCTTACGTTTTCCATTGCGCGGTCTCAACTCCAGAACATCTACTCCAGCTCAGTTGGGAGATATTAGTTTGATAAGGGTTTTGTTCATTGCCATAATAGCTATCAAGAGAACAGATGATAATAAAGATGCCTTTACACAACAACGTTACCAATATATGGTTCCGAATTACAAAGTTAGCATTTAATATACAGAGCTTGCTGCTTATAGCGTATAGCTTACTTATAGTATTTGTAAGTATTTGCAATATTACCTAATAATAATAGGTAGTAAGGGTAGTAAGTAAGTAAGTATTAGGTCGATAGTAAAGGTAATAAGTAACAGTGTAAGTGTAAGTAATATACAACTATGTAAGTGGTATAGTTATTTAATATTTACATTTTTGTTTTAATGCATGTATTGTAAGTATTTATTTAATTTTGATATATTTTTTCTCAAATATTTTAAAATATGCTTCAACATGCTGAATTGCGTTTTGGTATGCAATAAAGTGTCCTCGTTCTCTCTCTGTTTCTTTCTTATGCCACTGGTAGGGCCTCTTGTGATGCTGGTGGTAGGACCTCTTGTGAGTCCGCACAGGTAGGTACCACCACCCCGTTTATTTCTGCGGTGAAGCAGTAATGCGTTTCGGCTTGAAGGGTAGGGCAGCCGTTGTAACTATACTGAGACCTTAGAACTCACATCTCAAGGTGGGTGGCGCATTTACCTTGTATATGTCTATGGACTTACTACTTAACACCAGGTGGGCTGTGAGATCTTCCACCCATCTAAGCAATAAAAAAAATCCGTAATATATTTTGAATACATAGTTTGCACTCCTTTTATGCAAAACAAACACAACAGAGGTTGTGCGTTTAAGGATCTAGC
This sequence comes from Bombyx mori, assembly GCF_030269925.1. Taxonomy (NCBI): domain Eukaryota; kingdom Metazoa; phylum Arthropoda; class Insecta; order Lepidoptera; family Bombycidae; genus Bombyx; species Bombyx mori. The sequence goes on from NC_085113.1 coordinate 12,607,553, forward strand.
CATATTTAGCCAGCGAAATCTACACCGGCTTTTTTGTTGATACACACCAAAGTTAGAGAGAAAACGAATAACATTATTGAGAAACTTTCATTTTGATTTTTGTCCATACCTGGTAACCTAAGGGGCTATTCCAACTTTGCGCGAAGAAATGAGTGAGCTCACGGGTTTAACCTGAGAGAATTTGCTAACACTAGCCCTAACAAGAGCCGTGCTTCGCAGAATCTACCACCGGATCGGAAACGCGACCCACTAAGAAGATCCGGCGAGAAACTTAGTGGGCTGTGTCTATGGGTAAATTTTGATTCTCATTCATACGATCGTCTCGTTGTTTCTATTACCCTGATTGGTCCACTAGGTCCGGGACTTAGGTACCCGGACGGAGACCATATCGGTTAATATATTTTTAATAAGATTCTTTTTTATTGCCTAGATTTGTGAACGAGCTCACAGCTCACCTGGTGTTAAGTGGTTACTGGAATCCACAGACATCTACAACGTAAATGCGCCACACACCCAGAGATATAAGTTCCAAGGTCTTAGTATAGTTACAACGGCTGCCCCACCCTTCAAGCCGAAACGCATTACTGCTTCACGGCAGAAATAGGCGGGGTGGTGGTACCTACCCGTGCGGACTCACAAGAGGTCCTACCACCAGTAATAAAATAAATCACTTATAAACTGAAATTCGGCGAGTTTTACGATTAACAATCTAATGAAACTATTTATTAATCATTCGTTTAGGTGTTAAAAATTTAATCTGAATTAAAATTAAGTGATTTAAAAATGTTATCAAGATTTTAATAAATGCCAAACGAATTAAAATAGAAAGTCGAAAATAGAACAATGCTCTACCAAATTGTGACATCTACCTAAATTAAGATCTGTCGACTCAAGTTTCGTTATAGAATTAATTATTTTTAGAATCGATTCTCGTATTTCGGAGAAAAAGGATCGGTCGCGTTATACCAAAGGTAAATAAACTTTGTTCGATTCGTTCTTTTCGTATTTATTGTGTGTTGATTTGTGAGGCTGAATTTATAACGGCTGATTGTTAAATTTGTACCAAAATTTCGTTTACGAAAACAACTTTTTTTTCAAAGATAATTAACTCCCAAACAAATTAAACTTTATTAAATTCATGAGCTATTCAATGGTATGGAATTTGTTATTGTTATTTTATATATAACTAACGGACCTGATAGCAGTTGCTCTGTCTTAAATCCGAAAATGTCAATATTTTTTTATAATTTTTTTTTATTATTGAATAAATAATAGTTTAAAAGAACTAACAAAATATGCTTTTATAGAAAATCCAACTACTGGTGCATTTTGGTATTGCACTGCACTGCATATATATATGCACTGGTTATTTTGATAATATCCTGCAAAGCACCCCACGCTTTTTTAAAATAAAATAATTTTTTCTTACACTATTTTTAATTAAATTTTTTTTCAATTTTTTGGTGAAATATCAATTTTTTCATGTTTTTTTTTAATTTTGTATTGTCATCGGTCCTTATAAGTATACCAAATTTCGAGTTAATCCGACGTTTTGAAGGGGGTCAAAATCATGGTTAAAGATTCCGTTACATACGTCTGAAGCTAATAAAAGCGTATTAAAAAGCATTTTTGGGTTGACCGAATTGTGAATTGAAACTATTCTCGAATCCTCTGGATCATACGAAAAAAAAACATCAAAATCAAGGTCTGTGTCTATGGGTACTTCTCTGTTGACTGATATTGGATAAAGGAATATAGATAATTAGCTGTTACCCGCGGCTTCGCCTGCGTGTTCAAGGGAAAGTGTCAGGGTAGTTTCGTCTGGGAATGAGATGTTTAGTCGGGATCAATAGCCCATATCACTCTCCTGATCGAATACTGTCACGTTCAAAAAAATCATTTCAATCCGTAGCCTCGACGTAAAAGAAAGACATACTTTAACATTTATAATATTATACTATGGATGTGAATTAAAAAAAACACTTTGAGAAGTCTGGGTCGGAATGTCTTCTCGTCAAAAAGACTAATTGTTTTTTTTTTAAACAAGTGAATGATTCAATATTAAACAGCCGGACATACGAACACGAAACATTTCACAATATTCGACCTCAATAGTATCGGAAAATACGTCTATTTCATACGAGCATTACGTGTCCACGTGTAATTGTGTAGCTTGTGGAATACGGCGTCAATCGGCTCCCACATGTAGTTAGTTAGCTGATTATTTTATTCTACAATCGAGTAAATAGACAAAGGGAACTAAGTCTATACAGACAAGTATTTTATTTCAAAAGTATATTTATTATAAGCTTTGTTTTTTTTTAATCACAACGCCCATTTCAAATTTACGTCCTTTTTTGCCCAAGAAAAGATCCAGGGCCGAATTTATGGGAGGGTAGCCGGGGCGAAAGCCTCAGGGCCTCCACAAACGGACGGCCCCCACAATAGAGACTTTGGAATAAAAATCTTTCGAGTTCCGACAAGTAAACACTAGTAAACAACTTTTCCTTCCTCCGAAATTTATTTTAGATAATTCTTGTCTCCGATTAAATTTAAATACTAAAAGAATCCACGTGGTTTCACGAAAAATTATTTATTGGAAAACTTAACTGAAAAAAATTTAAATTTTATTTGGAAAAGAATTTGGGGCCAGGGGGCCTCAGCTCCTCTGTTGCCCCGAGGCCTCAAAACCTCTAAATTCCGCCCTGCAAAGATCGCAATGAAAACAATTTAAAACTTTCTTGTTTTTTAGCTGTTCATTATCTGTGAAAGTGCATAAATGTGAGAAACAAAGCTGCACGGCGTAGCTTCTCTGGCTCTTTCAAAAAGTTCACTGAAAAGTCTCAGTAAATAACCACTGTTTTATTGAGAGCATATTCCGTCCCATATTATCTCGCTTCATTTAATTTCCTCCCAATTCATTAAAGTCTCAAAATAAACTACTTCCCTCATTCCACTTCAAATCATTTTTTTGTATAGCAGAATACATATTTGTATGTATTTAATAACTGACACACTGAAAGAACACAACACTCGCAGCAATGGCGTCGCAATAATCCAATTGCCATACTTTTTTTTTAATTATTATTATTCTTTATTAGAGCCATACACCTATTAGCACTATTAGGTTAAGTCGGCTATTGCCATACTTAAAAAAAGAAAAAGAAGTAGAAACGGGAGCCATCAAAGTCATGTGTAATTATCAGTTTCTACCTAACTACATATTTCTTAATTCTCTGAAAATCACAAATTAAAATTCTAATCCCAAGCAATGCAAATTAAATACACCTTTAATTTTAACATTTACTTTTTCATTCTCTAAAGCGGTTTTGTCGATTTTCCTAACCTATATTGTAATAATTTTGCATAATTTTGGCGTCATCCAAAATTCCTAAGCTGATAGCCTTGGTGAGCTCACGGGGCTCAAACCTGATGACGCTGCTAACACGAACCCTAGCAAGAGCCGTGCTTCGCAGAATCTACCACCGGATCGGAAACGCGACCCACTGAGAAGATCCGGCGAGAAACTCAGTGGGCTGTGTCTGAGGGTTAATTCACTCGTCGAGCTCTTCGTCGGAAGCGACGGGTTCGACGAGAACGATGACCGGTCAAAATTTTCATGAATAGTTCAAAAGAACGGGACAAATCAAATGTTTTGACACCTCATTATTCGCGCCTCTACTCCGCGAGTTATATAACCGATGACATCATAGCACTTTCACTCGGCTGGTGGTTTTGGTCCAAATGCGGTCGCCATTCATGCAGATTTGCATTTGGCGATGCTCGAACGAGGGCGTGTCTTACCACGTTCCGTTTTTGTTCTGAGTTTTGTTGTTTACGGATGTGCTCTTAACTGGTGTTTAGCCCCGGCTTTACTATTATTCCCAGTTTTATTCTTGTAATCAATGTTGTATATAAGTAGGTGTGATCACGGCCCAATGGTTCGACTGGTGGTAGGACCTCTTGTGAGTCCGCACAGGTAGGTACCACCGCCCTGTCTATTTCTGCCGTGAAGCAATGCGTTTCGGTTTGAAGGGCGGGACAGCCGTTGTAACTATACTGAGACCTTAGAACTTATATCTCAAAGTGGGCATTTTAAATGTCTATGAGCTCCAGTAATCACTTAACACCAGGTGGGCTGTGAGCTCATCCACCCATTTAAGCAATAAAAAAAAACTGCGTGATAAGTGAGAGTTTTTTAATGTTCTCTATAGTGGAAAAATTAACTCAAATTTGTATGCAGTTGAAACAGCGCTCCTACGTTTGCCCCTAGCAGCAAACGTAGGCAAACGTTCCAAACTCCATATAAATTTAAGTTAACTTTTACGCTATCGAGAACGTTAAAAAACTCACACAAAGCATACTGCTATCGATACCGCCTTAAAATCCATTGTGATTGTATTTTTAATGAGCTTCAAAAAGAAGGAGGTTATAAATTCGTTTGTATTTTTTATTTGTTCTCAGAACTTTTTTCTACACCAACCGATATTTTTTTTTAATTCGAAAGCTGGTGCTTGTTATTCCGTCGTACTTTTTCAAATGCCAAATTTAGAAACATCTGAGTAGTAGTTTTACTTTATTAGGATGTCACCCCGAAAACTCCTCGCCTCAACTCAAACGAGGTTACGCTAATGATTTCCTTGACAAATTCTCGAAATCGGTAACTAAAATATGTAGGTATAAGCTTAGCTATAGCTAATTTGTGTCAACTTACCAATTACCCGAAGTCGAGTAATCCTTAATTAAAAAAAAATGTAAAAATTGGAAATAGTTATAGAGCTTTTTTTATGTTTGAGAGATTACTGGTGGGTTGGAGGCCTTTCCAGCTTTACCAGGGCAGGGTTATAGAAGTTATAGAATTGTCAATAACATTTCGTAAACGTAGACAAAAAACTAGTCTGTTAGCAAACCAAACAAAACTGGACAAAAAAGTAACGTAAAATTTCCTCGAGTATCCCTTAAGGTACGCTCAGAATTACTTTGAGTATGACAGTTGGTTCCTTACCTTGACTGAGAAGAAAATACCGAGTCATACAAAGAGTTTTACATCGGTTTACAAAATCCCGACTTCCTTGAATCTGGTTGGTGGTATCCGGCCGAGGTAGCATCTCTAAATACGGGTGCAGGATTCGCGAAATTACAAAACATTTTAGTCATTCGGTTACATAAATGCGGGTCACATTTATCGTGTTGTAATAAGCACGTCACGTCCGCAAAGAGACCCTGACATTAGCGACGGATGTTGCGTGTGAAAGTATGTGTGTTCTAAATACACTTTGTGATGGTATCAGATGTTTGAGAGAGCCATCTGCTGCCATCTTTAATGTTGGTAGGACCTCTTGTGAGTCCGCACGGGTAGGTACCACTACCCTGTCTATTTCTGCCGTGAAGCAGTAATGCGTTTCGGTTTGAAGGATAGGGCAGCCGTTGTAACTATACTGAGACCTTAGAACTTATATCTCAAGTTGGGTGGCGCGTTTACGTTGTACATGTCTATGGGCTCCAGTAACCATTTAACACCAGGTGGGCTGTGTGAACATTAACCTATCAAAGCAATAAAAAAAAACTGCATAGCTCTCGGTCCTACTGGTTTACATCCATACTTCATCCATTTAATTATGCACAATCTCCTTAGAATTCTTGACTTTTACCTCTATCTATTCGTTGGTAGCCTAAGAGACTATTCCAGTTACGCGAAGACGGGTAAGTGAACTCACAGGATAGCCTGAGAGGATTTGCTAACACTAGCTAGCAGTGCTTCGCAAAATCATCACCGGATCGGAATCGCGACCCACTGAGAAGATCCGGCGAGAAACTCAATGGGCTCAATTAATTAGTAACAATAGTGAGCATTGCATATGATAGTATGTAAAAGCACAGTGAGATAAGCATCATAATTCAATTATTATTAATAAAATCGCATATTCAAGAAAGCCTTAGATTCATTTGGAAGATTCATATCAATTGTCGGAGCGAAAGCGTTGGAAAGTCGCGCACGAATTTGTCACATAGTTTTGTAAGCATTTTACTTTCATTGCTTTGTGATTACGAGTACGCTGCGTTTGCCCTGAGAATTGTAAGTTTAAGGTCGTTGTCATATCTAGAATAAAACGTTGTCTTATTTCAGTGCTTAGCGTGGTCAATTTTACAAGAGATTACAGATTGTAAAATTTGTATATGGTTTTGTCGATTTCATTTTTATCAATCAGTTATTGAGGTTTTTTTTTCTACCTAAGCTCATGGTCTAGAGAGACCATATCAGCGTAACCTTAACTAGTAGGTGAACTTACAAGGTTCAAAACTGACGACGTTGCTAACACGAACCCTAGCAAAAGCAGTGCTTTGCAGAATCTACCACCGGATCGGAGACGCAACCCACTGAGAAGATCCGGCGAGAAACTCAGTGAGCTGTGGCTGTGGGTTAATTTACTCGCCGAGCTCTTTGTTGCAAGCGACGGGTGCGACGAGAACGAGGTACCTAAAAGCACCGTTAGTGGATCGGGAGGATCCGAAATGGCGTGTTTTGGGCGACGTCGATATTGCGGGAGGATATTTGTTGTAGTCTAATGATTAATCATCAGGATGTGTGAGTGTGAACACCGAGATGTTTTACTGGTCCTAGGGCGTCCTGTGAGTCAAAGTCAATCGTGAAATTTTGTTAAGTACGTATTTCATTAGAAAAATTGGTACCCGCCTGCGGGATTCGAACACCAGTGCATCGCTACATACGAATGCACCGGACGTCTTACCGGTTAGGCCACGACGACTAATTAATTGTAGTGGTATATCGATCCGCTATTTGTTAAATCAAAGTCACGAAGACTCCTCCTCATCCTTGCGTCGATAATCCTCAATGCTGAGGGTCGTGGCCTCATGAGGCTTTCTTGGGAAATGTCATATGGTGGGATCCCATTAGGATAATAATGGATAAATAGCCTTTCTAACCATGCAATTCGAGTCGAAAATAAGGAAAATGACCTTTTTCTAACTCGTTTAGTTACAAATTTCAATTTCACGTCTCGCCAATTACCTACGCCACGAAATCTCGTATCAACTGGAATGCCCTGTGCGCTTAGTGCGAGTTTCTTAACGTTCTCGATAGCGTAAAAGTTAACTCAAATTTGTATGCATTTGGAACAGCGCCCCTAGCGGCAAACGAATAGAAGTTTTACACGAACTTATGTTTTAAACGAACTTTTACGCGATCGAGAAGTTAAAAAGCTCGCACTGAACAGCCTACAATTTGATTCGCTTTCGATATACGTTGTCATTAAGCATACACGTGCCGCGGTTAGGGCGTAGCCTAGTCTCCGCATGAAGCGACACATTACACTATAGCATCGGTGTGTTCTAACATCGTTACGTACGTGCTCTACAGAGACAGGGCCGTACTCGCGGTTTCAAAACAAAACGACGTAAGAATAAACTTCGTGAACACAGTCGATGTAATTGAAGTGTATACAGATAGCACTAGAGTCGGAGACCAATATAGATAATATTTAAATGAATACGTATCGCACCTTTATGGGTAAGAGGGGAGTGAGAATTGGTATATGATAGAAGAGTATGGAAGGAGAAAACATGTTGCGCCGACCCCAGATAACTGGGAGAAGGGCAGGATAATGATGAATGATGATGATGATGACATATCGCACTTTTAAAATTGAGGTGGCCTTATTAAAATTCGTAAGATAATCAGTTTTATATTTCGAGCCACTTATAAGCATGAATTCAACCTTCTTCTTTATCTCCACCTTATCCCACTAGGTGGAGTCGGCACAGCAAATTTTTCTCTTCTATCAGCCGTCATCTCAACACTCACTCTTCTCTCTCTCATATCGTCATTCACACACTCCATCCATGTCCACTGGTGGTAGGGCCTCTTGTGAGGACCGTCGGTCTACCGAGCAATATCACCCGCTCGGTGGAAGATCTTTCCTTCCGTCGTATATTTCCCAAACTCTTGTTTGCTCTTCAGTTGTTACTTAAAAAACCATGACGAAACGATGCGATCTAATTTCAATGCAGAAAAGCCGTTGTATTAGATTTTTCCCCAACGTCGGTGGTTGCAGCGCCGGCGTCCGGCGTCTGTACCTGGGGGTCGTGCGCAGTATGGCTTTGTACGGCGCTCCCGTGTGGTCGCCCGCACTCTCTGCGCGCAATGCAGCTTTGCTGCTACGAGCGCAGCGGGTACTCGCGGTGAGGGTCATCAGGGGGTACCGTACGATCTCTCGGGAGGTCGCCTGCGCCCTCGCCGGTTCCCTTCCTTGGGATCTCGAGGCTGAGGTAGCAGCTGCGGTATACCGGCGCAGAACACAGTCCCTGAGTCGGGGACGGACGCCCGGCCCGTCGGCTGTCGGTCGGTGGAGGCGTGCTGCGCGTCATCTGGCGTAGGCCAAGTGGAGGGAGCGGTTGCTGGAGGAGCTTGGCCAAACTTCAGTCACTCGCCGACGCACCCTCGAGGCCCTAGTGCCCGTGCTGGAGGCATGGTCAGATAGACGACACGGCGTGCTCTTCTTCCACCTAACGCAGGTCCTCTCGGGGCATGGTTGCTTCGGGAGGTACTTGTGGAAGGTCTGTAGGAGAGAGCCACATCCGGGTTGCCACCAGTGTGGGCATCCGGACGATGACGCTCAGCATGCACTCGAAGCGTGCCCGCGTTGGGAGCGCTCGCGGCGAGACCTCATCGCGGTGCTGGGGAGAGACCTCTCCTTGCGGGCTGTCATCGCGCGCATGCTAGAGGACCAGAATTCTTGGGAGGCCATGACTAGGTTTTGCGACCTGGTCATGGCGTTCCGTGAGGCTGAGGACCGCGAAAGGGAGTGGGATCCCTCTTCGGCTTCTCAGCGAAGAAGGCGGAGTAGGCGGCCCGGGCGCGAAGCTCCCGTTCATCTCCCGTAGGGGCTGTCGGGTGCCGGGTGCGGGGGTGCCCGGTACTCGGCTGTTGGTCCGGTGGTGAGGCGGCGCAAGGTGGCTCCTGTGCACCGCTCACGGTGTGTCTCCGAGACGTCGTCCTGCGGGATTTTCCCGGGGATGGAGTGTCGTCCTATTAACAGGATGGGTACCGGCGACGGCGAGCCTTCGGCGCGCACTGTGCGGTACCGTGGGTTTCGTGGAGTCGGAGTGGTGGGGCTCGATGGGGTTTAGTCGGTAGTCGTTCTGCGGGGCGAGTGCTTCGCGCGCCTTTTTCAAGGCGTAGTCTCCTGTGAGAAATTGGGGGAGGTGAAGGACCTCGGCCCTTCTCTTCTCCCCTTCTTCCTCTCAGGAGGCGCCGGAGTCCGACATAACCCGGTCCGTTACCCCCCTCGACCGGGTATAAAAAAAAAAAGAAAAAAAGGGCCTCTTGTGAGTCCGCACGGGTAAGTACCACCACCCTGCCTATTTCTGCCGTGAAGCAGTAATGCGTTTCGGTTTGAAGGGTGGGGCAGCCGTTGTAACTATACTGAGATCTTAGAACTTATGTCTCAAGGTGGGTGGTGCATTTACGTTGTAGATGTCTATGGGCTCCAGTAACCACTTAACACCAGGTGGGCTGTGAGCTACCACCAGTAATTATGCAAATTATAATTTTGCGGGTTTGATTTTTATTACACGATGTTATTCCTTCACCGTGAAAGTCAATCGTGAACAATTATTAAGTACGTAGTTCATTAGAAAAATTGGTGTTTTTTTTTTTTTATGATTGATACTTTACTGGTGGCCCGAAGGCCTTTCCAGTTTCACCAGGACAGGTGGGCGAGCAGAGGCTCAGCCAAGAGGGGCGGGATTAGCTAACAACTGCCCGAGCGCCTCCGAAGGAGACCTAACAACTCAAGAGCAATTGCTTCGCGAATGAATCTACTACCGGATCGGAATCGCGACCCGCTGAGAAGATCCGGCGAGAAACTCAGCGAGCTGATTCATGGGTTAGGTTGCACGGCGAACTCTTTGTCGAGTTCGACGAGTACGGTTACCGAGGTCCCTAAGCCTGCTCCTAGTGTTAGAGCTGAAGGCGTCTAATGCAAAGGTTATTGGATCTGATGGATCCGTAAGGACGTGTCTAGGGCGTCGACGGTGACTGGCTCCTGCGTGATCAGGATTCGGGGAGTAGTCAGCGGCGGCAACGATAAGGCGATTATCATGACGCATAGCCTTATCGAAGTACCGTTCCGACGCTGACTTCATGTATTTCTGGATAGATTCGAGGCCCAGGTCGTCGTGTAGGTCAACGTTCCTCACGAACCACGGAGCTCCGACGGCTAACCTGCAAAAGCGGGATTGTAGAGATTGGAGGGTGTCTATGTGTGTGCGGGCCGCGTGAGCGAACACCACACTCGCGTAAGTCATGACGGGCCTGCGGGATTCGAACACCGTTGCATCGCTATATACGAATGCACCGGACGTCTTATCCTTTAGGCCACGACGACTTCAAACGCCACGACGACTTCAAACGCCACGACGACTTGTCGCTGACGTCGAAGTGTTGTCAAGGCTCTGTGTCCGCTTGCAGAGGCAGTCTAACTTCTGTACACATAAGCCTCCGATAAGGTGGAAAAAGTTAGTGTAGGAAGCTATGGATAGGTTAATCGTAAATAATGAAAAAATACGATCAGCTTAGATTTAATCATGCTTAAAGTATATGCAAATTTTTATTTAAAAGGATTGCGTTTTGAGAAACATCTTTACGCTTGAGAGAATCGTCACTTACTAACTTTCCTTAAAGAAAAATATTTATTTTATGATGAGGCCTGGGTTTCTTTTCGCCCACATGGAATTTATTTAAACAAACAATAATTTAGATATGTAAACAACTCTACAAGTGTAGACTATTAAAACTCTCTAAACAAAATTCTTTGTATGGCCCGTGTTCGAGAAAAAGCTGAGTTATCATCAGTCAAAAGCTGAGTTTTCAGTCAAGAGCTGAATTATCAGTCAAAAGCTGAGTTATCAGTCAAAAGCTGAGTTATCAGTCAGTCGCTTTGAAAAGCGATTAACCCAAAATGTTGAATAAACAAAATCAGAAATCAAGCAACAGCAAAGCGAATTAATATATTTTAATTTCATCTTTATTTTTATTCACATTAGAGCGAAGTTATTCAATTATTGTATTATCACCAGTTTTTGATGCGTGAGAAAAATTTCAAGATATGGGACCTCTTGAAGTCGATGGAAATTACATAGGTTGAAAGATTCCTGTTGCATACCACCACACATACATACTTGCCGAGTGAATAAAAACGCGTTGGAAAGTTCCTGTATTTTTAAACAAAACTCAAATACGTTCCAGTGCTTTTCGATCTAATATTTGGCGCGCAAAATGGAAACTGTGTTACAGCCACCGAATGGATACGTAAATACATATCTACGCGAAGTAGGGATGTGGCAAACGCGCTCCGATAGCTATTTAATTACTGAGTCAGGAGTCACAGCGCGGAAATCGAATTACCCCGAAAGCTTTTAGACATCTGCAAATAGAATAAGGATGTTCGCTAATTTTCTTAACTAACCTTTTCTTTTTATTGGATACAGAGTATATATATGTACTTACAAGAGAGCTTTTTAAAGTTTAATATTTGGAAAAATATATCATAGCAATAAAATCTCTTTAGCTATTTGAATGGAGTAAGCTTAATTGAAGTTTTGAAATGTAATTTTTAAGATGCCAAAATTTCAGACAAACAAAAAGTAAAGACAGCGTCCTTTTAAAATGAGTGCAGATTAATTTAAAAAAAAAATGAAGTTATTTTAAATCTATATATATAAAAATGAATTGCTGTTCGTTAGTGTCGCTCAAACTTGAGAACGGCTAGACCGATTTGGCTAATTTTGGTCTTGAATTATTCGTGGAATTCCAGAGAAGGTTTAAAAGGTAGATAAATATGAAGGTGAGCGGAGTTAAATAAAAATAACAATTTGTTTTCCCTTTGATGTGTCGTCGGACGGATTCCTTTTGTTTGTTTTAAGTTTATTTTATACAAAAGCTTAGGTCCTTTATTTATCGATTGAGGCACTACGAAGTCTGCCGGGTCAGCTAGTTTAAAATGAAAATATTGGATCTAAATTATTATAATAAAATGTATTCTAATATTAAGGGCAACGCGATGAACTGGGCCTAGGGCGGCATCAAGCCGAAATCCGTCACTGAACACATGTATAATAATACATATATATCATAAGTGTATCTATTTTAGGGGATTTTATGACCTGGTAACTAAGACCTTTAGGTCAAGTCTTATTTTAATTTTAATGATAACTTTTTTACATGAAAACTGATATTATGAAATGAAATGAAGTTGATTATTATGAAACATGGCATGAAATGAAATGAAAACGAAATGAAATGAGATGAGATGATATGGGATGAAGTATAATCTCAGTAAAATGGTGGTTATTTACTGAGACTTTTTCAGTGGACTTTTTGGAGGATCCCGAGAAGTTACGTTCAGCGGCTTTGTTTCATTTTCCCACATTTGTGCACTTTCACAGATACTAAACAGTTAATAAACCACCGTTATTACACATTTAAATCTGAAGAAACACTAATTAGACAAAATAAAACAAATCACACAACTTCACACGCAGCGTTCCCGCCAAAAAGTACTCAAATCTATCTATAACCGTAGGTAGTGAATTATAGCAGACATTCACAAGTTTTACAGATAATATACATTTTAATATTAATAAAATCGATAAAAGCAATTCGATTGCCACGGCCGATTACCGATGTGAAATCACCCAAGGCCAATCAAAGTTGCATATAATATTCCACGCTACGATAGTTGCGTGCCATTAACGATTACAAAACACGTCACGTAACGATTATATCGATTCGGGGTTATCGTATTCGATACAACACGAAACTAATGATCGATATTCGTTTTTATTTGCGTATATTTATTGTTATGTTTCGATGCGGAATGTGGGTTCATCACTAATGTTGTTTGATTTTGTTTTGTTTTATATAATGTGGCACAATCATAATAGCAGCCTGACTGGATCAAAACCCTGTGCTTGATTTAAGGGAACGAAGATATAGAGAAGATGAGTAGTGGATTCCACCTACACTTTGAAGAGCAGGACTGTCGATTTGAGATAGAAGCTACCGCCATACCAAGTCGTTTTACAGTCTGTGTTCTTTCAATGTAATGAACTAATGATGCTAATCTATTCATTTACTTGGGGTCATTAGGTCTTAGTTATCAGGTCATAAAATTCCTTAAAAAAACCAACTCCCCTAATCTATGGTTCCTCCCAGCAATGTCAATTTGAAAGGATGGACAGTGATATTCACACTCTTATTCTTGCCCTTATCCCACACTATGGGCGCAGTATCTTATGCGCCTCTTATCATGGCCATATAAGGATTTGGCATGGGTTTTACGACCTGACGTCATCTCTTCTTGGATCATAGCGCCAGTAGTAAATATAAAGAGGGAAAAAGTCGTTGTGGTAAGGGACTGGTAAAGGACGTGGTAAAGGATAAGGCGTCCGGTGCATTCGTGTTAACTTCCGCGGTGAAGGAATAACATCGTGTAATAAAAATGATTTGAACACGTATTTAAATACTGTTGTATTGGATGGAAGATTTATAGGTGCAACATTTAAAATGTTTTTTCCGTAATACGCCAAAGTTGTTTTAGCATCATTTCAGTTTTAGTCATCGTTTTTTGGCGACGAACACGGAAATAAGTGAAAGTACACAAGAATGTTTTCGTTCGCGCCAAAAAAAAAAACAAAAAAAAAAACTATACAAAAATTGAATGAAATCGCGTTACATTCATCGATCGCCTTTTTATCTGATTGTTTTATTTACAATTTAATGTCGGCTATTCAAGTTGAGTGAGAACAGACTAATCTGTTCTTTATTTTATTTGCTTTTTTAGGCGTAGTGAGAATATAGCTTATAGTCGCTCATCGACAATAGTATTTTTTTTAATGATTGAATAATTACTGGTGACCCGGAGGCCTTTTCAGTTTCACCAGGACAGCTGGGCGAGCAAAGGTTCAGCCAGGAGGGGTGGGATTTGGTAACAGCTGCCTAAGTGCCTCCGAAGGAGACCTAACAATTCAAGAGCAGCTGCTTCGCGAATGAATCTACTACCGGATCGGAAACGCGACCCGCTGAGAAGATCTGGCAAGAAACCCAGCGGGCTGATGCATGGGTTAGGTAGCACCTCGAACTCTTTGCCGAGTTCGACGAGTACGGTTACCGGGGTCCCTAAGCCTGCTCCTAGTGTTAGAGCTGAAGGCGTTTAATGCAAGAGCTATTTGATCTGATAGATCCTTAAAGACGTGTCTAGGGCGACGACGGTGACTTGCTCCTGCGTGATCAGGATTCGGGAGTAACTCTAAGGAGCTAGCCAGGCCGCTGCCCGCGACTGTGGGTAATTTTAAAGAACCGTATGAAGACACACATGTTATAGCGCTCGGGAAACATTGTGGAGAGTAAAGAGCTCATGCCATAGTCAGATGGTACGTGACAGGAAAGATCTCTGGAAACGCACTGCGGATGAACGAAGTGGTCCTAAGTAATATGGATCAGCTTCGCTCTGGTGGGGAGCAGTGTAATAACGAAATGTCAATTCCTGTTTTGAGTTGAAATATTTTCAGAAAAAGGAGCTATTGATTTAATATTAATAACAAAGCGAAATTATAAAAACGGTAACGCGATAGGTGTCGGGTTTGGGTTTAAAATTTTTTTATGTATTTGATTTATTAATAACTTTTTATATAGACTCTGCATCCAACTATATTTTTGATGTGTTGTATTGAACTTTTTTCTAGGCGAATTGGTTCTAATACATTTTTTGTTTGTTATGCTTCTCTTGTGGTCCCATTTATCAAAATCCGATCGCTTATTTTAGTGTTATCTTTAACAATGCACATTTATTTGGTTTCAACGACTAGATTGTTATTATTCTCATTTTATTTGTTAAAGCACGACCCTTTTTTTATTTTGTTGATTTGTGGATGTCAGTTTTTTTTTTTAAAAGTTTTATGTCACCTTTTAAAGTACTTTGAGGTCTAACAATGCGAATTCGTCTTCGTCTAAGTTGATTTCACACATTTCTGTGCACTCGTTGTCTCTAATGAGCGACTACAATGAGCACGTGCGCATCTTTACCGCGGCCGTCTTAAGCTACATCCTCGACCCTGATCACGGAGAAAGATCATCAGTGTCCTTAGTGCGAGTTTTTTAACGTTATCGATAGCGTAAAAGTTAACTTAAATTGGAGTTGCATACGTTTGCCGCTAGGGGCGCTCTAATTGCTTAAAACGTTGAGTTAACTTTTACGTTATCGAGAATGTTAAAAAACTCGCACTAAGCACAATGGTATCGCCCTAGACCTGTCCTTTAGAATCCTCTGGATCCCGTCCTGGTGCTTTTAGACATTCCAATCACTGGTCGACATTCTCATCGAACTCTGCGACGGTAATTAAGCTTTCAGCGTGCAACATAACCCACAGACCTAACAAACTGAGTTTCTCGTCAGATCTTCTCAGTGGGTCCCGATTCCCAGCCGAAGGCTTATTCAGCAAAGCGCTGCTCTTACTAGGGCGGATATTAGCAACTTATTTTAGGCTGAAGCCCCTTAGCTCGCCTATCAGTCAAAGCCAGAAGCCAGAGTAATTTCTCGAGGATCCTGGCAGACACAGGATAGAAATATTCGCGATTTCCACATAGCGGCTTCAACTTTCGCGTACATCCACTTATATCACACGTAATCCTTATATTACAGCTTTAATCAAGAGAAACACATTAATAATTTAACCCGTGTCTAATTACCTGCACGTGCTAAAACTGCTAAACGAAACATGCACAAATTAATAGCGGCTAATGTCGTTATTAAGAGTTTGTTTAAAAGACGCTGACGGCCCGGCGGTGTTTCGGGTCCCTCTTTCACAGAGATCGAAGGTTCTAAGCAGACGCGTGCTTTAAGGAAGATTTTATATGTGATCCTCCCGATCCACTAACGGTGCTTTAGGTAACTCAAGCACCGGTTCTCATCGAAACCGTCGCTCGCGACGAAGGGCTCGGCGAGTAAATTAACCCACAGACACAGCCTACTGAGTTTCTCGCCGGATCTTTTCAGTAGGCCGCGTTCCTGACCCGGTGGCAGATTTTGCGAAGTACTGCTCTTGCTAGGGCTAGTGTTAGCAACGTCCCAGGTCTGAGCCCCGTGAGCTCACCTACTCGCTCGGTTATGCTTAGCCCTTTAGGTTACAAAATTAGGTAGGGAAAAAAAAGCAAGTACGCTAAAATCGCCTAATCCGCATCCTTAAACTTCATAACATACTGAAGAGACAACTGTAATAGCTATTTGTTAATAAATGTTCGAGTTGAAGAGGATATCCAATTTGTTTCATCTATAATTTACATTCTTAACACATAATGGACAAATGGCATTTACGTTTCTATTCCCGTTTTTATTTTGATAGGCTGATAATAGACAAATATGAGGTTCGTACAAAAATGTACAATACTTTAACCTTAATATTATTTATGGTTTTTAGGTTAATAAATAATTAAATAAAAAAACTTACCTAGAACAGTAAGACATCGTTTCCCGATAAGACGTACGAGCGCCATCACATTGAACAATTTACGTCACGCACTTTCACTGCGAACGGAGCGACAACAACGGCCTCCCGAGGCTGAATGCACTCCAGAGTTCAACGCACGATCGACACGATTAAAAAAAAAAAACAACAAAAAAAAAAACCATCAACTTCGGGAACTCGAAATTTGAAATTTTTCGGCGGGAACAGCCGGACGCGACGCCGCCAATGGATTGAAGGCGGTCGCGAGAACCGCTCGCTTTTACTTTCTTTAGACACACACACACAGTGGGGAGTCAGGCCATTGTCGCGGATGTTGATCTTAATATTGTACTGACATAATATTAGTTGCGTAATTTAAAGGCCCGTCATTCGTTTGCCGTCAACGCTGAATGCAATACCGTGGATGAAGGCGAAACGAAAATTTTTGTATTAACGATCTCGCTGTGTACGCTATCAAATCATCCAATGGCGGTCTGTTTGGTAAATTTTTTTTTTTGCTTAGCGGGGTAGACGAGCTCACAGCCCATCTGGTGTTAAGTGGATACCGGAGTCCATAGACATCTACAACGTAAATGCCGCCACCCACCTTGAGACATGAGTTGTAAGGTCTCACTTTTGACAGTACAACGGCTGCCCAACCCTTCAAACCGAAACGCATTATTGCTTCACGGCAGAAATAGGCAGGAAGGTGGTATCTACCCGTGTGGACTCATAAGAGGTCCTACCACCAGTAATTACGCAAATTATAATTTTGCGGGTTTTTGACTTTTATTACACGATGTTATTCCTTCACCGTGGAAGTCAATCGTGAACATTTGTTAAGTACGTATTTCATTAGAAAAATTGGTACCCGCCTGCGAGATTCGAACACCGGTGCATCGCAACAACGAATGCACCGGACGTCTTATCCTTTAGGCCACGACGACTTCATGGCAAACCTGACAGGAATGTAATTAAACAATATTTTGGTTATCATCGTGAACGGTGTTAGGATATTAGGCCAAAGTGATAAAATAATTAGGAACATAGTCATTAGTCATTGAGACGTGTGCAAATTTTAAAGTTAATCCGACGTGTTGAAATAAATGAAAACTACGTTGAAAGATATCTTTGTCCTTTGTCCTATATCTAACAGAAGATTTCGGTAAAAGCTGGTGGTAGGACCTCTTGTGAGTCCGCGCGGACTTGCTGGTGGTAGGACTTCTTGTGAGTCCGCGCGGGTAGATACCACAACCATGCCTATTTCTGCTGTGAAGCAGTAATGCGTTTCGATTTGAAGGGTGAGGCAGCCGTTGTAACTATACTTGAGACCTTAGAACTTATATCTCAAAGCGGGTGGCGCATTTACGTCGTAGATGAGCTCCAGTAACCACTTAACACCAGGTGGGCTGTGAGCTCGTCCACCCATCTAAGCAATAAAAAAAAGCTGATTAAAGTGAGTTAAAAAGTATTTCTTTTACCTTATTTATGAAGGACGCGTAGTAATTTTGCCGAAGCAGCCACTATCAAACTGTTTATTTCCGATAAGTATTCTTTCGTTGTATACCCCTTATTAGAATATGTATGTGTTTATTTGTTGTAATAAAAATATATAAATAATAAACGGAAAAAAA
The DNA here is from genome assembly GCF_030269925.1 of Bombyx mori. Taxonomy (NCBI): domain Eukaryota; kingdom Metazoa; phylum Arthropoda; class Insecta; order Lepidoptera; family Bombycidae; genus Bombyx; species Bombyx mori. The sequence continues at coordinate 12,625,708 of NC_085113.1, forward strand.
ATTTGAGAGACCAGAGTCGCAGCTAGACGGAAAGTGTAAGTTTATTATTCTTCAATATATAAATACATTTGTGGTCACACTTTGTTTATTCGTGACCCCGCATTCTAATACAAATATACTTAGCGGACGTCAACCCCCGTCGATTATCATTTGTAATACATTGCGTGCCGTATAAATATAATCTTTTCGCATTAAAAGTGTACAATATCCAAAAATATTCGAAATTGAGTTAATATGCGGAATCATTTGGTATCACCAGTATTTTTCTCATAAATACTGTCAAAAGTGCGTAGTTTAGTTTTAGTTTTTTTTTAGTTTACCTATATTTTGACTACTATTAACAAAATTAAATACATAATTTTTACTTACTTTAAAAAACAGATAATGTAACTGGTAAAAACTAAAAAATAAATTTTGCGAAGATGATTAATATTAAAAATATATTTTATGCTTTAAGCCTTTAAAACCGCAAAAATAGGAAACGACTTGTCGTTGCCGAGTGTTGTGGCATCGATGCTCGGCGACGACGAGTCGTGGAAGGCGATGCTCGACTTCTGCGAATGCACCATCTCGCAGAAGGAGGCGGCGGGGCGCGTGAGAGACGCACAAGCCCGCCGCCGTCGAGCGGGGGCCAGGGAGGCGGATCTCGCCCTAGCCCTGGCCCTCTAAGTGTTTCGGGTCCCCCTCATATGTCGGTCTGGGGCCCGGCGAGGGGGGCCTAAGAAGACGACGTGCAAGCTGCTCTGCACGCGTTTTACCCAAGAGCATCCGGGTGATGGAAGGCCGGCTATCCTCGACCCACGCTGGTTCTGACCTAGCGGGGTATTTCGTAGGATAACCTATTCAAACCGGCGCCATCTAGGCGGGCTTCGGACAGCCTGCCGACCGAGAGGGCTGGTGGTCGTGGCGCCGACGATCGCTGGCCCGGCGTCCCGAGGGGGAGGGTGATGGGAGAGATGTGCTCCGCACTAAACGCTTCACTCTCCTCCCCTTGCCTTTTCATGAGTTCTGTCTCATGCGAGGGTTGGACGTTGGTTGTTGAGCGACAGGAGGTTTTAGTCGGTTCGACTCCGACATGCCCCACCCTCCATCCCCAGTGGAGGATGGGAGTCCGGCGATTTCCTCCTGACAAAAAAAAAAGCCTTTAAAACACTCTCCTGTAAAATTTAGTAAGCTTTGAGATTATACAGTTTTAATGCGAGAAGACGTTTTGTCGTGTTTTAGGTTTTTAGATATGGAAGGATTGCGGCTGCTCCAAAAACCTAGTTACTTAGATACGACGAATAGGCGAACTTAGGTTATCAGCCAAGAGGGAAAGGTTTGCTAACAACTACTCGAACACCACAGAATAGGCCTAAAAGCTCAAGAGTGCATTACCATTGCCCCTATCACCGGATCGGAATCACCCACTGAGCAAATCTGGTGAGAAACTCAACGGGCTGATGTTACGGTATGGTACACCTCAAACTCTTCAACGAGTATGGCAAGGTCGTTGACCTGTGTATTGGTTGCTACCACCAGCCTGACAGCATTATTGGTGGATCAGGTGGACCTGTGAGGACATGTCCGGGGCGCGCTGTAACCATCATCTCAAGAATCAGCTATTGCTTTTTTATTTGGTTTCTTATTCCAGAACAATTTCCCTTTGTTATACATAACTGTGTATAGTCTAGAGGTATTTTATGTATATAAAGATGAATTGCTGTTCGTTAGTCTCGCTAAAACTCGAGAACGGCTGGACCGATTTGGTTAATTTTGGTCTTGAATTATTTGTGGAAGTCTAGAGAAGGTTTAAAAGGTAGACAAATATGAAAATGCTCGGAATTAAATAAAAACAAGCAATTTTGTTATTTCTTTGATGTGTCCCGATCAGACAGATTCCTTTTGTTTGTTTTAAGTTTATTTTATACAAAAGTTTAGGTATTTTATTTATCGATTGAGGCACTACGAAGTCTGACATCTAGTAATTGATATATTTTTCATATTCGGGATATTCATATTCGGGACATCTAGTAATTGATATATTTTTAAGGCAAAGAGGAAAAAAAATACAAAACAAACACGAAGGTCTCATGTAAAAACCCCATTACTCAATTGTTATGCGTCTGCTTACGCAGAACACATTGCAACATCGAATACTTAATAATTACAAAATTTAATTGTGATATGTTGACGGCTTCGCTACGGGCTTACGAGGCTTTTGGGCCAAGTTAGCCTTATTGTTTTTTTTCCCTACTTTCCCTGGTAAATTAAGAGGTAGTTCCAGCTACGCGCGGATGGGTAGGTGAGCTCACGGGCTCAACCTGAGAGAATTTGTTAACATTAGCTCTAGCAGAAGCAGTGCTTTGCGGAATCTAACATTGGAACGGAATCGCGACTCCCTGAGAAGATCCAGCGAGAAACTCAGTGGGCTAGCCATATTTTCTTTATCTCCGTTGCCATAGTTAACTTAAATTACTACTTTTTAATTTTTTTTCCTTTGTTCACTCTCTACTTATATGTGACTAGCTGTACCCGTCCGCTTCGCTGGGCATTTAAAATTAACATTATTATTTCTCATCCACACAAAGATTTTCTTCATTAACGCCCCGGCAACTGATGTAGGGAGTCCAACACTCATGTAAATATTAGCCTATCCATTAAGTACATGTATTTTCTACATGGATACCAATGTTCAAGTCAATCGGATGCATTTTTCAGTAGTTATAACGGAACATCCGTAAAAAACACCGTAGATTTATATATTAGTAGGTATAGATTTTGATGGTAGAAGCATGTTTGGTTATTGTTTTATCTATTTTTTTTAATATTATATGTTTGTATTGTACTATTGGTTTCCCAAATAAATAAATAAATAACAAAATAAATAATTGCGCTTGTCGTAAGGGTTCCACTCCAAGGCTTGCCTCGGGATGTGTGTGGGCTCTCTAGCGAGAATATAGCCTATTCATGTCCATTTTACTGGTGGTAGGACGTCTTGTGAGTCCGCACTTGTAGGTACCACCACCCTGCCTATTTCTGCGGTGAAGCAGTAATGCGTTTCGGTTTGAAGGGCGGGGCAATCGTTGTACTGTTAAAGACCTTACAATTCATGTCTCACGGTGGGTGGCGGCATTTACGTTGTAGATGCCTGTGGGCTCCGGTAACCACTTAAAACAGGTGGGCCGTGAGCTCATCCATCCATCTTAACAATATTTAAAAAAAAAACGACACATAGTCTGCTTGTCAATTGTTAAGAAACTAGGGTATGGCTCTGGTTGTCCTTCCTCGCACTTTAACCATTCATTACAGTGAAGCTTGATCAATGAATGCTTTTTTTTAAATACGCTTTTATTATTACCTTTAGACGTATGTATGTTTGTAACGGAATCTTTGAACATGATTTTGACCCCCTTCAAAACTTACGAAAAAACGAAAATGGGGTGCATGGTATCAGTAGTTTTAAATACTTTATGAACAGATATGAATAGAAGGGTTATTTTGATAATATCCTGAAAAGCACCCCACGCTTTTGATGTGAAACATCTATAGCCGCACGTAAAACCGCACGTAAAACTATTTCTGGCGTGGCGACGCATGCCGTGGCGACGCGTCGCCATGCGCAATCGACTGTGCGATTCTCTCCCACTCGATCCGGCGTTAAGCCATCTCTCTCGCTACACTGAGCTCGGATACCTATAGTGTATACACCGTAGTGTATACAGTGTTATTTACTACAGTACACATAACATGTGTTTTACTTGAAAACAAATTATTTTTTCGTAATATTTTATTTTATCATTATGACATATTTAGTTCCTATCACAATCTGTTCTTTTCTGTATATTACTTTTACAAAATAATGTCGATGTTTCACATCTGCCAGGCGTCCCGTGACGGCTCACATTTTTTTTACAATAATATAATTTTTCTTACTCTTTTTTAAATTCAAATTTATTAAAATTTATTTTCTATTTTTTAGTTGGATTTTCTATAAAAGCGTATTTTGTTACTTTCTTTAAACTATTATTTTCAGTTATACGGCTACAGTTCCACAGTTTGTGAACAGGTTTGTTTAGTTAACAGACGCCTCATTGTGATTATTCAAAGCATTGTACTCAAGTGATCTTGTCCCAAATATCCGCTTCAACGCACACAATACCAATATCCCCTGGGCTCCAACAAAGGTGTTTCGCTAAAGAAAATATTAAATATTTTCCAAGCCGGAAACTTTCATAGCTCCCGTCCTGTTCTTTAAGGCATCCTTCCTCACCTTTTGTGAGAGCGCCATTTGTATTCAGAAGCACCTCGAGAGCTTTTGTGCGATTCAAGCGCTTTATTCAGCATTCCTGAATATCATATTAGAACATATATTCGTATCACGGACTCGTTTTATTCGAAGCGCCTGAAATTTTATTGTGAGCAATAATACGATTGCTATTAGCTTCGGGAAAGTATTTTTATTGGATTTTTATTGCACTTTATTTATAGCGACCCGCCCTCGCTTCGCTTCGGAAACATTAAAACACACATGAAACCAAAAAAATAAAATAAAAAATTTTTAAAAAAAAGTAGCCTATGTTCATCAGGGACAATGTCGGCTTCTAATGGAAAAATAATTTTTCAAATCGGTCCAGTAGTTTCGGAGCCTATTCGAAACAAACAAACAAACAAACAAATCTTTCCTCTTTTTAATATTAGTATAGATTGTTCGTGATTTATCTATGAGGGATATGTTTATATTACGTTATGTACGTTAAATGATAAGAGAAAGCGTAACTAATTCTTACGCACAATATGTTTGTGTTAAAAGTTTTATTAGATGAATCCATGAAAACATTAAGATTTATATAAATAAAATACAATATATATAAAATTATCATGTCACAATGTTAGTTACCATACTCCTCTGAAACGGTTTAACCGATTTTTATGAAATTTTATGTGCATGTTTAGTAGGTCTGAGAATCGGCTACTATCTATTTTTCATACCCCTAAGTGATAAGGGTTGCGGGTTGTCCACCCCTAACATTTATTTTTATTTTTGGACTTTTTTTTGTTATAATGAGGCATTACCTAGGTATGTGGTTGAATGAGGTTTTGTTATTTTTATACTCCCTAATCATTCACAGCGCTACATGATTCTTTCACTCATATTATACCACATCCTTACACACTTACAATAAGTTACTTTTTTTACACTAGAAATTCCCTAGAAATCTTATATATGGCAAAACAACGTTTGCCGGGTCAGCTAGTAATATAACTAGTCAGGTCATAAGTATTGTCACACAGTAAAAACTTTATTAACTTAATTTTAGAATGCTGGCCACAAAAAAGTTTATTGAATTCGAATTTCGAATTGTTCATAAAAATAAAAATGTATACTTTTAGAATTTTACTCATTTTTAAATATGGAGTGGACGCTTAAAGAAGACCGTGTTGCAGTTATTGCGTTGCATCGTTGCGGTTACGTGCCAATTCAAATTTTTAACATACTGAAAAATTTGAATATAACCAAAAGATTCGTTTATCGTACCATCAAACGATACAATGAAGACTCTAGTGTAGATGACAGGTCAAAAAGTGGTCGCCTTCGGTCTGTTAGGACTCCAGCAGTGATAAAAGCTGTGAAGGCGCGAATTCAAAGAAATCCCAAACGTAAGCAGAAACTGTTGGCCCTTCAGATGGGGTTAAGCAGAACCACGGTGAAAAGGGTGTTAAATGAAGACTTAGGGCTTCGGGCATATCGAAGAAAAACAGGACATCGTTTGAATGCTCGTCTATTGGACCTGAGACTGAAGAGATGCCGCGCTTTGTTGAAGCGGTATGCGGGAAAAAAATATCGGGAAATTCTTTTTTCGGATGAAAAAATTTTTACCGTAGAAGAGAGCTACAACAAACAAAATGATAAGGTGTACGCACACAGTAGTGAAGAAGCGAGCAACCGTATTCCGCGTGTCCAACGAGGTCATTTTCCATCCTCGCTCATGGTATGGTTGGGAGTTTCTTATTGGGGCTTAACGGAGGTACATTTTTGTGAGAAAGGTGTAAAAACGAATGCAGTTGTGTATCAAAATACAGTCCAGACGAACCTTGTGGAACCTGTTTCTCATACCATGTTCAATAACAGGCACTGGGTATTCCAACAAGATTCGGCGCCAGCTCATAGAGCGAAGAGCACACAAGACTGGCTGGCGGCGCGTGAAATCGACTTCATCCGGCACGAAGACTGGCCCTCCTCCAGTCCAGATTTGAATCCGTTAGATTACAAGATATGGCAACACTTGGAGGAAAAGGCGTGCTCAAAGCCTCATCCCAATTTGGAGTCACTCAAGACATCCTTGATTAAGGCAGCGGCCGATATTGACATGGACCTCGTTCGTGCTGCGATAGACGACTGGCCACGCAGATTGAAGGCCTGTATTCAAAATCACGGAGGTCATTTTGAATAAACTTTAGTGTCATAAGAATCTATGTTTTGTTAAGTTCATTTTGGTATATGAATGGTTACATAATGAATAAACTTGTTTCAATTATTTTACATTAAACATGTGACAGAATTTATGACCTTTTTTTTTTTTTTTAACGCTGGGGAATCCATTTACGGATACCCGGTCGAGGGGGGTAACGGACCGGGTTATGTCGGACTCCGGCGCCTCCTGAGAGGAAGAAGGGGAGAAGAGAAGGACCGAGGTCCTTCACCTCCCCCAATTTCTCACAGGAGACTACGCCTTGAAAAAGGCGCGCGAAGCACTTGCCCCGCAGAACGACTACCGACTAAACCCCATCGAGCTCCACCACACCGACTACACGAAACTTACGGTACCGCGATGCGCGCCGAAAGTCTCGCCTTAGGCGGTACCCGTACTGATGTTAAGACGGGATTTCATCCCCGGGAAAATCCCGTAGAACCTCGTCTCGGGAGACACACCGTGAGCGGCGCACAGGAGCCACCTTGCACCGCTTCACCACCGGACCAACAGTCGAGTGCCGGGCGCCCCCGCACCCGGCACTCGATAGTCCCTAAGAATTTATGACCTGACTAGGTATATAAAAATGAACTGCTGTGCGTTAGTCTCGCTAAAATTCGAGAACGGCTAGACCGATTTGGCTAATTTTGGTCTTGAATTATTTGTCGAAGTCCAGAGGTTTAAAAGGTAGATAAATATGAAAATGATCGGAATTAAATAAAAATAACAATTTTGTTTTTCCTTTGATGTGTCCCCCGTCGGACGGATTCTTTTGTTTGTTTTAAGTTTATTTTATACAAAAATTTAGGTCGTTTATTTATCGATTGAGGCACATAATAAACAAATATACATACATATACATATATACACAGTAAGTACCTAGAAGTTTGAAGTCGAAAATAAACATCACAATCAGTAAATTAAGGAAGATTGAACTAAACAAACGTACTAATGGAATTACGAAACGCAAGATCAATCTAAGTTACGTTCAATACGAGGAAGGAATCGATTTGTTGACGGCCGCAACGCCGGAAGACTTCCGGGTACGCGGCAGGAGTCTCCGCGCCCGGCCGGGAACTAGGGCAGACGGTCAACGACTCTGGACCAATTTAAAAGCAACAGCGTTAAATGTAACTGGTTGCGCTGGTATAAAACTTAGTTTTTTTTTTTTTATTGCTTAGATGGGTGGACGAGCTCACAGCCCGCCTGGTGTTAAGTGGTTACTGGAGCCCATAGACATCTACAACGTAAATGCGCCACCCACCTTGAGATATAAGTTCTAAGGTCTCAGTATAGTTACAACGGCTACCCCACCCTTCGAACCGAAACGCATTACTGCTTCACGGCGGAATTAGGTAAGGTGGTGGTACCTACCCGCACGGACTCACAAGAGGTCCTACCACCAGTAAAAAACGATACGGATACTTTACGATTAACAATTGAAATAAATTTGTTTTCGCATTCATCAGGTCGCTCGCGCTAATAACTTGAGACATCGGGTGGCACGCCGGCGGCATTCACCGTCAAACTTGTCACAGAGGCGATGCGGCGCCGCCCTCGTTCTTGGCCCCATGCGATAAACTAAAAGCTCCACGCTTTTACGAGACTGTTAAACCATTTGCTTTTTTTATTTCTTCCGAAGGCGGTCGGGTCTGTCGCCCACCTGATGGTGAATGGTCGTTCATATACATTAGTAATGTCAGCGATATAAAAAGTCTGGTCTATCACAACGGATCCATTTTAAACCTCACTCAAAGAAACGTCAGGGTGATTAGCGATCCATGTTCCCTGTTTAAGTAAAGGCGAAAGAACTGGATGCGAACTATTCTACGCTATGAATACAGGAGAGATAGAATTGTGTCGAAGGCTGTGTCACCGGAAAAGGCTATGTCACCGGCAAAAACTCGCCTGCAGAGAATCAAGTTTTATCCGGCCGAAAACACGCCAAACTACTTCGAAAACAAAATGTACTCGAATGAAATTAAGTTGAGACTTTGGACAGCGGAGCCGAGGGAGTCAATACGTGATAGTCGCCGCTTGAGTAGCTTTAGAAATTCGGTCCAAGTTTCAAATGTATCCGAAGAATTACTAATCTACCCTTCGAAAGGAAACGCTCTCAGGTTGAGCCCGTGAGCTCACCTACTCGTCCGGACCGTAGCTGCAATAGCACCTTAGGATAGGTACGAATGAGTTGAAATGCGGTACCATTCATTGTTGGTATTTCTCGGAAGGTTTTTGGTATAACGCCGTAAACATTCGTCCACTAAAAAGACACAATGTTACAGCACAGTGTGGCCGGGCACTATTAAATCAATACATAAAAAGTTATTTAAAATGTACTGTATTTTTAAGTACCGCTGGTCTGACGCTGCGGAAGGAAATTTACGTGAGCTCCAAGTGCCGGACCGGCAAGGCGTTGCGCAGCGTCGGGATGAATGAATGAATGAATGAATGAATGGATGAATGAATGAAACGTTTATTGTCGGAGAACAAGACTCACTTCGGGGTCATAGAGCCAGCGCAGTAGTAGTAGTATTTTTTTATTACTTATATCCAGAAACCATAGACATTAGCAACGTAAATGCCGCCACCCACTTGACTGACTTGAGTTCAAATTCTCAGGTTTACAGTGAAACGGCTACCCCATCCTACAAACCGAAACGCAGTACTGATTCATCCGGCGTCTTATCCTTTAAGCCCCGACGCGGCGACGACTTCTTTTTTTTTTTTTTAAATCCCTGATCCATGGTCACACTACAGCCTTGTAAAGTTTTTCAATTAACTGAAAAACGATGTCTTTATCGCTTCGTAAATCAGAACGGTGTTTACATTGCGCAAAAATGTTCAACTTGCGTTAGTATAGTTTTTTTTTGTCATAAAGACTATGGGTACCTCAACTCCACTGCCAAGTTCAATAACAACAGTGTGCTTAGTGCGTGCTTTTTAACGTTCTCGATAGGGTAAAAGTTAAACGTCCGTCTGGTGTAGTGGTAAGTGACATGGTCACTACACAAGGGGGTCGCGGGTTCGTATCCCGCCAAGGGAAGATATTTGTATGATAATAATAAATGTCTTTTCCAGGGTTATGGATGTATATTAAATATATTTATGTGTATAATAAAAATCACACATTTATATCCGTTATCTGGTACCTGTAACACAAATTCTTTACGAACTTATCACGGGACCAGTTAACGTGGCGTGATTGTTTAAAAAGAAACTCAAATTTGTATGATGTTGGAACAGCGCCCCTAGCGGCAAACGTAGGCAAACGTTCCAACTCCATACAAATTTGAGTTAACTTTTACGCGATCGAGAACGTTCAAAAACTCTCACTAAGCACACAGATGTTCACAGTTTTAAGACAACTCTGTCGTGCAAATAATCAAAGTCTTCATGATTTTCCTTTTGCTTTAAATTCAGTTTTAATGCATATTTCTATTACATCAAATGGGTACTCAATCCATGTGACTCGCTCGCAAGACGCTACCTGTTATTAAGTGTACAAACATAACATTAATGTCAGCTCTCGCTTTAAGCCATGAGGCTGTAGTACCAAGCAACTTTAAACGGGGATGGTGATGGTAGGATTTTTTGTGATTGAGTATGGGTAGTTAGTTACCATCACCCTGCCTATTTCAGCCGTAAAGCAGTAATGCGTTTCGGTTTGAAAGGCGGGGCAGCCGTTGTAACTATACTGAGACCTTAGAACTTATATCTCAAGGTGGATGGCGGCATTTACGTTATAGACGTCTATGGGCTCGGGTAACCGCTTAACACCAGGTGGGCTTTGATCTCGTCTACCCACCTATGCAATAAAAAATAAAAAAAAAGTAAAATTTTAAAATTTTGAAGCTTACATTCTGATTAAGCTGTGTCAGCTGTGTGTGTGTGTATGGAAGTCATTAGTGAGCACGTGCAATATGAAGTTGCGTACAAAATACACGTGCTAGAAATGAAATAATTTTAATGAAATTATGCAGTTGAGAATTCGATATGACTTGGCAACAGAAACAATGTGACGCTTGAGTGAAGGACTTAAAACAGAACTATCGCTTTAATAGAGAGATATAGAGACAATTTTACAAAATTGACAACTATTACACATAGAATAAGGTAGATTTTAGTTTTAAATGCTATCCAGGTGCGAACCAGGCGACCTGTGACCTCTTCCACTCATCGAAGCAATAAATATGTAAAATAAAATTCACTGGAAACAATTCAGGTGTAGTTAAGCTCTGCAAATAAAATACCGAGAAATTTGAAAAAGGTCATATTTCAATAATAAAACTTTCGATTGTAGGTATTTGGACCTAGTACATTGCTCGTTGCTGTAATTCATTAACACACACACACACACACACACACACACACACACACACACACACGCACGCACGCACGCACGCACGCACGCACGCACGCACGCACGCACGCACGCACGCACGCACACACACACACACACACGTACGTACTATATTCTTACAGATCCCTCTGCCTGGTTAACTTTCTTTACCTGGTGACTTATCACTGAACCACTGACTTTTGTAACACAGGTTTTCCTAGCATAAAAGTCAGGGAATTTTGTTATTGTATACCTCATAAAAAAGCCATGTATATTATTATACTAGTGTTAAGAATTCTTGTACGTGTTTGCATTTTAAGAGGCTTGAATAAATATTATTATTATAAATGATTCATTTGATTTTTGATTACCTGGTCAGTGATAGATGACATGATAAATCCCCAGACTAGAGACATCGGTTATATCGGGATAGCATCCAATACCTGTTTCCCTTTCATCCATCCATACTTCTGTTATTAGCTTAATGTCTAGCACCTTTTTTTTATTGTTCAGATGGGTCGACGAGCGCACAGCCCACCTATTGTTAAGTGGTTACCGGAGCTCATAGACATCTACAACGTAAATGCCGTCATCCACCTTGAGATATGAGTTCTAAGGTCTCAGTATAGTTACAGCGGCTGCCCCACCCTTCAAACCGAAACGCATTACTGCTTCACGGCAGAAATAGGCAGCGACTTGACTCACAAGACGTCCTATCACCAGTAAAAGTCCTTCACACTAGTTGCGATTCATATCATCATAATTCTCCTGCCCTTCTCCCTATCACCTGGGATTGGCGCAAGATGTTTTCTCCTTCCATACTCCTCTATCATATATCATTTCTTCACTCACTCCCCTCTTACACATATCATCTTTCACGCAATATATGATTTTTTTCTTAGGTATCCCTTCTCAGGTTCTTTTTGGTAGACTTTTACGTTTGATTTCACACATAACGTACTAATACTATCTTGAGGCCTGACAGTGAGCGTCACGAATGATTTTCCTAAGACTCATAATAACTATGTTGATGAGATTGGCTTTGGAATTTTTATGTCCTGTTTTTGCTGTGACGAGAATTTAACTGACGAATTCTATTATCATTTTGTTGTTGTGAAGGAATCGAGTTATGGGTGTGTGAAGCGTGTGATGTTCCTTGCGATACAGACCCCGCGAAATGAGTGATCTAATCGATGTTTAATGCAATTTTTACTGGTGGTAGGACCTCTTGTGAGTCCGCACGGGTAGGTACTACCGCCCCGCCTATTTCTGCCGTGAAGCAGTAATGCGTTTCGGTCTGAAGGGTGGGGTAGCCGTTGTAACTATACTGAGACCTTAGAACTTTCAAGGTGTATGGCGCATTTACGTTGTAGATTACTATGGGTTCCAACAACCACTTAACACCAGGTGGGTTGTGAGCTCGTACACAAATCTGGGCAATAAAAAAAAAATCGCTGTCAAGTACAACATCCCTACCGACGTTTGACTTGCCCGATGAATCGTCTGTGAGGTATTACGGCATATGAAAACTCCATTGTAGTCGGAACTCGAAGGATTAACCGGTGGATAGCAAGCAAGTCTACTTCTTGTTTGTGAAATTAAGATTAATCTATCTTTTCTTCATAAGTATTGATTGAGTAAGGCGACGACCTGACTTGGACGTCGATAATGACATTCAATAGAAAGTTGCATTTGCATTCCATTGTACAACAGCATTTAAACAGGCAAGGTAGTGGTAACTATTCGTGTGAGCTCCAAGCACGCTCTACCACCATTAATAAATGCTGTCTTTGCTACTCTTTGGATCCTAAGATTAATAAACAGCATTGTACTGCGCACTGCGTTGTCTACCTGAAATAATCCTTCAGCGGAGACTCCCGGGTCGGATGCTGCGCGCTCTCTCGCGATCAATAATGTCCCCCCTTCGATCCCTCTCGCCCCGCAGGCTCAGTGCCGCGCCCGTAACCATCAGCTCAACATCCTTCGCCCGGTCTCATACAGAAGGGTATCTTTTTTTTGTAATACAAAAGTTCTAGTGTCGCGCCAGACCCTGCCGGAGATGGGATTTTGTTGAGGTAAGTCTTTCAATACCTCCTTATCTTTTCATGAGTTGGTCGGAAATGAAAAATATTAGGAGCAATCGGAATTGGAAATGATATTTATTTTCGGTTCAATAATAATTATTAAATAATCAGGTTAAAGACCTTTCGTGTGGGCTCTCTTGAGAGAAACACGTTTACCTATGGTATATTAATGTGTCAATCAATTCTGTAAAAGCATAAACTTGCTTTTTCCTCTTCTCTCTTTTTTGTCATTATTATTCTTCCTTTCCGTCTTCTAAATAGGTTGTAGTTTTCTAAGTAGATGTGATCGTGGCCTTTGTATTAGCCACAAAGTTTTTAATCATTATTGTACAAAAAAATATTAGAACAAAAGATACAGTTCGAACGGTAGGTACATGCAAGAGAGGACTTTAACTCAGACATGAGTTTTTTTTCTCTCTCCGGAAACCGAAACAAGGGGGGAGCCTAAATTAGCGTTAAAAAAAAATTGTACATGAAAAAATTTGGTTTTAACCAAATAAAAAACAAGTATATGCTTAATTTTTTAAAATTCATGGTAAGTAATTGTAATTCAACCTTAGAAGTGAAGATTTCTTGAGTGAGTGAAATTTGATTGGATGGAGATCAAATATTGAACCAGAACCACAGAGTTAGGGACTGCAAACAGCTTTCCGTTATATCGGCAATGCAGTCTTTATCCCTGGTTTTGCGGTCATTGGGCCACACTAGTGATACGCAAGCTTTGTGTTTGCTTGCCCTGTATGGAAATAAAAAGCACTTTTAGTAGCGTCGATGTCAAAGCAGCACTTGGTGTTAGAACAATGATCGTGTCAAAACCATCACCGTTATATTGTCCTTTTAAATATCTGTTGTTTGCAATCCTTCAATGAAAACTACTTGAATAGGCGTATTTTATTTCAAACCAGATGCACTTAAAGCATATGATCCATTCAGAGAATCTCCCCTTCATCTTGCTTTTAAAGCGCGCAACGTTAAAAAAGCGCACTTTGAAATCCATTCTGAATTGTAATGAAGGCTTAAAACAAAATTTCCGTGAATTTAGCAGATTATTTTTTCTGTCTATAGCTTCACTGCATTTTCTCTCGTGGTTGACCTGAAAGCTACTAAAGAATTCATCGGAAAATGGAAAGAATTATTACCACACTCTTGTTATCACCATACAAAAACACATGGTTGCTGTGTGGGACACTTTGCTGGTGGTAGGACCTTTTGTGAGTCCGCACGGGTAGGTACCACCGCCCCGCTTATTTCTGCCGTGAAGCAGTAATGCGTTTCGGTTTGAAGGGTGGGGCAGCCGTTGTAACTATACTGAGACCTTAGCACTTATATCTTGAGGTGTGTGGCGCATTCACGTTGTAGATGTCTATGGGCTTCAGTAACCACTTAACACCAGGTGGGCTGTGAGCTCGTCCACACGTCTAAGCAATAAATAAAAAAAAAACTAAGATTAAAATCGTGATTTCAACGTCATGTGTCAAGGTGCTTCCATTCACGTAACGTTTCTCTACGGACTCTCGAAGCAATAGTCAAAACCTAACTTGACAAACATTTCGAATATATTCTTCAGTATTTCACTGAAGGTATATTCAAATATTCGGTTTGAAGGGTGGGGCAGTCGTTCTAACTATACTTGAGATCTTAGAACTCGTATCTCAAGGTGGGTGGCGCATTCACATTGTAGATGTCTATGGGCTCAAGTAACCACTTAACACCAGGTGGGCTGTGGGTAAGTCGTCGTGGCCTAAAGGATAAGACGTCCGGTGCATTCGTGTTGAAGCGATGCACCGGTGTTCGAATCCCGCAGGCGGGTACCAATTTTTCTAATGAAATACGTACTCAACAAATGTTCACGATTGACTTCCACGGTGAAGGAATAACATCGTGTAATAAAAACCAAACCCGCAAAATTATAATTTGCGTAATTACTGGTGGTAGGACCTCTTGTGAGTCCGCACGGGTAGAGGTACCACCACCCCGCCTATTTCCGCCGTGAAGCAGTAATGCGTTTCGGTTCGAAGGGTGGGGTAGCCGTTGTAACTATACTGAGACCTTAGAACTTATATCTCTAGGTGGGTGGCGCATTTACGTTGTAGATGTCTATGGGCTCCAGTAACCACTTAACACCAGGTGGGCTGTGAGCTCGTCCATCCATCTAAGCAATAAAAAGTCCACCCTTCTTCTTCGTCGCTTTCTTCATTGCTGAAGGTCGTGTCCCTGAAACTTGACCGTGGCCTGTCTCGTGAGCTGTTTCCATCTCGTCCGGTCCTCAGCTTCTCGAATGGCGGTTGCGACTGCCAGCCCAGTTAGGGCGGTTATTTGATCACAACAACGGCTAGGTGATCGGCCGCGGGGTCTCTTTCCTTCTACTTTGCCCGTCACAATCACTTTGTCCAAGTTATCTGACTGTCGGCGGGCAATATGACCGAAGTAGCTAAGGATCCTCTGGTAACAGATTGTTGAGAGCCTGACTCGGATGCGAAGCTGATCCAGGATAGATTTATTTGTCCTCTTGGCCGTCCACGGAATTTCATAATTTCATAATTCCACCCATCTAAGCAATAAAAAAAAAAAGAATTCTGGTACACATTTCTCTAATGAATACGCACTTAGCTAATGTTCACGAATGACTTCCACAGCGTAGTGAAAAACAAATTAAGCCTGGACAAAATATAACTTGCGTACATAATTGCAATACAATTGAAACACCTTAATAAACCTCTGATCTCAACTTAAGTGATGGCATCCACGTTGTTCATATTTATAATCTCCGTCTTGGGTCGTGAGCTCGTTCATAGATATAAAAATAATAAATAAATAAACATTTTTTTCTAGATGAAAATTTTTGTTTATTTTATGGAGAGTAGTAATAACCTTTCTGGATGGTTGCACGAAAAAATATTGAAAGTTGAATTGGTTTGTTTAAAAAAAGTGTATTATAGACTAACATTTGTATAGTTGATCAATGCATTACATCGTTTTCCATTTTATATTTACAGCTTTTAATTTTTTTCTCTTAGTTCGCTCTTGGATTCAAAGTTCAACTCGTGAGAACAAAGTACTTTCGAAATATCTCGTCCATCTTCATATGCGGAACGTCGTTTGTAACAGAAAATATGTTTAAAAGATGGAATCGCCAAATAAGCGAGTGTCTAAATCAATTTTGTTAGGTCAATTTATATCTATTAATTTAAAAAAAAAACTGTTGATAAAAACAATCATGACAAGTGTGGAAAATCGCTAGCGCGGGAAGCAATAGATGACATTTGTCAGTTATTAATTTTATTGCACCTGACACTCCTGTAGGCTTAGTGCGAGTTTCAAAAATCGAATCGAATGACTCGCATCGAGTGTACGCTCTTCACGGTGAAACGTGCGGAGCTCTGAGTGCGAGTTACTCGATTTGCAGGACGTTTATTCATCTTGAGAAGCGATATTTTTTTCTTTTATATTGGTAGCACGCAAGGTTTTTTTTAAGGCGTTTAATTGAAATGCCAAGCTTTCTAACGATATTTATAATTAGTCGGGTAATGGGTAATGTACCTGTGCTTAGTGCGAGTTTTTTTAATTACTCAGTCGATGTTAATGTTATGTTTAATTTGTGTGAGGTTGTATCAGTGCCACCTAGTGGTAAGCTTATGAATCTCATTTTGTGGGAGAGAGAAGGTTTGCTTATGTTGCTGTCTCATGTATCGAATAGCTTTACCGAAGTGAGCCTCTCGATTATTGTATGTGCGAGTGCGAGTTGCAAATTAATGGATTTTGAGAGTATTTCTTCACTTTCAAGCAAGTTAAGTAGTCACTAAAAATTTTGCCGTGAAACCAATACAATATCAAGATTTTTTCTTTCGTTTTTAATAATAATGTTGTTTTTTAAGGTTTTATCTATTCTAATGGTTTATACACATATATTTTTTCGGTTAGAAAATTTTATAGACGTCTAGCTAGTTGTAAATACATATTAATTCTTTGCTTTTTCATTTAATTCTTATTAAATCATTGCTTTTTTTTAAAGAGTTCTTTGATGAGAGAGAGAGAGTGAGATAGAGTTGTTTTTTTTATTGCTTAGATGGATGGACGAGCTCACAGCCCACCTGATGTTAAGTGGTTACTGGAGCCCATAGACATCTACAACGTAAATGCGCCACCCACCTCGAGATATAAGTTCTAAGGTCTCAGTATAGTTACAACGGCTACCCCACCCTTCGAACGGTAACGCATTACTGCTTCACGGCGGAAATAGGCGGGGTGGTGGTACCTACCCGTGTGGACTCCCAAGAGGTCCTACCACCAGTGAAAGAGTATTCTTTATTGTACACAAAATGAATAAATATTGTGAAACATTCTTTCTTGGTCTTATCGCTAAGAGTGATCTCTTCCAGACAACCATTAGATGGGCAAGAATAATTTCGAAATGAATTGCACACTGTGTACCTATCTATTATAGAAATATATACACACACGCACATACACACGCGCACACACACACACACGCGCGCGCAATATACATATTTACAGGTACATATACGTACAGATTTATATTTAAAAAGTTGTATAGAAATTTGAACAATGTAATAATAATTTTGCTTCTTTACACATTTATAAATAAGGATGAATGCTCATAATAATTTTAGTATATTTGGGCCACCTAATGAAGATCATCAACACTATTACCGTAAATACAATCATTTTATAAACGTTCAACGGGTAAATGATTAAACCTATATAAAACATAATTTATTTAATTAAAAAAAGCTGAAATAATTACCTATTCCAAGATTAATTATGTTAAGTATGTTTAAATATGTAATTACAATTAAATAAATTCTATAATAAACTTCAAATTCTAATACTTCTATTAAAGTTACTAAAAAAATATGTTTATGCTGGGCAGTTTTCGTGTATTTTAAAGGTTACGCCATTACGGCAAAGTTTGTTTACGAAATTGCACCCTTAGAATGGAAGTGGTATAACTAAAAAATTTTAGATTATTTTTATATTTCAAAACACTTATGTATTATTATTATTAAGAACCTACATTTTAAGTAGGTAATACGTGAAGCAAAAATGTTGTACTCCTTTTTACGAAAATTGCGCGGACGGAGAATTATGAAATTTCCCACACTTATAGAGAATATAGAGAAGTAGTTCAGATTGCTAATTTTTTTTTTTAATTGTGCATAAACAATAAAAAAATAAACTAAATGAATAAAAAAACCTTACACACATCGCCATGTATTTGACACACACACACACATGCATTTATACTTTTTTTGTTTATTGATTTATCAATCTGTGGTCAAATTGAGAATAGATTAATATTTTTTGTCTTTAATATTATTTTTCCATAATGTAGCCTTGGCAACATAGAGCAATGATTATTATAGAAATGATGATAATAGAAAGGTGACAATAGAACTATAATAATGTTCAAACTTAAAATTTAAATAAATTATGGTCAAATTTCGACCACTGGACTACCATTAGTAGATAATAATAAAATTATTTATTGCCTTTCACACATGTTTAGATTATTACAGGCAGCCTACAAGGAAACAACAAAAAAACAAAACACTATTATATCATTTCTGGCAAGCAGCTCAACATTTGCACTTGTATATTATTAATAGGAATTTTATTAAGAATATTGACAATTTATGAGGAATTTGACAAGTACGGATTAGTTATAGATATATGTAGTTACATATTGTAAATTAAATTAAATGATAAATTAATTTAAATGATAAAATGATAAAGCCATACCTTTTTCCAATGTGACGATTAGAGGGTATCCTATTATTCTTTTCTATATTATTCTATCAGCTTATAAAATTAAACAGTCTCTTTTAGTCTAGAAAAGGGCAAAGTACTCTTTCTGTCTTTTTCAAATAAAATGGCATGCCTTAAAGTGTTTAAACCGAAAAACTAAAAAAATACAATTATTGTATTACAATATTGAAGTTTACCAGAAACTAAGAATTTTGGGTTGAGCCACTTTTATTCTAAAGGTACAAAATAGTATTGAACACGTGACATTACCCGAATAATTTTGAAAGTAGTTGGTTCCCATTAAAATGCTGTTAAAATGCGTTGTATTTCATTTAGACGGTCTAATGCCAAAACATCACGTGCTACCAATATACGAGAAATAATATTATTGCTGCTCTCGGTGAATAAACGCCCTGCGAAGCGAGTAGCATATCTCAACTCACACTCACAATTCTTCATTTTTCACCGTATAGAACGTAAACTCGATTTGATTTTGATTTATTCATTTACAATTGAACAACTAGGAAAAAAAGATGAAAAGACATTTTGGAGGGACCGCGAGGAGCTAAATTGTGTGAATTGTTTTATTTTGTCTATTTAATGTTTCTTAGTTAATGCGTATTTAATATTTCTTCGTGTATAAGTGTAATTTTGAGACCGTCCTGGCCTAAAGGTCAAGGCGTCCGGTGTATTCGTATCTTGCAATGCACCGGTGTTCTAATCCCGCCGGCGGGTATCAATTTTTCTAATGAAATACGTACTTATCAAATGTTTACGATTGACTTTCACTGTAAAGGAATAGCATCATGTAATAAAAATCAAACCCGCAAAATTAATTTGCGTAATTACTGGTGGTAGGACGTCTTGTGAATCCGCACGGGTAGGTATCACCACCCTGCCTATTTTTGCCGTGAAGCAGTAATGCGTTTCGGTTTGAAGGGTGGGACAACCGTTGTAACTATACTGAGACCTTAGAACTAATATCTCAAGGTGGGAGGCGGCATTTGCGTTGTAGATGTCTATGGGCTCCGGTAACCACTTAAGATTAGGTGGGCCGGGAGCTCGTCCACCCATCTATGCAATAACAAAGTAACGTGGGTTTATTAACTGTTTAGTATCTGTAAAAGTGCGAAAATTTAAAAAAATTAAACAAAACCGCTGGACGTAGCTTCTCGAAGTCTTCGAAAAGGTCCACTGAAAAACATCTCAGTATATAATCAGCATTTCACAGAGATTATATTTTATCCCATATTATCTGATCTCATTTCATTTCATTCCATGCCAATTGATTAATGCTTCAAATTAATCAAATCCATTTCACTCCAAATTATCATTTTTCATAAAAAAAGATTAGGCTTTATGGCATGATACTTTTGCCTCTGTAGTTGGAAAAATAGAACTACTAAAGAAATACTCGATCGAAACGGTAAAATCCACTAATTTGTAACACGCACTCGCATAAATGTCATTCGTGGTACTCATTTCGGTAAAATTACTCGGTTACGAGATCACAACGTTAATATGAACTCGCACTCACAAAATAACACCGGGTACGTTTGCCGCTAGGGGCGCTGTTCCAATTGCATACAAATTTGAGCAAACTGGCTCGCTATCGAGAGCGTTACAAAACTCGCACTAAGCACACTGGCTACGGGTAACGGATGAAATCGTGCAGCCATACTTCAGTTGCGATCTAACCGTTCAGCGGGAAGGTGGTTTCCGCTGTAGGTAGATTTCAGTCGGATAAGTGATTAGTGTAAATTCTAAGTGTCATGATCAATGTAATTATAATTTATTGAAATATAAAAAAGTGAATATAAGAACTATAAACTTTATTGTGATCCGAAGTTGATATATAAATCGAGTTCGCGAGCTCAAATGAAATGACATATCCGAATGGGCTGTGAGATGAAATAAATCTTTGTTTTATTTTTGAAGTTTAGCTGAATTAAAGGTAATTAATTAGTTAAATAATTTTCAAAATTATGATAAAAAATTTAATTTTATTTTGTTTCTTATCAAGGCTTTGAATATAATTTTAAGTTGTCTTTAAAACTACTTTTAAAATTTAAAAGTGTTTTTTTTCTTATTACGCCCAAAATACTTATATATTTCACAAAGTCTTAATTCCAAAACAATATTGATTATAATGTGAAGATTGGGAAAACAAATACGTTATCTTTTCACCGGTTAGGTTAAATGCAATACGCATATAACTGTAATATTAATATAATATTTAAAAAAAAGCATTTGATCCTTTTTGGTGCCCGTTTATGACAAGTACGTATCGGGCAATGATGTTTAATCATGGAGTTAATAAGTACCTACAACTGGAGTGCTGTCTGATGCCGAGAAATCGGTCTCGAAAGAGAATACTTTTTGGTCGCGGTGTCCTTGTCTAATGTGGTGACCATATAAAATTTATTTATAGGATAAAATTATACACATGCATCAGTTTTGAATTTACCTTAAGTAATTCTGTGTAACCCTATGTAAATACAAAACACGTGCTTGCAACGTTTTATTTATGTAAATTCAATTCTAAACATTGCTTCGTCGTCATGGTGCCTTTTTTCGACGTTTTTTTTTGGAAGTTGCTGCGTTGTCGAAAATCTAGCACTGAGTTTTATTACAAACATCATTACCTCAGTGCTATTACTTAAACTTCCTCAAACTCATGTTTAACGTCCGAATACTCAACCGCGACTTAAATATTATGTTGAACTTAATTACGCAATTCCTACTTTAGTGTACTGGCTAAGTGGGCCGTGCAAATTAATATTTGACACACTGAGTGAGACACTGCAACACACATGGTCTGCGCGTATCGGGTGCTCTTTTCCTACATTCACATCTTCAATTGATTTAAAATTACTTGTATTTTTACTTCTGTGCTATTATCATGACACGTGTATATTAAGTCTACTAGTTACATTTTAGGAAATAAAACACAATGGGTAATAAAATGAAATGAACTGAAATTCATTTATTTGTTATATGTAAACAATTAAATAACTCTTAAATGACAAGTCAATACACATAACACAATACACATAGTACTTGATCTCTATTTACAAAATATTGGTTATATTATTATTATTAAGTTCAGTAAATTTTCTGTAATCTTATAATATAACATTTCCTCTATTTATTTTTAAGTAAATTCTTTTTTTTCAACGAAATACATAATTTATTTTAATCAATATCTAAGTGGACCATGAGTATCATTAAAATTTCGCAATTTAAATTTCAATTCAATTAAAAATCGCCATTTTTCTTTAATAAATCTAAAATCGACTTTATATTTACAATCACTATTTCACGACTTTTAAGTTTTTGTTTCAATACCTTAACATCTTGTCGTAATTTTGCTTTTCTCGGGGTATTTTTTATTTCTTGCGTTTGAGTACTTGATTCTTCTTGTTTGACCTTTTTAAAGGACATTTTCCAGAAATTCCAAAGTCATATTTACTAGAAGATCCTCCTCGTTCGCTTAACGTCAGGCAAATGATATACATGCTTGCGTGCGACGCTATTCAATACAATAAAAAAAGTTCAAGAAATACCACGTGATGGCTCTTATAATATGAAAAATACATTGCAAAATTATAGTTTTCACGATTGTTTTTTCAAATTTAGTATATGACATAGATTAAGTACAATTTACAAGACAAATGGTATTAAATATTATAATGAGAAAATATATCTCACATTTTAAAAATATATGCTCACACTAGTAAAAATTTATCAATGAATCTGACATATGGAAGGATATTCCACAAACTGGAGAGGATTCTCGCTTAAAACCACTTATATTAAAAGTGTTCACCATGATTACACGGAAACTTTCACGATTTTCGAAAAAAAAACAAGCCACAAGCTGTATCAGTGCCATTTTAACTTCGCACTACAAACGTAAATAGACGCCATTTTTCTTTTAATCCATTCATAGCTCTTTTTCGGTGATGCCAACAATTAATCTGGCTTCCCACCAAATTCAACATGAAAACCATCAGAAATCTACGTACCTACCATAAAATTTTCCATTAAACAGAGTTCTTATTAATATAGAACAATATTTTTTTTGTTAATGAGCTTTATTAATATATGATGTTCTATTAAAAATCAATATATATCATATAATCAATACTTCTTATATAATTTATTTTAATAAATTGTCATCATCAGAAAATAAATTCACCATAACTTTGTACGTTTATGTTGAACCAATTTAATTTTTGACGTTGATGGAAATTCTAAATTGTCGCAATATTTTCTAGTTAAGTTTAAGTCACATCGTTTAAATAATATGTATTTAGATATATTATTGTCATAAAATGTTTAAAATCCTGTAAAGTGGATTGATTTTAACCTTTTCAATAATTTTCAACAACGCCCAAGCTACTAAAAAATCCACTAACCACTAAAAGCCATTTTTGATAACTAAGACGGGGGTCCAAATTCCGAGATTTTATGGAAAATCCTCTAAGCTAGCAACACTGCTTTTTGTTTGTAAAATGTGCGAGAGGGACACCACCACTTAATAATCATTCTCTTTTCAGACCGTTTTTCCTTACATCTTTTGCTATTTAAAAATAAACTTTAAGCCATAGAGATAAAGTATATTTTTAGTTTTTATGTCAAACGAAGTAAGCACTCCAGTTAGAATAGTAACTCTATGTGTTTAATATAGTCAGGATTAACTTTAGTTGTTAAAAAAAAATTATGTATTTAATAACAAACTGAATTAATATTCCTAATTTCCTACATATGAGATCAGGAACTACACGGTGTTAAACGCCTGCCTTTTTCCCCTACCTAGTCGTAAATAGACTCTAAAGGCTATTGCAGCTACACATGGTTTATTGGGTGAGTTCACGGAGCTCAACCTAACACTAGCCCTAGCAAGAGCAGTGCCGCGCTGAATCTACCATCGGATCGGCATTCGTTTTTATTTGAAGTCGCTTAAAAAAGAACCGGCCATAGAAATTAATAGATTCGGCGCTGTGGTTAAAATATACTTTTTCTCGGCCTTATTGGCTTAGATCCAGTGCCATTATTCACTTATCACTGACAATTTAAAATATAGACGTCATAAAACAAAATGGCGGGTACCGATAACTATGATTTATGGTTTTTATATTAATTTATGATAAAGTCGTTTATGTGAAGGTAAACGGTGTACCATCTGATCTAATTATAATTGACAATACCAACAGCTTGAAGTTTGAGTCTGTAATTGTTTGTACTTAATCTAAATCTTAACATGTGGTAAGTTTTGAAGTCGTCATGGCCTAAAGGATAAGATGTCCGGTGCAGTCGTATCTAGAGCGATGCACCGATGTTCGAACCCAGTAGGCGGGTACAAATTTTTCTAATGAAGTATGTACATATTTATCAAATGCTCAAGATTGACTTCCAGTTTCCACGGTCAAGGAATGACATCGTGTAATGAACATCAAACCCGCAAAATTATAATTTGCGTAATTACTGGTGGTAGGACCTCTTGTGAGTCCGCGCGGATAGGTACCACCGCCCTGCCTATTTCTGCCGTGAAGCAGTAATGCGTTTCGGTGTGAAGGGTGGGGCAGCCGTAGTAACTATACTGAGACTTTAGAACTTGTATCTCAAGGTGGGCGGCGGCATTTACGTTGTAGATATCAATGGGCTCCGGTAAACGCTTAACACCAGGTGGGCTGTGAGCTCGTTCACCCATCTAAGCAATAAAGAAAAAAGAAAAAAAATACCATTTTACTGAGATTATATCAGATAGATATATATATCATCAGAGATATATATCATCTGACCACATTACACTTAATTTCATGCCAATTGATTAATGTTTCAAATTAATCAAATTCATTTCATTTCACTTCATATTACCATTTTCATCTGATCAATAAAAAATTAGGGTCTATGGACCCTGGTAATGACATAAAGTACGGTGGATCATCAACCTATCGAATCGAAAACCTATCGAAATACAATAAATTCCTTTAATAACTATATAACGTAACTAACAACAACAACATCCCACCAGAGTCCGAAACGGCTTTGTGTTTGTTTTCATTAGTTCTGATCTCGTACATTTCAATCTGTAATACGAAAATATTTATAAACCTACGCTTCGTTCGTTGCTTCACGTAGTTACCGAATAATTGAAATTCTTGATCACATCAAACAATTTCAATCGTTGGTATGCCAAATTTAACGACATAAAACTTTGTGTTAATTAGCACATTTACATCGTATTTACAAGATGGTTTGACGATAACTCTTGACGAGTTTGTGAATTGGCCTATTTCAATCGTTGGTTAGCCAAATTTTACCACATAAAAGTTTGTGTTAATTGGCACATTTACACCATATTTACAAGACGATGGCATGGTTTGACGATGATTCTTGAAGGGTTGTGAATTGGCCCATTTCAATCGTTGGTATGCCAAATTTTACCACATAAAAGTTTGTGTTAATTGGCACATTTACACCGTATTTACAAGACGATGACATGGTTTGACGATGATTCTTGAAGGGTTGTGAATTGGCCCATTTTAATCGTTGGTATGCCAAATTTTACTACATAAAAGTTTGTGTTAATTGGCACATTTACACCGTATTTACAAGACGATGACATGGTTTTACGATGACTCTTGAAGGGTTTGTGAATTTGCCCGTATCTATAATGGCTGTCATCATTAGCGTTGTTGGCTAACACAACTACAAACACGCGGACTGCGGACTATAAATCGTTTGATTCAACATGCCTTCTTAAAAGTGAGTTTTGAGCTATGTGATTAACAGTGGTGGTATTGCAGATGTTGTGATAAAAAAGTAATCGGGTTTTGCTTTAGTTTTTAATTACCTTAGAAAGCAGTAATAATAAATATTTACTAACAATCACACCACGTTAACTGGTCCCGTGCTAAGTTCGTAAAGAACTTGTGTTACAGGTTACCAGATAATGGAGATAAATGTAAGATTTTTATTATACACATACATATATTTAATATACATCCATGACCCTGGAAAAGGCAATTTATATTTATCATACAAATATCTTCCCTTGGCGGGATTCGAACTCGCCATCCCCCTGTGTAGTGACCATGTCACTTACCATTACACCAGACAGCCGTTTAAATATAGTAATAGGACAGGCAACACGCGATCCTAGTGAATCAGTAGCTGGTAATCATGTAGTAATGGTAGGAACATAGACTACTTACCGTATAGGACTTTTCAAGCCTATATAGTTTGAAGAAGGAAATTTCTGGAAACAGGGTTTACTTCAGAGTCGGTTGGTAAGTGGCAAAAATTCTCTGGAAATGAACTAGGAACTAACTGTGGACTGCTACAACTTCAACTAAGGATGAGCTCTGCTTAATAAATTATTAGATACTAGTTGACCCGGCAGACTTCGTAGTGCCTCAATCGATAAATAAAAGAAAGATTTTCAAATTTATCTACCTTTTAAACCTTCTCTGGACTTCCATAAATAATTCAAGACCAAAATTAGCCATATCGGTCCAGCCGTTCTCGAGTTTTAGCGAGACTAACGAACAGCAATTAATTTTTATATATATAGACTAGTGATCCCCGGGTAGTCGAAATTCGACTATAGCTAATGAAAATTATAAGTTTGTACGCTATTATGATTCTATTGTCAAAGACTTAAATTAAATACTTCTTTAATCACAGATTTCGTCAAAACTAAACTTTAGACAAATATTAGTAAAGAGAAAACAATATTAAAATTTAATCTATTCTCAATTTGACAGACTATAACTGACAGACTGCAAAGAAAAGTTTGACAATAAACAAATAGTATGCGTGCGTGTGTGTGTCAAATACATGGTAGTGTCTGTAATGTTTTCTTTATTGATTTAATGTATCTTTTAATCTATCACATATTAATATCTATATATTAATACAAAAATTTTGTATCCCTTTTTACGAAAATTGCGCGGACGGAGGAGTATGAAATTTTCCACACTTATAGAGAAGGAGTGCAGAATGCTAATGTTTTTTTTAAATAATGCATAAAAGATACATTAAATCAATAAAGAAAACAATACACACACTACATACCATGTATTAGACGCACACACGCATGCATACTATTTATTGTCAACTTTTGTTCTTGACGTCTGTTGTCAAATTGAGAATAGATTAAATATTGTTTGTCTTTGTTAATATTTTTTATAGTATATTCTTGGCGAAATTTGTGATTATAGAAGTTTATAATACAATCATAATAGTGTACAAGCTTACAATTCCAAATAATTATAGTCGAATTTCGACTACTGCGCGACTTCTAGTATAGATAATTATACTATTATGTGATACACCCATAGGGTGGTACGATTACAAAACAAAAACCACGGGATCATCTCAAGCTATTCCCCAAAGACTTCCCTTTAATCTTTTAGATAAGATTTCAGGCGAGCAGAGACGCGACCAAACACATTATATTACGATCTATTTTAAAATCAAACATGTGTCGGTGTGGTGCGAAACACGAGTTGTACTATTCGGTTTCTGATACTATTCTAGTTTTACATTTATTGAATTGGTTTCATTACATGTTCGTGGGTCGTTTTCAATTTTGCGGCCAAAAAAGTAACGATTGTCACGAATTAAAACTTTCTCGAATTTTCCATTTTTTTGTATTTAGGCGTGTGCAGAATAAAAAAAATGCTTCATCACAATCAAGTCAATCACTCATTTATTAATAATATTATATAATATTTATTTATATTTTTCACTGTACGCTTTTGATAACGCAATGATGACAATTTAAATAGGAACTTTTTTAAAAAGCTTAGAAATCGTACTTCTCAAGCTTCGTACGTAGCTACCTGAAACCGCTACTTTATCTAGCGTTTATTTCACTATTCCCAAGTTTGACAGTTTTATTAGTTATGGTTATGGGCAACCGAAAATAACAATAAGGACACGGACAAACTAAAATGACCCGTATAGCTTAAAACGACTCGAATGCTGTGGTGGATCTAAGATGATAAAATGTAAGCAAGAGTTTTTGGGGTTAAGGAATATTAGATATCTGCTGAGACCACCACCGTCTTGGCATATGAGGTGGAAGTCCCGATAGTGTAGTAAAAGCAGTAGTAGCGGTAGGCAGCGGCTTGGAGCGGTAGGCAGCAGCTTTTAACGGTAGGCAGCGGCTTTTAGCGGTAGGCAGCGGCTTTTAGCGGTAGGCAGCAGCTTTTAGCGGTAGGCAGCGGCTTGGCTCTGCCCCTCGCATTGCTAAAGTCCATGGGCGACGGTAACCACTCACCATCAGGTGGGCCGTTTGCTCTTCTGCCTACAAGGGCTATAAAAAAAAAGTATCCTTCAGTTCAGAACAATTAAATACACTCCGAAAGAAATACATAGATAGGATGACGCTACCAAAATAGGTCTAGGGACTGCTAAACGCCAGGTGAAACCAATTTATAACAGACATTGTTTGTAGCACATTTTAACTAGTCTTGGCTTCGGTTTTTCGATCGCATTCCGCTGTGTATAACAACCTCGCAGCGACTAGGGAAGCACCAATTAAATTCCGACTTCTTAACTATTGTGATTTTATTCTGATAAAAGTGGGATTTCATTGTAGTATCGTTGTGGAAACATTTTCGCTGACCGCACTCCACAAGCTTGTCTCGATTTTGAAATTTTGTATCGATGTTGCCAAATAAAACAAAGACCCTTAAATTACTAATTTTTTAATATTATTTAGTTTTTCAAAAACAGTATTTTTTTTTCCTACCTAAGCTGATGATAGCCTTGAGAGGCTATTTCAGCGTAACCTTAACTAGTAGGTGAGCTCACGGGGCTCAAACTTGACGACGTTTCTAACACGAACCCTAGCATGAGCCGTGCTTCGCAGAATCTACCAGCGGATCGGAAACGCGACCCACTGAGAAGATCCGGCGAGAAACTCAGTGGGCTGTGTCTGAGGGATATTTTACTCGTCGAGCCCTTCGTCGCAAACGACGGGTTCGACGAGAACGATGCCCGGTGCTTGAGGTACCTAAAAGCACCGTTAGTGGATCGGGAGGATCCGAAATGACGTGTTTAGGGCGACGTCGACTGCTTTCCATTCTGTTCGCAGGATCAGGAATGTAGTTACTGGCAATGGCGGATCCAGGGGGGGGGGGTCATGGGGGTCATGACCACCCCCTGAGCTGGTTCCAGGACTTAGTTGGACCACTAATTGAATATAATGATTTTATTTATATATTTTGTCACCATACAGATTTTATGTAAGTACATATCTTCAATATTTAATTAATTTAATATAATAATATAATAATTTTGTATAATGGCAAACGCTTGGGAACAAACGCATCTAAATTTGACTATGTGACCCCCTCTTGGCGCCAAAGCTGGATCCGCCCTTGGTTAGCGGCGGCCACGATGAGAGGGTTCTCGTGGCGTGCCGCTTTATCGAAGTGGAAAATTTCTTAGTGTCATCGAGAAACAAGAAAAAACCTTATTGGGGAAAACATCTTGATCTTTCATTTATGCTAAAAAAGTATCCTCAACACAACGATTTCGACGTAACATTTGCATACAAAATAAAATTTATATAGAACTATATCTATACATAATATAATACAACTTAACTAAAAAGAGAAATATTTACTGGTGGTAGGACCTCATGTGAGTCCGCACGGGTAGGTACCACCACCCCGCCTATTTCTGCCGTGAAGCAGTAATGCGTTTCGGCGTGAAGGGTGGGGCTGCCGTTGTGACTATACTGAGACCTTAGAACTTATATCTCAAGGTGGGTGGCGCATTTACGTTGTAAATGTCTATGGGCTCTAGTAACCATTTAACACCAGGTGAGCTCTGAGTTCGTCCACCCATTTAAGAATAAAAAATAAAAATAAAAATTACAATATAATAGCTATTTTAATAATTTAACTAATTCACACCTTTAGAATACTTGGACATCTGCAGGCTTTCACATGTCCGACGTATTCCTAAAAACAGGATGACAAAAAGGTTTCAATTATGTGTGGGATTCTTAGAAATGTCGAAGCATTTCAGCGAATCTATATATTAATAGGCGAAGCAAAAACTTTGTACCCCTTTTACGAAAATTGCGCTGTTGGAGGAGTATGAAATTTTGCACACTCATAAAGAATATAGAGAAGGAGTGCAGAATGCTTATATTTTTTAAAATTATGCATAAAAAATACATTAAATCAATAAATAAAAAAACATTACACAAACTACCATGTATTTGACACACACACACACATGCATACTATTTGTTTATTGTCAAACTTTTCTTATTGCTTATAGTCTGCGGTCAAATTGAGAATAGATTAAATATTGTTTGTGTTTATTAATATTGGTCTAAAATGTAGTCTTGGTGAAATCTGTGATTAAAGAAGTATAACAATCTTTCATAATAGAATCATAATAGTGTACAAACTTATAATGATGAGCTATAGTCGAATTTCGACTATTGCGCGACCTCTAGTTTTAATAATTTTACTAATTCACACCTTTAGAATACTTTGACATCTGCAGGCTTTCACATGTCCGATGTATTCCTACGAACAGGATGATATAATAATGGTTTCAACTGTGTGTGGGATTCTTAGAAATGTCGAAGCATTTCAGGCGAATACATTACTCACACACACACTGAACGCGGCACGAGAATGACAAAAATAACCCACTTGACAATTCAACAGACTCGCACATTCCCCGGGTTAATAGAGCAACAAAAGAACTATTAATTATGTTTTTACATTCCCATTAGCGCCACTCCGAAGTCCAAAGGGACATGAGTAGATACGAATAACGTCGCCGTCAAATGTAATTCTCAACTGGGGCCAACACAAACAAACCAGAGAATAGAAGATATTGAGTCATTTTTCATTATTTTTAGCAAAAGATTTTAAGACTGTTTTCGTGTCGGGTTGAAACATATTATAACTGCATTTTTTTTTCTAATATCTAGTCTAAACTTATTCTTCCGTGTTTTTTTTTATTGCTTAGATGGGTGGCCGATCTCATAGCTCACCTTTATTATTTATTCGTTACTGGAACCCATAGACATCTACAATGTTAATACCGCCACCCATCTTGAGATATGAGTTCTAAGGTCTCAGTATAGTTATTCCGTATATTATGAAAGAAAAAAAAAACTAATAAGATTTTTAGCATTTGTTACCTAAATAAAATTCGTTGCAAATGTAGAATAAAACCACCCTATATAGAATAAAACATATTTCATTTTGACAGCATAAAAAATGCGTATGTCAATCTCTGGGCCATAAACTACAAATTGATTTGTTTGTAAGTCGTCGTGGCCTAAGTGGATAAGACGTCCGGTGTATACGTGTGTAGCGATGCACCGGTGTTCGAATCCCGCAGGCGGGTACCAATTTTTCTAATAAAATACGTGCTTAACAAATGTTTACGATTGACTTCCGCGGTGAAGGAATAACATCGTGTAAAAAAATCAAATCCGCAAAATTATAATTTGCGTAATTACTAGTGGTAGGACCTATTGTAAGTCTGCACAAGTAGGTACCACCACCCTTCCTATTTCGGCCGTGAAGTAGTAATGCGCTTCGGTTTGAAAGGTGGGGCAGTCGTAGTTAACAATCTTTGTACAAAATTTCATCCAGATCCCTTCAGGTTTTTGTGGTGAGATCGAGTAACAAACATACAAACATTAACGTTTGTAATATTAATATAAATAAATTAATATAAATATATTTATATAGTATAGATCTATATGCACAGTTAACACATAATAAACAAAAAAAAAGTGCGTGCGTACAAAGTACACATGTCAGAAGTGAACCTTTTTTGGCGAACTAATTTATAAGTATTGCGTATATTTATACAAATCTAAACCTTTAGATTTCCGAGACTTAGAGGAAGGGAAAAGGAAGATATGTTCCCGCCAAAAGTCTGTCAAATGTCAATCTCAAACCTCAGTGTTGACAGTCACATTATGTCTAGATTTCTAAATTGTAAATGACTAATATTTTGCAAATTGAATTGACTAATTTAATTTCATGCTATTTGATTAATGTTCCAAATTATTTTCTATTCATTTCAATAACTATTTAATAACATTTTTCACAAAAAAATTATAAAATATTAGGCTGTATGGTATGATACATTTGCCTTTCCAGTTGGAAAAATACAACAACTACTACTACTGACATTTGACAAGTACTTAATTTCAATAGTAGTTTGATGTCACTTCCGTTGCATACCTGCGTGACGTTCTGTAAAAATTTTACCCTCATGCGCCTAAAGAAGTTTCACTTCAAAAATCAACACTTGCTAAGCGTTTAATTTTTTTCAAATTAACGCCGCTTTTCCTATCTGTAAAAAAGTTTCGGTCAAATAATACACCCGACAACAAAATTAATTACCACAAACTACATTAGTCCCTAAAAGAAATTTACATAAATGATAGATTACTGTGAAACTAAAGTTGTTATACTCGGGTTCACCCGAAAATTTAATTAAGGTCGGCCATGTTACTCGGAAAGGCAGCGGAAGTAAACATATTAGCGCCCCGTGGCGGAGACGAGGGAAACTGAGTCTGACAGAATCAGGGTTGTTTCAATTAACGACTAAATTTGTTTTTGGAACGAAGTTCCTTATCGCGCGCTGCGAAAGGAGGCTAGACGGAAAAAATTAAGACCAAAAGTTGTAACGACACTTTTTGCTATAGTCGTCGTGGCCTAACGGATAAGACGTCCGGTGCATTCGTGTTGAGCGATGCACCGGTGTTCGAATCTCAGGCGGGTACCAATTTTTGTAATGAAATACGTACTCAACAAATGTTCACGATTGATTTCCACGGTAAAGGAATAACATCGTGTAATAAAAATGAGACCCGCAAAATTATGATTTGCGTAATTACTGGTGGTAGGACCTCTTAAGAGTCCGTGCGGGTAGGTACCACCACCCTGCCTATTTCTGCCGGGAAGCAGTAATGCGTTTCGGTTTGAAGGGTGGGGCAGCCGTTGTAACTATACTTAAGACTTTAGAACTTATATCTCAAGGTGGGTGGCTCATTTATTCACGTGTTAGATGTCTATGGGCTCCAGTAACTTAACACTTAACACCAGGTGGGCTGTGAGCACGCCCACCCATCTAAGCAATAAAAAAAAAACATCATAGTAATAGTAGGTAGGCAAAAATACATCAAATATAATGAGCAGCCCTCACAGCGTAAAAGTTAATTACAATTTTAGTTTACCTACCGCCTAAATTACAGTAATATTTTTACTAAAACACACACAGTTAATTAAGTCTTAAGTTATCGTTGTTTTGGCTTTTTGACAGGATTTCATTTTATGAAGCTTATACTGTGTTTTTAGAGCAGTTTTCGTAGAGCGATGAAATTTTAGGCATGTGGCAGAATCTTTGTATAAGTTTAGCCATTGAATATTGTTTTTGATTTTTTTTCCATATTAACCGCTGATAGCCTATTCCAACTATGCCCGGACGGGTGGGTGGGTGAGCTCACGGGGCTCAACCTCGCAGAATTTGCCAACACTAGCCCTAGCAAGTGCAGATAAGAGTCGCTAATTGCGAATTAGGGAGTAGACATAATTTGTGAACGTCCCGCCTACACGAAGATGTAACCGGGAAGCTTCTAGATAACAGAGATATAGATATAATATTTTAATTCTGGCCTCACACGGTACGAATACCGTCCGAACTATTTGCGTCACGAAGTGTTTTATTTAA
Source organism: Bombyx mori (assembly GCF_030269925.1). NCBI lineage: Eukaryota > Metazoa > Arthropoda > Insecta > Lepidoptera > Bombycidae > Bombyx > Bombyx mori. The sequence goes on from NC_085113.1 coordinate 12,659,097, forward strand.
AGGGCCAATCGGCAGTTAATCGACTGTAATAGTATTCTATAAATTACAAAACAAAAAACATGTTTTATTTTTGTAAATTATTCACACCTTTGATCTGTAAACACATTTACGAATATTTCGTTTTATTAATGAACAAAATCGTTAGTAAAATCTGATATTTAAAAATGAATATTTGTTGAAATATTCTTTCATATACACGTTGTTGACTGGATCCGTCTGTCTGTGGTGGTCGAGTTTAGGGCCTTGGAGCCAATTCAGATTTGGTTTTTCGGACTTTTTTTTAATTTTATTTCCCCTGTACGCAGACGAGCATACGGCCCACCTGATGGTGAGTGGTTACTGTTGCTCATGGACGTCATTAATGTCATGGACAGAGCCAAGCCGCTGCCTAAGACTGGGGACCTATGAGGTTCTCGACCTTAGAGAGTCGCGGGATAGATGGGACTCGAAGACCAGAGATGTTAAGCACCCATTAGCTACTCCCTTGCACTCTTGCTTGACGCCTGAACCCTGTTCAAGACAGAACCCTGGCAAGCTAAGAGGGATTCCGCGGTCAAGACTATAACTAGACGCGCAACTTACCCATACGACGACCGGTCATCAAGGCGATAGCTGACGACTCTACGTCAACGTCAGCTGGTATTAATTTTTTTTTTTTTTTTGTTTATTTATTAAGTTGCACCAACAAAGTGATCATCAATACAAAACATTGACAAACTGACAAAAGTTCATGGCAGATGTCACCTCAATTATAGTTGCAATCGACAGTGCGTTTTCAACAAAAAAAAAAAAAAAAACTAAGATTTGATCACATTTGATTGATTGCTTAAGATTAATTTATATTTAATTGCGAAATGATCCGCGACAGATTTTTCCTGTAAGTTGTGAGACAATCAGAAAAAAACATCTATTTCATTTAAAATACTTGGAATACCTCGCTGGACTAAAACCAGGGTGCCGCGCATGCCAAGTCGGAATGCGGTACACTGCCACCCAGTCGCTATTCCCCAACAGTTCCTGGACACCTCCTGCGGGGGCCGAAACCTAGCGAAAACAAATCTTCATCTGATTGATTTCTGAATACACACTAAACTTCTGATCTGGTAGCAGATACATTCACGAAACAGCTGCCCTTGAGCTGTTAGGTCCGCTTCGGAGGCGCTCGGGCGACTATTAGCAGATCCCGGTTGAACCCGTGCTCACCCGCCTATCCTGGTGAAGCTCGAAAAGTCTTCGGGCCACCAAAAACCCTTCCTTCCTATTAGATAAGAGTTTATTTAAGAATTGAACTGTATATGTACCTATACGACAGCGTTACGCCAGGGTTTTCACACATAAGGCCTTTTACAATGAAAATACAATACAATTATATATCTTTAACATTACTTGTTTATTACAAAAAGCCACGTCTTAGTTCTTACACAATTAGTCATTTTGTGATGGTTGGAGCAACTACAATTTCTTTTATAAAAACAAATGTAATTACTGCGAAACAATTCACAAAATATGACTTAATATTCACAATACATATTTTAGTGATTTTTACATGACCCTGACATTAATTTATTTTACATAAATTACTTTTAACTAATATAAACTAACATTATTTACTGTCCAGCCTAATAATAGATGGGGCCAACAACATCATTTGCATAAAAATTACAATACTTAATTCAATTATTACTGTTAATTATAATATAAATTACTATTAATATTTAATTATTTATACAGTCATTTGTGTTTTTAAACAATAATATAAACATTAAACGTATTCTGAACATTTTCACATCAAAACAGTGTCTGCTAAATATTAAATATGGTAGAATAGCAGTTTCATATTGCTAATAATAAATAAATAATAACGTAGAATAAACTAAACTATACATTATTATGTTAATTATTGCCAATAGTGGCGTTTGCACCTATTTATACAAATGCTAATAGTCTGAATTATTAATAAGGATTGTTTTGTTGCAGACGGAGGATGGAATTCCCTCGGCGGCCATGTGCCCTGCTTGTTCTGATACTATCTTACTTCACACAATTAGCAATGTGAGTATATGTAATCATCATAAATATTATTTCCAAGTTAGTCATTATGTTTGGGCGAATATATTTTTTAGAGCTTATTTGGTTGGATGAACTCAAGGCTCAAAAACGTAAATTCCGCGATGCCCCTTGAGACATGAATTCTAAGGTCTCGGCTTACAGTACAACGACTGCCCCACCCTTCAAACCGAAACGCATTACTGCTTCACGGCACAAATAGGCAGGGCGGTGGTACCTACCCGTGCGGACTCACAAGACTTGCTACCGCCAGTAATTACGCGAACTACAATTATTGTGGCTTTGATTTTTCAGTTCATAGAATAACATACTAAGGTCGGACCGGACATATTTTGAAATGAAAGCAGCGCTTGGCTTCACGCTTTGAGAGCGCTGATCAATATCTTCTTTTAACTTCCACTTAACAACACGCCAATAAAATTATCAGAATTATTAAAATGGCGTGCACGAAATCAGAGGCGTAAGCTCTTATATCCATTAAGTTCAAAGATCTTAAACGATAATTGATTTTAATCTATTTACGGTCCGTTCTTACCAACTCTTACATTTATATATTGAAAAAGCATATTATGTAGTTGACTAAAATAGCAACACTTAAATTTTATATTGACATTTATCTGACATTTAGTTACACATAAGTTGTCGAATGAACGTGTTACTATTTTATTCATAAGTTTAGTAGGTTACGTTCTATATCGGTTAATGCACTAAGAATATTCTAAGCACAAGAATACCTTGAATCTGGTACTTTTGTGAGGTCGGATATCTTTGATATCGACCTTTTCAATTTAGTACTAAAAATTATAAACTAGTAAATTTTAATGGTGCCTATTTTTTTTGAATTACCTACCCACAGATGTATGAATTCGGGCAAGATAAACTTCAGGGAGAAGGAGAAGCAGATCTTGGACCAGATCCTCGGGCCGGGGCGGTACGACGCCCGCATCAGACCGTCAGGCATCAACGGAACTGGTGAGTCACATCCAGTTTATCAGCGTACAAACATCACTGACTTATCGTGTTTGCTGTCAATCTATACTAATATATAAATCTACAGTGGTTTTTACGGATGTTCCGTTATAACTACTGAACCATACATCCGATTGACTTGAAACTTGGTATCCATGTAGAAAATACATGTAATGGATAGGCTAATGTTTATATGAGTTTTGGACTCTCTAATAATAATGACAATAAATAATAATGTTAATTTTAAGTGCCCAGCGAAGCGGGCGAGTACGGCTAGTTATTGATAAAACTCACCGACATAAAGGACTAGATTGTTCAATAAAGCCTTAACTTGATGCCATCTTAGAATAGCACTACTTTATCTCTTCCCATGGATGTCGTAAATTGCGACCAATGCTACCATTGAATGAGTTCCCAGTTTGCCGCTAAGGGCGCTGTTCCAACTGCATACAAATTCGAGTTAACTTTTACGCTATCGAGAACGTTAAAAAGCACGTACTAAGCACACTGTTGTTATTGAACTTGGCAGTGGAGTTGAGGTACACATAGTATTTTTGACAAAAAAAACTGTCGCACTATGCACATTGGTCACATCAGCGTTCCCAACACAATACAGATTACGATCTTTAGGTGCCTGTAGTAGCTCTGAGCTACGTAACATCAAGTGGACAGTGAGCTCGTTTGCCTATCAATAGTTAATACAAATTTTAGTATAATAATGGCGTTTCTCGACCAATTTCAACTTATACTAAACACGCTTTAGTTACTCGTTCATATCTGGTCTAAAGCGAAATTCAAAACTAGAAATAAATATATAAAGCAGATTTTTTTACTGGTGGTAGGATATCTTGTGAGTCCGCACGGGTAGGTACCACCACCCTGCCTATTTCTGCCGTGAAGCAGTAATGCGTTTCGGTTTGAAGGGTGGGGTTTTTTTTTTTTATTGCTTAGATGTGTGGACGAGTTCACAGCCCACCTGGTGTTAAGTGGTTACTGGAGCCCATAGACATCTACAACGTAAATGCGCCACACATCTTGAGATATAGTTCTAAGGTCTCAGTATAGTCACAACGGCTGCCCCACCCTTCAAACCGAAACGCATGTGTGGCGCATTTACGCTGTAGATGTCTATGGGCTCCAGTAACCACTTAACACCAGGTGGGCTGTGAGCTCGTTCATACATATAAGCCATAAAAAAAAAGATAGAACAGTAGATAAGCTTTGCCAACTACAAATAGATACATAAATATCGCGTGGAGACTAATTTTGTTTTGTTGTCGAAATAATCGTTTGCTTTTGGAACATTCACGGCTCTAAAAAATACTTATCATGCTTTGTATAGTTAAAAATTCGATTGACAGCAAACACAATAGCAAAAAATCGAAGCTTTCTCTCACTAAATTGTCACAAGTTACTTATGAACAACGAATATTATATTGAAATTTTCGATATGTTTTAAAAATTACATCGATAATGTTTACATTTCGCGAACAGCACTATTAAAAGAGCGTGTTAATGTACAATTAAAGGCGCTTCCAGGTTTAAAAAGACGTAACTATGTCTTCGTGATCGAAGTTAAGTTAATGTTTATCTTAACGATAAACGGTTAAGAACATTTCGACTCTAGGCTTATTTAACGGGACGTGTTATAGCCGATTATTTTTTTCCCCTAACTATTCTCTGGTAAGGGGCTATTTCTATTAAGGGGCTATTTTGGTAGCCTAAGGGGCTATTTCAGCTACGCTCCGACGGGTAGGTGAGCTCACGGGTTCAACCTGAGAAAATTTGGTAACACTAGCCCTAGCAAGAGCAGCAGAATCTACCACCGGATCGCAATCGCGACCCACTGAGAAGATCCGGCGAGAAACTCAATGGGCTATATATGTGATACGTCGTGGGATACGAACTCATAAGAATGTGTCGTGTGCTTTTGGCGTTATTTTAGATTATAAAGTAACTATATGGTGAATTGTAAAATATTTTATTTTACAATCGCCAGAAGCTAACATTAGTTTTGATGAACAAATAGTACGAGTATTTATTGTCGTTTCTATCGACGCTCCAAGAAAAAACCGCACGTGTGCAAGCGAAAGTTTCTACATGGGGATACAGTTGTGATGGGGTTGATGGGGCTGCCCTAAAAAAGCTTGCGTAAAAAACTAAGACATTGCCGGTCGAAAAATGAAAATTTGTGATTACTGTTCATCAATCAGTACATAAAACTCGTACATAAAACTCGTGAGTAAATAGGTTTGTCCTTTTCTCAGCCCCAAACCCATCTCAAAATAGTAATTAGATTATACAAGAGCAGTTTCTGTATCGCCAAAGAATCTTAGGCTTTTTGTTCCAGAATATTCTGTAGATACTAAAAAAGTTTAGACTAAAAAAGAAGGCGATGAAAATAATATTGTCTGCCCTTAATTACAGCCCTTCACAGAAAAACCATAATGGTGAAAAAATACAAAAAAAAACAGACGACAAAAGATTCAAATCCTCATTTTTCCGCTATTGAAACGTGTCGAGTCCTCTTCGAAGGAACACAATATTTTTAAGAACCATTATGAAGATGAAAGGGGAGCTCCTTCGAAACCATTAATCATTGTAACGTTAACTTGATAGAGCTTCGTATCGACGAACGGGGAAAAAAGCAGTTACCAAAAATAACTTATATTTTTTAACGTAATTTTTTAAACGATAATACACGACACGTTTTGTTGGCTTGGCATTTGAGAATGTCAAACGTCTAATAAGCTCTTTAGTGTCATTATCCTCAGCATAGATAATATATATATGATATATTTTTCTCCTTACCTGATCGCTGTTACTAAACTTAACTATTCCACTATGCTGCCTCGAACGCATATCGAAAAGCTGTCACAGTGTAGCTTGAAGTCAAAACAGGAAAATGACGTCCGTTACTTGCGTAAATTAAGAAAATATGCACTACACACAAAAAAGCAATGTTGACAATTATACTCATCGAAACTTTCTAGCACTATTCGATCATCAGCTCAGCATTCATCATCATTATTCATTAAGCGACTAAATCAGACATTATCCCTCATAGCACCACCATTCTTCATTTATGTACATTTCCATAGACTAATTTCTTACTAAGCGTCCTTATTATATAACCTTATTACCTTATATATAACCTTATTACTCGACTAATCCAACCAGGCACCTGGAGTACATTACGTCACGCGGGTTTCTAATAGGGTTGGCAAAGATTAAAAATATACTTAAATGGTAATAAAATCTTTATAGTAAAATATTATTAAAGTATGAATGACAGTTCTTAAAAGTATTATTCAAGTATAAAGTGTAGACGAATCAATAGTACCTAGATAGGGGGAGTACTTCCTAATCGGAGTCCATAAATTCGATTCTTCTTATTGCCGATGAACTATCACTTTTGATTTCTGATTCTTCTTCGTTGACTTGTATAATCATTTGTCTTCCTGTCTCCTGTCTTCGAAGCTACAACAAGCTATCTGTATGTATTCTTATTTACCTTAAAAGGTATAAAAACCCAAAAAAAATCACTGCTTTATCTATAGAATAGTGACGTCAGTGTATTAGCAATACATTATCGACGGGAAGCGAATTTGTTCTGAGTAATCGGTTGAGACGGCAACTGATTGAGCACAAATTGCAGGAAGAGTCACTCGGGCGAATAATCCTATTCCCGTTCACACAATTGTATGATTGCGATCTATAAATATAAGCGTTCTCGGGATTGCTTTATCTTTTATGAGAGTGTTGAGAGAGTAGGCATTCAGCGTTCTGCTCATTCCCGAATCGATAATTTGATTCGATTTTGGGTTAGATTTTACCTGTTTATTTGTTTAAACAGTATTTTGTACTATTAGCAAATTACGCAGATAAAAACTTAGGATGTCTAGATGAGCCACCTCTCTTCCCGTTCCCGATTCCCGTAGGAATCATAAAGGGTTCATCTATATCTATGAGCGGACATTTCTACCATTCTCGGCTATCGAGTTGTACAAATACACGCGCCTCCTGAATTAGGGAAACTGTTGGAAGTTCGGCTTCAAGTCCAAAAACTAGAGTTGTCGTAGAAGGCAGCTACAGGATTTACCAGAAAATGGGCAGAAACGCTCTCTGGATATTCTAACAGCACATTGATCACTAAGAGTGGATTCGACCAAACTTAAATTTATACACGAGTAACTATACGAGGAATAACCTATTCCATGATTTTAATCTCGAGTAAATCCATAGTCGTCTTTCCACGTAAACGATAGTGTACTTGCGCTAAGAATAACAATACGCGAATAGCAGAGCGAATGGTGAACGAAAATAAAATCCGGCAAATAAATGTTGTTGTACAACGGCATAGTGTAAGAGCATACAATACTTCAACTCGATTTTGCCGTATTTTAGTGTGAAAAAGTAGCTGTAGTGCAAGATATCTAGCTGTCAAACGTGATAATTTTATTTGTTGTTTGTTTGAGGGAATTGTCAAGTTTTGTCGTGTGGTTTTATCTTTTTTCGTTTAAACGTTGCATTATACAATGCCAGACTATTATTATAATTTAGTGCATTGCGTTGACATGAAATTAAAACAGAATAAATATTTATGAAATGACAGAAATCAGATGATTGGACTGACTGACGCCTTTACATTATTCTAGGAATAGCTCCGTTATTCCGTGCGAAACGGCGGTATAGTAACAATTCCCGAATAGGCCCACTATTCTTAGAATTGTAGATGGTAAAACGTAAAATTGATTTACTCTCGATTAACTGACGTTATTCTAAGAATAAGATTTACTCTTGTTTGGTCGAATCCACCCTAAGTCGTATTCACTGCCGCTAGTAGATGGTGCTAGTAAGATGGGAATGCCATCCTACCAATTTCTGCCGCGATACAATCATGTGCTTAAGCTTCAAGATGGAGCGGCCGCTGTACAACGCCATTGAGACTTAAGCCTCAGGCCTCAAGACGCGTGCTTATTATGCCTCCCTCGTACCCAACTTTGCAATTATGCTCTTCGTTTTTGAAGAGTTTTCCGCTGTAGATCTATGACTCTCGGTAGAAAATAATTATAGTCTTTGTCTATGCCCTCCTGTAGGTGTTAGTTACAGTTCTCGTTCATGAAGTCAATACAATACCCAGCATGTGTGGCACATTTTTCTATTGCCGTCTGAGGAACTTATCGAGGAGTAAAAAGCAGTTTGGTTTAATTGACACTTTCAGAGGAGAGCCATTTAAAGGTTAACATTTTGAAGAAATATATTATAAAAAAAAACTTCTTTAGCTATTTGAATGGTGAATTTGAAGTTCAATTAAAATCATCGAACTGTTGATGCAAATACCAAATAAAACGGACAATCACAAAGAGAAATATCGCTTAACCTAAATATCCTTTCAGCCCGCGATATATTAATACATAATTATGTGATAATTGACGAGTCACGTTTCCCGTGGTATACCAGAGTTGATAAAAAATAATTGAGGCGCGTAAAATACCTTTGAAGTGACAGCTGCGTCTTTAACACTGTCACTGGAGCGTTATAAATCTAGGGCCGAGCGCCAAATTCTCAACTGAACTGTCATTTATACTCGTCGACTAATTGATCGTAGTCAGTTTATGTTAAATTTGTGGCAGTTTAATCAATTATCCCTTTGAAGAAAAAAAATACAATTGGCTATCGTCACAGTTAAAATTGTACAGATACGACTTGGGTCCATTTAAGCCATGATAATTAGCCTATTGATCGGGCAGGCTACGCAGTTTTGCTTTTGTATCAGAAAAAAATTGTTACGTTTTAAGGTGTTGAATTTTTGCCACGTTTCTTTGCAGCGGCTTGGCTCTACCCCTGGCATTGCTGAAGCCCATGGGCGATGGTAACCACTCACCATCAAGTGGGCCGTATGCTCGTCTGCCTAAAACAATAAAAATACTATATATCTTTGTACTTTCATACACATCTTTCATATATGCGAGAGCCATTATTACGTCATCTACAAAATTTCAATGCTCTAATTCTCCGGAAAGTTCGATTAAAATGATAAGGAAAATATACTCGATCATAAATACAAAAAAGCGAGTTAGTAAGTATTTACATAGATTATAATTGGCCGGGATTGACAATTAGCTAAATGATTTAATGCACCCCTTTTTAAATGCTCCGTAAAAAAAGCCCGCTAATTGACTTGGATAATCGCAGTGATGTGTTTTTAATTTTCTCATTCTGACACATATTCGTAGTAATATATTAAAGATACGTCACACATTTAAGGCAATAGCAAAATTGTACCACCATTTAGAGAATTTCTAACATCATAATAAGCCTGAATAGTTTATATTTCTCTCGACTGGATATTTAGTTTCAACATTTATTTTACCATTCATGTATGATTATAACAATAACTGTTAACAGCCGTCTGGTGTAGTGGTAAGTGACATGGTCACTACACAAGGGGTCGCTGGTTCGAATCCCGCCAAGGGAAGATATTTGTACGATAAATCTAAATGTCTTTTCCAGGGTTATGGATGTATATTAAATATATGTATGTGTATAATAAAAATCTTACATTTATTTCCGTTATCTGGTAACCTGTAACAAAAGTTCTTTACGAACTTATCACGGGACCAGTAAACGTGGCGTGATTGTTAGTAAATATTTATTTATTATTATATTATTTATTTATAATAAATAAGCAATCAGGAATAAATTGCCTTATTTTTGGAGTACATAATTTTGGAAGGATTGTTATTAAGTACGTGCAGGCTGGATTTTAAATAAAAAGTATCGCTGGCCATTAACAAAGAAGTTTCGGTCTAACACGAGGTATTCAATCGACGTTTTATTCTATTGTCGTAAATTTTCAAATCATTAATCTTTGTGCGAACCATGGCTGTATCCTCACATAGTTTCCTTCGATTTATCACATTTCAATAACGTTTTGTTAATTGTCAAAGAATCTGTTCACAGCAATGATAATTAAAAAAAAACCTTTTTCATGTCATTCTTTTTTTTGTTGTTCATTGGGCATTAGATTTTTATATGCAGATTTTAATGTCCTAACGTAAATAGATAGATTCTTTAGAAACTGCAGGAGATGGATGCTAAATCAACCTGATGATGGATTTGGTGTATATCCGTGTATAGTTCCGTGACTTGCATGAGCGATAGTGACGACTTACCATTAGGTGGGCATACCGTCTATCAACAATGACAATAGATAAGTGCTGGAAATTAACTTCATAATTTACAGGTGGTAAGACCCTTTTGTGAGTCCGCACGGGTAGGTACCACCGCCCTGCCTAATTCTCCCGTGAAGCAGTAATGCGTTTTGGTTTGAAGGGCGGGGCACCCGGTGTGACTATACTGAGACTTTAGAACTTATAATTTCAAGGTGGCGGCATTTACGTTATAGATGTATATGAGTTTCAATAACCACTTAACACCAGGTGGGCTGTGAGCTCGTTCGCCCATCTGAGCAATAAACAATATATATCTATCTCCACCATAAATTTAACAAAACGTTTTTATAATAGGCCTCAGAAGAGCTACCAATAAACTTTTGTAACGTGACATCAGGATAATTAAATGCTCAAGATTCTTCTTCGAAAGCTTAAAATAAACAATACTATAACTAACGGCTTTAGGAGCGTTGGGTCGATCATATATATTAAATTAATTAAGGCGCCAACCCTGAATAGTAATGGAACCGTACCGTGAACATGACAATCGATTATATAGTTATTAGTGCTAGCTAAAATAGGCTGAAAATACCATAGATAACTTTGTATTTAATACGTCTTGTAACCGAGGGCCGTAAATAATTTAAAAAAAACTATGATAAAACAGTATCACGCCTAACAGAAAATGAACATCTTTTTAAAGATTCTATGACCCCATGGACATCCTAAATTGATGAGACTTAAAATATTATCTAAAGATTTGTAATTTGGAATAAATATTGTTTGTGCATTTTAAAAAGCCACTAAAGATATTTTATGTTGTTTTTAATGGGGTGAATTGTGTTAGTTTTTGTATGAAGAAATAATTTTGGAGTTTGTACTATGATGGCACGTGGCCACGGCCCGATGCATTAGTTTAATGTAATTCACAGCACGTTCAACCTCACCGCTTACAAAGCTCTTGGAGTGACCGGAGATTGGACAAGATGGCGTGATATTAAGAGGATAAAAGATACAGTTGAAGATAGTCATGACCCTCAAAAATGAGGAGCACGACTAAGGGAGAAATCTTAGACTATTTCTAAATGTCCTCATAAATAATACAATCACGTATTTATAAATTTTTTGAAACGCAAATTTAAGAATCCTTGGCCATTCCCGATCAGTGTGCTTGCAACACAGTGCTCGCGTTGAAATATAGTGAACTGAAATAAATGCGAAATCATGAAAAAAGCTCGCCAAACACTGTTGTTGATCGAAGTGTCAAACAAATGTATTTTTATAATAATGTATCAAACAATTCACACCGGAAAACGAATAGCGGTGCTGGAAAACAATGACTATAAGAAATACGTTTGCCAGTATTCTTTCCAATAAACGAGGTTTTCAGAGAAAAAGGACGCCGTCCACCAAATATTTTTTTCCGTATTCGTGGATCCGAAGTATAACACACTTATTAAATCGATATGGGTATATGCATAGATTAGTTAAGTAGGATTGTTTTGGGTAACTGCTTAGGTTTCGAGAACGTATAATCTATATTTCTTCGTCTTTACTGAAGGTAGGACCTCTTTTGAGTCCGCGCGGGTAGGTACCACCACCCTGCCTATTTCTGCCGTGAAATAGTAATGCGTTTCGGTTTGAAGGGTGGGGCAGCCGCTGTAACCATACTTGAGACCTTAGAACTTATATCTCAAGGTGGGTGGCGCATTTTCGTTGTATAAGTCCATGGGCTCCAGTAACCACTTAACACCAAGTGGGCTGTGAACTCATCCACCCATCTAAGCAATAAAAAATAAAATAAAAATTTAAGGTTATTACGAATCAGACATCAAATACATAATTCGAATTGTAAGAACATAGTCGAAGAAAAAGTCGTATCTGTTTTGAAAAAATTACACAAAACAGATATAGTAATTTTAATCGTTCATTTTCTAATTTTACATATTCATATTAATAATGTTCTCTTACTGGAAAGATATTGTTTTCCAAATACATAAAATTTTATGGGTATTTGTGCAGGTACATTCTGCTTAATGTTTTTAATTATTTAATCTATAACCTACTACCGCAGATGGCCCAGCCGTCGTTAATATAAACCTGTTTGTGAGAAGCATAACGACAATTAGTGATATTAAAATGGTTAGTAATTACACTAGTGGTATAAACTTAGAAAGCGTACGTGCTAATAATTTCATTTTAATAACTTTTAAAATTAACACCAATATGGCTGACCATTAAATACAGAGTAACTCAAATCAGAGCTTTCGAATCTGTCGTAGCTATTTAAAAAAATAATACTTAAAGCAGCTCCAATATGTTTTCGAAAAAAATTGGCGGGAATTTTTATTTTTTTAAATATTTTTATGTGTTATCTGTAATCTCTGATTTGGAGTATACTGTAGTTGTTTTTTTTTGTCGAATTGATAATATGATCGATTAATAACGAGGTAATTAGTTGTAGCTTTTTCCAATTTAAATAAGAAAATATAAAACTTGTGTGTGTGATGTATAAAATGTTTACCTTAAATACCTACCATCCATAATGGCCAGTCAATGCCGATAATTTTTGAATAAAGATTAGCTTCATGTTTTGTTACTGTCCATTGTTAAATTCTTGATGCCAACGAAGGGACCTCCCTTGTCTGAAGTGTAGTTGTTAGCGTGCTTTGTTCTGACTTTCAAGAGTTTTACAATTCAGGTACTTGTGTGGGTCGTTCGCTCGTCGGAAATCCGAGTGAATTTGAAAACTAAACCAAATTTTCACTGTAAATAAAGTCTAGAATCTTGAAAGCAGACACTGCCAATTCTAACTAATTGTCTTTTTTTTAATTCGTTTTGACAGTTTTTTTTTGTAGTACGAATGCGGGCGTGATTAAAATTTGAAAAAAAAAGAACCGAGTTTTATTGTCTTTGGTTTTTATCAATAGATAAATCGTAAAGCATATTTTGTTGATTAAATTTTAATTGAATAGTTTATATTTACGTTTTCTTTTGTTGTACCTATAGCTCGGTAAAATTTTACGGTTGGTCTTTATCATTTTATAATGATTAGTCAGCGCAATAATGCAGTTCCATTAAAAGAGTCGATGTTGTTTCGGCCTGTCACGCGATCATTTCGTTTGTGAAATATCCACAAGTCATTAAATTGATGTTCGTATATTGCTGTTGTTTTAGTTATACAGGGTGTCCCAGAAAGAATAGATAATGCTGAAACACCTCATAATAGAGCTATTGGGGACTCTAAATAAAAAATAAAAAAATATATTTCTTAGGTTGTAGCCACATTAAAAATAAAATAAAATTTACCAAATTTCATTATTAAAATTTAAGTTCAGATGAACTTTTATAAAAAATTACACTAGCTACTCATACGATTTCCTTTATATTCCTTAGTATAGTCCAAGTAGAATATTATAACAACAAAAAGCCTATGGATTTCAGTTATTTGTAGCTGTTGTATATTCCAGAATTTTTATTTATTTTGTGTCCCCAATAGCTCTACTATGAGGTGTTTCGGGATTATCCATTCTTTCTGGGACACCCTGTATAGTCGATAGATCAAATAGGTCTAGTAATTCTCAACCCAGCCTAGGTTCGAGACTTGACAACCACCAAGGTTTCCAGTTATTCGGAAATAAATATATTATGGACGCAAAGTGTGTCCACAATACTTCGAATGTAATTTTTTTAATTGCCCGTCTGCCATCTTGAAAATACGTATTAAATGAAATGTCACAGAATGTCAAAGTTTTTTTTTTACTTTCTGACTGATACAAAGATATATGTAATTCAGATTTAGGATGTGTTCATTTGTAGATTTAATAGTAGCTAAACTTAATTAAATTTATTTTTATGCTTAAATCTCGTGTTTATTATTATCGAAGATTACTCATTTTTAGAACTTTACAGTCCTCGAGGACGACTAAGGCTTCCTTATTCGTCCGAAGTAATATGATGAGAAGACTGAAACGAAAAAGTTGTTTTAGTCGTGTCTACGACTTACGAAAGACGGAGACAATATCCCGTAGCATTTTAATGTAACACAAAACAAAGTTTGTTATTTGCTTGTTTGTTAGAAAACGAAATGGCGGCAAAACAGACATAGACTGAATAAATAAAAACAATCTAAATCAGTCATTTGGTATGTTTTGAAATAACAAGTGAATTGAAGCATACTGCTAAGGCTGTAGGTACATGTTTAGAGTAATATTCAATTATACTTTAAATATATTACCACGCCTCTTCTTGACAGACTTACATGCAATACTGAGACCTTAGAACTTATACCTCAAGGTGGGTAGCGCATTTACGTCATAGATGTCTATGGGCTCCAGTAATCACTTAACACCAGGTGGGCTGTGAGCTCATCCACCCACCTAAGCACTAAAAAAAATAAAATACAAAAATAACTTAAAAATCAAAATTAACAAACTATTTCAAAATGACGAAATCAGTATCGACCAAGAACATGCTACATTTTAGTACACTAAAGTGGATCCTGAGTACGTCTATGAAACAAACACTTAATTTCCGGTTCACATCGCTCCGCTAGCGAACAGTGAACTCCTTGGTTTTGTATAAATAGTGAATTTGACTCTTTTTTTTCATGATATTACCAAACTTTCAAATCGTTTGTCGGTAGTAAATTCAAATAACGAAAAATAAAAGTAATGTTACCGCCATTAAACTGCTGATGCGAGAGGAACAACAGTAAGATGTTACTCGTACAAACACATAAAAACTGAAAACTGATTCTATACGTTTTCGTGCTAGACAGAGAGCGTCGCATGTTTTGCGTGACGTCACACCTGCGGTGTGAAAGGGACAACAAATCCATCTAATAATTAATTTAAACCCTTGGAACTCTCTCGAATATCTTGGCCGATTTGAATTATTTCTTAAACAGCACGTAGAATATGTAATTTGAATTTTCAATTCGTACATATACGTAATCAGACGTAATTAAGATCTCTTTTTTTAACTGAAATCTAAAAAAACGTAACAAAACCTATTTAAGATAGATTTGTGATTATATAGATAAATGTATATGTTTGATTTTATTCGAAGTCCTGCGACAAAACACGCGCTACTTGTAAATTCTTATTCAACCTAAATACGTTAGTTATTATATTTTTTTTATTATTTATTTAAAACTCACATTGGCAATTTATTTTATTTTTTTAATATTATGATCTCATTAGTTTTTATCCAAAAAATTTACTGTTCAGTTTAAATTCATTATTATTTTTTTCAATTCTTTATACAGGGCTATTTATTCTTCTTACGAACTCTATGCTCCACAAATAAATAAATAAAATATATTAAAAAATATAGAATATGCTTTTTTTACAAATCTGTCTCTTACGACCCGCTCTGTGACACACTAACACAAATTCCCATAAATAAGTCAATCTTCATTAAAATACATTAAAAGCTTTTTGTTTTAATACGCCCCTTAATAACAATTATTTGCCTTGTTTGTCAGTTCGTTCATCACGTACCTATTTTATTTTCTGTATTATTTATTTTGTATATTAGTTTAATTGTTATATCATGTTAATAAGTCATAGGTCCGAGAAACGGTACGAGGGGAGTTTGCCGTAAGCATCTTCAAGGGCGGAGAGCATTTTTCGGTTTAACGTAATGTTTAGGGTTTACTGTTGTAACTGTAATATGATTTATTCGTGATTTTGCTTGGTACATAGATGGGCCAGCGGTAGTCAGCGTCAATATATTTGTCAGGAGTATATCAAAGATCGATGACGTCACAATGGTAAGTGCAAAACAAAACAAGGACGTACCGAACCGCGTCTAGTCTAAAAATTTATGAAATTTGTGATTATGATTTATTTAAAAGCGGTCAACGACAAGTCAAATGAATGGGCAATTCCCTCCTGTGTAATTGCAATAGGAGAGACTTACCCGCCATGTGTGTAATTCTTTTGTATATTTTTCCATATATTTTTTTCTTTTTTCTTTCCTTCGATTCCACCTTTGGCGTTGACGACCAAAATTGTTTTTAGCAAAGCGCCCGCCCTGGGCTCGTCGCGGAGCCCTATCGTTGAACGAACGTAATGATTATAATAATTATGATTGTCTGAAAATTTTTAAAAATCACCATGACAAATTCATACCGTCGATCGATTGATTTCTGTTTATTAGTGAAAACATACATTTTTTTTTTAATTATACTTTTTTTTTACCCAAACTTTTTGGTTTGTATTTTAGACTGGCTGGTTGTCCTTGTGACATCATCTCGGAGGCTTCCGTCAATGGAAATGGACAACAACGATTCCTATACACTTCAGTTTCATAAAAAGTTTTTTTTTAGCATCTGACATTTCATCAAAAATAATTCGTTTTGTTTTACTACCGCCACGGCCCCATATATACGTAGTTAGGGTATGATGATTTTAATTCTGAAGCGGTTAATAAAAGATAATTGTTTTGTTTGTCATTAAGGCGATGCGCCAACGTTAGTTCGCGTCAACATGTATCTGCGATCCATCAGCAAAATAGATGATTACAAAATGGTGAGTGGTTGCAAGTAAAAGCTGTAACCTGTGCCAGTTTTATTATAAAACAAAGTTTTTTTTTTTTTCTCTCTGGCTTAATAGCAACGGAATATATGTACATAGTATACGAAAAAAAACTTTTTATAATAAAATTGGCCGTTGAAAAGTGAATATTTGGCGATATAATAATTTGCACTGTGCTATATAATATTCTCAAGCTATTATCGTATTATTTATTTATGTGTTCGTGTTTGGTTTGTTTTTATTTGTGCACCTTTATGTTGTGTTCCCGTTGACTTAGGTTGTCCGTTTTTGATTCACGATTGACGTTTCTTTTTGTATTTATTGTCGGTCGACATAATTATTATTGGTTGTGAATTTATACGTGGTGCGGAGCCGCGCTGACCAAATGTCGCTTTGAAACAAACAAAAAATTAAATAAACAAATTTTTTTTTTTAATGTGTAAAAAAAACCGAAAAGTTTTGCATTTCAAAAATCGTACACGATTACATTATTGATTTTGTTAAATTTTGTAATGTTGAGTTTCTTTTTTTGTTTTTGTGTTTTTTGTTTTTATATAATTTGTTTTTTTTTTGACGTTTTAATTTCCCTCCCACAAGAGAGTAACTTGTACAAAAAAAAAAAAAAACCGCGAAATATCCACCACCACTGATGGAATTGGCACTATATCTACTAAAGCGTAGCGAGCACAGAGTTTGCCGCAGCAATGAGAACCGCTTCTTACTGCAACCGGTATTAACTGCACCGAAAGACAACCAGACTGTGTGATTGCGCATCAATTGGGCATCTCTTGCGACATCTCTTGCACTAGGGGCTGTAGGGCGGCGGAGACGACCTAGCTTCACCACCGACATCCGACCACATCACTGCGGCCCGCACCCGCATCATTACACTCCTTATTTCTAATTTTCAACACTTTAATTTTCGACAATCATGCTTTTTATTTGTTTACCCGCATTCCTTAAGTTGATGGGGTCTATATATATACATATATATATAATAAAAACTATTTTGGTCGTGTTATTTGACTGTAATTAAATGTTTATATTATTGTCTTGTTCATGTGAATTTGTGTTGTGTAACATACGGGAGTAGCGTCGCGCCCGCATTCTGTTCGGTGCTCGCTCGCGGCCCCGGGCCTCCGCCCCACGAGCGGCAGCTAGACGTACTTGTAGCCCTAGTTAAACTGGCCGAATGCGCCTGCATGAAGGTGTCCAAACATTCCACCGACGAATGCTGGTGACGGTGAGTTCGTTTAAGTCGCTTCGCTTGAAGTGCATGCGTTGTTTGGCTGGCGCCGTCGAAAGTTCTAGAAGTTATCTTTTGGAGGGCGAGTGGCGTTGACCCGCTATCCGCCGGGGCACCCTCAATCCGCGACCCATCAATCAAAGTCAGCGCTATCACTACTCCGCATCATCAGATCGAAAATCGTTTCCAAAAGCTATCTTCGGAACGAGCATGTTATCATTATTGTGGGTTTTGCTCGCTTTGACTGTCTTTAATGTATAATAATTCATTTGACTTGCTCCGTGACGTCAAAGGTTCGATCCTATTGATTTGTTTCTCGTTTATTACGGCCTATTGAACCTTTGATGTCATCTATTGTTTAGTGTTAAATGAAGACTCAGTTATTTGTGTCAGTACGCGTCGTAAGAGTTTGTTTCTCATTAAGATACACGAAGCACCGTGACAGGATATTGGCACAAATACGACTCACGTCAATATAATATAATATAAATAATAAAATTAAATCAATACTATACTAACGCATTCATTTAATTTAATATCAATTTAATTAGTTAAAGTTACAACGCCACTATCTAGCTCATTAGAGTTCATTTTGAATAGTTTTTTTGAATATATAATGATACATACAAAACAGCAGTTAGAAATAGTTTGTCGAGATAGACGAGAGGATGTGGCTTTTCACAATATGTACTTAAATAGAACACGTAATCTGTGATGGTAACTACATAATGTGAACTTATTTCAGGAATACTCTGTGCAACTCACGTTCAGAGAACAATGGCTGGACGAGAGACTGAAGTTTAACAATTTAGGAGGTGAACGATTTTGACTTTAACATTATTTACATAATATATTCGAGAGATTTGGTATGTCTTTTATGTAATGTGAGGAGGGGACGTCCTAAAAGGACTGTGTGTAAGAGGAAAAGGGTATGGGTGCGAAGATGACGCATGATAGAAAATTGAATGGAAATTGAGGGCATATTGCGCCGACGCCATATCGCGGGGTGAAAGCGACATTTCGATTAACACGCGACATTTATCTTTGTAATTAAAGGCCCATTTTATTTGGTATTAGCATCAACAGTTGGATGCTTTAAATTGAATTTCAATTAAGTTTACTCCAAATTTGATACTTTAAGTGACTTTACAGAAGGTAAAGATGCAAAAATGTCGGTTAAACCTAATGACCTTTCACCCCTCGATATAGTGGGATAAGGTCAAGAAGTAGAAGTTTGATGTGACTTTAAAGATAAAGGTCTGGTGCTAAACGATCATCCGAGTCCATATGTCGGTAGGACATAGATCACAGAGCCGAGACATTCATACATAGTATCTGGAATCAATGCGTTCGTCAATAGTGCATTTCCAGAGATCTTTGGAATGAACATTTTCTTCGACGTTATTTGACGAGAGCAGGTAGCAATGGGCTGCGGCTTGAGTGTGTGCCTGGCATTGCTTTGGTCCATGAGCGGCGGTGACATTTCACCATCACGCGGGCCGTGTACTTACTTACTCATCTGATATAAAGAGACATTAGTCATATGACGCGGTAGGCAGCGGCTTGGCTCTGCCCCTGGCATTGCTGAAGTCCTATGGGCGACGGTAACAACTCACCATCAGGTGGGTCGCATGCTCGTCTGCATATAAGGGCAATAAAAAAAAACTGAGATAAAAGGCAATAACTGTGATTTTAACCACATAGTGCCACAAAAGAACCAACAGAATTGAAGATGATGAGATGATGATATATTGTAATTATTTAGTCTATCTCTTAATCAACAATATAGCGCATGGTTTTTGCTGAAATGGTAATACGATCTTACTTCAGCCTAGAGTTAGTTGGTTACCAGACTCAATTAAAAACAATAAATGTCTATGTGGTTTACGAACGCTAATGCGTCTTTTTCCGTGGATGTCAAGATCTTGTTCCATGAACGCAGATGTACAGTTCGATAAGCAAGTCTAGTTAGTAATAGGCAGGTAGACAATATACCTCAGCCAGAAATCAATGGGCTTAACAAATTTCATAGGGACCAGTCGTGTGCTTTTCGCTGATATACCCATTCGACTTAGATTTCATTTTTATCTCCAGGTCGTCTCAAATACTTGACCCTGACCGAGGCCAACAGGGTTTGGATGCCCGACCTGTTCTTCTCGAACGAGAAGGAAGGCCACTTTCACAACATCATCATGCCCAACGTGTACATCAGGATCTTTCCGAACGGGACCGTCCTGTACAGCATCCGTATCTCTCTCACTCTGTCGTGTCCCATGAACCTCAAGCTGTACCCGCTGGACAAGCAGACCTGCTCCTTGAGGATGGCCAGCTGTAAGTACTTCGCTCTTAACACATCTATTGGCACAAAGCCAAAGGAATCTGGTGAATTGAACCATTCAAATTGTAATTAGTGCTACATACATATAAATAGGTAATGGTAAAACAGATCAGTACTATTTTCTCGTTTGTTTTTTCAACTGATGTTCTCTTTAATAATTTATTGTGAATACTACGTGCCGATAGATTCTTTCATTTAAATCCAAATAAATATAAATGGCGTGAGTCAGTCGCCATATTTAAAATGCTTTTCCGCGATCACGTTATTCTTTCATTTTCAAACATTTTAACGTCTGTTTGTTTGTGTATTTCTATTCTAACCGATACTAAACGTGAATGGCCTTCACAGATAAAGCACTAACTAATAAATAAATGGACATTAAAACAACTATGTTATTTGACTATTTGTATCTGTTCAGCTACCCAGTTCGACTATACTGAAAACGAAATTCGTTTTTGAACCGACTGATTGGTATTTCTCAAATTAAGATCGCAAAATCCGGTACCCAGTCATATGTAGTGGTGTCATTCTTCAGCCCGTCTACTGCAGTAGAAAACTGGTGTCCATTACTGCTCATGCTTAGAGTAGAGTAGAGAGTAGAGGATGCTTTTTTGAAAACCAATATGAAGTTGAAACATTAAATACCAAAAATTTATTGTGGAGTGTTAACGCTAAGGCCGATTTCTTCCATACAACCTACAAGATTGATGAGAGGTATATAATTCTAGACGGCTGGACCACGGACGACCTCGTGTTCTTGTGGAAGGAAGGCGATCCTGTCCAGGTCGTGAAGAATCTCCATCTCCCAAGATTCACTCTGGAGAAGTTCCGCACCGATTATTGCAACAGCAAGACTAATACCGGTATAGACTTAATACATAAAAGATAAAAATCGTCGTGTTCTAAAGAATAAGACGCTGTGTGCGTTCGTATCGAGCGATGCGACTGAGCCGGTGTTCGAATCCCGCAAGCGGGTACCTATTTTTTTAATGGAACAAATACGTATTTAACAAATGTTCACGATTGACTTCCACGGTGAAGGAATAACATCATGTACTAAAAATCGAACCCACAATTTTAAGTTGCTTATGAAAACTAATAATGGTAGGACGTCTCGTAAGTTCGCACGGGTAGCCACCATCACTCTGTCTATTTCTGCTACAAAGCACTAATGCGTTTCGGTTTGAAGGACAACTGTTGTACGAGTGCTATCGAACTAAAGCTTAGAACTCATATCTCAATGTGGGTGGTGGCATTTACGCTATTAATGTCTATGGACTCCAGTACCCACTTAGAAACAGGCGGGCCATAAGCTCGTGAACACATTTTAGCAATAATAAAAAAAATTGATAATGTATCCTCATAAAATCCTTTTTAAAGAACATTTTTAAGAATGAAAATATTGTTAAAACAGGCGAATACAGCTGCCTGAAGGTAGACCTGCTGTTCAAACGCGAGTTCAGCTACTACCTCATCCAGATCTACATCCCGTGCTGCATGCTCGTCATCGTCTCCTGGGTCTCCTTCTGGCTCGACCAGGGAGCAGTCCCGGCCCGAGTCTCTCTTGGTACCAAATCATCAATTACGTCAATCTAAATATTAAGCTTAATCGTTACAATATGTGGGTCCTTGATCGTTATTATCGTAATCGTTATCGTTATAAATCGTTATTTAGAGATTTTGGTGTAACGTTTTTTCTCAATGATTTTATGTGCCATAGTTTTTACCTTCAAATTGGAATATTAGGCTAACGGTCTTATCAGGAGACTCCCCATCACGAACAAGGAAACGTTCAGATACTCCGATGAGACCATAAAACTTTAACATTGATGAGATATCTTTTCAAGAACGCCATCCTATTCAAAGGTAATACAAAAGGTAAATTAAAATTAAATTAGTGTAGTAAATTTCCTATCAAGCATTTCTCAGGTAAATCTCTACCATTGTAATCAGTAGAGAGCCAAAAGTATATATCTACATTAGAAACTGTATTTCCTTTAGTATTTATTTCTTACTAGCTGACCCGGCAGACTTTGTAGTGCCCCAATCGATAAATAAAAGACCTAGTTAAACTTTTGTATAAAGTAAACTTAAAACCACCAAAAGGAATCCGTCCGACGGGGGACACATCAAAGGAAAAACAAAATTGTTATTTTTAATTTCATTCCGAGCATTTTCATTCATTTATCTACCTTTTAAACCTTCTCTGGACTTCCACAAATAATTCAGGACCAAAATTAGCCGAATCGGTCCAGCCGCTCTCGAGTTTTAGCGAGACTAACGAATAGCAATTCATTTTTATATATACATATAGATAATTACTAAGAGGCTTAGTGAATAACATCGAAGACTTTTTATTTAAAAAAATTCGCCACTGACACTATTAATACAAATTTCCATTCCCAGGCGTGACAACCCTGCTGACAATGGCCACTCAGTCATCAGGCATCAACGCCTCCCTACCGCCGGTATCGTATACAAAAGCCATCGACGTCTGGACGGGAGTCTGTCTGACCTTCGTCTTTGGAGCTCTACTGGAGTTCGCCCTCGTCAATTATGCGTCTCGCTCTGACATGCACAGAGAGAACATGAAAAAAACGAGACGGGAGATGGAGGCCGCCAGTATGGACGCTGCCTCGGATCTCTTGGACACGGATAGCAACGCCACCTTCGCTATGGTGAGATCAACTTTAATTTGTTTTTCGTGTTGATTGCAAATTTGCCCTCCAGTAGACACAGATCCGAGCTTGGTTACTTGTTGCTGAAGAACATCCTTAAAACATTACTACCGATCACATTAATCAGCGCCATTAGTCAATAGACGCTTTGAGAGTACTCGTCTCAATAATACAGTCCAAGACTATTCGTTGCTTCAGTGGCTGTGTCAAGATAATGTCAATATAATCATCAAGATAATCATCGGTTCAAGTAGTTCTAGAATTTACGATGCTAAGTAAAAATAACGAAGATAGTATTCTGGAAATATATTATGTTCGTTCTCCCTGACTGGTCTGCAACTAACAGAAACCTCTGGTCCGCGGTGGCGTGGACACTAAGATGCGGCAGTGCGAGATCCACATCAGCCAGCCCAGGAAGAACTGCTGCCGGCTCTGGATGTCCAAGTTTCCCACGCGCTCCAAGAGGATCGACGTCATCTCCAGGATCACGTTTCCTCTTGTTTTCGCCATTTTCAATTTGGCTTACTGGTGAGGCTTTTTATTATCTTGTATACTTGTTATTCCGCGTACTGATGAATTGAAATTTGACTTTGAATTTTTTTTTACTTGTCACGTACCATCCGGCTATGGAATGAGCCTCCCCTCCACGATGTTTTCCGAGCGCTATGACATGTCCTTCTTCAAACGAGGCTTGTGGAGAGTATTAGGCGGTAGACTGCGGCTTGGCTCTGCCCCTGGTATTGCTGAAATCCATAGGCAACGGTAACCACTCACCATCAGGTGCGCCGTATGCTCGTATGCCGACAAGGGCATTAAAAAAAAAATATCTTAGCCAGTTACTAGCGTGTTAATCTAATTGTCTATAATTCAGCTCTGACTGTCCAGGTCAACATATTTGTTTCGCGACGAGGAGGAAGAGAAGTGATTCTCCGAGAGTCCGGAGTCAGGGTTGGGGCAGGTGGCGCGGCTGGCGGTGGCCGTGCTGGCGCCCTACGCGCTGTTCGCGCTCGCCTACGCGCTGTTCCTGCGGCCCGCGCCCGCCCGCTCCGGCACCTTCCGCAGATAGGGCTGTCCTGTGTCGACCACGCATCGCCAACTCCCCTCTAACCTGTCCCGAATTTTAAGCGGAATCTCAAAATTAAGTTCAGTGATTAAAAATTATAGATCGCCCCTGTCTGATAGTCATAGTCGTAACGGCATGCACTATAGCACACTTCTCTGTAATTCACTGACTACATACAAAACCTACTTACCCTTCCATTATTGGACATAATGAGAGTCTATCTAATTCGCGTCCCCCAATTAGGCCAATAATGAACTTGATCCAGAATAAATCAGTTCAACTCATTCGAAAACGGTGAAAAATCTTAGGCTGTTTAATACGACACCACGTCCCACTCTATCTCGTTATTTCAATGCTATTGAACATAGAAAATGCCTTGATGCCAAACCTAAATATTTCTACCTAAATATTTTTCCCGTCTGCGTAATACCAAGTCCGTGAAAGGTGTAAATAAAGAACAAATTGCATCTAAATTGCGTTAAGATGGTATTTCAGCCGACTCGGACTAAACAAAGAATTAAACTGTGAGTGTTTTATGAGAAAACGGAACATTCAATCCCAATATACGATTCGAATAATGGTTTCCTAAAAGTAACAAACGAGGGTACCTAAGAGACTCATACAAATTCTGACAGCCGGTCCGCGATAAAAACGTTTCGCGACTGAAAAATCTTATGAGAGAAAAAAATTCGGTCTAATCAGAACCGTGCAGATCATTTTACATTCGATAGTGAAGTTAAGGAATATAAAATACGAGGATTTTCGATAATTTTTACCAGAACGGATCCCAAATACTCTAATGATTGTATCATTAATGATTGTACGTATGTCAGTAGCGC
Organism: Bombyx mori; assembly: GCF_030269925.1. NCBI lineage: Eukaryota > Metazoa > Arthropoda > Insecta > Lepidoptera > Bombycidae > Bombyx > Bombyx mori. Next base: position 12,684,017 of record NC_085113.1, read on the forward strand.
CGTAAGACCAGTTATTATATAGGTAACTCATTTAGTTTAAAAACATGATCATTAGCTGTTTATAATTTCACCAGAATCGGAATCATAATTTTGAGTTCGAGTACTACTTGAACAATTTGATTGTTCATTTTCATCTTTATTGTGTTCTGCTAAGAGATCTTTCTCAAACAACAAATTTATCGAACATTCAATTTTATGATTCCGGTAATTTATAAAATTCTTGTCACGTTAATAGAAATTAGAGCTCAATATTGTAACTTTAATAGACGTTAGGTAATAGCTAATTTCAATACTTCATTAAATCTAGAACTTAAAATTTAACGGTAGGATTTTTTATTAATAATGTAAAACTCGTCTATGAGACAAAAGGAATTTATAAAAAATCAAGTATTAAAATAATCATTCTTAGTTAGGCTTAGTTAGATAGTACATTTAAATTACGACTAAGTGAAGTGCTCATTGAAAATGATAAAACTTTACCTTTGATTCATGCTGCGACTATTATCAAATTCTGAAATTAATTTGAAAACCTCATTTCAGATCTCCGAAACACTGAATTAGAATCTGATAGTTAATTTTCTATCTAAACTCATAATTAATGATAGAAATATAAACAAATAAACACTTTATATCTAAAAGGAAGAATATAGGAAATTATTTATTTAGATAACCTTTAGTATTACGCTCGGAGATGAGAGCCCACAGCACGTCATCTAAAAACTTGTTACCGTCGATTGAAGATGACATTCGTAATACCCGGAGCACAAGCAGTCTAATGCTCAGGATTCTATTCACATTGTTTAGGGTTAGAACGGAGAATCCGAAGAACAAAATCCAGAGTCGCGCTATGGTTAAAAGATGCTTAAAGATATGATATTATTAAACATAGCATTCAAATAAACAAGATCAGTAGCAGCCGCATGCTTCGCAAAGTTTTTAGTCTTTTGGCGATTCCCATATTAAATTTTGTCATTTTTAATGAGTATAGTGGCTGATGTAAGTGTAAATAGTTGAGCTTAAAAAACTCTACACCTGTGTCGCTCACTGTATAGATATAACGTTAGAATTTTATCTGAATTACACTTTTTAATGATTCATCCTGTAAATATTTTGTATGGGTTAACAGGACATGTCTCATTGTTCCAATCTTTAATGTTAAGACGAAAAACGCGTCAAATATTTCAAACTCAACCTTTTATAATTATTTAACATCACATTATTTACACATCAATAAGCTGAGTGTGATCCTGAGAGCTCTTGGACATTGCTATATAAAACTACTAAAAGCAGCAGCAGACGTGAAAATATATACTTTTTATACCTAACTTATAGAACTCCGATAATTCATTCTAAATATCTTTGCAAATAAAATGTTCGTATCCCGAAGAACAGAAAGCAAATTAGAGTTAGCCAGTCTATTCTAGTAATAAACTAGTATACTGATAGCTCGTAGCCAAGAGATTTGAAGTTTGAAGGAAATGTACAGCTTAAAAAACTTTAGATGTACATCAGTCTGTAACAATATTTTTAAAATTCAATACAAAAAATGAGAAGAATATTATTAAAATTACGTGAATACCACTTTGTAAATTCAATATAATTTCCTAAAAAAATATTTTGAATTAATATTATAGCTTAAGGGTAAAGTAAGGTGAGGTAAGGGTAGCTTTACACAACACTAACCATACTCGATCTGGTTTGCTAGTCGATCTTTGATTTGACTTTGGTTCGATCTCTACCAAACTATACAAGATCAGCGGGTAGATCAATCTGAAGACGTCTTGGAAGTTTCGTCCAAAACGATCGAGCCATTTCGGAGCCTAACACAAATATATAAATCTACGCATCGATCATCAGACACAGAGTGCAATAGCTTTTTGACCCGCACAGTAATTCCGTGGAGTTGTCCAACATCCCTATGTTTGCTGCTAGTAGCACTGTTCCAACTTCATACAAATTGGAGTTAACTTTTACGCGATCGAGAAGTTAAAAAACTCGCACTAAGCACACAGAGATTACCCTTGATAAACAAATTTCATGTCTCCAATGTGACTTTGGCTGTGAAGACGTGTCCTGCTAAGCACACCTCGATCTATATTTTACATGTTTTTAATTCCGAATGTATCATTAATATAACGCCGCTGTGTTCGATATCGAAGAATTGTATATTTTTAAGAATAAACAACATATTATTCATTTAATTACAATAATTTCCTCCCGGTAATAAAGAATTTGTGCTCATTTTCTCTCTCTTTCCGTCCTTGGTTTTTTGTAATTTTTTCGGTTGTTAATATTTTAGTATAGTAACTTTAATTATAAAATATCATAATATTAATTACCTATTATCACACAATTTAGATGTGTCCTTATTAAATTATTGGGCTGTGAATGTTGTGTGTTGGAAGCCTGAGCGAATCGTTTTTTTCGCGGTAGGCCTTTGAATCTTATCTCGAGATGTTAAATCGAGTCGTGAAAGGTTATTTTATTTTAATTACATTTCGATTAATACGCAATTTATCTTTGTAATTAAAGGCGTGTTTTTTTTTATCCGAGCAGACAAACGAGCATACCGCCAACCTGATGGTAAGTGGTTACCGTCGCTCATGGACGTCAGCAATGCCAGGGGAAGAGCCAAGCCGCTGCCTACCGCTTAATACTCACCACAAGCCTCGTTTGAAGAAGGACATGTCATAGCGCTCGGGAAACACCGTGGAGGGGAGGCTCATTCCAAAGCCGGATGGTACGTGGCAAAAATGATCTCTGGAAACGCACTATGGATGAACGCAGCGGCTCCAGGTAGTATGGATGAGCTCTACTCCGGTGGCGGGCGGTGCGATGGTAAAAACGAGATGACGGTATCATCTCAAACAGTTCCTTAGAGCACTCCCCATGGAACATACGGTACAAAATGGTATTAGTATAAATAGTTCGATGTTTTTAAATGAACTTCAATTAAGTTTACTCCATTCAAATAGCTGAAGAAGTACCTTGAGCTGAGGCTTGTGGAGAGTACTCAACGGTAGGCAGCGGCTTGGCTCTGCCCCTCACCATCAGGTGGGCCGTATGCTGCTCGTCTACCTACAAGGGCAATAAAAAAAACCCTAAATATTGTTACGCTATTTCTTTTTTTTATAATTTTAAACTAAGTGACTGACCCCTGTAAGGTTGCAAAAATGCCGCTTAAGCTAAATAAATAGTCTTTCACCCCTCAAAATGACCCTTAAAATACAGCTAATTTTGATAATTAATTCTCATTTCGATTACAAAACTGGAGTAGAGGTGCGTACGTTATTCTCGCATATTTGCATATGAAGATTTGTTTTACTGGTGGTAGGACGTATTGTGAGTCCGCACGTGTAGGTACCACCGCCCTGCCTATTTCTGCCGTGAAGTAGTAATGCGTTTCGGTGTGAAGGGTGGGGCAGCCGTTGTAACTATACTGAGACCTTAGAACTCATATCTCAAGGTGGGTAGCGGCATTTACGTTGTAGATGTCTATGGGCTCCGGTAACCACTAAACACCAGGTGGGCTGTGAGCTCGTCCATCCATCTATGCAATAAAAAAAACTCCTCTCACGTAAATCGGTCGGTAACCGTACAAAATTGATTTTTCAACAATAAATAACCTAAAAGTTTACCTCTCAAATTATAATATAACTCAACTGTCAAATTGGTATTTGTTTCATTAAAATTGTTTTTTCGGCGATAACAAATTTGAAAATTTCAATTTTGTTTTTGTGTAGCTAAATATATAATTTTAGGCCTAATGTGAATCTTCCAAAGCACACATTTTACATTACATCCACTTCACTGTTAATTTCCCCGAATAGATTATTTCAAAGTGCAATACATACATTGTTAATATAAATGTCGGAAATATTGACTTCTGCAGTAATTGGTAATGTAAATAATGGATGTATGCGTGCATGCTATTGTCTGTCTTCATTCCCAATGGTTTTAAAATGGAATATGTAAAGGATGCCACGTAAAAGAGGTTTTAATAAAACATTTACCCGTCCTTAATGATTTTTATTTGATGATCCACATTATAATATGTTAGTAATGGTCGATAATTTTGTATAGTTTTTACATAATATGTGGTATAATATAATAAATGAAAATTGATTAAAATATTAGTAACAAAGAAATATAAATGTTGAATAATAAACTGTTTTTAAATGCTAAGAAAAAGCGTAGTGTGAAATTTTCTAAAATAATTCTCTGAAACAGTAATTATTCCAATGATGCATTTGGAAGTTTTCATTTTGAATGTAATTTTAGGAATTAAAAATTTAAATCAAATATAATCTGTGTAACATCTATACAATGATGAATTATTGATAGGTACATAGGTAAGTAATTATGTAATATATGTTTATAAAGATAAGATAAAGTTACGTAACTTATTTAACAATGTTACTCAAAGGAATTAAAACAAATTGTTGATTAAATGAGCACCGTCGATGGGGTTCGATATGATTTAGGACTGGCACGCTAGAAACTTCTCTGCTTCATTCTGTAACAAGGAAAATATTTGTTAGTTTTGACTAAGCAAAAGGGATTTGATACTTTTTGGCGGGAACGTAAAACGCGAATAAGTATTTTGAATTGTTTTACTTTCAGTAAAATTTTCAGTTTCAGTACTTTCAGTGTTTTTTTAGGTCCAAACGCGCATTAATTGTGGCTTATTAATCATTTAGTATCTGTGAAAAAGCAGAAGTATGAGAAAACAAAACAAAGTCAGCGAACGTGATTTCTCAGGTTCCACCAAAAAGTCCACTGAAATCGTAGTAAATTCCCACCATTTTACTGGAAAATCATGTCATTTGATCTCTTCTCATCATGAAGTCCCAATTTTAAGATATGTACTTGTAATAAAAATGATTACGCGGTCATTAGTAATATTTACACACCTTGATCAGTTTGTAAATAGTATAAACGGAATCTTCAGAGGAGCATCCATCGTTTCTATAGTCGGTGGCCTCCGATCTCTTGCCCTGGCCCCAACCTGGAGTAAACGTCAGCTGAGCTTCGCAGACCAACAAGGCAGCGGACAGAATCAACACAAGTACCAAAGCGCGACCCATTGTCTTCAATGTCTTCCTTCTCTGGTCTTTAAGAACTGAATGATGATCAGACCTGAGTAACGCCTTTTATATGAACAAAATTAATTAGGAACTTAGGTTTTTTGTATGTATTCTCAAATCAAATGAAACCATAGCACAAATTAGGAACGGACATGTCTTGGAAAATTTTATTTGTGCTGTGGTGAGTCTTTGATTGGTTGTGGGAGGGGATCTGTTTATTATTTTTTTGTTGTAATAATGAATTTTAGTGGAATTTCCTTCCGCTTCCTTGGGCGTATGATAATTTATGATAATTTGTTTTAAAATATGAAATTAAAGCAGTTGTATTTATTTTAAAACAAATACCAATTAAATTACGGGGTAAATATTGTTTTTATACTAACTCAACGCAATCGGGACATGAACTCCCTTCGTTGTCCCTACCTTTTCGCTGGTAGTCTAAGGGGCTATTGCGGCTACATCTGGACGGGCAGGTGAGCTCACTGGCTCAACCTAAGAGAGTTTGCTAACACTAGCCCTAGAAAGAACAGTGATTTGCAGAATCTACCACCGGATCGGAATCGCAACCCAATGACAAGATCCGAAGGGAAAATCAGTGGGCTGTGTCTATGGCTTAGTACGAGGACGCTGCCCGGTGATTGAGGGTCCTAAAAGCACCGAGAGTGAATCCGGGGATCCGATATATTTCGGGCAATGGCAGCTTTGCGTCGCGGTCAGATAACAGGCATGAGGCTCTTTGAGACCTCGCCTACAGCTCTTCCGCGAAATGCTAAGTTCATGCACGGAATATTAACGGCCGTCTGGTGTAGTGGTAAGTGACATGGTCACTACACAAGGGGGTCGCGGGTTCGAATCCCGCCAAGGGAAGATATTTGTATGATAAATATAAATGTCTTTTCCAGGGTTATGGATGTATATTAAATATATGTATGTGTATAATAAAAATCTTACATTTATTTCCGTTATCTGGTACCTGTAACACAAGTTCTTTACGAACTTATCACGGGACCAGTTAACGTGGCGTGATTTATATAAAAAAAAAAAAAACAAAAAAAAACAAAAAAAATTACCTATTGCCTTGTAAGAGACGAATAAACATTTTTTTAAATACAATGCTATAAAAATATATGTTAAAAAAAATAACTCTTTGAATAAATATCAATTCTGTGTGATAACACATACATAAGTATATATTTTTTTATTGCTTTAGATGGGTGAACGAGCTCACAACCCACCTGGTGTTAAGTGGTTACTGGAGCCCATAGACATCTACAACGTAAATGCGCCACCCACCTTGAGAAATAAGTTCTAAGGCCTCAAGTATAGTTACAACGGCTGCCCCACCCTTCAAACCGAAACGCATTACTGCTTCATGGCAGAAATAGGCAGGGCGGTGGTACCTACCCGTGCGGACTCACAGGTGGTCCTACCACCGTTTCATATCCTGTTAAGCTCCTGAAGCAATATGTCTAATAATCGATCACTTTGATAGCTATCATATCGATATAGAACCATAGTGTACCTATAAGTCTGAAGTATCGAGTATATATCTTGGTTGACAAGGTTTCCGACCGCTGCCTTAGAATATTTCCTAAGACAACGTACTCCTTCTCTTTAGCTAAGGGCTAGCAAGCTAATCGAAAGCTAAGTAAGCTTTATCATCTCATAGGGCAGGATTAAACCTTAATAGTTTTTAGTTGATTTTCCACTATGTGATTTGATTTTTTACTAGTGGTAGGACCTCTTGTGAGTGCGCACGGGTAGGTAGCACCACCCTACCTATTTCTGCCGTGAAGCAGTAATGCGTTTCAGTTTGAAGGGTGGGGTAGCCGTTGTAACTATACTGAAACTTTAGAACTTATGTCTAAAGGTGGGTGGCGCATTTACGTTGTAGATGTCTATAGGCTCCCAGTAACCACTTAACACCAAGTGGGCTTGTCCAGCGAGCTTGTCCACCGATCTTTTCTTCTTCGTCGCTTTCTTCATTGCTGAAGGTCGTGTCCCTGAAACTTGACCGTTGCCTGTCTCGTGAGCTGTTTCCATCTCGTCCGGTCCTCAGCTGCTCGAATGGCGATTGCGACTGGCAACCCAGTTAGAGCGGTTACTTGATCACACCAACGGCTAGGCAATCGGCCGCGGGGTCTCTTTCCTTCTACTTTGCCCGTCACAATCACTTTGTCCAAGTTATCTGACTGTCGGCGGGCAATATGACCGAAGTAGCTGAGGATCCTCTGGTAACAGATTGTTGAGAGCCTGACTCGGATGCGAAGCTGATCCAGGATAGATTTATTTGTCCTCTTGGCCGTCCACGGAATTCGGAGCATTCGTCTCCAGCACCACATTTCAAATGCGTTTATTTTCTTGCGCTCGGATGCCTTAATTGTCCAGGACTCTGCCCCGTAGATAAAGATTGAGAAAACTAAGGTTCGGACGAGTCTCATTTTCGTGACGTTAGAGATTTTGCGATTTTGCCATATTCGTTTGAGCTTGGTCATCGCTGTTTTGGCCATCTGCGTCCTCCTCCTTATCTCTCCCTCACTGCCTCCGTGGTTGGTCAGTAAGGACCCGAGGTATATGAACTCGCTGACGAATTGTAGATCTGATAGCTCTCCAGTTCTAGAGAGTTGACTGGTCCTGTCCACTATCATGACCTTTGTTTTGGACTTATAAACGGAGAGCCCCACTAAACTACTCTCATACTCCACTCTACGGAATATGTCAGCAAGTTCCTTATCAGATGACGCGAAAAGCAATAAAAAAAAATTATTATTTTTTTGGGGAAAAGATTTTTTTTTTGTATTGGCGGGGAACGGAACGAATATCTTAAGACAAAATTTTTTTTTGTATGGAATCTATCGACATCTTGTAACGGGGCATCCTAAACTTATATATTGTGAAAGTTAAGGCATTTTTTAATTATTGTGTAACTAAACACAGAAAATAAGAAAATAATGAATCATACATGTCTTTATTTGCTATACACAAATTGATTAAATTTTATCAATGGGTGGTTTCTGGAAATTTACAAAATCCTTCATTAAAAATAAAACATAGGATAGGTAATTTGTTACTGCCATCAACAGGAGCAATGACTAACTAATCGAAGCAAAGCCATCTAGTGGCCGACGCCCGTAAATATTTTTGTTGAATACTTAATTTGCTTATCTATAACTAATTTATGTGTATTATCTATGGACATATGAACGCGAATACTGCCGACCACCTTAGCACATGAGGTCTAAGTCTTATTTGTATAGTATAGTGGATATCTCACCCTTAAACCGGAACACGCGTTATTCGCGGCGGATGTAGGCAGAGCGGTGATATCATTTTAGCGGATTTGATCTTCATCACACGATAATATTCATTCACCGTGTAAGACATTCGTGAAGATGGGCTAAGTACATATTTTGTTAGAAAAATTGGTACCTGCCTGCGGCATTCGAACATCGGTACTGTCGCATCGCTCGATACGAGTAGGTACAAGAGTCTTATCCTTTAAGCCACGACGATTTCTTTTTCGATTCCTTAAGACAATATAGTAAGTTTTTTTTTTATTTATTTTTTATTGCTTAGATGAGTGGACGAGCTCACAGCCCACCTGGTGTTAAGTGGTTACTGGAGCCCATAGACATCTACAACGTAAATGCGCCACCCACCTTGAGGTATAAGTTCTAAGGTCTCAATTATAGTTACAACGGCTGCCCCACCCTTCAAACCGAAACGCATTACTGCTTCACGGCAGAAATAGGCAGGGTGGTGGTACCTACCCGCGCGGACTCACAAGAGGTCCTACCACCAGTAATTACGCAAATTATAATTTTGCGGGTTTCATTTTTATTACACGATGTTATTCCTTCACCGTGGAAGTCAATCGTGAACATTTTGTCGAGTACGTATTTCATTAGAAAAATTGGTACCCGCCTGCGGGATTCGAACACCGGTGCATCGCTTCAACACGAATGCACCGGACGTCTTATCCTTTAGGCCACGACGACTTCAAAATTTTCCTTCAATTTTCCTTAGAAAAGCAAGCAACAAAAATTTTCCACAGTCGAATTCAGACGCATATTTAAGTAGCGTAACGTCACCAACTAATGAAAGAACCTAGAAGGCTTCATTAATTTCCACCACAACTGTTCAGGCGGGTATAAAAGGCCCTGTCAAGACCGAATCATCATCAGTAGCTGTTTCGAAGTCACTCAAAGAACTACCTCAGCCAAAAATGTACAAATTCACGATTCTATTCCTTGTTTTGGCTTGCTTCATAATGGCCGAAGCCCAACTCACTTTCACATCCAGCTGGGGTGGAAAGAGGGCTGCCATCGCCGGCACTGTGTCCTGCAGGAACGATGAATCCTTGGCGTCTATTTATAAACTTATTCAGGTAATTTTATATTTTATTTATTTTGGTTTTAATGGCCCAATACGGCGAGCTGACAGCCCTGGTTATCAAAATCCAAAGATGCAGCAATCGTGAAGTGAATATTGTCTCCTACTTCACTTGTGATCGCGGTATTGTGCAGGAATTCAATTGTACAAGGGTTAACCCTGGCGTCAATATAATGGTTATTTATTTATCCATAATGAACTTGATGGGATGAGTGGAATACTTATTATTCATAGCCCATCGTCATTACATTCATAATTCAGAGCAAAACCACTCTCTCAAGATACAATTCAATATCAGTTTCAAATTGTAATATTTTAAATCAGTTTGGAAATAATGAAATTCTCGAAATGCTCGATACAAAAAAATTAGAAACATCACTTAATTTGATATTTTAAGCAATGTTGCTTATTGTTAATGATAATGCGGAGTATTCTAGTTTTTCCTTACCTCTTCGTTGGTAGTCTGAAGGGCTATTCTAGCTACACATACGGGTAAATGAGTTCACGGGCTCAAACAGAGAATTTGCTAACACTAACCCTAACAAGAGAATGAGAGAGAGAGAATAATATAAGATCTATTCATCAGTATGTAATGCATCTATTCTTTATTGCAGAATGAAGCTGAAAAACTCCTGCTATGCCAGAAGCCTTAAGCCGACACCACCGAAACAGAAACACCGACAAAATGCCTTTTAATCATTATATTATATTCTCATAATCACTGAAATGTATCCATAAAGTGTTCTACGCTACATTTACCTAATAATAAAACAGTTTAAAAATATTAACTCGTGTCTATTCTGATAAAATTCTTAGTAGTACCGATGATCAGTCTACTGTGGGTATTTGTTTATTTGGGAAATAAACAGTACAATACATCCACATACCTTTATATTATTTATTATCTATAAATAAGTAATTTTTCTGTGCGTGCACACCTGACTGAACTCCTCCTAATCGGCCGGACCGATTCTAAAGAATATTTTATGTGCGTTCAAATGGATTCGAGAAAGGTTTAGATTTACAATTCGATTCAATACAATTTCGATATTTTCCAATTTAAGACGTGTATACGGGACAAAGTCTATGCGGTTCTGTTACAAATGCTTCTCAATTCTAACGCAATATACTTAAATAATAATGCAGACTAAGGCATTCTTGAGTGCATCGTCTCTATATAAGACGATTTATTGCTAAAGCGCGGCAGAACAGAATTGGCATGAGTAGCGGAAACACACATCGTTTGTACTATTTCTTTAAAATAAACTCAGTGCCAGTCACAGTCTCCTTTTTTTTAAAAGAGCTCCTGGATCCACCCCGTAACAGTTCGTTAGTTAAAACCCCGGGTAGATGCCACCACTACCTGTGTATTTCTGCCGTGAAGTAGTAATGCCCAAGTCGCATTGATTAGACGTACACCATTTTGGAGGAGTTAAAAAAAAACATTGGACTGTTTCCTTCCTAACACCGTGAGCAAGACAAGAATGTCAATGGCCTCTGCTGCGATAGTCACAGAATCATAGGATTGGAATGAAGTAAGGGCAGCACGGAAAATGACTGTATCTGCATCTGATTCAGCCTTTGAAAGGCAGTTTTGAGAAGATCTAATAAATTTGCTTTGTTCTTTTAATTACCAAGTAATTTATCTTGGGATAATACTGGTACGGTGCTCTTATCCGCTGAATTGTCCTGTCATCTACCACTTGATATCTTTAGGTAGCGTCAGAACGCTTCTTCGACAAAGCGGCGTGACAGGTAACCCTCTTATCGTGGCCGCCACTAATTATAATACTCCATAATAATTATAATAATACGGCTCAAGCAATTGGGCAACGAAAAGCCGCCGTCACCCGTGTCTTGTTGGTTCCCGCGTATCCAGTCTCGGTGCTTTAAAGCCTCTCAAGCACCGGTCACCGTCCTCGAACTAGTTAATTACGACAAAAAGTTCGGCGAGCGAACACAGCCCACCGAGATTCTCGCCGGATTTTCTCAGTGGGTCTCCGGTGGTAGATTCGGCGAAGCACTGCTCCTGCTAAAGCTAATGTTAGCAAATTCTCTCAGGTTGAGCCCGTGAGCTCACCTGCCCGTTCAGGCGTAGCTAGAATAGCCCCTTAGACTTTGCTAACATTAGCTCTAGCAGGAGCAGTGCTTCGCAGAAGACTAGACTACCAGCATATAGGTAAGGGAAAAAAACTAGTTTTCTTCCAACCAATCTTACTTTCGTTTATTAGTAATACATAATTAATTAGATACATACAATTAGAGTTGGTTCAAATATTATTTACGTCAGTTAATTATTGATTTTGTTTACATTCTGGCCAATCACAATCTGGTGGCTGGTTAACATAATGGACATTGGCTTGACAGCGCATCAAAACGCAACTGCTGAGAGAGGATTTGATTATTGTAAAGTCAAGGGAGACTCTACAGATTATAAAATAATATTAGTGGCAGTCTTGTGAGTCCGTATAGGTATGTGCAACTGTGCCTATTTGCGCTGTGAAGCAGTAAGGGTGGGGCATCTGTTGTACTGTTAAAACGGAGACCTTAGAGCTCGTCTCAAGGTGGGTAGCAACATTTACATTGTAGATGTCTATGGGCTCCAGTAACCATATAGCACCAAGTGGGTTGAAGCTTATCCACCCATCTAAGCAATAAATATAAACTAACCACATCCATTTTCTTTAACTAAGGTCATAAGTATTTGTTTTTTAGTGTGTGTAGAAAAAGCTTTTGAGACCTGCAGTTTGCAATAGATCAGAACAGATTTAATACAAGATAATGGTAAGTACAACCATAAGTCCTAGGCTAAACTTCAAATATACTTAAGGTGACTACATAGTATATTGCTTTCATGACACCGAACTTACAAGTTCTACCATAGTTCATCCCGTTCTAGCACACATTACAGAAATACAGGATTCTTTTGTTGCAAAAACAGCATACATAAAATATCATGAAAGGTGTACTTAGTTATTTTAAATCCTACTTAAGAATTACTTTATTTAAATTTACAGTCAATAATCTTATCTACATTTTTATTTTAATTAATATTAGGTCAACTTTTATTTCTTTTATTTAAGAGGCAGAAGGTGATAGAACTTGTGTAACTCCACTTGTATCTAAAGACATTCTACTGGATCCTACATGTAAAACATCGTCTTCGTCTAGCAGCTCTCTCATCCGACGCTTGTAAATCTCACTGTCAGGGTTATTTTCTTGGTTCCGACATTTGTCTAATTTCTTCTCTATAAGCCGTACTCGTTCTCTAGCTGGTGCCTCTACCATTTTTACTAATGATCGAATCTTTCTTACAGCTTCAATAAGTATCGCCAATTTATCACGTCCCGCATCTCTGAAGAGTATGTCTGTCACGTAGCTATCCAAGTTCTCTTGTTCCTTGCTCGCTGCATGGAGTACTGCAGCTAAAGCAATTTGTGACGGAGCATACAACAAGCATGCATCAGTTAAGAACACCTTTTCTAGGAACTCATCAATACCACTACGAAGACGTTCAGGATTAGCCAATGAACATCTAGTTTTAATGTCTATTAGGAATCCTTCTACTGGTCTGAAAGGATTATGTATGGTCAAATGGTAGTTTAATTGTTGCATTAGCAATAATTCATTGTTTAGTATTATATCTGATGCTTTTTCTCGATCTCCTTTGATATTGGCGACGAATTGCCCGATAGAAACGTTAAATTCTTCAACTTTACACGCTAAATACACGCAAGTGGCTAAAATTTCTTTTGGATGATAGTCCATTGTCGAGTTGTATAGATAAAATCGTTTAAAGTAATGAAAGGCTGTGCCCACCACCCCTTTGGGCATTGGAGGTGTGAATCTCTTGCAGAATTCTTTCAGATGGAGTTCGTATTGCTTTAAAAGTTGTCGTTCTTCATCAGGAGACAAGAAATACGTGAAACGTTGTTGCTCGTCGATGTGCGAGTTCTGTCTCGCGTAAAAAAAATAATTGTGTTTTTCACGTAAGCGTGCGAGTTCATTTTCATCACTGAACGTCCAAAATTTTCTTTGAGAGCTGGTAGAAAACATATTTTACTTGGAAACTAAAAGCGGATTGTAAAATCTTCAAATTCAGAAATTTGCGACTATCGTTAAAAGTTTGACATTTAAGGTGACATAAGCTATTGACATTTTTAATTTTGAGCTTTTGTTTCTTGTTGGCCGCCTCCGGTAAATTGTTATTCCAAATAAGCGAGGCGCATCCCATATTACCTTTGCCAGTTTGTGGTTACCGAACCCTGAAATAAGTCTAGCCCTATATGATTAATCTATTTTAATTTTTAGCATTTTAGGTTAGACATATTTCACTTATAAAGGTTTCTGAATACATTCCGGACTAAATATAGGATACTAGATAAACGACTTCGACACAATTTTTCAAACTATCTAATACCAACGTCTGCAAGAAGCAATAACCATTTCATACCAAATAAACTAGATGCAAAAAGTTCCTTTGCAAGTCTAGGTGGCCAAAAAGTACTGACTCTGGTTTTTTCGATAAATAATTAATCTATGTTATAATTTTACTGGAGCTGAGATTGCATGGAATAAACGGAGAACAAATCTTTTGATAGCATCGATTTTGAAACTGAAGTAGATTGTCGTTCCTCGTGTTTTATTTATCATTTAAATAAATATTTAGTCTTCAAACCAATAATGCTACAGATGTTGGCCCAGATTTTTTTTTGGCTCAGGGTGTAGTTCATTACACAGACTAGGGTTCTTGGCTCTATCTCTACAAGAACAGTGAATTACATGAGCACTACTTCTAGATTGGTGCGCCGACGCAATAGTGGCATAAACAAGCATTTTCATATTTACTGCTTCCAGCTTCCTCTTCCGTACGTTAATTGCTCAAAGGTCCACTGCAACAAGCCGATTGTGTACCCAGCCAGTTAATCCTGCTGCCTCTAACTATCGCCGTCAAATATATGTTACCTACTTTATACAGCATTAGGAAGCCCTTGGGTGTCCACTTCGATAAAGCGGCACGACACGAGAACCCTCTCATCGTGGCCGCCAGTAACTACATTCCCGATCCTGCGGACAGAATGGGAAGCAGTCGACGTCGCCCAAAACACGTCATCTCGGATCCTCCCGATCCACTAACGGTGCTTTTAGGTACTTCAAGCACCGGTCACCGTTCTCGTCGAACCCGTCGCTCGCGACGAAGGGCTCGACGAGTAAATTAACTCTCAGACACAGCCCACTGAGTTTCTCGCCGGATCTTCTCAGTGGGTCGCGTTTCCGATCCGGTGGTAGATTCTGCGAAGCACGGCTCTTGCTAGGGTTCGTGTTAGCATCGTCATCAGGTTTGAGCCCCGTGAGCTCACCTACTAGCCACGGTTACGCTGAAATAGCCCCTAATCAGCTTAGGTAGGAAAAAAAAAACTGCTTTAGTTTACTTAATCTAGTTCTACATAAACGATATCATATTTTCGAACTTTTGAACCACGCAAACAACAAAATATGTTGATTTCACTGCGATGTTTTAAATACATAGCAATAAATAAAAGAAAACCTAAAAATAAACAATTCAAAACTATCGTTATCTAAACTAAACTATAGTTTGAATCATTGTAGAAAGCAATACCGTACAATGGGGTAAATAAGGACAAAATCGACCTTCAGATTGAATTTTAAAATAGTTCCAATTAAATAGTCACTGCTCAACCAAAGAAATAAGTTGAGTCTTGAACGTACCTAGGTGATAAAAACCGTTTCATTATTTTAATTATTCATTTTAAAGAAATAATCGGTAAAATAATGGCCGTCCCAATTTACCCAGCGTCCGGGGTAAATTGACACGGTTAAGGGTTGAATTGGGATATTTGTAAGGGTTGTCAACTCGCAGTACTGCGATATATAGGTAGGTGCCATATAATTATTTATATGGACCGAAATGATGAATACAATCCATAATTTAAGCACAATACACAACATAGTGTAAATTAAGCTGGTTTCTATTCCGAAGCGATGTGACGTGAATGATAATCAACAATCCAATGATCAAAAAAAGTATGCGCATGTTATATTTTAGAAAATTATTATTTAATTTCCTTAAAAATCACAACTCTGAAACAAAATCATAAAATAAAATAAAAAATAGAAAACAAAAGAACTGGAAATGCAATAATACAATTTTATTTAATCAACATTTTCAAAATAATCTTTGAGCAAGAGTAAGATATCAGGTGAATAAGATAAAAAAACAGCTTTATCTGATTACTGCCAATAATAACAAAAATAAAAGAAATTCTTTCTAAGCGAAATAACTAAACTCAATGAATTCACTCACTCATAATTGGATATCTCGGATTTTTAATTAATGTTACATTTAAAATCTGAGGCCTGTTTTTATTTGTGTGTGTTCGTTGTGAATGTTAACAAAATCATGATTCGACGCGTGAATAGACTCTGAAATAACAAAAGTTTTGATTCGTTTGAGTTCTTTTAACTTTTAATTTTTTTTATTGCTATAAAGAACATACGACCGGGCAGATATTACAAGGTAAATGTCGCGAAAAAAAAGTAATTATATATATACTTTTCTTTTACCTATAATACTTACATAAACTAACTGATAAACACATTAACCTTCTTTACATCACGCAATTAAGTGATAGTATAGGCTAAAAATTTATTATAAGATATCAGTGACAACCCTAACAAGCCATCCCTATTTTGTCTTTTGGCGTTCCAATTTTGTGTTTTCTCGTCCCTAATTTTTCCAGTCTCGTTCCAAATTACCCTACATACGTCCCAATTTTCCCCAAAAAGAAAGGAAAAAAATATACATTTTTTATTTTGTCGAAATATTGTATTTAAAATAAGAATATTGCAACTTACCATTTGTTGTGGTATTTCCAGGTGTATTAAAAACTTATATAAACTGTGATCTTATTGAAAAAACAACAATAATATTACTTTTGGGGAAGCATAAAATTTGGCGGTCGTGTTTTTTATTTAAAAAAATTTTTAATTATCGTATAGTTGGATTAGGATAAGTTTGTACATATTTTTATATATATTTAATTTTTCTTTATTTAGTGTATTTAAGTTCGTCGTCGGGTAAGTCTTTTTGACCTTGTTTCGTAAAATGGACCCCCCGGGAGATCCCGGGGGGACTCTTGCTTCTAATAGTTTTAATATTTTACAAGTAAATGACGAATGTGACTTATCGTCAGTGCCCGCAGTGGCGCATAATGTTGTTGTCGAGCATGACGATTCTACTGTAGATACCGATTACTCCGGACATCAAACATCTGTAAATCGCAAACGTGCATCTCGCAGAATTTGTAGACACTGCAATAGGAAAAGGAGCAAGTGTGACTCGAAAGGCAACACCGTCTGCCAGTGCCAATGTGAGGAAAGTGGTCCTAATAAAGCCTTAAAGATTAATAGCTCTGTTCATGATCCAGTGTCTACTAATATATTTCCTAATCATCCGACTCAAATGGAAAGTAATGATGTCACTCCTAGATTTATAGGAAGACATAAATATTGTGACTCGGATGCTGCCCCTTACGTCATTCATATTCAAAAACAAATACAGGCATCTAATGACAATACCATTTTGCACCCAATTTCTTTTGGCAAATTTTTGAAAAATTATTCTATTAAAAATATTGTTAATGGCAGTCTTAAGAGAATTGGTAGAAACAGGCTATCACTAACATTTGAAAATTTTAATGCGGCTAACAATTTCATGGATTTAGATATTTTAGAGAAGAATAAATATAGAGCATTCATTCCTACCTTTCAAGTTACTCGCATGGGTATCGTTAGAAATATTCCTACAGAATGGTCTGAAGAAGAAATAATTAATAATATCAGTGTTCCGTTAGGTTGCGGAAAAATCCTAAAAATTAGGAGATTAAGAAGAAAAATCACTGTAAATGATAATAAAACTTTTATTGACACAGAATCCGTGGTAATAACATTTGATGGACAGGTTTTACCTAAAAGAGTATATATGTGTTTTACATCATTACCAGTTGATTTATACATTTATCCTACAGTTCAATGTTTTAATTGCTGTAGATTCGGTCATGTTAGAGCTCAGTGTAGATCGAAACCGCGTTGTTTTAAATGTGGTCAAGATCATACAGGAGATTCTTGTAATGTAGAGGAGGAAAATGTTTCCTGTTGTCTTTGTAACGGCTTACACTTTGCTATAAATAAGAAATGTCCAGAATTTGAAAGACAAAGGGCCATAAAGCAGACAATGGCGAACAGTTGTGTGTCATACTTGGAAGCATGTAAACTTCATCCTCCAGTGTATAAATCGTATGCTGATGTTCTTTCTTCAATTCCATCGGATCGTAAGAATCATTCAACGTTTCATGAATCTATTGCCCCCAGCCCAGTAATTGCCAGTAAAAGTCCATCGTCATATAAAAAAACAGTTTTTATGAAACCTCGATCTCCCTTTAAAGGTGATAAAGGTTTTGATCAAAGGGCCCATAGAAATCTTACAAGAGATTACGATGCTCCATCTCCTTCTAATGGCTGTGCTTTAAAATTTAATGAAAATTCCGAATCTCCTGTGGCTGAAATAATTATTGCTCTTATTAATTTACTTGCTCCTAATAACGCTACACCGTCCAACGCAGCTGATATCATAAGACAAATTTTAAACAAAACATACAATGGCTCCACAAATAAAAAAGATGATTCAGTGGAACTGTCGAAGTATTCTAAGTAAAAAGTCTGATCTCATTCACTTAATAAATAAACACTCTCCAATCATAGTTTCTTTACAGGAAACATGGTTGAAAAGTATATATCCTTTCAAAATCAAAGGATATACCTGTATCCGTGAAGATCGTATTGACGGGTACAGTGGTGTTGCTCTTCTTGTAAATAGTGTTCTTAGCTTTAAACTTGTAGATATACCTGATCATAGTTTTGGTTTATCCATTATTGCGGTCATTGTAAATAATATATGTATAGTTAGTGTATATATTCCCCACCCTTCTGTAGAGATTTACAAAGAGTTTATAACTATTATTTTGAATCTTCCTAGACCAATCATAATAATGGGTGATTTTAATGCTCACCATCAAACATGGGGAAGCTCAATATCTAATGAATTTGGAGATATAATTCTTGATTTTGTTAATGAACAGAATTTGTGTATTTTAAATTCTGGAAGTCCAACTCGTAGAACTGGTCCTGATCAAATTGTTAGTGCTCCTGATATATCTATTTCCTCCCCATCTCTGGTGCCGTCTTTGTCCTGGAAAACATTAAAATTAAGTTATGGAAGTGACCACTATCCTATTATTATTTCATTTTCACACAATAACATAGTAATTAAGGATCATTCTAAACATAAGTCTACAATAAAGTACAATCTATCTCAAGTAACAGATGAGGATTGGAAAATGTTTCAATCGCGTTTGGATATTAAACTTGCCAACTGTGAAAATATTAATAACTTAGATTCCGATGCACAAGCAAAAATTTTAGCTTCTGCTTTTATAGAAACAGCTGATGAAGTTTTCCCTTCTAAAAGCCCTTCTGGTATTTTTATTCCTTCTCCTCCTTGGTGGGACCGGGAGTGCACTCAGGCGGTAAAGGAGAGAAAAGCAGCCGAATTATTATATTTAGAAGAAACTATTACAGAAAATTTTGATATTCTAACAGAAAGAATCAATAGTACTCGGAATCTTTTATTAAAAAAGAAACGAGAAGGTTTTAAAAAATTTTGTGCTTCGATTTGTCCTAATATCTCACCTTCTGAAGTATGGAACCAAATAAAAAGATTTAGATCTGCATATAAAGAAAATACAGTCAAAGACTTGCCTTATGATCTGGCTGACAAGTTTCTTGATAAATTAGCTCCCCCTTATGTTCCAGAAGAATGTTTAGTTCTTATCCCGTCTGTCCTTCCTTTCTCATGTTCAGATCCAGTTTCAGATTTTGATTTACCTTTTTCATTTAATGAACTGAAGGGGGTAATCTCGAATCTTAAGGACTCTGCTCCAGGTGATGATAAGATTCCTTATTCTTTCTTTGTCCATTTGAGTGATTCTAGTCTCACATATTACCTCAACCTTATAAATTCTATGTTCATTACATGTGTTATCCCAGAGTCATGGAAAAAACAAATTATTTTACCCATTCTCAAACCGGGTAAATCTTCATCAGATGTATTGTCATACAGACCCATAGCTCTCTCATCTGTAATGTTGAAAATTTTAGAACATTTAATTAAAATTAGACTAGAATGGTTTGTGGAAAGTAACAGTTTACTCAGTGACAGTCAAAACGGATTTAGAAGGGGTAAAAGCACAATGGACAATCTTGCTATCTTTATAGTGGATATTTTGGTAGCTTTCTCAAACTCTGAATCTATTGTAGCTGGATTTCTGGATATTTCCGCTGCATATGATAATGTACATATTCCTACACTGCTTTACAAATTACAGAAAATAAGGGTTCCTGTTAGACTTGCTAACTTGATTATTACTATATTGTCAAATCGAACTATCATTTTAAACTCTACCTCTTCAGATTCACAACAATCTAGAACTTTATGGAGAGGTCTTCCTCAAGGATCTGTGTTAAGTCCAATTTTATACAATATATACACTTGTGATTTGGAAGAGACCCTTGGAAATCAAGTAAGAATTCTTCAATATGCTGATGACCTCCTTATGTACACTTGCAATAAAGACATACATAAGGCTTGCTTATCCCTTAGGAATTCATTTCTAACTCTTAAATCTTGGTTAGATAATAATGGACTTTCCCTTTCTGCCTCCAAAAGTTCTATTGTTGTATTCTCTAGAAAACGTTCTCTTCCTCCAATTAGTATATTGTATGAGAATGAATTAATTTCTGTAAATAGTCATGTTAAATTTTTAGGTTTAATTTTAGATTCAAAATTGAATGGAATTCAACATTGTAATTACATTACAAACAAGTGTTTGAGTAATATGAATATCTTACGTTCTCTTGCTGGTGTATGGTGGGGTGCCCACCCATTCAATTTAAAACTTTTATATAATGCCATAGTAAGATCAGTTTTAGATTATGGTACTTTTTTACTTCAACCAGGGGATGTGAATGCTTTCAAAAAACTAGACACTATACAGTCTAAATCACTCAGAATTATCACTGGAGCCATGAAATCTAGTCCTGTTACAGCATTACAGGTAGAATGTGTTGATCCTCCTCTTCATTTGAGACGTCAATATTTATCTGATAAATTCGTTTTCAAATCCCTACAAATTCAAAATAATCACATTATTACCAAACTTAAAACTTTAAATGAACTCATAGAATACCGTAAAATGGGGCGATTAGGGACAAATTCCAACTTTATGAGCAATTTTAAGGTAGTTGTTGATGTATATAATGCTATATCAGGATCAAAATGATTGAGTCTTGGGGGCATCTTTGTTGTCTAATTTAAAATTATGCAACTAGCATTCCAGTTTAAGCAAAAAATGCAAAAATAGGTGTAATCCCTATTTACCCGAAAATTGCGGTTAATTGGGACGAAATGAGAAATTTCCTAGGGTTGGCACTACTTCTATTTTTATATATAGTTTTAATTTATTCATTTATTTAGTTGCACCAACAAAGTGATCATCAATAAAAAAAATTGAAAAACTGACAAAAGTACATGGCAGACATCACCTCAATTATAGGTGCAATCGACAGTGCTGATATTTCTATCTGGGTTAAGAGATTAGGTGTGTCGGTTATTCCATGGATTAATCAGATGAACAAATATTAAATATTTTATTATGTATTACTTAGACATTTTTGTCCACCTTGAGATTTCATTGATCTTGTTACATGTCTCTGCAAAATCGACTTACTTATATTAAATTGCTTATCTATTTCAAATAAAGACTTATTCCCAATTTCGCTTCGAATAAACCAGATTTTTACCAACAAATTTAAAAAAAATTGTTATAACTACATAGACAACCCTACAAACATGTACCTATTTATACTTAGGTCGTTTCCATTTCACGTATTCTCATCCCAATTGACTCCTTTTTCGTTGTTATTTGTACCTAAGACGTCCCCAATATCCCCAAAAACAACAGATTTTTACATGTATTTTTATTTAATCAAATACATTAAAAACAATAACAACTGAGACTTTCCTTTAATATATATGCTGGTTCAAACACTAAATAACGTTTATAAATCATAGTCGTCTTCTATTATTATCAAATAAATAAAAGAGAGCAAAGTTTCTAGCACTAAAATAATGACCACCACAGGAAGTTAATTTGAAACGCGATTTTTTATAAGTTAGCAGCTATTATCATGCATATTCAGAGTTGTTGTATAAACTTTCAACATTCTACTATTAAACTACAAAAAATGGAAGATTTTGCAACGAATATAAAACTTATATTGAGCGTCGAAAGATTTTCCCGGTTTTTTCCCGATTCGCCTGTCAATCCCTAATCGCCCCATTTTACCGGTACTCTTCATTTTGGAAACATAAACAGTTACCATGTTTAATAATTAGCTACAGAAAATATTTGTCTATTCAAACTCCAACTAATCACTCTCATATTTTCCCTCTATTTTGTGTAAACTATATGGCATTGATTTTAAAACCGGATATTCATCTTGACATGGGTATTTCTAAGTATCAACCCCAACCAAATACTAACTTTAATTTTGTAATAGACCAAGACTGGAATGACTATAACCATATATATACAGATGCTTCCAAACACCCTCAAGGTTGTGTTGGTGTAGGAGTCTACCATTCGCAATCAAAAATAGTTGAAAAGATAAAATTACCATCTGAAACATCAGTGTTCACTGGTGAATGTTTTGGAATATACAAGGCCATAGAATACATTTTGATATTCAAACTAAAGAAAACTTTAATACTAACCGATTCAAAGAGTGCTTTACAGGCTCTTGCAAAATTTCCTTTTAAATCTCAACCGATTTACCCTATTCTCTTAGACTGTAGAAACCTGTTAATGAAATGTATGGATCAAAATCTTACAGTATCATTTGTATGGATACCTAGCCATTGCGGAATTAAAGGAAATGAAATAGTTGATAGAATTGCAAACGAGGCTATCAATTGTGGTGATATTTATTATTTCAAAAATTATAGTCATGATTTAGTTAGCCTCCCTAAAACATATTTGAATAATGCTTGGAGTGCACAGTGGTATAATGGCGTTAAAGCAAAATATTACCGAAGGGTACAACCAACCATTCCTTCCAAACCATGGTTCTACAAATATAATTTTAAACGCCACGAGACTTCCAGTTTGATACGGATGAGATTAGGCCACACGTGTAGTCCGGCACATCTAGCGACGATCGGAGTGCTGGATAGCAGTAAGTGTGAATGCGGTGCGGACATTGGCGATTTAAATCACATTATTCTTTCATGTCCCCTTTTTGACCATTCACTTCTTTATAGTTCTTTATCATCACTTAGTATTCCTTTTCCTATATCTGTACCTTATTTATTACATACAGTAGACCCAGTTATTTATAAAATTATTATCTTATTCCTCAACAGTTTTAACCTAAAATTATAATTATATATATTATTTATTCTTCCTAATTATATTAATCCTAATCCAATTTTCCTGCCTAAACCTTATCTAACTTATATTTTCTGATTTGATTTTTGCTTCCTAACCTTTATTTTGAAAGTGGCAAATAACACTTGGTGTTGGGTCCAAAAAGAAAAAAAAAAAAAAAAAAAAAAATATTACTTTTTTTAAAAGTTCTTTAAGCTGTTTTAAAACGCACTTTTCAACCACTATTTTAAATATAATTTGACGAATTTTTGGGACCAACTTAACTCATGTTTAGTACTTCCATAGTTAACTTGGTTTTTCTTCTATACATTGATAAATATTACCTTAAAGAAAATTAAGTAGATTCCGTGATACAAGTACTTTGAGAATCTTCCGCAGGTTAGTCCCAATTTACCCCAGAATCCCAATTTACCCCATGTCATGGTAAATACCGTAAAACGGGGTGAATAAAAGCGCAGGGGTCAATAGATACAAAACTAAAAAAAAAATTCTGCAGACTATAGCCAAATATTTTGAAAGAAAAACGTTCTGAAATGTATGTTTTTTTAAAACTGCAACATTATTTTTCTTGAAATAGCAACACTGGATTGACGTGCGGTTTGTCCAACTTAATAAAAAAAGATCTTGCAGTGAGCCCTTTGAATGCAGGTTAAACGGGGTCCTTTAAAGTTTACTATTTTCATAGTGAAAGGAACTGTTTTGAGCCATCACAATTTGTCAATGTATTCGTTGGTTCCTTGTCACCCAAATTAATACAAAGGTAAGTGCGTTTATGTTGTAAATTTCGAAATATTTGTAAAATTGTAAACTAAGCCATTTTTTACTTGTGATTGAGGTTAATAGATACGGGGAAGGGGCTAATAGATACGTAGTATGGGGAGAATAGATACGTATTATGGGTTCAATAGACACGTGAATGGGCTCAATAGAAACGAGTAAGAGGTGATTAGAAAAATATGTGTTAGGGCTGCTACATATTAGAATATTACTTTCTTTTGTCAGAAAGCCCGAGGGAGCTACTAGGTAGTATTAAATTACAAACTTCCAAATCGGGATTTAAATCGTAGTTTTATGTTTACAGTGTTACTAAATATGTAGGTAGATAAATATTGTCATCGCTTGTATAAATATTTGCTTCTGCTATAGGTACAAATCGTTATGCCGCGTGTTTATAAACCTGATCCTAGAGGGAAAAGATATAGAAAGTACGATGAAAATATTATAAATGAAGCTGTTGCCGCATATGCGAATGGCAAATTCTCTTTAAAGGCCATAGCAGAGAAATATGATATTGATAAATCTGTACTTTATAGACACAGTGTCAAAACTATGAAAAAACAAGGAGGGCAAACTATTTTAACTAACGAGACTGAAGAATGCATGATAAAGTATATCAATATATGTGCAGAATGGGGATGCCCTTTAGATGCTTTAGATTTGAGATACATTGTTAAGACTTATCTTGACCAAGTGGGTCGGACAGTACTCAAATTTAAAAATAATTTACCAGGCCCCGACTTTGTCGCGAGTTTTCTAAAACGTCACAAAAACCAAATTTCCCAAAGATATAGCCAAAACATTAAGAAAAAAAGGGCAGAAGTTTCACCAAACTTGATTAAAGAATATTTCAAAGAGTTAGAAGTGTCATTGGCAGGTATTAATCCGAGTTCTATAATTAATTACGATGAAACTAATTTGACTGATGACCCAGGACGCAAAAAAATCATTACTAAACGAGGAACGAAGTACCCAGAGAGGGTAATGAATAGTTCAAAGTCTTCAGTTTCATTGATGATAGCCGCTACAGCTGACGGCACTTTACTCCCGCCGTATGTGGTATACAAGGCTCAAAACTTGTATAACACATGGACTGAAAATGGACCACCAGGAGCAAGGTATAATCGTACGCAATCCGGTTGGTTTGATGCAACCATTTTTGAAGATTGGATTAAATCCATCATTATACCTCACTTCAAAGATAAAGTTGGGAAAAAGTGCCTAATAGGCGATAATCTCTCGTCGCATTTATCGATTGAGACAATAAAACTGTGCCACGAACAAAATATATCGTTCATTTTTTTACCGGCAAATAGTACACACCTCACACAACCTCTTGATGTAGCATTCTTCAGGCCTATGAAGATAGCATGGCGAAACGTAGTATTGAAGTGGAAAAAAACCGATGGGAAAGCCCAATCAACGATTCCAAAGGGATGTTTTCCTAGACTTTTAAATAAATTAATGGAAGAGCTTCGTAACAACAGTAAGGCTAATATAATAGCAGGATTCCGGAAAACAGGAATATACCCGATTAATGAAGAAGAGGTTTTAAGCAGACTACCTGAAGTTCAAAACAATGAAAAGAAAACTGAAATAGAAAAATCCGTTCTAGATTTGCTCAGGGAGATGAGATATGGAACCATGAACATAACCGAACCAAAAAGGAAAAAAAAGTTGATAGTAATACCTGGACGAAGCGTTGGTTCTGAAAGTGAAGACTACATAGAAACAGAACAAGAAGAAAGCCAACAAAAACCAAAAAAGGCAGATCTGAGATCCAAAATAACACAAAACAAAGAAAATACTACAACTAATACTTACGATGGCAAAGAAAACAATAAATATAAGGGAAAAGGTGTAGGGAAAAAACTAAAACACAAGATCAGAATATTGCTGAAAAAGAAAATAAACAAGAAAACGGACCAGACACTGAAAAAATACTACTTGACGCAATAAATGACTTTGATTTTGTAGCGAACAATTCAATAGAAACAATGCCTATTATGTTGGAAGACATGTTGCTGTGTGAAAATGAAATTGTTTTTCATGACATACAAATAAATGAGATGCAGAATGATACCGGAATAGAAATGACGTATAAAAAAAAAAATTCACCGGAAAAAAATAAAAGAAAACTGAAAATTATATCTAATGAAAAGATATCAGATATTACTACGATGAAAAAGGTTACTTTGAATAAGTGCAAAAAAATATATCCCAATTCGCGTCTTAAAATTTTAAAGGATACAATAACTGATAATGTTAATCGTCCTGGTCCAAGCAGTTTACAAACTATCCAAACTCAGCGACCATCGTTTTACAAAAACGATAATGATATTTTGAAAGATTTAATGGATGACGATATATAATACGTGACAGTATTAGATAGTGATTGAGTGACTATATCAAATCTGTCCTCTTGTTAAAAAGTGTAACTCATTGATTTAGTACCTAGTTTTAAATGTTGATTACTGAAAAGTTAATTATTTAAAATGTTAACTATGTATCTACCTAATAATGAGACTGTTTCTTAGAATTATAGCTTGTTTTTTGTGCAATTAATACACGATGCTACTGATTGATCTCGAATATAAGAATAAATAATTGATCTCATCGACAAGAATTAAAGATTGAAAAGTTTTATATTTTTACTCATCTATTGTTTTATTTCTACGATTAAGTAACATTTACTACATAACTACCCATCTATTTTTCACACTTACGTTACCTATCTACATAAGCAGATCTTTACTTAATCTTTGGAAATTGCCAACCCTAGCATTTTTTTCTTTTCACCCCATACCTCGTGTCTATTGAACCCATGTGCGGGTCAATAGAAACGAAACACATTTTTGCATTTTGTGCTGTAATTAAGGAATAAATGCCAATTTAGATGACTGAAAACTATTAAAACAGCTAAGAGACATGATATAAGACCAATATAATGTTCTTTTGATTATTGAAAACATATATAAAAATGAAGTCAATTTCAATATTGTGTCAATTCACCCCGTTTTACGGTACACATTTTTTATGCTGCACGATTAAAAACGAAAATATACATAGATAATTTAATTTAAATTAATGTTTAAAGAGGGAGAATAGACGAATATTCAGTTCAATAGAACTAAACGAATATTCAAGCTATTATTACTTAGATTTTACTTATATTCTAACTTAGGGAATGTAATTATGTTGACCGCATTAATATGTTAATGAAAATTTTACTCTCATCGTACTTAATTTACTAACTTATTTAATTCCTCAAAATTTATGAAGTTAGTGACTCGATTTGAGATCACACACGGAGATATCGATTCAAAAATCGCACTAGAAAAATAGCTTCAAGTCTGATACCTCTACTTTGAGTCATCAAACTTCAAAGTACTGCTGGTTGACTGGTTGTCGTCATTTGTCATTAAATTAATCAAAATTAGTCTATTTTTGTAACGACTGCAGTAGGTAACCAGTGTTAATTGTGATCGGTATAACGTTGTGCGTAACGAAAATGTCTCGAGCAGGCGACAGACCGAATCAAGCGCAGACATATAAGTTAGTTGTGGTGGGCGGCGGAGGAGTTGGAAAAAGTGCTATCACCATACAATTTATTCAGGTATTTCCCGCCTCGAACGTCTAAAATACACATAAACAACACATAATACTAATATCTGACCAATAAACTGGATACTTATGTATGTAACTATTAAGTATTTAGAATAGTAAAGATGTCATGCTTATTAATAGCTATGGGAGTCGTTCGGTCAAGGCCTAGGCTATGAAGGCGCCGCCCACAGCTAAAAACGCAGATGGTCCACAAATTCCACAAACCACCAAGAAACCTAGATACCTTGTATGATTAGCACATAACATTACATACTATTCTTTTCCTTTTACTTTTTTTCATCTGATAATTTGTATGTTTTATTAAGAGTTACTACTACTTATATCAGTATTTTCATAATCATTATTTATTTACCATATAATGCTTCTCCTGCAAAGATTTGCGCAAAAATAATTCATTCAATTTTTTAAATTGATTATTATAAAACTTCTAATAGCTAAGATGTTACAAATTTTACTAATGATATACCCTGTATTATAAATCTACAGAGGTAGGCACCACCATCCTGCCTGTATCTACTGTGAAGCAGTAATGTTATTTTGTCTGATGGGTTAGACAACTATTACATTGACTAAATGACTTAGACCTTCTCTTGTGGCAGCTTATGATGTCTAAATATTTCCATAACCTTAATATTAGGTGGGATGCTATTCATATCTATGCAATATATATATATTTTAAAGTCTAGTAGGCATGGTTGCTGCTTCTGAGTATTCAAGTCTATACGAATTCAGAATATAATGACCACTGAGATGAATTTATAAAAAGGTTGCGTTCTTTTAAAAAAAACATAAAATAAGATATCTTCAATCAGTAAATAAATAAATAAATAAATAAGTAATCAAAAGAAGCATAAAATCAAATTAATATTATAAATGTGCTAATGTGTTTGTTGTCTTTCACAACAAAACATGTTTTTTTTTAAAGCAACACTTTTAAGTCAGAAGAGTGACATAAGCCACCTTTTATCAAGATACTTAATTGTGTAATTTTAATTACTGGATTTTATGTCTATTTTATTTTTAAAATTTGATTACTAAAAGATTTAAGTTTACTTAGCCAATTGCATTTTTTTAAATCGGCAAGTATTTTGTTTCAATAGAAATGAAACAAGGATTTTATTTAGAATTAATTTGGCTGTGAGGGTCTGGTCATTTTGCAAAAAGGGTCTTTCACCCAAATATAGTTTAGGAATTCCTACTCTACAGCATATTGTATACCTGGTAGGTTGCACTCTGCCAGCTTGTCTAGCTTTTGAACCTTAAACAATACTACTGAGAATTTGACCTGATGTCTAATGATGGTCAGCAGCACTTTGTGTGCGAATGGGTTACAATCACTGCATAACAGATGCACGAGATAAATGCGTGCATCAGTCGCTTATTGTGAATAACCACGTCATTTCAGATCCTCCCGATCCACGAGGGCTCGATGAGTAAATTAACCCTCAGACACAGCCCACTGAGTTTCTCGCCGGATCTTCTCAGTGGGTCGCGTTTCCGATCCGGTGGTAGATTCTGCAAAGCACGGCTCTTGCTAGGGTTCGTATTAGCAACTTCGTCAGGTTTGAGCCCCGTGAGCTCACCTACTAGTTAAGGTTCCGCTGAAATAGCCTCTCAAGGCTATCAGCATAGGTAGGAAAAAAAAGAGTGAATAACCTATTTTCCATTTATAACACGAAAGAACATATTCATATTAATTCCAATGAATCACACTCATTGAAATATTACTAATACAAGAATATCCAAATAAACATAATATTGTTTTGTATGATTCTCGTAATTCTGCAAGGTTCTTTGATTACATATTGTATGGATGATGTAATGAGTATTCACATCCAAAGGGTACTAGTGAATTTTTTATTATATGTTTTTTTTTTTTTTTCCTGTTTGTAATTTCAATTACGTAGTAGTGGATGACGTCACTATGACGCTGGCGATCGGATTTAGGCCAGAGGATAATGAACTGTCTTAATCAAAAGACACAAGTGAAGGAATGATCTACCGTGGCTGCTGCTATTATTATTTATTACTAGGAGCTCCTCCTTACTTTACTGTTCTGGCGCCACCTATCGTACGTTGATGGTACTACCCTAGAGTACCAACGACATTTGGACCCATATTTATATCACAATCGGATTATTGTTTACGAACATATACAAAAGTAACTAACATACAAACATCGATTTTTATCTTTATAGATTTAGCTCTGAGATATCATCATTTAACTGTTCTTTTAATGAACTATATCACATTTTATTTCATTACCTTCGAACTTGATGTCGAGGGGTGAAAGGCTATATGGCTTAAGCGAAAATTCGCTCAATACGCGACATTTATATTTGTAATTAAAGATCCGTTTAATTTGATATAAGTATTAACAATACTATGTTTTTAATAGAACGTCTATTAAGCTTACCCCCATTCATAGCTGAAGATGGACGAGTTCACGGCCCACCTGATGTTAGGAGCCCATAGACGTCTACAAAGTAAATACCGCCACCTACCTGGAGACGTGAGTTCTAAGGTCTCAGTTTTTACAGTACAACGGCTGCCCCGCCCTTCAAACCAAAACGCATTACTGCTTTACGGCAGAAATAGACAAGGCGGTGGTACCTACCCGTGCGGACTCACGATATGTTATATTTATTACACGATACTTGGTTGATCCAACTAATTTACAGTTGTCAACGTCGCTAATTGTCACAGGAATACCAGCAGCAAATCCATGCAGTTGTCGTTCAGTTACTGTAAATAGTTTTATCGAATTCCAGAGTTATTTCGTGACCGACTATGACCCGACGATCGAGGATAGCTACACGAAGCAGTGCGTCATCGATGACATCCCCGCCAAATTGGACAGTAAGTACCGCTGGACTCCGTGGTCAATTTGTATGAGGGCTTTGTAATAAATAATGTGTAGGTCAAATCATTATTGGATAATGATTCTGCAAAGCCTGAATGGATCGGCTTGTTGGACCACTAAAGTGGTGGATGAAAGGCGATTGCATGCAGCAGAGATGCGAATGTTGCGATGGATGTGTGGAGTAACGAAATTGGACAGAATACGGAATGAATATGTTGAAGGAAGTCTAAAAGTGGCACCTGTGACAGAGAAGCTGAGAAGTTTTAAATATGAATGTGGAAGGCTTTAGAGGATTTTGGATTGCGTGAAAGACGATATGTGTAAGAGGGGAGTGAGCGAAGAAATGGTATATGATAGAGGAGTATGGAAGGAGAAAATAAGTTGCCCATGTGACTGGGAGAAGGGCAGGAGAATGCTAACATGATGATGATTCTGCTAAACACTGTTCTGGCTAGGGCTAGTGTTAGTGACGTCACCAGGCTTGAGCCCCGTGAGTTCACCTACTCGCTTGGTTACGCTGCCATAACCCTCTAGGCTTAGGTAAGAATAACGAAAAAATTGATAAAAATACCTACCTGATACCAGTAGGTATTAGCGGGTAGGGTAGTGTAAACGGAATTACCTAGGCTACCGGAGAAATACGTCATTTCAGCCTGTTCAGAGTGAGTTGCGTCTTATCCGAAATCTACAGGATTGGACATATACCCAATGAAGTTGTTCGTTCTCCCAACAGTCTTGGACACAGCCGGCCAAGAGGAGTTTAGCGCCATGCGCGAACAGTACATGAGGTCCGGCGAGGGCTTCCTGCTGGTCTTCTCCGTGGCGGACCACGCGAGCTTCGACGAGCTTTACAAATTCCACAAGCAGATACTTCGAGTCAAAGACAGGGAGGAGTTCCCGATGCTGATCGTTGGGAACAAGGCCGACTTAGAAACGCAGCGAGTGGTGAGTTAAGCCAAATTAAGTCTTAATGTGTAAGCAGCACAATACTTTTTTTAATACGCTTTTATTAGCTTTAGACGTGTTTTTAACGGAATTTTTTAACATGATTTTGACTCCCTTCAAAACGTCGGATTAACTCGAAATTCGGAATATTTATTAAGGACCGATGACAATTCAATATTGAGAAAAAAAAAATTGAAATTCAACTAAAAATTAAAAATGAATTTTAATTAATTTGAATTAAAAATAGTGTAAGAAAAAAATATTTTATTGTAAAAAGAGCGTGGGGTGCTTTTCAGGATGTTATCAGAATAACCCTTCTGCTCTATCTGTTCATAAAATATTTACAACTACT
Organism: Bombyx mori; assembly: GCF_030269925.1. Taxonomy (NCBI): domain Eukaryota; kingdom Metazoa; phylum Arthropoda; class Insecta; order Lepidoptera; family Bombycidae; genus Bombyx; species Bombyx mori. The sequence continues at coordinate 12,715,643 of NC_085113.1, forward strand.
TATACCATGCACCCCACGCTTTTTTACAGTAAAATCTTTTAGCAACCGTTATTAGTCTTTATGTTTGCTCTAATCTATTCTTACCGGATTTCACATTGTTTGTCTGTGAACACGATGACATATCGACACGACGTTGTTACTTAAGCGACAGCTCAGCGCTATGTGAGTCGTACACTTGACTATCGACACCACTTCGACAAAGCGGCACCTTTTTTCCTACCTAGCTGAGAGTCTTGAGAGGCTATTTCAGCGTAACCTAACTAGTAGGTGAGCTCACGGGGCTCAAACCTGATTACGTTGCTAACACGAACCCTAGCAAGAGCCGTGCTTCGCCACCGGATCGGAAACGCGACCCACTTAGAAGATCCGGCGAGAAACTCAGTGGGCTGTGTCTGTGGGTTGATTTACTCGTCCAGCCCTTCGTCGCAAGCGACGGGTTCGACGAGAACGATGACCGGTGCTTGAGGTACCTAAAAGCACCGTTAGTGGATCGGGACGATCCGAAATAACGTATTTGGGGCGACGTCACTGCTTTCCATTCGGTCCGCAGGATCGGGAATGTAGTTACCGGCGGCCACGATGAGAAGCTTCTCATGTCGTGTCGCTTTATCGAAGTGGCAATACCACCAGTAAACTACTTAAGTTAGAGAAGTCAATAAGAAGTTAGAATGTCAAGTGTCATGTTCAATCGTCGATGCCACGTCCGGCAGGTGTCGCTGGAGGAGGCCCAGGCGCTCTCCCGGCAGCTCAAGGTGCCTTACATCGAGTGCAGCGCCAAGGCCCGCATGAACGTGGACCAGGCCTTCCACGAGCTCGTGAGGCTTGTAAGGCGCTTCCAGGAAGCCGAGAGGATGAACACGAAGAACTATTACGAGAGCGGTAAGAAGAAGAAGTGCACCATCCTGTAACGAACGCCGGCTCTATATCTTTGTATCTGATGACGTAGCTATATAACTATTGCACCATCTTGTAACGAACGTCAGCCCTATATCTTTGTATCCGATGACGTAGCCACATAACTATACTTGAGACCTTAGAACTAAAATTTCATGGTGGGTGGCGGATTTGCGTTGTAGATGTCTATGGGCTCCAGTAACCTATTAACATCAGGTGGGCTGTGAGCTCGTCCACCCATCTAAACAATAAAAAAAGGCGACGCGATGTAATTAAATTATTCAAGCGACAAATTTTGTTAAAATTAAAGTTTACAACGAACAGTGTTAGCTCGACGTAAGAAAATCGACCCTAAGCACAAATACCGTAAGATCTAAAATTGATTGAAATAAATATATTTTTTTTAAATACGAAGGAATCAATCGAAGAACACAACAGGATCTATCGACAAAACAGGCGACAAACTGTTTCGTCTCTAATATTATAGATGTGAAAGAATATAAGCACTTAACACGTTGATATAGGGTTGGTTTTTCTTTGTCAATCGATTTATTTGGAAATTTCAGTTAATAATTACAACATAATATATTATAGTAAAAACAAATTTTTACGACTCCGTAAATAATATATCGAGAGGTGAAAAGGGGTATTTGGTTTAAACGACTTTTTCCAATTTTTTAAATATAGGAAAAATATTATAGGAAAAAAATAATTTCAGCTATATATTTGAATGGTAGTAAGTAAACTTTACTTGAAGTTCAATTAAAAACATCGAACTGTCGATGCTAATACCAAATAAAACGAACTTTAATTACAAAGATAAACTTCGCTTAAACCATATAGCTCTTAACCCCTCGATATACAGGGTGTCCCAGAATGAATGGATAATCCTGAAACACCCCACAGTAGAGTTAATGGGACTCAAAAAAAAATATGTTTCTTAGGTAGTACCCAAATTACTTCACAAAATTTGCTTACACAAAGAGATAAGGTGCTATTTACGTATGTACATAGTTTTTTTTAATATATTTCATTGGCATCCGTCGCACAGAACAGTAAAGTCAAATGGCAAAACCGCGCGAAATCAACCGGCCGCCATTACGGCAACGACGTCCGAACATTCTAGACTCTGAAGGCGGGACATTTGATTTTGTAAACGCAAAAACCATTTTAACGGCAGTAAAAACTCATTATTCGCCAGGTATATGTTCTGTGGATTTGGTATGATAATTTTTATATATTGTTTTGTAGGGAATACGTTCTTAAGTGACAAAATACAAAACAGATTTTGGCGTAGTTGTGAATAAGGTCCATTTTACTTTTTTATTAGTCCATCTGACGATGCGTTCACAAAGGATATTCGGTTGGATACGTGTGTACATATTGGAGTAGTTTTTATCAATGTGTATGTACCTTGTTATTTTTTTTTCCTATCTAAAATGATATCCTTGAGAGGCTATGTCAGCGTCACCGGGCTAGTAGGTCAGCTCACGGGGCTCAAACCTGACGATGTTGCTAACACGATCCCTAGCAAGAGCCGTGCTTCGCTGAATCTACCACCGGATCGGAAACGCGACCCACTGAGAAGATCCGGCGAGAAACTCAGTGGCCTGTGTATCTACCCATTAGATCCGCGAGCAAAGAAATCTTTAGCCGCGTATATAGGAATTGGTTCGTTTTTATTTATCCGCGAATAGTGAAAACTCTAATGAAGGAAGGGCGAATAATGAGTTTTTACTGTATTGTTGCTTAAAATCTTTTTGGGTCACTTACCCGATGAACTGTCGTTTAGTTCAGCCCAGGACGTCATCGGCAATTTGTCGGCATCGGTAAAACGGTATTTATGGTAACGATTGACAGCTGTCAACCCGAGCGGGAGTTACAAAAAAAAAACAAAAAAAAAGCACCATAACTGTAATATATAGACGTGAAAAGCGGAAAAAAATGTAAATAAATAAATAATCTAAATAAAAAAAAACTATTATTATTTGTGGTGACGATTGACAGCTGTCAACACGAGCGGGAGTTACAAAAAAAAACAAAAAAGCACCATAACTTTAATATATAGACGTGAAAAGCGGAAAAAAATGTAAATAATCTAAATAAAAAAAAAAAAAAAACTACAACCAAATATTAATGTTTGTAATTTAAAAAAAAAGATATATATAATATATTGTAAAGATGTTTGATAATTTAGATTTTAAGTCGGATAACACACTGCCGGTGCGATGGTTACAAACAAACGTAACTACAATATTAGGCGTATACATAATTTAAGACTATATATAACCCTCCTCTCGCGACTCGTCCTGTATCTATATCCTGAGAGATGAAAAGCTATATTTGGCTTAAGCGACATTTCTGCACTTTTTTCCGTACCTAATCTTGTGGTAGTCTTGAGAGGTTATGCCAGCGTAACCAAATGAGGAGGTGAGCTCATGGGGCTTTAATCTGGGGGCGTTGCTAACACCAGTCCCCCTAACCCATGAATCAGCCCGCTGAGTTTCTCGCCGGATATTCTCAGCGGGTCGCGTTTCCGATCCGGTGGTAGATTCATTCGGTAGTTAACGGCCGTCTGGTGTAGTGGTAACTGACATGGTCACTACATAAGGGGGTCGCGGGTTCGAATCCCGCCAAGGGAAGATATTTGTATGATAAATATAAAATGTATTTTCCAGGGTTATGGGTGTATATTATATAAATGTATGTGTATAATAAAAATCTTACATTTATTTCCGTTATCTGGTACCTGTAACACAAGTTCTTTACGAACTTAGCACGGGACCAGTTAACGTGGCGTGATTGATTGTTGGTAAATATTTATTATATTTATTTATTTATTCGCGAAGCAGTTGCTCTTGAGCTGTTAAGTCTCCTTTAGAGGCGCTCGGGTAGCTGTTAGCTAGTCCCAGCCCTCCTGGCTGAGCCTTTGCTCGCCCACCTGTCCTGGTGAAACTGGAAAGGCCTTCGGGCCACCAGTAACCATTCAATCATAAAAAAAAAACTAGTCCTATCAAGAGCCGCGCTTCGCAGAATCTTCTACCGGATCGGAAACGCGACCCACTGAGTAAATTCGGCGAGAAACTCAGTGGGCAATTTCCCTTAACACGCGACATTTATCTTTGTAATTAAAGGTCCGTTTAATTTGGTATTAGCATCGACATATCGATGTTTTTAATTGAACATCAATTAAGTTTACTCCATTAACTGAAGAAGTTTTTTTGTTATTTTTTTTTTGTCCTAATTGTAGACTTTATGTGGTTCTTCTGTAAAGTTTCGAAAATCTCGCTTAAACAAAATAAGCCTTTCACTCATCTATATCTGTGTAATAGCTTATTCCAATGTAATTTTGACCGACCTCAAGACATCCTTGAATCCCTTGACAATCTCTGCTCGTGTCAAGGACTATTAATGATACAATAGTCTCATTACTACGGCTTAATATCATCATCATTAGGTTAGAAAAAAAAAGATAAGTAGAAAATTTAATTTCGGTTCGCCGCGTAAAAACGTGTTTCTATAGTTTAAAAACTACATTTTTAACACTTTTACTGGTGTTAGGACGTCTTGTGAGTCCGCGCGGGTAGGTACCACCACCCTGCCTATTTCTGCCGTGAAGCAGTAATGCGTTTCGGTTTGAAGGGTGGGGCTGCCGTTGTAACTATACTGAGACCTTAGGACTTTTTTTTCGGGGTGGTTGGCGGCATTTACGTTGTAAATGTCTTTTAGCTCCGGTAACCACTTAACGCCAGGTGGGCCGTGAGCTCGTATCTGAGTACCTTCCAATTTTCAATCAAGAGAATATTTTCATTTCTTGTCGTATATTATATACGTAATCTATCTGCATACAAGATGAAGGCAGCGAAAAGCGAAATACGACTAAACATAGTAACAACCAAATAATAAATAACAACGAATATTGACGTAAAAAAAAACATGTAATGTTGCTAGATTAAAAAAAAAATTCACAATCCTCATATAGTGTTGTAAGACTAAAATGCTTTCCCCGAAAATGCGCAATTTTTTAATTAGTCCATCCTAGATTCTGTCGACACTATCGACAATGGATGTTATTAATGTCTACCTTTATAACGTGAGAGAGATAAACTATTCAACTTTACGATCAGTCTCAAATAGAGTTCATTAGTTTTTTAATAGAGTAAAATATATATTATATATTTTTAAATGTTTATATTTTTATACAATTTTATTAATGTACTTTAGCGCTACGTTTTGTGTGAGAGCACCGTTGGCTTAGTGCTTGATTAAGTTTTCGGATCGGGTCGTAGGATCGACTCTCTGCGTCTACCAATGAGTTAGATATTTTATGTAGGCGTTTAAATGTTTTAACATTAATGGAAGCTGGAGGTTTTTATGGCGGCGGTGATGTGGAATATGTCTGTTGTCTGTATAACACAATGAACAATTGAGGCAAGGAAAGTTTGTAAACATCGGTAGGCAGCGGCTTGGCTCTGCCCCTGGCACTGCTGAAGTCCATGGGCGACGGTAACCACTCACCATCAGGTGGGCCGTATGCTCGTCTGCCTACAAGGGCAATAAAAAAAAACATCCATAGTCTCACAATTTGTATAATGTCGAGATATTTCAAGATTAAATATCGAGGGGTGCAATGTTATTTGGTTTAAGGGACATTACGCTTAATACGCGACATTTATCTTTGTAATTAAAGGTCCGTTTTATTTGGTATTAGCATCGATAGTTCGATGTTTTTAATTGAACCTCAATTAAGTTTGAAGTGAAGCAGTAATGCGTTTCGGTTTGAAGGGTGGGGCAGCCGTTGTAACTATACTTGAGACCTTAGAACTTGTATCTCAAGGTGGGTGGCGCATTTACGTTGTGGAGGTCTATGGGCTCCAGTAACCACTTAACACCAGGTGGGCTGTGAGCTCGTCCACCCATCTAAGCAATAAAAAAAAATAAAAGTTTAGTCTATTGAAATAGCTGAAGAAGTTTTTATGTTATGATATGTTTTTCCAAAGTTTAATCTTTAAATGTCTCTTATCTGTAGTGTAAAGTTGCAAAAATGTCCCTTAAACCAAATTGCCATTTGCTTCTCAATATTTAAATATACTGTGCATGTAAAAAATTTTTTTCTATTTTTTCGACAAATATTGTATACATTTGATTTACAAAACACATTATGTTATTTTTTTATAATAATTTTTTTCATCACACTTTTAAAAGTCTTGGATTTGTTATACTTATTTATTGTATAGATTATTAAGTGTAGGTTCAGTGAAAAATAAAAAATTGCAACATTGAGACATGAGGTCGAAATGTCAACTGTCGTGTGCATCGAAGCGCGGTGCAACCGTCGTACAGTACTGTTGAGACATCGACCTCAAGCCTCAAAAGCGATGGAAGCCGGGCTCTGACTTCGGTCGTCAAGAATCAATCAAGACCTCTTGTTAAACGTGTTTGCAAACGATTTGCTCGTCTTAGTTGATACTATAACCGACATCAGAGCCATATTATCGGATGTCATTGTTTTAAATTGAACATTTCATAAAATGTAATCGGACCTAATTTGTATAAATAGATGCCTATGCGATCATTACTATGGAGAGATTTAACTAAAAGACAACAAGTTATCAAAAGAGCTTCAAACAATTTATATTTAACCTTACCGTTTTTTTGTGTATTCCCAATTCGATCGCATAATATCAGGGCTGCCACACGTAGTAATAATAGTTGCAAAAAATATTTGATCAACAATAGTAACATCTCATCATCTCACATCTCAAGTGAGCTGTTATTTAATGAGAGGTATTTTTTGCACCGACCCGAAATCTGGTCTGAATTTACTGGTGGTAGGACCTCTAGTGAGTCCGCACGGGTAGGTACCACCGCCCCGCCTATTTCTGCTGTGAAGCAGTAACGCGTTTCGGTTTGAAGGGTGGGGCAGCCGTTGTAACTATACTGAGACCTTACAACTTATATCTCAAGGTGGGAGGCGCATTTACGCTGTAGATGTCTACGGGCTCCAGTAACCACTTAACACCAGGTGGGCTGTGAGCTCGTCCACCCATCAAAGCAATAAAAAAAATCTAGTTGCTTTTGTTGATCGAAGCAAAAAATATTATTAATGTAACTCTCCAATCGTTTTAAGAGTTATTTGTTGTTTTTTTTAATTATTATTATTATTATTTTGTTGTTTTTTTTTTTAAACGCGCGGCAGTATTCGAAGTGTTGTGAACTATATAGGATATATCGACAAATTGTTGACTGAACTTTAATAGCGGTACGGATAATAATAGGCAATTTAAGAGAATGAATGTTATCAAAATGGTTATCACTATTTTTTTTGTTTTTATAATGTACCTAAAATAAAATTGTTAGATAAGCAACGTTCTCTATTTTATATATGACGCTGTGTTTGTTGAGACAGCACACCTGCTAAGAAATAATACTATATCTAAGGCTGTAAGGATATTTGGTTAACTCAAATTTGTAGGCAGTTGAAACAGCGCCTCTAGCGGCAAGCCTACGTTACGTAGATATAATTGGTGAGTGTTTGGGGCACAGTTTGTATGAGACTGTGCATCTTGGGTTTTTATATATCAATGCCCACGTGGCTATTTCCTGATAAATCTAATTCCAAATGCCAGTGATGAGGGACTCCGTGTTGAGCTTTCCTACGTTTGCCGCTAGGGGCGCTGTTCCAACTCCATACAAATTTGAGTTAACTTTTTCGCTATCGAGAACGTTAAAAAAACTCGCACTAAACGCACAGTTAAATATTAAAATATACACGATCCGATTTCACAGCAATTTTCTATATCCGTGACCGCTGTTGGATTGAGTCACCAATTTTGTTTTACGCAATTTATTGCACGCGGCATAATGATTATGTTTATAAAGAATAACTATAGTTTTTTATAATAATTTTTTTTTGTTGCATATTGCTTTTTTATTTGTACGTGTAATTTGTTAATAAATAAATTGTTGTCGTAATTTCGGTGAACCGTAAACGGTTGGCCTAAGCTTCTTTTGCTGGCTGTAATGGAATTGTAAAGCGGCCTCTATGACAATATGTTAATTAGCACCAAAAGGTCTGGGTACCGAAGGCGTTTTTTGTACGCAACGTGTTCCCGGTCCACGGTTGACAGTCAGATGCGTTGACACTGTCAACGATATTAGCAATATCATGGAGGGCAGAGGTAAGGAGAACCGTCTCATATGGGATAAGCTTGAAAAAGTGTCCCACTTTCAGCACTAAAGAACAGTTCAAAAATCCTCCAGAATGGCGCTAGCATAGGCACAGGGTATGATATGAATTGAGCAGTTGTTAACTGATTGAAGTATGCTGAGTTAGGAAATTTAATATATTTAATGACTAGAGTAGTTACAGTGTAATATCCTCACATGTTTACGTAGTCCAAATCGTCAATATAACCTAAAATTATTGCTGTGTTAAAAAACGTGCAGACATCGATTGCATTTTCTTACCAGTTTTAAATAAAATACTTTTTGTGATTTTGTAGTGCTTACAGTTCTTTCGTCCTTTTTTATTTCTCTATCTTATCCTAATAACATTCAGCGCCTTTTTTTAAATTTACCCGGTTGCTACTGTAGCGCCACCCTTATTTAGCAGATTTTAACGCACACTTTTTCACACACAGAGACGGTACTCATTACCTCTACCCTCCATAAGCAATATGTAGACCGCTTCCAAGGTGAATTTATTGGGACTTGCATTGTCAGTGATAGTTTTGAAAGTTTTTGATTAAAAACACTTCGTAGACGGACCTAGTCGAACTATAGTTGTGTTTTCCGTGATTAAATAAATGAAAGATTAAAACGAATCTTAAATCGTAAAAATTGAAATTGTAAATTTTAATCAACGTCTCCGACTAGTGATGTGTTTGTTTTCGGCAGATTTAAACGGAAATGATTCAGTAATGATGTTTGATGTTTTTCTTTTGAAATTGTAATTGTCTAACGGTAAGCCAACAACTAAAAAGCACAAGAAATATTTTTTTATAAAATATATATTAAATAGAAACTGATCTTAATTTTAAAATCGATTTTAAAGGTTTGCCTGATAAATATATTTAATTACGTATAACCAAATTTGTTACGAAATAAACGTGTTTATACATCATTCAATTATTATCACTCAATTATTATTAAGTTGTACAAATAACATCAATAGTGTATTTAAACGAGGTGTTCCCCGGAGATGCAATCTCCCCGGATTGCCTTAGATACCGAATATCGAATTTCGTGAAAAATTCGTGACACACTGACATTTCCGCTGTGGTTGAGAACCGCTGGGTTATGTTGTTGTGACGTCATCAATGTCACGTGACAGCTTCGTACGCTTTAGCTAGTGAATACAGTAAAAGCTCTTCATTCATACAGAAGCCGTGAATATGGAAAAGCGCGCTTACAAAGGATATATTCGGTTGGATACCTACATGTTGGAATCCTTTTTATTAATCGTGTATGTAGCGATGATTTTATAATGGTGTTAGGACGTCTTGTGAGTCCGCACGGGTAGGTACCACCACCCTGCCTGCTTCTGCAGTAATGCGTTTCGGTTTGTAGGGTGGGGCAGTTGTTGTACTGTTAAAACTGAGACGTTACTCTGGGTGGGTGGAGGCATTAACGTTGTAGATCTCTATGGGTTCTGGTAACTGCTTAACACCAGGTGAGCTCGTTCATACATCTAAGTTATAAAAAAAGTACCGATTAGATTCGCGTATAAAGAAATCTTTAGCTGCGAATTTACGAGTTTGGTCGCGTTTTTTTTTAAATCCGCTAAGTTAAAGAGCTTTTACTGTAGATCTGTTATTGGTGTTTTTTTAACGTTAAAATTAAGACCAGTTTCTGATCTGTTGAAAAACTTCAGTCGCTAGGTGCGAGTTGGGAGACGGTGTAAGTAATTTAATTAATGTATGTAGCTTGAAACGCCGCCGGTGCAATAATTTAAGGAGAGCTTTAATTATAGGCGTTATATCGCCGACTAACCAACGTCAACTGAACTCTGGTCCAGCTAATTATTATATTTGTATAAATAAACAAAAAAATGTATTGTAACATTATCGATTTGTTTTATTTTTATATTTCCATGAAAACTAAGATTCGATGAGAATTATTTCGACGGACTCGACTATGAAATGTCTGTCGTGAACATTGTAGACACTAGTGTGCTTAGTGCGAGTTTTTTAACTTCTCGATCGCGTAAAAGTAACTTAAATTTTTATGGAGTTGGCACAGCGCCCCTAGCGGCAAACGTAGGTAAACGTTCCAACTCCATACAAATTTGAGTTAACTTTTAACGTTAAAAGATTCGCACTAAACTCATGGAGCCCCGTATCACAGGTATGTAGAATTGGATTTATCAGAAAATAGCCACGTGGGTTCGGAGAGCTTACACACACGCACTCGGTTTCCGTCGCAACGTGAGGGACGAACGCGAAGACAAACTGATAAGGCTTTTTGTATAATAAAATCTACAGTTGCTCGCCGGATCTTCTCAGCGGGTCGCGATTCCAATTTGGGGGTAGATTCTGCGAAGCACTGCTTTTGCTAGGGCCAGTGTTAGCAAACTCACTCAGGTTGAACCCGTGAGCTCACCTACCCGTCACAGGACAGGTAAGATAGTCCCTTAGGCTACCAGCGAATGAATAGGTGAATATAATAAAGATAATGATAATGACACCTCATATGTCGAAGTCTGTCAAAAAGTTTTGGCTAAAGAACGTACCAAGTTACTATACAATGGAGGGTAGAGGTAAGGAGTACCGTCTCATATGGGAAAAGCTTGAAAAAGTGTCCCACTTTCAGCATTAAGTAACAGTTCAAAAATCCTCCAGAATGGCGCTAGCATAGACACAGGGTATGATATGAATTGAGCAGTTGTTAAGTGATTGAAGTATGCTGAATTAGAAAATTTAACATATTTAATGACTAGAGTAGTTAGTGACAGTGTAATATACAAGACCTCACATGTTTACGTAGTCCAAACTAATTTCGTCAATATAACCTAAAATTATTGCTGTGGTAAAACGTGGAGACATCGATTGCATTTTCTTATCATCTTTAAAGTACTTTTTGTGATTTTGTAGTGCTTACAGTTCTTTCGTCCTTTTTTATTTCTCTATCTTATTCTAATAACTTTCAGCGCCTTTTGAAGTGAAAACTTCTTTAGGATCGTTGTGATTTCAAACCGGATGCAACGGAAAAAACGACAGGTAAGAGACACAAATACAAAAATGTGTAGGATGAAGCCAGCAAAGAATGAGACAGAAATATACATACTATTTAATACAGCGCCATCTGTGAGATTTTTTAATACTAACGTGTGTATGAAAGCTCTTGTAGTGAATTTTAATTTAGGATTATACGTGAAATTAAAATATCAATTCACAGAGGGCGCTACCTTACAATTATTTACTAATGACAAAATTTTACATATACTTAAGACGTTTAGGATAATTGTATTTTAATTTTGGAAGGTTTCATTTCTATCACGTGTGAATTGCACACATGTAATTTTTCTTAAATACATAACTAACAGTAGTCTGAAATAAACTTGTTTCTTTTTTTAACGTCAACTCTATAACGCCATCAAATGCACAGACCCTTCGGTGTCCTGTGAAAAATTGGCGATAATTTCGAGTTTTGCTGAAGCAATAATACATAACTCAATAGTAACTTAGATAGATATTAAGGCCACTTTTAACACGTTGTTAACCTTTTTTTAAATTTACCCGTTTGCTACTGTAGTGCCATCCTTATTTAGCAGATTTTAACGGACACTTTTTCACACACAAAGCCCGTTCTCCTTACCTCTACCTTCCATATACTATAATCGTTTGTAATTACCTAGGTACTCTGCTTTAAATTGGCAGAAATTACTAATACATCTACTAGATGGCGCTAAACGTTCACACGCGCTGCTAACAGATGGCGTTGAAATCAAAGTCACAAGAAATTCAAATAATGATTTTAATTACACTTCTATACATAAATAACGTTCGCTTCCGTTCACTTCCTGGCCAGCGAAGCCAGGTCCGCGATGCAGCGGTCCAGGGCCTGCTTCTCCTGGTCCGGAGTGATCGCCTTGGTCACGTTGCTCACTATCCAGTCGACCATGTGCTTCTGGGCGAGACGGCGCTCCACGTTCGACTTCTCGAGCTGGTAGTCCAGACGCCGCTTCACCTGAATAGAAATAACGAGCACTGACTAAACTAAATCTCCGAACCAGGACTAAACATGATCAGCTAATGTTTTCAAACATAAAGTCAGATGGGCTTAATAAACTCAAAGAGTGAGTTGAGTGCATCGCACTCTGTTGATGACACGGTACTCACTGGTGTTCAATATGTATAAGTGTGAACAATTAAGGTCTGGATAACACATGTCTGTATTTATGTGTCATTCAACTAGTAGGTGAGCTCACGGGGCTCAAACCAGAGTGTTGCTAACACTGACCCTAGCAAGAGCAGTGCTTCGCAGAATCTATCACCAGATTGGAATCGCGACCCACTGAGAAGATCTGGCGAAAAATTCGTTGGGTTATGTCTATGGGCTAATTCGCACGTCGAGCTCTTCGTCGAAGTCGACAAATACTTCTTGTGCCTTTTGCCTTTGTAGGCAGACGGGCATACGGCCCACCTGATATGGACTTCAGCAATGCCAGGGGCAGAGCCAAGCCGCTGCCTACAAATAATCATATCAATGAATCACATATCATAGATCTATTCATGCGACGCATTGGCAGCGGTGACCAGTACCTCGGAGTAGGCGTACATGAGCCTCTCCCTGTAGGCGGCCTCGAGCTGCAGGAGCACGTTCTCCTTCTTGGCCTGGATGAGGAGCTCCTGTCCCTGCGCGCGCCACTGCTCCGTCTTCTCTCCCTCGATTGCGTCCTCCAGTGCTTTCACGGTTTGGTTCCGACCTTCGTTCCATTCGTTCTCGGTCGCCTGAAGATCGAAAGATAATTTGCATGCATTTAAAAATATTTACATACATAAGTTAAGTTCGTCGTGGCCTAACGGATAAGACGTCCGATGCATTCGTGTTGAGCGAGCGATTCGCATGTTCGAATCTCAGGCGGGTACAAATTTTTCTAATGAAATACGTACTCAACAAATGTTCACGATTGACTTCCACGGTGAAGGAATAACATCGTGTAATAAAAAATGAAACCCGCAAAATTATAATTTGCGTAATTACTGGTGGTAGGACGTCTTGTGAGTCCGCACGGGTAGGTACCACCGCCCCGCCTATTTCTGCCGTGAAGCAGTAATGCGTTTCGGTTTGAAGGGTGGGGCAGCCGTTGTGACTATACTGAGACCTTAGAACTATATCTCAAGGTGTGTGGCGCATTTACGTTATAGATGTCTATGGGCTCCAGTAACCACTTAACACCAGGTGGGCTGAGAGCTCGTCAACATATCTCAGCAAAAAAAAAAAAAAAAAAACTTATTTTTATTGCTTAGATGGGTGGACGAGCTCACAGCCCACCTGGTGTGGTTACTGGAGCCCATAGACTTCAACAAGTAAAGTCCAGTTTTTATAGTACAACGGCTGCCCCATCATACAATGTGAAATGCATTACTGCTTCACGGCAAAATTAGACAGAGCGGTGGTACCTATCTACGCGGACTCACAAGATGTTGTACCGTCAGTAATTACGCAAATTTTTGTTGTTTTAATTTTTATTAACAAGATCTATGGACGCATGATATTACCCGATATTGTGGGTGGATCATACTCTTGATTAGGTTATTAAAGATTTGCACATATCAACTGAAAGCCTATGATGGCTTCATATAGATGTTACAGTCATCGCTCTAGTGTGTTTGGTTGGTTTTGTAAATTAAAAGAAAAGAACACTCACTTCAACTTCCTTGTCCAACCAAGCAGCCAATTTTGGTCCGAATTTCACGTGAGCCACATACACCATGACCAGCAGTGACAGTCCGGAGTAATATTCGTGCTCCATTACATAGATTTCCTTGCTGCACAGGTATGTTGCCAGACCCACACCAAAAGTGTAAGGACCCGTCACACCAGTTTTCGAGTGGAAGAATTGGAACCTGAATACCAACACAGATGTATTTGTGAAAGAAATAATCCCAGTTTCCTCTATAATTGATGCTGCTAGGGCAAAAGAGAATAATTTAAACAAAAAACCTTTTTGGTATTTATGGTATTATCTGAAGATGTGTAACTAACTAATCACATGAGCCCATGGAAGATCTGTTGCTACTAACTAATCACATGAGCCCATGGAAGATCTGTTGCTACTAACTAGTCACATGAGCCCATGGCAGATCTGTTGCTATATAGCACCAGTAATTAGAGTGTAAATAATGCTTTTCTATTGGCAATGACTGCTTTGAACACATCCGGCAACTTACCAGATTTGTTTACACCCTTCTCTCCTTCTCTGAATGAGTCGACTTCCTTATAAGATACTAGTCATAATATTATCAGACTCTAGAGACAGTTTTGAGACAGATTGCATACTAGTCTGTCAAATTGTTTGGGGTCATTGGGTTGGCGCTATCCTAAGTTATAGTTTTTAAGGAATAAAGTACATATCTGTTAGGCTAACCATCTTTTAGTTTTGTTTTTGCTTTAAGTAATGTAGGGCGGCCACCAGAACGGGGAAGATCTTCCGCCAAGCAGGTGATATTACATTGAATCTTAATGTAGTTTGGAACTTGCATGTATTGAAGCTTATCTTGAAAATGTTATTAATGTGATTATAGTTTAGATTATAGATAGATTATAGTTTAGAACAAATATCATCTATTCTATGATAGCTGCTACAATAAGATAGACTATAAATCTTCATAAGGATCTGTAGAAAATTTGAGTGAAGAAGCCCCAAAAAACCCAACCTGTTTTTCCATTACATTATACTGGCCAAAATTATCGACTAACCTACAGCAATGTTGCCATAAATAAATAGAAAAAACGTAGTAGATGCTAATACACTAAAGATTATTTGAGTTTTACCATTCTTCAGGAATAAAGCCAAGTCTAACTTTGCCTGGCTCACCCCTTACAGGGCGAGCAAAGGTTTTCTGGTCGTGTGTTGCTACATCGGAGGCGGAGCCCCGTGCGACTAGTGCTGTGCACGCGGTCTGTTTGCTCGCACCTGTAATTAAAAAAAAAATCCGTTTCATATTTTTTAACTTTTTAACTTATATTACCATACTAGCTGTACCCGTCCGCTTCACTGGGCATTTAAAATTAACATTATTATTTCTCACCCCCACAAAGATTCTCATCATTAACGCCCCCGCAACTGGTGTAGGGAGTCCAACACTCATATAAATATTAGCCTATCTATTATGTACGTGTATTTTCTACATGGATACCAAGTTTCAAGTCAATCGGATGCACAGTTCAGTAGTTATAACGGAATATCCGTAAAAACTACTGTACATTTATATATTAGTACAGATATACTATTTATAAGGTTACAACTGTTAATTTTTTTTTTGTTTCCACAAGATTTAAACATAATTTTAAGTACTTGTTTCTGTTATTTAATTAAATCTACTACAGTTATAGTTGTCTCACAGGTAATTTTTTATTATTATTCAGATACTTTGCAGGTTTTGTGGTAACCGCTGACTATGCCGTTATCATCTTTAATTCTAGTCCTCTACAAAAGTTAATTTCTTGACATTTGCATTTCTTTTCACACAAAAAGAACAGTAACAGAATCTTAAGTTTTAAATAAGTGCATCTCTATTAAAATTAGGGTTTTTTTATATTTCAGTGACCTAATGCTATGTGAAAGAAATCTCTTTAGTAAGTATTTGGATCTTTTATTATTGCCTATGTAGGCAGACAAGCATACGGCCCGCCTGTTGGTAAATGGTTACTGTCGCTGATGGACCTCAGCATTCCCCGGGTCCTACCGTTGAGTACGCTCCACAAGCCTGGTTTGCAGAAGGACATGTTATAGCTCGCCACAGCCATGTATAGTTTTTATTTTACAGTTTTCATGGTTAAGGACCACTAAGGTGAAGATTGACAAAACTTCTGTTCAGTGCAATAAGTATAATTAACTTTTCAAACATAGTATATTGTAAACTGAAAATTCAAAGTGTGAAATAAATCATAGTACCAAATTAGCTCGTAAAATCACATTTCGTTTTTAATTAACTGTTATTCACACTATTAGTTTAGAATATCAAAGCACAATTTTTATATTTTAAGGTACAGTAGTATAGCTAGAATTTATTTATTTAAATAACTATTTTTCTTAATATATAAAATATGTGATTATTTTAATTGTTTCCATCACATGACTGAACATACTTTTGATGAAATCAGCTGATCATAATCTTTGACTTAATATTTCGGACAGGTAGGTACTGTTTCTAAACAAATTAAATTAGATATTACTTAATTGTATTTTGATATGTCATTAGAATTTCTCTTTCCTGCTAAAATACATGTCTTTAAGGTAGCAAAATCTACGAACAAAATATACTCATACTACCTAACTAGTGATTACATAAACCTGAAGCAGTAAGGTTAAGGTTACAAAATACATTTATTTACTGCGACTCTGTTGGGTTTTGTATATGATAGAATAAATAAATACATACCTGAACGCAAAGCCACGCGCGACAACATTATTTATCGTATATTTTATAAGTTATTTCCAAAATGCGAAGATCGCACGGTTCTAAGCACTTTGCACTAGTGCTGTCCCAAATCCCGCGATTGGGGGCGATCCAAGAATCATTAACCGAAGAATCGATTTTCACTTTTTTTTTTTTTTTCCTATCTAAGCTGATAGCCCTAGGGGCTATGTCAGCGTAACCCTAACTTTAGTAGGTGAGCTCACGGGGCTCAAACCTGGTGACGTTGCTAACACGAACCCTAGCAAGAGCCGTGCTTCGCAGAATCTACCACCGGATCGGAAACGCGACCCACTGAGAAGATCCGGCGAGAAACTCAGTGGGCTGTGTCTGAGAGTTAATTTACTCGTCGAGCCCTTCGTCGCAAGCGACGGGTTCGACGAGAACGGTGACCGGTGCTTGAAGTACCTAAAAGCACCGTTAGTGGATCGGGAGGATCCGAGATGACGTGTTTTGGGCGACGTCGACTGCTTTCCATTCTGTCCGCAGGATCGGGAATGTAGTTACCGGCGGCCACGATGAGAGGGTTCTCGTGTCGTGCCGCTTTATCGAAGTGGCGCATCGACGCCGACTGAAGATACTTACTGATGGACTCTAAGTCCAGGTCGTCATGGAGGTCGACGTTCCTGACGAACCACGGGGCTCCGACGGCTATCCTGCAAAAACTGGATTGAATAATTTGGAATGATTTTAAGTGAGTGCGGGCCGCGTGAACGAACACTACACTTGAATAGGTCATGACGGGGCGTATGCAAGTTTTGTAGAGTGTCACCTTATTTCTAAGGGACATTTTACTTCGCCTACATCTCATCGGGTAGAGACGTCCTAGAATGAAGGCGGACCGGTCGCGTACCGTCTTGATGTGAGGGCGGAATGTCATCCTACTGTCGAGGGTGACGCCTAAATATTTGACCTTCGGGGCCCACGGTATGGGCTGGTCGAACATCGTGACTGGGCGAATGGCGGGGGCGGAGGTGCTGGCGCGCCTAGTCGGGAGGGGGAATTTTCACTAAAGATTCATTCGCAGATAGTGAAAAATTTAATTCGATATTTTCGTTTCGATTCCGTTTCGATAATTTATCATTATACTCATTATTATTCCAAAATTTTGTTTGTTTGATTTAACGTAAAATCACAGTAAGAGCCCCAAAAATTGAAAATAAAATTGCAATTGTTTTGGGTCACATTTAATTAATTCTTAAATGAATAATTAGTTCTTAAATGATAAATGGATAACGCATTTAACCACTTTTTTTTATTTGCACCTTACTCACCTTATTAACCTTACCTTACTTAATCACCAATTCGATGAATAAACTACATGACCTCAACTTATCTCATCAGATAAAAAGTATAATCACATACAATCGATATTATGCGTTTTCGATTGTTCTGCTTTATAACAAACGACTGTACATTATTTAGATCAATAATCATTAATTTGTAAATGTATTATAGCAAATATACTATAGGCATTTAATCGATAGCTTAATATTGTGTGAATTTGCATTGCATTGGATTTTATAGGATGGTAATACATAACTTGGCGGGTCAATAAAATCTGGTACCTACTTTTTTCATGCTTAAAACGCCATAGTTTTCCAGTACTGTATGAGAAACATTGTTCATTTGTTAAAAAAAGCGTGTTGAAGAACTAAGTGACTACTAATCACCCCGAAATGGCTAACATTCAATCTATTTGGATGAGAATGGTTTGTTTTTATAATTTCCATTGTCACTTCTTAGTAAAGGTAGTCAAAATTGATGTGTGAAAGCTGTCTGCGGACTAATTTATTTTGTGGTCACTTAAGAGAAGATGTTTTAAATTTATTTAATTTCATTATATTATTAAATGCATTGTAATATTAGCCTATAAACATTGGCACATTTTTTTAAAAAACGAGCAAGTGTGTGATGAATCTCAACTTAAGGTTCCGTAGTTAGGATGAAAATTATTATTTAAAAAAAAAACTAATCTTACGAAAGAGTGCCAAATAATCTATTAATATACCCAGATTTTTCTTCGGTTTGCTTTGTAAACTCAAGACCTGGATGTTAAAAACTCAATTGTTAACTCAAAGCAAATATTGTCTACCTCGATTCTTTATGATTTATCCAGATTGTTCCACTATATTTCATTGTGCAAATTACATTCTGAATTTTACAAAATGATCCCGTACCCTTTTATGTACCTAATTTGTAGCATTAAAAAAAAATTAAACGCTTATTGAAACGTTTAATCGAAGATTATTATACAAGCTTTGTATCCGTTCTTATATACTCTATTCATATATACTGGAATTATTTAATTTAATTTATTGTAGAAATTGCGTTTCCTTAATCACTTATTCATAGATTGGAAATGAACGGCTCCAAATTAGATTTTTTTACGTAATTGTCTTCGTTCAAAGTACAATAGCTGTGACGTTAGAGTCTGATGAACGATTGTTTCCAATTTGAAGTGGAGCGTTTTATCTACGGAACCCTAAATTGAAATGTCAAACTTTGGTTGAACAAAAAAATCAATACATAAACGGAAACAAAAGACATTTCTAAACGAGTGAACGGTTTTACATTCGTTTCTCGTTTGTCAATTCAAACAAAAATCCAATGTGTAGGTACAATCCTACGCAGGTACCGTACCCAAAAATAGGAATTTGTTTAACAACTTAATTTTTTAGATAATAGTAACAAAATTCACTTCATGTAAATTAGTGTATAATCTATGCAAATTGTCAAAATCGATACCTACACAATGTAATCACTTGTCAAAAATCAAAATATGAAGCAATTGTTAATCGTCAATAATAAATACGCTTCATAATAGCTTAAATCAGTCCTAAAATTTAGAATTGATTAATTTCCGTGACTGTTTCATGTGAATTACGAAAAAGCAATATTTTTCATGAGAATTACGATAAAAAAGTATTAAAATGGGGATCTTCACGTCGTGCTGTAAGCCATCAGCTGCGGACGTGATCACTCCTGATGCTGTAAGTCTTGCCGATAGAAATTACTAACGAAATAAAATATAGGTATCTAAAAATTTCCCATAGTTGAAAAATTTTGACAGAAATAGAGCGGAGTTGCACAAAAAAAGTTTTCATTTACTCCGTGATTTCGCTGGTATAATAATAAACGTGATGCAAAATTTCTGAGGACTGCTTGTTGGACGGTTAAATTTTGAGGGGATTGGGTTCTGTAGGTGATGAGGGGCTATTTAAAAACACACTGCTTCATTATAATTATATTGCAGATAGCTTGAACACTTTTACACCATTATGAAATTATTATCTTTATATTTTTTATAAAACTATTACATGTTTCTCTTGCCGTGTCTAGATGAGAAGTACTGACTTTTCTTACAAGAATACAATCATATGTTTTTTTAAACATTTAAAGTAATTCTAATATTCGAAATCTGTAATCATGTGTCAAGTGTTGCCTGCCATTACATTTATATTCAAACTCCAACACTACTGCCAAAGCATATTCTTACTGATCACTGAAATTTCTCTAAAGACAGAAGTCATTTTTTTGTTAGAGTAGAGTACTGAGTCATTTTAAAACATATTGTAACATAAATTTGATCATATTCAATACATATAAATCTATGTAGATGCTTTGTGTATGTCATTTCATCTCAATCGAAGAAATATGCAAAGTTCAAAATTTTACTAAAAGATTTAACACATGAAAGCTGACATAATCCTGTTTTAAATGTCTTCACAAATTGCTGTGAATTGAGATATGAGTCCACTCCATTGATGATAGTACTAGATGATTATTCTTCTCAACATTTTATTCCAAACAGTAATATTGAAGGCTTTTAGAGATATAGTAAGTCTGCATAAATATGGTTGATGTTATGGGTTCCATTTATCCACTTAACACCAGGGGGATCATGAGCTCATCCACCCCACTTCGCAATATAAAGCCACTATACATGGTTATAGGATATATTAAGGAACTTGTACTTCTGTGAACAAAATTAGTATAGGAACAACTGCTAAATTCTTTCTTCATTTTCACCTTGTTCATCACATCAGTTTCAAAAATAACTGTATGAATGTTGTCATGATATAATCATTGAGAATATCAAATGTAATGCTATAGAATGATACAACAATGATATGGTAAACAACGAGTGATACAAATGAATGATAAACAAAATCATAAAGAATGATTTATTTGACATTATGGGCTTCTGTCTCATTTTGATTTTAATGGCCGCCTTTGAACATAACAGAAAACAAATATGAAAAAAAAAACATTTTGGGGCCTCTGAAAAATTGTTGAAAACGAGGTTTTACTCTGCCACCGGAAACTCAATTTAGACTTTTTTTTTACATTTTCTTAAATAGGAAACTCGGCGGCGCCAGCAAATAGAGGCTGCAGAGAAGCGACGAGCTCAGGAACAGGCACGTGGTATTAAAGACCTTGAGAAAATAAAAAGAATGCAGCAAAAGAGTGAAGAGATTGAAAGACGGGAAAAGGAATTGGCTTCACAGGGCGGTGCTACTTTAAAGGTATGTAAAACTATCTAATTTTATAATTAGACCATTCCATTCCGGACCATAATTAGAAGCCATCTTTAAAGATTGAAAATAAATGGTTGGTTTTAACAAAATCAATAAAGCAGACTTCATAAAAAAAAAGTACTAAAACTGTGGTATATTTGGTGCAGAGTTAATTGCATGGATATTATTTTATCTATTGATTTTAAGATGCCAGTATGCTCTGACCCTCTCAACATATTGCCATAATTCACAGGAGTAATCCTAATTTCTATCTTGAATACTAGTGGCCAGACAAGTTGACTGTCCTATCTATTTATTCCATTAAGCAATCTTGCTTTCCTCTTTTATAATGCATTGATTAGTTAATAGTCAGACTAGTTAAGTTAATTTATCAATTATAAGTATTCAATTTGAATCATGTAGACCTACAGTTAAGTATGGATTTTGAAAATGTAACTTTATATATGTAAATATATTTTTTTAATGAATTTGTTTCTTAACAATTTTAATTTTCACGCAGTGGACAGCAGAATGAGATACGGAGGAACGCGCCAGCGTTAATAAACAAGAGAAATACAGATACAAGAACTGATGTGGATGTGTCATGCAAGTGCTTTTTGTGCGTAATAATTTTTCAAATTTAGTAAATTACTATTATTTGCTTATAGTCTGCAAAACAAAATGTAGTCCATAGAATATCTCTTCAATATACTTTAACTCACCATAAAAGTAATGGATCACATATTGGAATAAACCACAATTTGCATTCTACAAAATATCTTCAGTAGATACTTCTTGTTTTTCTAAAAGTGATCCTCTCCAGATAACCTGACAACTGTTTAAGATTAATTGATTAAGATTAAGATATTGCAGTTTATTTACTCCACTTATTGTTTGTTTACTTTTTTGAACTTAAAGTAATGTTTATATGTGTCGTATGACATATACACAAAAAGACAAAGTTATTTTTAGGTTTTTAATTATTTTTAATCTATAATGTAGGCTTTCCCATGTTAAAATCACGACATTCCGAGTCTTTTTTTCATTTGTACAAATTTCACAGGATTAATTTGTGTAACTGTTGTAAAGTATTTAAGTAAGGAGGACCAGTGCTAATAGTAATACAATTAATGGAACTGCAGTATTACGAAGGTATTATGTAATGTCACTGTTTTGACTATTTAAGGGAAACTTGCAATGTTTGGAATAAAAAAGTAATTGCATAAATTTATCATTACTCTTATCAGTTACATACTTATTTAAAAAATAATTACTATAACATGTCAAACAATTACTGATTCAAGTTTTCTTCTATCCAACAATAATGTAATTGTATTTATTCACTGCGTTTTACTTTGCGTATTGGCACAAAATATATTCGAGCCAATTTCGACTAGAAATAATAAATTCTTGTTTAAATACATACCTAGCTAAGTATGGGTTTGTATTTAGATAAATATGTTAATTTTTTTTTAATATTTTGGAACACCAGGTATATTACGTAGGTACCTACCTAAGTATAAACGAAGGTAGGTTATAGGTAGAGCTATGGATTCCTGGATAAGAAATATATAGTAAGTATGTAGCTTTTTATTAATAATTTTGCAACTGTGATTGTTTTTAATAGCTATTAATTATTTACCGAATATATTTACACATCAAGAAGGATATATTGGAAGAAAAAAGAAGGATGAATTAAAATACAGTTATACGTAAGTCATGCTGTATAGCCAGCCTTGTCCTCTTAGGCCAACTTTAGGACGAAGCAGAGCTAAATTTAGGCAGGTGGGCGGTGTTATAAAAATACGTAAATTATAATGAGACGGAGGTCGATGAGACGACCACCGCGGCTTCACTTGTTAAATTTCTATTATAAAAACATGGAGACATTGTTTTTTTTTCTGGATAAAAATTTCCCTACGTTACTTCCGTTCCGTCAAAGTTATAGGTAGGTACATATTTGCAATTTTATTTTGCAGTCTTACTATTAGTTAGTAATGTACTTTTTTAATTAAGCACAGCATGGGAACCGGTAATAAATGTATAATTGGTGCTTAGGCTGCACGGGTGGGTATCATGTCGTTTGTTTCTACATTTTAATCTCATGTCAGACCGAGATCGCCAACGATAGACTGTTTAATACGTTTATTGAATCCCGGCAACCTTTTTTTTTTATTGCTCAGATGGATGGACGAGCCCACAGCCCGTCTGGTGTTAAGTGGTTACTGGAGCCCATATACATATACAAAAATGTGCCACCCACCTTGAGATATAAGTTCTAAAGATCTCAATATAGTTACAACGGCTGCCCCGCCCTTCAAACCGAAACGCATTACTGCTTCACGGCAGAAATAGGCAGGGTGGTGGTACCTACCCGCGCGGACTCACAAGAGGTCCTACCACCAGTAAAAACTCCTTAAACATGGCTGTCCACTTGTCCAAATAACAAATTGTTAAAGAAAGTTACACAATAATCTAAACTCTCGCTATTGATCGCAAGAGTCTAATGCTTTCAAAGGTGGAGATTTAGTACAACTCTATCGGTTCTAGAGAATCTCTTGCCTACCTCTAGAGTCTAGAGCATGTTATAAATGAATACATTTTGTTATAGTTTTAAAAAAAGTAGTTGTTGTTCATATTTCATATTAAAAATGTTATAAATAATGTACGTGTTGTCTATTGAGCTTGTTATTAAAACAGCGAAAAGTCTATGCTTGTTGTGTATTTAAAATTTTGATATTTATTGTATTAATGTGTCTATTTTGTGAGTAAATCTATATAACAATGTATATCGTAAAAGTTTTAACGTTTTTGAATTTAAAATATTACAAGTATAAATTTAGTGTATATAACATTATAAACGTAATTCTTCAATGTGTGTTCGAAATCCTCTATATATCACTATACACTGTACTATTATACTACATATTATGAATTATTCTGTGTATTTTCTTAAGATTTAATAAATATCTTGTACAAGTATATTGGCTTTGTTTTATTGTGCAATCTTCATTTAAGTACCGGGCCAACTATTCAGTTTTCTACTACTATGCTTAATTTCAGCATCATAGAAAAGGCATGTAGACAAAGGCTTAGAATTTTACTGGTGGTAGGATCTCTTGTGAGTCCGTGCGGGTAGGTACCACCAACCTGCCTATTTCTGCCGTGAAGCAGTAATGCGTTCCAGGGGCAGCCGTTGTAACTATACTTGAGACCTTAGAACTTATATCTCAAGGTGGGTGGCGCATTTACGTTGTAGATGTCTATGGGCTTCAGTAACCACTTAACACCAGGTGGGCTGTGAGCTCGTCCACCCATCTACGCTTTAAAAAAAAAAAAAATTAAAGTAAGATGAGTCGTTCTGTGGCTAACATAGTAGAACAATAAGTAAGTATTTTATACAATCCCTACCTCGGCGAACTATGAAATGACATGCAAAAAGTAGTTTGTATTTGTACAAATAGCACTTTTTTTCCTATTTATTTGCTCGTAGCCCAAGGGGCTATTCCACATGCACGCGAACGGGTAGGTGAACTCACGGACGCAACCTGAAAGCATTTGCTACCACTAGCCATAGCCAGAGCAATGCTTGGCTGAATCTACCAGCGGGTCAAAATTGCGACCTACTGAGAAGATCCAGCGAGAAACTGAGTGGGCTTAAACCACCGTGTTGCTTGCAAGTTGCAGATGTAGTCGGGCTACATTGCCCCTGCGGTTTGCTTGGAAATTTTAAATAATGGTACCCTATTTCTCCCACAAAGTAATCATGCGTCCGTGGATGTGATGAGTTCGATCAATATTTACACTACATAGTTCAAACTTAGTCCTCATGTCCCAAGCCTGGTGACGGTATTCACATTGTGAGGTCCGGTTACCGTTTAGAACTAGGAGGGGTCATATGTTCTCCACATTCTCACAAATGTGACACACAAAGTTGCAAAATAATAGTAAACTATTTCGGGTAATTTAATTTTCGTCGAGTGTCCCGTTTTGATGTGACAAGGAATTCGTGAAGCGTGAACATTTCGTCCTTTCTTTGTGAATTAATTTGATTTTTTTAAGCGCATTTCTAAAACATCTATGTGCAAAGTAGCTCCGCACATAGAGCAGTAGCTTCGGCTTCCACCTTGGTCACATGTGCAAATTATAATGACAATTAAATGCGAGCTTTTGCAACTTGTGCGAGTGAAGAACCAAGAAATGTTTTCTGCGGATTCATCCTGAGATGTCCAACGTGATTTGCAAGAAATTGTGGAGAAGATATAAGGGTTGAGATTCTTGACAGAATGTAAGAAAAAATGATTAAGTTTGATATGATTTGACGGTAAGTCACTTTTCTTCTTTTCTTAAGATTAAGATCTTTTTTTTTTTTTTTTTCCTGCCTAATCTGGTAGCCTTGAGAGGCTATTCCAGCGTAACCCTAACGTTTGTAGGTGAGCTCACGGGGCTCAAACCTGATGACGTTCCTAACACGAACCCTAGCAAGATCCGTGCTTCGCAGAATCTACCACCGGATCGGAAACGCGACCCACTGAGAAGATCCGGCGAGAAACACAGTGGGCTGTTTCTGGGAGTTAATTTACTCGTCGAGCCCTTTGGTAAGATCATGAATGTACTTTTTTTTATATCAAATATTGAGCCATCAATTTAAAAATGTCACTGTCATAAAATCTCAAAACTGTCAATTGTCAAAACAAATCAAGCATTTTGAGAGGTTTGAAACTGTGTTTGTGTTGTTATCAAAGCTTGTTATCTCGGTTATTACATAAAGAAATGAAGCCAGAAACCAACGACTCCGATAAAAAGGTAATAAGTAAACTTATCAATACTATGTCTAATTCTCGAACACCATCTTAAAAAACGTGACAGAAATTAAATTTAATATAGGTTTTTGACCTTGGCTTGCGCAAAGGTCAGCGATATTTAAAAAACTTAATAACAAAACAACTCGACTCCTTGAATTTATCTCATGAACATAAAAAACATTAACGATTTAATTTTGGAACCTTCGAAAGCAATTCAATGAACATAAAAAAAATGTTCATAAAAAGCTCTAAAATTATTTCTAAGATTAACCGAAACAGAAATAAATATAATCTTCTGAATATTAATTATTAATTATATTAAATAAAATTGTTCACAAATGCAGTCTCTTCCTAACTACTTCATTAAAACAGTGGATTTCGCACCATGCAGACATACCTACATACTTTACAGGCCTCACATAATACCTTATTTGCCACTAGATTATAAAATAAAATAAACTTCTTATGGAAATATTTGCTTTTTATCCTATAATTGTACTTTTATTGCTACCACCACTAAACTTGTCTGCCTTAAATAACAACAGTATAATTGCATCTTCCAGGCTGATGGCTCGAGGCTAAAACCAGCGGTAAGATTATTAACGCACAGCTACTGCAAATACTTTTTTCACTAATTTTAATTCTTATTTTATTTGACCTTAACATTTTATAGATCTTTAAACGTAGTTCTATTTTATCATTATCAGACATGTATTATGATTAAGTTAAGGAAAATATAAATCTCAAAGTATTTAAATGAACAAATACAGATTCTTAAAGTGAAATAATGTAGTCATGCTTAGTTTGAGCAATGGGACTATGGTTTGGACCCTTTTAAACTATGAGTAGTTTGTTTTGTTATTGTTCTATGGGTTAGTTGGCATTTATGTTTTAAGCATGCAATGTTTGGATTTAAGTAGAAGAAAAGGTTTTCTTTATTTTAGTACTCACTCTCATCATTTCTTAAATAAATTATTGATTTTAAAATAAATTTGTGTTATTTGTATAGTAATTTGAAAACATCTCGAGCATTCAGGAAATTCAATGGTTATACAAACTGAGGTATGGATCAAATCTAGTTGTCTTTTAGTAGTTTAATATAAGTGACTTAACATGAATTCTAAATACTCATTTGAAATTCACTGTCTTCGAAGCACACATGTTGAATATTAGTATGTGCTTTTACCACTGGTTCAAGTAAGCCTTGGTGCTGAGAAGAATCGATAAATCTAACTCATCAGGCTATGATTTTTGACAAGAGGAACAATACTGATAATAAAAAGTTGATTATTTATATATAGTACTTATACTTATTTCACAATAAAATCATGCATTATTGATGTTGCAAACATATGCTCTTTATACAACAAAATAGCAGCTCAGTGTTAAGCTTCTTGATAACAACTTGGAGCTGGGTTGACAAATTGATGAAAATATTATTACTATTGTGTAAAATGCTATTAGCATATTTGTTATTAAAAAAAAAAAAACTATAAGTTCTATAAGTTATCTAAGACCTCCTTAGTATTTTTGGGTTGGGAATTTAATACAAAATAAAGATAAGTCATACTTATTTCTCAATAGTTCAGCATTTTTTAGGTTTTGCACTTCGATCAACAATAGTAACTAGATAAAGGGATACGTACAAAATTAAAGCAAAAACTGTCCGCGTGAATATATACTTATATAGCTACATTCGTTTACTAACAAACGGAGAAAAAAGTTTTGAAACACTTTTACGTTCAAACTAATAACAACTATGGCACCTAGTAATAAAGTCACAAATCTCTAAAACATTATCTAATACTTACGATCATTCGTCACATAAAACGAGCAAAGCAATAAATTACTCCTGTCACTTACAAATAAAAAGACATATTTTAAACAACTTTTAATGTTAAATCAATCTTAAAGGCAACAAATAAAGTAACTTTTCCCTTAATTGCTCTGAAAACTAACATCGTTTTGCTTTATTTATTTTTGCTTCTTGAAATGCCGATTTCTATTTACTACAGGAGGTAAGGGAGTCGCGCTTAACACTAAAATAATTTATTAATGAATTAAAGTAAAAGTTTAGTTGTTTACTTTTTATGTTTTGGAAATGTATGTGTGTTAGTATCTATACATTACTTATTATTTTATTAGCGTTACGTTTTTGTGTAATATATATTTTTAAGTTTTCGCGACCAGTGCACATAATAAAACAACGTTTAAACGGTTTCAAGCGCGGTATTTTTATTACAATGTTTCAGCCACGTTTCAGTAGCCGTGAGCACGGAAGGCAAAGATGTCCAGTGTCAATAAGCGGAGATCTTAGCTGGCTTATAAAAGTCATCTCTTGTTTCTATGGCGACAATCGAGATCCATTCTGCACACGTGATTGCTAGGAAAGCTAAAATAAAAAATAGAAAGCTAAGTATCTAATGAGAGTCCAACAAACAGACACAAAAGCAGCATTAACCAATTTTAACCAACTAATTTTGAAGTGCTGCTAACAAATTTTAAAAAATTATTACAACACAAATCTACTCCATGCATTTACTGTTCTGTTAAGCAAAAGTTTGTCCATGTGTTGGCCGAGCCTTGGCCAACATTTGTAGCGGTGGTTAAAAATCGGTAATTTTGTTCAAAATTAAATATTATTTATAAGTTTAAAGCTATATAAGTTTACAATATAGTTTATACTTCATGTACTTACCGAATGTAAGATATTCCGGCCGTTAAATTGCTTTTTCGGGCCTTATTTTTGCAACTTTTGAATACACACTGCGGTATTGTGAGACGGGTTGACATTGGCTGTGTTTGAAGTGAACTAAACAAAATAAGAGCTCACATTTCAAGTGCGCTGTTATTTGACGAGACGGATTTTATGCACCGACCCGAAATCTAGTTACTATTGTTGATCGAAGGTTTTGCAGGTTCATTTAAAATTCCAAAAAGAAGGTATGTTGTTCCATAATTCCAAAGAGTAATGTTGTGAAAAACCCCTTCTGAGGATTTAATAGCTCAAATGGTCACTATAATCATTTAAGCAGAGAAATAAAAAATAACGTGAAATAAAAAATGAGAATGAAGAATGAGAATGAGAAATAAAAAATAAAAATTAAATGTGCCTCTTTAAAGCAAAAGCTCTGCTGGACAGCATCCTGGTTATGCTCTTAAGAAAGTTGAAGTTCATGACCCACCACTCAGTATCACATTAAACTTTTGTAATGTTACGTAGGAAGACGCTCCCCTATCTAACATTACTGAACATTTACTTTTTTTTTTTATCGCTAAGATGGATGGACAAGCTCAGCCCACCTGGTGTTAAGTGGTTACTGGAGCCCAACTTCTAAGGTCTCAGTAATGTAGTTACAATGGCTGCCCCACGTCAGAAATAGGCCCGGTGGTCGTACCCACACTTGCGGACTCAGAAGAGGTCCTATCACCAGTTATTACGCAAATGATAATTTTGCGGGTTTGATTTTTATTACACGATATTAGTCCTACACCGTGGAAGTCAATCGTGAACATTTGTTGAGTACGTATTTCATTACAAAAAATGGTAATGCGGTATTCGAACACTGTTGCATCGCTAGATCTATACGAATGACCGGACGTCTTATCCTTTAGGCTACGACAACTTCAAATGTATATCCAATAAGGAAAATGAATACTAATAATATTTTAAGTTGCACAACTTAAGTTTTGATAAGTTAAAGTAACAATGAGTCACATTATTATTATGTGCTACTAGTAAACGATATGTTGGTTGTTGATAAGCATCTATCATAGATAATAAAGAAGAATCTAATCACAGAATCATATTGTTACCTATTGTTACCATACAACTATACTATCAAGTCACAGTGTTGAATTTGTCATATAATAGTGACGGTGAAAAATATCAATTGTGTCATTATTTTATTATTTATCATAATTATCAAGATTATCAGTGGAGGCTTATCATGCTTACTAAGACAAATTTAGTCACATCTTATATCAAGGTACTACCTGGGTTTTTTGAAAAACATTTATGGCAGCCATAAATAACTTTATTATATCAACAATACATTTGAGGTCAAAATAATTGGACAGACTGATCGAACAATTATTTACCACTGACTGATATACTGGACTGTATATTTGCGTTTATTGTATAGAGAGTTTATTAGTACTGGTAGTATTCTTTACTGGTGGTAGGACATCTTGAGTCCGCATGGCTAGGTACCACCAACCTGCCTATTTCTGCCGTGAAGCAGTAATGCGTTTCGGTTTGAAGGGCAGGGCAGCCGTTGTAACTATACTGAGACCTTTAGAACTTATATCTCAAGGTGGGTGGCGCATTTACGTTGTAGATGTCTATGGGCTCCAGTAACCACTTAACACCAGGTGGGCTGTGAGCTCGTCCACCCATCTAAGCAATAACAAAAAAATGTAAGCAAGTACAGTCATGCTTTTCTTCTTCTTTCAGTCACCTGGGGTTGGCGCAACATATTTTCTCCTTCCATACTCCTCTATTATATACCATTTCTTCGCTCACTCCCCTCTAACACATAACGCGTTCACGCAATCCGTCCATTTATTCTTAGGTCTACCTCTTCCTCTATATAAGCAAGCGTAGCATGTGAGAGATTGGTATGTGAGTTTGTTATATGTATGTATATCGTAAATATATATTCACTGTACATATGCATTTACTTTTATTCATTATTGTGCTTACAGGTCTGGGTCTATTTTGATAGATCACTTTGAATATTGTTCAAATAGTACACTGCAGAATATCTGCTGTATCATTTAAAGTTTGTCTGGAAGGGAACATTTTTTAAAGAACGCCTGTTGTATGTGGTGTGCCACAAAGCATGGTAGGCAGCGGCTTGGCTCTGCCCCTGGCATTGCTGACGTGCATGAGCGACGGTGACCACTTACCATCAGGTGGGCCGTATGCTCGTCTGCCTACACAGGCAATAAAAAAAAAAAAAACTCTCTTAATGGTAGTAATAAAAAACGAACCATTACCTAGATTCTGTCACTCGTCTTTAGAGGCGATACGATGTGATTGTAGACTTAGCTTATTCACTCGCGAAGCAGTTGCCCTTCAGTTGTTAGGTGTCTTTGGAGGCCCTTGGGCAGCTGTTAGCAAATCCCATCCTCTCCTGGCTAAACCTTTGCTCGCCCACCTGTCCTGGTGAAACTGGAAAAGCCTCCGCGCCACCGGTAATTCTTCATTCATTCATTAACAAAAAGTTTATTATAAAAATTGAGATCTTAAATAAGGAGTGTTACAATTCATCATTTAGGAAATCGGTAACAGAGTAATAACACTTCTTTAATAACAGCGAAGACAGGAGTTGTTTAAATTTCCTTAAGGGCTGATCCTTTATGCTATTCGACAATTTGTTGAATATAATAGGAGCCATACCAATAATGTTTTTTTCAGCAATAATGTTAAATTGACCTGTATACTATAAATTCTTATATTTTGATATTGCAGTGGTTCGTGTCCTTGTATCATTCAATGTAGGAAATAAATGAATATTAGTTTTAACAAAAATTGCTTCTTCTAAAATATAAATGCTAGAAAAGTAAGTATATTGTATGTCTTGAAGATAGGGATGAAACTGTCTGTGACCTTAATACTTTATATATAGCACTTAGCATATCATGAATTTATTAAAGCATTAGAATTCTATCGATTGGCATCAATGGCGTATCGGTACCTTAATTTTATGCATAGCGTTTCTCTCTTGTGTCATCATAACAATGAATGAGTATTTAAAAGTTTGTTTATTGCCGGCTGTTTTCACAAGTGCCTCTTGTGGTACCTGCGAACAATACACCCCCGATTGCGTATGTAATCGTTTACTGACGGTAAACAATAATGAATTTACAATATAATAATTACACAACAGACGCATGCTAAATAATAAAAATGGCGTCCGTCGTAAGGTAAAACATTTTCTATTTTGCATTTGTTTTTATAAATGAGAAATAACGCGTCACCTCTTACAATTACAGTTCAAAGACGATAAGTTATCAACGTATTCTGTTAATAAAGGCAATTTAATATTTCTTGAAGCAGTCAGTCTACAGTGTTACGCGTTGGCTGTATGAGCGCGCGTCTTACATTCGCGCCAAATATTTTTTTGAAAAATAAAAGTGGCTTCGGGTTTATTTGTAGGTACTGAATCAGAGTGATCATGGATGTTATAAATAGGGTATGTATTGTTCGCTTTTAAATGTGTAGGTACGAAAAAAAAACCAACCAGTACATAAGTAATCACAGTAATTATAGTTTTAATCAATTACCACCCGTGAAACTCGTCATTCTCAACACTGGCAACTCTGAAATCGTATTTATTATCAAGTTTCTTTTGCAATTTCAATTTTATAACAAAATTTTCTCTCATGTTTTGCTTCTTTAACATCGTTTCGCTACTGTAGGTAATATTTCCACGAAATATGTTTGTGGCTCGAATTTGCCCATTTTCTTCTATTCACTTACTTAATACTTTTAATTTACTCCAAACGGGTAGATTCGAACTTAGCGCGCAGATTAAAATAATAAGGGTTTTCTTCTTTTTATATTTTTTTTATTGCTTTGATGGGTGGACGAGCTCACGGCCCACTTAGTGTACGGGAGCTCATATACTGGACTGTATATTTGCGTTTATTGCATAGAGAGTTTAATAGTACACTGGTCTATACTTATTTATTAATTTTTATTTATTTTTTTAATGCTTAGATGCGTGGACGAGCTCACCAGCCCACCTGGTGTTAAGTGGTTACTGGAGCCCATAGACATCTACAATGTAAATGCCGCCACACACCTTGAGACTTCTAAGGTCTCAGTTTTAACAGTATAGGATCTGCCCCATCCATCAAACCGAAACGGATTACTGCTGCACCGCAGAAATGCAGGGTGTGCGGGCTCACAAGACCTCCTACCATCAGTAATTATGCAAATTATAATTTTGCCGGTTCGATTTTTATTACACGATGTTATTCCTTCACCGTGGAAGTCAATCGTAAATATTTGTTTAAGTAGGTATTTTATTAGAAAAATTGGTACCCGCCTGCGGGATTCGAACACCGGTGCATCGCTTGACACTAATGCATTTAATAAGCCACGACGACTTCAATTCTTTATTATTTATTTATGGGACTTTGAAAATTATTATCGAACTTTTTGGTTTCATCTATACTAATATTATAAAGCTGAAGATTTTTTTTTTGTTTCAACGCGCTAATCTCAGGAACTACTGGTCCGATTTGAAAATTCTTTCAGTGTTAGATTGCTCATTTATCGAGGAAGGCTATAGGCTATATATCATCACGCTAAGACCAATGCAAGCGGAGCACCAATAAAGAATGTTTCAAAAACGGAGTTTAAATATATATACGCAGTTCATATTATGACCTTATCCAAAACCGTATCATGCTGTATACGATAAATTGTAATAACCTAAATTGACTAACGAAATTCAATACGATATCGTCTGAATGCAGTGTATCGTTACTGTGCGGTTTAAGAAACAAAATACATTTGTGCCGTGTGACTGAAATTACAATTATCCGGAGAACCCTCAGACACAGCCCACTGAGTTTTTCGCCGGATTTTCTCAGTGGGTCGCGTTTCCGATCCGGTGGTAGATTCTGCGAAGCACTGCTCTTGCTAGAGCTAGTGTTAGCAAATTTGCTAGGTTAGGTGTCTACCTACTCGCCCGGATATGCTCGCATCACCGATGTTACCATCAATGGTAAAAAAAACATCATACATTTTTTTTAAAATCGTTGCTTGTACCTACGTATAGACATGTAAAATTTGAAATAAAATTTTTAATTGATCTAGTTGGTCTGTGACTTCTGTTGTCTGGACGTATGTAGGACTGTACGTAAGTATCACTAACCAGACCACTTCTGCTGCTAAGTAGACAAGCACTCCTTCTTGAAGCGCCATCCAACCGTTATACTATACAATTGAGATTTAGACTTCATGTTTTAAGACGGGAGCCGGAATTTATGTAGCGATGCCTAACGGCTTCGGTCACCGCTTAAAACCTGTGGGACCATCAGCTTGTTTAACTGCTTAAACCATATAAAAGGCTGGTACCCGGAACGCTGCATTCTTACAAAACCATAAGATCGTTTGTCTTTCAGAGCACCAGTAAATAACAAACAAAATACTAATGTCATTAAGTACGTGTACAAGTCAATACAAATAAATGGAATGTGGCATTATCTAATCTAAAACATATATTATGTACCGTTAATGGACTATATTCGTTTCTTGGCTATCAGTACCTTACGTCACAATAATAGGTAATTAAATGGTACAGATTAATGTGTAGGAGGTCAGAGAATATCGGCTCTTAGCAAGCGGAGTTCTTGGAGATTTTAAATTGGTACTTATTTGTTGGTAGTTTGGGGGCTATTCTAGCTACGGCCGGATCAGTAGGTCAGCTCACGGGCTCAACCTGAGGGAATGTGCTAACACTAGCTCCAGCAAGAGCAGTGCTTCGTTAAGTCCACTGGATCGGAATCGCGACCCATTGAGAAGATCCGAAGAGATTCAGAAGTCGTCGTGGCCTAAAGGATAAGACGTCCGGTGCGTTCGTATCGAGCGATGCAACGGTGTTCGAATCCCGCAGGCGGGTACCAATTTTTCTAATGAAATATGCACTTAACAAATGTTCCCGATTGACTTCCACGGTGAAGAAATAACATCGTGTAATATAAATCAAACCCGCAAAATCATAATTTGCATAATTACTGGTGGTAGGATCTCTTGCGAGTCCGCCCGGGTAGGTACCACCACCCTGCCTATTTCTGCCGTGAAGCAGTAATGCGTTTCGGTTTGAAAGGTGGGGCAGCCGTTGTAACTATACTGTGACCTTAGAACTTATATCTCAAGGTGAATGGCGCATTTACGTTGTAGATGTCTATGGGCTTAGTCCAGTAACCACTTAACACCGACCGTGAGCTCATCTCGACTGGTGCGACTGTGCAAGAATTGGGTGTGCAAGAATTGAACACCCAATTCTTGTAAACTATACAAACACTAAGAGTGCTAGATCTGTATCTTCCGTGTATCTTCCAGGCAACGCATTACGTTAGTTTCAAAGTATTTTTTTTATTACCCTTGTAGGTAGACGAGCATATAGCTCACTAGATGGTGAGTGATTACCGTCGCCCATGGACATCAGCAATGCCAGGGGCAGAACCAACCTTCTGCCAACTGTAACCTAAGTAATACTTTGTTAAGCATCTCGAAATACGACGAGGGCTCACGGTTGATTTGTCTAAATAGCATTGTACGGAAATTGTTATGGGTGATGTCTGCCCTCTCCTACCGGTGTAGGCAAATTACGCGCGTCGGCGTGTAGACAAGTAACATGGAAATGAACATAATAGGTAAAATCATAAATAAAGTTAAATAAAAGTCTATATAGTGGTATCAATAAATCGTTGTCAACAATTGCAATTACTTTAATATTTAGTGTAAGTATAACAATAAATCTATATCACTAATGATTAATAGTGTAATAATTTTTTTTAATGAAAATACTGATGGGTTTTACTTAGTACTTTTAGTAGTACACTGGTGGTAGGACCTGTTTTAAGTCCGCACGGGTGGGTACCACCACCCCGCCTATTTCTGCCGTGAAGCAGTAATGCGTTTCGGTTTGAAGGGTGGGGCAGCCGTTGTAACTATACTGAGACCTTACAACTTATATCTCAAGGTGGGTCGCGCATTTACGTCGTAGATGTCTATGGGCTCCAGTAACCACTTAACACCAGGTGGGCTGTGAGCTCGTCCAACCATCTTAAGCAATAAAAAAAATTAGTAAGTGTGGAATTAATTACATTTTCTTGATTTCAGGAAATTGTAATGTTATGTATGAAACAGTCAAAAGGCATGCTTGAGGAATTACGATCGTAGAGCTTACCGATATCCGCTTGCTATAGGAAAATAGCTGATGAGATGAGACAGGAAACTCTTGTGTTGATTTACCACGTAATCATGTCGCCCTTGGGTCAAGTGTTGTCAAGTCCTCAAAGGTCGAAGTGTCACGTCCGCTTGCACGTATTTGATAACACTGACGTTAATTTTTTTATTCTCAAATTATAAAAATAAACTAGCTTTTGCCCGCGACTCCGTCCGCGTAGAATAGTCACTTTGGCATAACGCTAAACTTTACCCCCCACTTCATTTACGTAGAAAGTGAAAATATTTTTGAATTATAGAATGTTAAGGAGCTATTTAAACCCCTATTTTGAAACATTCTTTATTGGTGCTCCGCTTGTATTGGTCTTAGCGTGATCTTAGCCTATAGCCTTCCTCGATAAATGGGGTATCTAACACTGAAAGAATTATTCAAATCGGACCAATAGTTCCTGAGATTAGCGCGTTCAAACAAACAAACTCTACAGCTGTATAATATTAGTATAGATAATTATAATCTGTGCCAATTATACATTAGGTTCCATTGTTTGTGTTCACAAAGCATCTTTAAGACAAAGATGTGTTGTGAGACCACGCGGTGGGATACCGGTGCCTTGACTATTTCGCCCGTGAAGTCGCGTTCCGGCAAGTTGGTTCAAACGTTGGTTAAGTCAATACTGCTGTCTCTGCTTTACAGGTGGTAGGACTTCTTGTGAGTCCGCGCGGGTAGGTACCACCACCGTGTTTCGGTTTGAAGGATGGGGCAGCCGTTGTAACTATACTTGAGACCTTAGAACTTATATCTCAAGGTGGGTGGCGCATTTACGTCTTAGATGCCTATGGGCTCCAGTAACCACTTAACACCAGGTGGGCTGTGAGCTCGTCCACCCATCTAAGCAATAAAAAAAAAAACTATTGATAACCATACATTTAAATCGATTTACTATTGCAATTTCTGCACACAACGGTACGTAGCTCTTCTTAAATCTATACTTAGTTAATTTTATTAAACACATGAATTGTATCTCAGTATAGTTACAACGGCTGCCTCACCCTTCAAACCGAAACGCAATACTGCTTCACGGCAGAAATAGACAGGGCGGTGGTACCTAACCGCGCGGACTCACAAGAGGTCGTACCACCAGTAAAATAATATAACAACAATTTTTATACGGACAACATAATTGATTTAGCCACAATGGAGTAAAATCCTTGATAACAGAACACGATGTTATCTCAGTTTATTTTTGGTTAGCGCGATAAATGCACGGATTCGTCCCAAACAATATATTAATATATAAATCTTTTGTCTATTTTGTGTATTTTAAATATTTATTTCAAGTTTTTGTGTATTTAAAAAGTGGATCATGGAAAATAAAGGGCAGCTATTTAAATCATGGGTACGTGTCATTCTTGTACAGTGTTAATATTAAGGTCTGCCTTTATTTCGATAATGATGCTAGGCACTCATTGATCAAAACATTTGGTATGGAAGTAATGAAACGTAAGCGAAGTTTAATACATCAGTCACATTGGAAGATGAGATGATGATCGAGATGATACCAGCATCTCGTTTTTACCATCGCACCGCCCGCCACCGGAGTAGAGTTCATCCATACTACCTGGAGCCACTGCGGTCATCCACAGTGCGTTTCCAGAGATCTTTTTTGCCACGTACCATCCGGCTATGGAATGAGCTCCCCTCCACGGTGTTTCTCACGCTATGACATGTCCTTCTTCAAACGAGGCTTGTGGAGAGTGTTAAGCAGTAGGCAGCGGCTTGGTTCTGCCCCTGGCATTGCTGAAGTCCATGGGCGACGGTAACCACTCACCATCAGGTGGGCCGTATGCCCGTCAGCCTACAAAGGCAATAAAAAAAAAACATGAAGATATTCACCAGATTTTTTAAGATTTTAATTGTATATCTTAAGTTCTCAAGTGGATAGTATATAAATGACACGTAAGTGTAAATTGTTTGTTAGTAACTATACTGAGACCTTAGAACTCAGATTTCAAGGTGGATGGCGGCATTTACGTTGTAAATGTCTCTGGCCTCCCGTAACCACTTAACGCCAGGTGGGCTGTGAGCTCGTCCACTCATCTATTCAATAAAAAAGTTGTAAACACAAAAATAGAACTATCAAGTTGTTTGACCGTCTACAAGGGCAACAAAAAATTCAGGTACTATTTTTTCTAATGAAAAATGTAGGTACTTATTTAACACATGTTCACGAATGATTTCCACAATGAAAAGCTCCTATTGTGTAATAAAAATCAAACCCGCAAATATCAGAAACAATGCGGGTAAATCCAAACAATTGAGGCATAGACCTCATGATTGGGTGCCGCCGGTATTCACTTTAACAATTGTCACTTATTTACATAGTTAACGTAAAAATGAAAGAATTTAGATACAAATTATGCACATACATTTACAAAATTAGTAACTTAAATTTTGTCTGACTACATTTTACATACATTTTGTTATTTTAACGGAATTGTAATTAGGAACCAGTTTGATCACGAGTTTTCGGAAGTCACGATAATTTTTATTTCGATTTTAGGATACTATTATGTTTTTAAGTATGGGAATGTTTACCTAAACATCTTAAGGTAACGAATACAAGTTTTTATATTAACTAGAGGTCCCGCAGTAGTCGAAATTCGACTACAATTAATTGGAATTGTAAGTTTGTACACTATTATGATTGTATTTTATACTTCTATAATTACAAATTTCGCCACTATAACAATATTAACAAAGACAACCAATATTTAATCTATTCTCAATTTGACAACAAACGTCAAGAACAAAAGTTGGACAATAAATAGCATAGATTATACACTTAATATATTAGAGAATAAATAGTATGCATGCGTGTGTGCGTCAAATACATGGTATGTAGTGTGTGTAATGTTTTCTTTATTGATTTAATGTATATTTTATGCATTATTTTAAAAATATTAAAAATATTAGCATTGTGCACTTCTTCTCTATATTTTCTATAAGTGTGAAAAATTTCATACTCCTCCGTCCGCGCAATTTTCGTAAAAAGGGATACAAATTTTTGCTTCACGTATTAATATATAGATGATCGGTCAAATATTTGTTGATGGATTCCAGTTATCTGGAATAAGTACATAATTATATTTTACATAATTACATAATTATATAATAATTAATACGAGACCATGTTTGCGACATGTTTTGACAAATGTCATTTTGACATTACATACTATGAAAATACAGAAAAACGAAAGAATAAGAAAAGAAAGAAAAACAATATATTTATCATTTTCTAATTCGAGAATCTAAATTTTAGAGTAAATAAAATAGAATGTAAATAAAAATAAAAACATAATAATAATAATATGGAAATCATAGAATCAAAAATTGATTATGTAAACGAAATACCAAACGAAGAAGCAGAAAAAATCTCTCCCATTTGCAATTCGTAATGGATATAACCCAAGGAGGGCAGGCCGACTGTCGTAAAATTCATACCAAAACCCCATGTAGCATGATTTTATTTTTATTGCTTTTCAGGGTGGACGAGCTCACGGCCCACTTGATGTACCGGAGCCCATAGACATCTACAACGTAAATCCCGCCACACACCTTGAGACACGAGTTCTAAGGTCTAACTTTTAACGGTACAACGGCTGCCCCGCCTTTCAAACCGAAACGCATTACTACTTCACGGCAGAAATAAGAGGTCCTACTACCAGTAAAATAGTACGAGGAGTAAAATGGTACTGGGACATGCTGTGCAGGACCTCACAAAATGTGGAATAAGATTCTGATTCTGATAATGTAATGAACATTATATACTCTAAACACGTCTTAAATCCAAAATCAACTTTTTCTTATAAAAAAATAATTAAAAAAACAATTTCCAGTGGATTGAATTGTTAATCACACACAAAAAAGAATCATCAAGTCCGATCCAGCTGTTTAGGAGTTCACTAACATACACACGGTCAGAGGAGCTGTATATTATATTAAGATTAGAAGGTTAGAGATGGTTAACTAGTTGTCTGTGTGCTTAATGCGAGCCTTTTAACTTCTCGATCGCGTAAAAGTTAACTCAAATTTGTATGGAGTTGGAACGTTTACTTACGTTTGCCGCTAGGGGCGCTGTTCCAACTGCATACAAATATGAGTTAACTTGTGGAAAGAAGATCTTTCACCGAGCGGGTGATATTTGTTCGGTAGACCGACGGTCCGAATGTTGTCGTTCGGAACTTGTATATATGCGAGCTTGTCTTGAAAATGTCGTAAGCGAGGTTCAGACATCTGTCAAATATCTTGCGTTGTATGATGGCTACCAGCCACAAACTTTTACGCTATCGAGAACGTTAAAAAACGGTTTTGCGGTAGGCAGCGGCTTGGCTCTGCCCCTGGCATTGCTGAAGTCCATGGGCGACGGTACCATCACCATCAGGTGGGCCGTATGCCCGTCTGCCTACAAAGGCAATAAAAAAAAAAACTCTCTCTAAGCACATTAGACTTGTAGATCTTAACAGGATGGCGTGTTGCAGCTGTTTCTTGAGTAGGTGGAGGCTACCGGGTTGATAGGGAAGACGTACATACAATATAATGTTTTATTGTCATTTCAGATTCGCAGTCACCAGCGGACGCCGTCAGGGTCTCGTGACTTCAAGGAGGCCACCAAACGTGATGCCCTCGCTCGACTGGAGGTGGAGCTGGAGAAGCTCATCTCCACGGCCCCGGAAACCAGGCGTCCGCAGCTCGAGAAAGAGTTCAAAGGCTTCAAGACGCTCTTCAGCAGATTCTTGGCTGAACGTAAGTGGTTATTTTCATTGAAAAATAATAATAATTTTAATAAATTTGAATTAAAATAGTGTAAGAAAAAATGATTTTATTGAAAAAACCGTGGGGTGCTTTTCAGGATATTATCAAAATAACCCTTCTATCATATCTATAAATATTTTACAGATATGAGTAGAAAATACTGATACCATGCACCCCACACTTTTTTACAATAAAATCATTTTTTCTTACACTATTTTTAATTCAAATTTATTAAAATTTATTTTCTATTTTTTAGTTGCATTTTCTATAAAAGCGTATTTTGTTAGTTTTTTAAAACTATTATTTGTTTTTCATTTTTTTTAAATTTTTTTTTTAGTATTGAATTGTCGTCGGTCCTTAATAAGTATACAAAATTTCCAGTTAATCCGACGTTTTGGAGGGGGTCAAAATCATGTTCAAAGATTCCGTTACATGCATACGTCTGAAGCTAATAAAAGCGTATTAAAAATATTTAGATTTTTAGAATTTATTTCCATAAATAGACATTATATAGGCTTTAACAAAAACCGACTTCGAATAGAAAAAGATTTTCCAAAACAAATTAATATACACTAAAAACAATAATCAACGAAATCGGTTGGCGTGATATTGAGTTATTCATTTATTTGTCGCGCACGTACTTAATGCAAATTTAAGACTTACATGGTTTTCTCATGGATACCATTGTCAGAACTGGACAAAATGAAATAGAAATGGAACCACACGGGAAGCGTCAGCTTTCTATTAAAAAAAGAATCGTCAAAATCGATTCA
Source organism: Bombyx mori (assembly GCF_030269925.1). NCBI lineage: Eukaryota > Metazoa > Arthropoda > Insecta > Lepidoptera > Bombycidae > Bombyx > Bombyx mori. The sequence continues at coordinate 12,757,026 of NC_085113.1, forward strand.
CCCAGTCAAAAGTTATGAGGTAACAAACATAAAAAAACCGATACAGTCGAATTGAGAACCTCCTCGTTTTTTGAAGGCGGTTAAAAACACTTAATTTTCGTACTCACGTGTCGGGTCCGCCGGTTGTATATGACAATCTATAGTACCATATATTTATAGATCCTCTCAATTCAAAGAACTTAGTAATACATTGTATAAAACAAAAGGAAGTTGTTTGGAATTTTGTTTATTAGGCACACAATGTTTGTAACAAACCATTTATTGTATTACTTTATGGCTGAGTTTATTGTTTTGCTCGATCCCCATGAGGAGAACCAGGAAGCGAACGTTTACTAATTCAAAAAACTCACTACACGGTGAGCTACAGTTTTTATAATTTATTCGCAGAACGCGCCGCACCGATCCGCCCCATATTTCGTTGCTGACTGTACAAATTTCATTCATCTCGTGTCATTTACGAATGGGCTTGAGTTATATGAGCGTGAAATGTTTTAAATAGTGACGAATTTTATTGTAAAAACGGTGTTCTGTTTTACATAATATGTAACCTTTGAAGTGTACTTACTTTATGTACTAGTTAACTGTGTATTTGGAATCTAAGTCGGTGCGTGGGTGATAGACATGCTGAATCTTTCATATTCAAAATTATTTGTTCTATTCCGGCATAGTGTTAGAATATTCTAAAAATTATTTTTAAATTTGATGTAATGCTACATTTGTTCAAAACAATTGAAATAGCTAACGTTCGCTAATTTACACGCAAGACGACTACAGGTAACCCGGTCCTATAACGCGGTATTTTACAACGCGATTCGGTTTTAACACGAAAAGACAAAATCCTCAAAACCCTTTTATATATAACACGGTGCTTCTACAAAACGATAACGAGATTTTTGTTTAAAACTATTTAGAAAATTACATTATGCTTTATAAACACACAATATATGAGAATAACCGAAAATTTACTTATGTTAATAAGCAAAAAAAATACATACAGGAATCGTGGAGATGTTTCATTTAGAAAAATTACAATCCTTTTTGTACTGGCTTCTAGTCTCATATAACACGGTTTCGCACAACACGGGGCGTTGTAGAAACGTATCTACCGCGTTATAGGAGGGTAACCTGTACTCTATATTATTTATGTCACAATCCTGGCAATGATGTATGACGTCGTATACTCGTCAAATTGAGTTAGCCCGTTAAATATGATTAGCAAAGCAGCCTAATCTCGCAAATTTTATTCTAAAGTGCCAACAACAACTGTACACATTTGACTTAATTGGATAAACCAGTGTACTTAGTGAGAGTTTTTTAGCGTTCTCCATAGAGTAAAAGTTAACTCAAGCTTGTATGCACTTGGAACAATGCCCCTAACGGCAAACGTAAGCAAATGTTCCAACTCCATACAAATTTGAGTTAACTTTTACGATATCGAGAACGTTAAAAAACTCACATTAAGCACTTCAATGCGTGTTTTATCAAAATGGTTTACCGCGACAAACGATCTAGCTAGTTAGCGGAACTTTAATCTAGTCACCAAATTTGAGAGATGACTTCGAAGTCTCTCTATTGTCTGCCTTCCAGGACAAACAGGCTAGTCAGTGGCTTTCAATCGCGAGTAGGCTTACCTCCTGTTTCAAATTAAAAACGCCTACTGAACTCCGGCGTTCCCTACACCAAACAGATTCCGATAGCATCTACTAATCTTTTCCAGCAAAAAAACGAAAGAAAAAACAATAATCTCGTATAAAGTGCAAGTCATCATTATCGTTATTAATGCACGTACGTACTTAATCGGCAAACGCTTAATCAGAGTCAACTCAAGGCCACATTCAGTATGGAAATAGGTAAATATTAGGCGATCTTTACGTAAATGATGCTTGTAAACGACGAATTGGTTGCATTGTGTCCGAAGGTTGTCTTTCAATGTCTATAAAATTTATTGCGTAATGATTCGTAGTTATCGGTCCAAAAGAAACAGCGAAGGGTTTTTAAAATAGAAAACCGATTTTCATTATACATGATCGCCTCGGTTGTCGAGTGCTTTGAGCTAGTTTCCCACAACGCAATCCGAGTTCGATTCTCGGTCAGTGTTATCGTAAAGATATTTGGTATTCAAGTTCTGGATGTAGATATTTGAATTACACCATAAACAGAGGTTGGACTGTGACTGGGAGAGTCGCGTGTATGTTAAAACAAGCACATTGTAGACAGCGGCCAAACAAACATTATGCATATGACATGATAATATTATATGGTAATCCAGAGTAGCAGTGTCCTCACTATTGCCCTTGTCCAAAAGGAGCGATACAGACCTAAGCTGCATTGGCAGACCAGACTATACTAAAAGGGTGTGCAAAAGTGGTTAAACTCCGAATTGAGTGGTGAAGTTATGACGATTTTGAAGAGTCCGTGAAGGCTGGTGGAAGGGACCTCTTGTGAGTCCGCGTGGGTAGCTACCACCGCCCTGCTTATTTCTGCCATGAAGCAGTAATGCGTTTCGGTTTGAAGGGTAGGGCAGCCGTTGTAACTATACTGAGATCTTAGAACTTATATCTCAAGGTGGATGGCGCATTTACGTTGTAGATGTATATGGGCTCCAGTAATCACTTAACACCAGGTGGGCTGTGAGCTCGTACACCTAAGGATTAAGGAATAAATAAAAATAAAAAAGGCCTAGCTGAACAAAAAACATTTAAGACTACGGGCGATCATTATAAAAGTACCCTCAAATCGAAACTAATTGGGCTAATGTCGTTTTTATAAATCCTGATTGTGTCGAATTCTCAGAGGGTCCGTCGGTAACATGGGAGAAAATCGAGAAGCTTCCAGAAGGAGCTGTAATCGATTATAACAGTCTGTCCACGCCAACGACGGACAACGTGCACCATATGCTCGACAAGTTGGTGGTGGTGAAGCTTAACGGAGGCCTGGGTACATCCATGGGCTGTAAGGGCCCCAAATCGGTGATCCAAGTCCGGAATGACCTGACCTTCCTTGATCTTACCGTACAGCAAATAGAGGTGAGTTTTTTTTACCTTTTAGGGCAGAGTTCGCAGGTAATGTGAGCGCAGACAAGAAAGTAGGAGATTTTACAAAGGGGCCTTTTTGTTTGAGAATCCATTTTACCATCATCATCCTAGTAATGTACCAAAGTAGGATCTAGAACCACTACGCTTAATCACAGTGCCATTACGGAGATCATTTTTGCCACTTATCATCGAGCTCCGAGATTTACCTTATGGTGTTTCCTGAGTGTTCAAGTTATAGTATTAGTCCCAGAAATCTGCCTAACGCTAAAAAGACCATGTCCATCTATGTCAATATAGACATAATGCAAAAATTTAACAAAAAAGAAAATCGAACTCCAAGAGAGTAAAAAGAGAATATTATTAATGTTGTAGAACTTAATAACAAATACATTATTAAGATTATCTCAAAAATTACTAACCAGAAATTGGTAAAATTTTAATGGGAATTTAACTAAAATATTAGTGGCTAGGTGAACTCACTAGCTCAACTTGAAAGTTGCTAACACTAAAAAGAGCAGTGCTTTGCTGAATCTGCCATTGGATCGGCATTATTGCATCGCGTAGTACCCTAGATTAGTAGAAAGGCCCATGGTCTTAAGAGATCATAGGTCCCATTGGTATCTATGGGACAAAAATGCCGCCACTATTTTTAATTTATTTATTTATTGCTTAGATGGGTGAACGAACTCACAGCCCACCTGGTGTTAAGTGGTTACTGGAGTCCATAGACATCTACAAGAATTGTGCTTATGCATGCCGCGAAAGTATTCCGGTTGGCTCTTCGAAGTCTTGTCCAACGATGGAGGATTCTGGTCCTTGAGCTTCGATAGCTAACATAGATAGATATATAACACCAGTTACCAGTATAACACAGATAGATAGATAACACCAGTAGGACTGACCGATACAATCCACTGACATCCATTTTCTACCTCCACAGCACTTGAACAAGACGTATAAATGCAACGTCCCACTAGTCCTGATGAACTCCTTCAACACGGATGAAGACACCCAGAAGGTGATCAGGAAGTATAAGGGTCTGAAGCTGGACATCCACACCTTCAATCAGTCCTGCCACCCTCGTATTAACAGGGAGTCACTATTGCCCATCGCTCAGAACGGTGATGTTCAAGACGATATTGAATCGTAAGTTATTTTTTCTGTATTTGGGGTTTGACAAAGAGGGTAGTCAGGTTTTTTTTTACTAATATAAAGAATACGATTTGTGAATAATTGTTTTTTGGAAAATATTTTCGTGTTTTATACAATATGTTTTGGAGTTTTGTACCGTATGTTCCATGGGGATTGCTCTGAGGTATTATTCGAGATTTTTCCATCTCGTTTTTACCATCGGTCTGGCAATTTATTGGTTTGAGTTTTCATCTACACAATAAAACAGTGATACCAACCGATAAATAAGCATTTAAAAACTATTTACATGCTAATAGCAAACTTAACTGATTAATTAGAAGAATCATTTTTTATCCTGAATTAATCTTATTGTTAATTTTATCAGAATATTAGGCCAGAGTAAGTTTATTATCATCGGTCGTGATGTATACGTGAGCAAGATTTTTAGTTAGTCGAGCCAGTCTTCGAGTTGATATAAATTACGTTCAAAGATTGCGTTTTATAGATAAACTAGTTGTACCCGTCCGCTTCGCTGGGCATTTAAAATTAACAATATTATTTCTCACCCCCACAAAGATTCTCATTATTAACGCCCCCGCAACTGATGTAGGGAGTCCAACACTAACATAAATATTAGCTTATCCATTAAGTACATGTATTTTCTACATGGATACCAAGTTTCAAGTCAATCGCATGCATGGTTCAGTAATTATAACGAAACATCCGTAAAAACTACTGTAGTATATTATAGATAAATAAATAATGTCTGCTAAAAAAATCTATAATTAAAATTACATCAAAAACAATTTAACTCCACAGCTGGTATCCACCGGGTCACGGAGACTTCTACGAGTCATTCCACAATTCCGGTCTCCTACAGAAGTTCATCAACGAGGGTCGTACCTATTGCTTCATCAGCAACATCGACAACTTAGGAGCCACCGTTGACCTCAACATCTTAAGCCTGCTCCTCAACCCGGATCCTCTGCGGCCGGTTCCGGAGTTCGTCATGGAAGTGACCGACAAAACCCGTGCCGACGTCAAGGGAGGAACCCTCATACAATACGAAGACAAATTGCGGCTTTTAGAAATCGCCCAAGTGCCCAAAGAACGCGTTGACGATTTTAAATCTGTTAGCCAATTCAAGTTTTTCAACACGAACAACCTTTGGGCCAAATTGGACGCAGTTCAGCGGGTGGTCGACCAGGGGAGCCTCAACATGGAAATCATTGTCAACAACAAGCATCTATCGGACGGTATCAATGTGATTCAACTAGAGACGGCTGTGGGGGCCGCCATGAAGTGCTTCGAGGGTGGGATCGGCGTCAACGTGCCCCGCAGCAGGTTCTTGCCGGTCAAAAAGACCTCGGACTTGCTGTTGGTCATGTCCAACCTGTACAGCTTGTCCCACGGGTCCTTAGTCATGTCCTCTCAGAGGATGTTTGCCTCGACCCCCCTCGTCAAACTAGGAGACAATCATTTCGCTAAAGTCAAAGAGTACCTGAACAGGTTCGCGACCATACCGGATCTGATCGAACTGGACCATTTGACCGTTTCTGGCGACGTGACCTTCGGAAGAGGAGTGTCTTTGAAGGTAGGACGATTTTTTTTGTTACATTTCTGGCTTATTTGGTGTTAAGGGAAACCCGCAGCTTATCTTCTGTCATGGTGGAAGTTTTAAATGAATTGGAATACCTGATCGTGAGTAGGTGTATTCAGAAGTCGATGGATAGCATCTTGATCGTCCGGGACTACGAGAACTAAGGCAGTCGAAACGCCAAGAATAAAATGAGGACAATAAAAGCGAGATTAAATCTTAAAAGTACTTTTAGTTATGTGTAGGAGTTTTTTTTATATATTTTTTTAGCTTAGGTGGGTGGACGAGCTCACAGCCCACTTGATGTTAGGTGGTTACTGGAGCCCATAGACATCTACAACGTGAATGCGCCAACCACCTTGTGATATAAGTTCTAAGGTCTCAGTATAGTTACAACGGCTGCCCCACACTTCAAACCGAAACGCATTACTGCTTCACGGCAGAAATAGGCGGGTTTAATGAAATCACCACATCTGAAAGAGACTATAGAGTATTACGAAGTCACCAAGTGTTCCGAAGATTAAGCCGGTGCATTCCTATCTAGCGACGCGATTAAGCTTGGAATTCCTTAGACAGGTACCAATTTTCCTAATGAAATACGTACTTAACAGGTGCTCACGAATGATTTACTCACGAGGATAACATTTCTTACTGGTTGTAGGACGTCTTGTGAGTAGGTACCACGACACTGCCTATTTCTGCCGTGAAGCAGAGTAAACTTAATTGAAGTTCAATTAAAAACATCGAATTGTTGATGTTAATAGCAAATAAAACCATGTCACCCCCCGATATGCAATTTGATTTGGTATGATTGTGTTAAATAATGTAATTTGTCACTTATCCCGCAGGGCACAGTGATCATAATCGCGAATCACGGCGACCGTATCGACATCCCATCGGGTGCGATTCTCGAAAACAAAATCGTTTCTGGAAACTTAAGGATTTTGGATCACTGATATATATACAGATTTATATATACACTCATCCATACAAACATATACACTCATCATACATATACACACATACCTATAAAGATACACAAACACGTACACACATTATTATAAACATTAAATTAAACACAGTTTTGTTTAGTGTTTGTAAGAACACTCACTTTTCTGAAAATTAAGAACTTCTTAGAAAAAAACGGAGCGAAAATTCCATTAAAACTATCGCATTTTTTAAGTACAAAATTAAATGATCCATTTTGATTTGTAACTTTTTTTTTCATACCTTAGCGTTTTACATTGTATTAATTGTAATAGTGTGTAATATGGTTAGGCTTTTTTGTACCTACATGTAGTCTGTGAATAGAAACAGCCAACAATATTATTTGAATCCTGAATCACGTTGTCAAGGAAACAACAAATGTTCAATTTTTAGACAATTTAAATAAAAGATAATATTTAATCATATTTAATATAATATGAGAGGTAATATTATATATTAGTAAGGCATTAAAACGTAAAATATTTTAACTTTATTCAGACAAAAATGCAATGAATGCAAAATAGTTTAAAAATTAGACATTTTCTTTCATAATCGGATTTCTAGTCGTTGGTTATGACGTCCCAATCATTTCGATTATATGTCAATAGAATCATTAATTAATTGTAAAACATACATACCAAAAATATTTTTATAAATTTATTCTTATTTTTATGAGGTTTTGGCGCCTAAAACATCTGGGCATTAGCAAAGTATTTGTTTTTTAAACAAATATAAATAAGGCAAAGGTGTAATATAAACAAACAGCCACAGAAAAAGAGCATTTGTGGTGCTATTCGTGTTGTTTGTATCAATAGAGAATCTTGTTTGAGTTGGCAATAAAATCATTCTATTTGCAGTGACCATTTATGAGACAGTCAGACAACATATGAGAGGAAAAACATTATTATACCCGTTTTTTTATATAATTTATTTATTAGATTTTATTTAAATATTTTTTTATAATTCTGCTACATTTACATACATTACATAATAGTGATGGATTCCATAGTTGTAGGTGAAATTTTAATTTAGTTAAAATATTTAAAATAAAATATGTGCCATTTTGGTTATAATTCGTTTTATTTCTTTTAGACAAGAATGCCGTTTTTATGGTGGGAGGAAAAATTAAATCTTAAATTTCCTCCTATTAAAAACCTAACGCTGTCTTCTTTTTTGGTCTGGCAATCGAATTGTTGCCAGTGACGAGCTCTAAAAAAATTTTTCTTTTTTGCTTGTACGGGTGGACGAGCTCACAGCCCACCTGGTGTTAAGTTGTTACTGGAGCCCATAGACATCTACAACGTAAATGCGCCACCCACCTTGAGATATAAATTCTAAGGTCTCAAGTATAGTTACAACGGCTGCCCCACCCTTCATACCGAATCGCATTACTGCTTCACGGCGGAAATAGGCAGGGTAGTGGTACCTACCCCCGTGGACTCTCAAGAGGTCCTACCACCAGTATAAAAGATTACCTATTAATTTTATGATGATTATAAGCATCCAGATAAAGAGGACACAAACCTGTTTATCACGTGGATGTTGCCCGATGTGGGAATCCAACCCACGAACCTCGGCGCATCAGTCAGGAACGCGAATTACTGCACCATCGACTTCCTCATTTTTATATTAATATACTTAATATTCTGTTACACCAAAATGAATACGGATCGGACTAAGGTGAAGTTGATTTATACCAGATTTTAATCCAATAGATTTAATGGATGAAATTAAATGAAACTAGATGAGATGAGATAAAATAGATGGTAGATGAGGTAAAACTGACTGCGACAACACAAATACTGCAGATCATATGATTCTTTGACGTGACAACGTCTTATAATTCGATGGAGCCGGCTGCACGCACGAAAAAACATGACTCATGAGGCGTTACCTCGCTCTGAGGCGTATTTTCTTATGACGTGTTCACGTTTAACTATCGCCAGTAAACCAACTTTACAGACAACCGATTTTTTTTACGAAGGAAGGAGCACTGGTGGCCTGGTGGCCTTTTCAGTTTCACCCGGTCAGGGCGAACAAAGGCTCAGCCAGGAGGATGTATAATACAGTTGAGCAGAGCTATTTATTAAAGTTGTCTAGTAACATGAAAATAAATATGCAGAAACCTATCAATAAAACATTAGGAATAAAAATTAGTTTAAATTTATAAGTACGTGAAATATTATAATAATAGAAAATATCCTGTTGCACTGCAGTCTGTGTAGGAAAATTGACAAATATAACTTTCCGAACGTGATGTCTGATTTTATTAGGTCTGGAAGTCTGTATGGGCTCTACCGATCTTTGTCAGTGGAAAAAAAAACAAATTAAATTTAATATTTTATTTTATCTGTACATTGAGGTTTTTGGCGGGAACGCGAGGAGCGAAGTTGTGTGAATTGTTTTATTTTGTCTATTTAGCGTTTCTTCGGGTTTAAATGTGTAATAACGGTGGTTTATTAACTGTTTAGTATATGTGAAAGTGCACAAATGTGGGAAAATGAAACAAAGCCGCTGGACGTAGCTTTTCGGGATCCTTTAAAAATGTACTAAACTTTATTTCATTATAATACAAATTATAACCTAAGATATTTATTCTAGTCTAATTCAGTTGAGTTTCAGTACTACAAATTATGTCCATATTGACAACACGTTCTTTCTTCGTTCTTTTTATCACCGCACATTAATCATGACTTGCAAATTCGTAAAATTTTACTATAAGTACAATAAGGTCACGTTTCAAAAGATTTTTTTTTTAATTTTATTGCATAGATGAGTGGTCGAGCGCACAGCCCACCTGGTTTCAAGTGGTAACCGGAGTCCATAGACATCTACAACGTAAATGCCGCCACCCACCTTGAGATATGGGCTCTAAATCCTCAGTATAATTACAACGGCTGCCCCGCCCTTCAAACCGAAACGCATTGCTTCACGGCAGAAATAGGCAGGGTGGTGGTACCTATCCATGCGGACTCACAAGAGATCCTACCACCAGTAAAATTCTGTGAAAGGGTTATCGATTCTCAATCGGAATTTGACAAAAAATCGATTATTCATAATTTTAATCTACGTTATCACAACTCTGTGGTCGGCTCTAGCGGAGTCTTGCTGGCTATCAAACTGACAACAGCGGATCCCAGAGCCATGGCGCTACTGGTGGCGCACATCGCCCACAGCGTGGGCCGGTGGAGGACGCACACACCTCCAGAGGAATACGCGCACGTCAGGTCTGGAATGAAACAAGTTCACCGCCAGGAAAAACAATGGACGCAAACATTTGTGGTCAAGATTCTTGTAAATTAGGAGACCGGTAATGGCACATTGTCATCTAAAGAAGTTTTTCTTTACTGCACAGATAGCTAGATAGCACACCTGGTGTTAAGTGGTTACCGGAGCCCATAGACATCTATAACGTAAATACCGCCGCCCATCTTGAGATATGAGTTCTAAGGTCTCAGTATAGTTATAACGGCTGCTCCAGACTTCAAACCGAAACGCATTACTGCTTCACGACAGAAATAGGCAGGGTGGTGGTACCTATCCGTGCGGGCTCACAAGAAATCCCACCACCACCAGTAATTACACAAATTATAATTTTGCGGGCTTGATTTTTATTACACGACTAACTGTACCCGTCCGCCTTGCTGGATATTTAAAATTAACATTATTATTTCTCACCCCCACAAAGATTCTCATCATGAAGGCCCCCGCAACTGATGTAGGGAGTCCAACACTCATATAAATATTAGCCTATCCATTAAGTACATGTATTTTCTAAATGGATACCAAGTTTCAAGTTAATCGCAAGCATCGTTCAGTAGATATAACGGAACATCCGTAAAAACCACTAGATTTATATATTAGTATAGATGTAATTCCTTTACGGAAGTACATAAAACGCTCTTTTTAAAGAATGAGCAGTTAACGTTCGGGCTATGTGGTCGTTCCAGGGTAGGGCGATGTCTTCTTCAAACCTAGAGTCGAATGTGGAAACCGGTAACTTACAACTGATGAGCATGTACAGTAGTCTTCCGACGACAAAGGACAGGAGCGCCACCAGAGCGAAAGAGAATCCAATCGCGATCGGTTTATCGACCCTGCGGACCGCCCTCACTAGCACCATGCCTTGCATCAGGAACGATGCTCCTGAAAAGCAAAAGCCTAACTCAGTATTGTTATGCTGGTATGAGTGACGTCATCTGACGTCGTATAGCGCAAAAACAACTAGTACCATCGGGAATGTTCTGGAAAATTGTACATACAGTCGTGTCGGTCATAAAAGCGTTCTATTAGAAGGGAAATAATAACTTATGTATTCAAGAAAGCGAAAAATAAGTGAATTCCACCTCAAACCTCGTAATAATTTAATTGACTTTTAATTTGTATTTCGGTGAGAGTTTTGTTAACTTGTGTGCTTAGTGCGAATTTTTTAACTTTTCGATCACGTAAAAGTTAACTCGAATTTGTATGGAGTTGGAACAGCGCCCCTAGCGGCAAATGTAGGGAAGCACACTGAGAGCGTAGCAGTATGTCTGCACGTGGCGGATTCTTAGAGCATTTTTTTCACCCACTTCAATACCTTCGATTGACTTGACTATTTGCACACGCTTCAACTACCGATGATGATACAATAAACTAATATCTTCGCTTTATATTTTGTCTGCAGACACCAATTGGTACAACAAAGTCAACAAGATACGAAAAGAAGATGAAATTAATTTTTGATGCGATTTGTTGTTTAAGCGTGTTTTTTTTTATACTGCTTGCTCTATTTTACTGAGTAAATGTGTGGACGAGCTGATCACAATGTGCCGCCATCTTGATACATGAGGCCGAAGTTTCAATTGCATCGTTTAATGTCTGTTCCAGCTTGAAAACGCAATAGGGACAGCTTCGCAGCAGTTATAAGCAGGATGATGCTATCGACCTGGTTCCGATCGCCGATACGCCCTGCTAACATTAAAAATGTGAAATCTGTTTTTAGTTGAAATCTTCGGTTTAGTACAGCAGGTGGGGTGATCTTATGAAGCTTGGTATCGGTCGGATATGAGACAAAACAAGCAGCTAGTGAAACTAGGCCGGTAGAAGGGCCCGTGCTTGACTAGATTCACTATAATATGAAGATAGATTGCACCTTAGCTAGCTTATAGAGTTTCATTGAAGAATAATCCAATCATAATTGATGTTGTAAATCCGTTCTCAGTGAAAAAACTATCGATGTATATAACCGCGAGTGTATATAGTCGGTAGGCCTCCCACAAGATGGACCGACGATCTATCGAGGTTCGCGGGGATCCACTGGATGCAGGCAGCGCAGGACCGGTCTTTGTGGCGAGGCTTGGGGGAGGCCTATGTCCAGCAATGGACGCCCATGGGCTGATAAGTATATAGTCGAGGTGTGTCACCTAGTTGCAGTGGTAACATCCAAACAAGGACCAGAAAGAGGGTAGACAGATATGTCTGCTCCTAATGTTCTACCCGCACTATTCTGTAAATCTATGATGGCACTTGGAACAGCCGTAATATAGGAAGCTCATTAAATGTGCAAATCGTAGTAAGAATCTGTTAAATAATAATGTCTGCAACGCGGGTAGCCACTAAAGCTTAAAACAAATCAACCTAAAATGTTAGCCATATAAACACATATTGGAATCTTACCTGAGACTGCAAGTATAATAGTGTAGAATATCTGGTAGATACTGAAGGGCACGGAGCACGTGCTAAGGGCGCAGGCCCCGAGAGCCGCGCGTTGCGCCCCGCACGTGCAGTCCGCGTACAACCTGCGCGAGGCGAGGCGGACGGGTGACTGAAGAGCGCGTGTGTCGCGCGCCGCGTACACGGTCTATCCGTCTCTCTCTAACGCGCACGTTAGAAGAAGACAAAATCTCTAGTATAAGGTTAAGTTTCTAGAACAAGTATTGTTTTTTATTTTTCTTAAGGCGATACATCACTTCCATATAGACGAAGTGTCAGCATTAGAGTATAGCCCATTGAGTTTCTCGCGGATCTTCTCAGTGGGTCGCGTTTCCGATCCGGTGGTAGATTCTGCGAAGCACGGCTCTTGCTAGGGAAAGTGTTAACAACATCTCCTGTTTGAGCCCCGAGAGCTCACTTACATGCTAGGGTAAAGCTGAAATAGCCTCTCAAGGCTATCAGCATAGGAAGGAAAAGAAATAGAAGAAAAAAACATTAGAGTATCATTTAAAGAAATAGATAGAAGGGATCCTCCCAAATATCCAACTCACGAGAACCCGTTAAGGTCTTCCACGGCCCGGCAGCCTGCGTGGCAGGGAGAGAAGTACGTCGTGAGCGTGTCCAGCCCACAGACCGGGCTGAACCCGTATCTAGCCGAGTTGCATCTGGAACACAAACGGGTCTCGGCTTCATAGATGTTTTAGTGAAAGTAAGGACAGTTTGAATTATCTTGGGCTGTGGGATGAGCCGCTCGGTGCATTCGTATCGAGCAGTGCAATGTGTCGGTATTCGTGTGCCTCAGACGGATACCAGTTTTTTAATGAAATACATACCTACTTAATAATATATTCACGTATGACTTCCACGGTGATTAAATAACATCGTGGAATCAAAATCAAGTGCCATCTTTCAAGATGAGTGGCGTTATTCACTTAGTGATGTCTATGGGCCCCCATAACCACTTAACACTAGAGCAGCGTTTGCCAAAGTAGGCGATAACGTCTCCTTGTAGGCGCTGCAGGCCTAAGTAGCGATAAGGAACCCAGAGGTAAAATGGGGGCGTTGTATAAAGGCTTGAGAAACGATTTGTAATTTCATCTAGGAGGACTCTTAGACATCGACTGGGCTCTCGCTACACTGGTTTTTAAGTAGGTGAAAAATGGGGAAGCTAAAGAATAATTTATTCTCAAAGTGGGCAGTAGACAAAATAAGTTTGGGAATTCCTGCACTAGATGAACTAGTTCATTCATCTAAGCAAAAATAAAATAACATTAAAGGAATGATTACAGAGCCGTGTCACCCGTTAGGTCGTGTTGTGTAATCAATACGACCGGCTCTTGGCGCAATGAGTCAATGTCCCGACAATTACCCGCATTGCTGACTGCACTCTGGCTGAACGTATTCCTCGTCCAGCCCCGCGAGTGTGCCCGTGTCGCAGCCCAGGGAAGCCAGGACCACGAAGAATATGGCCACGAAGACAGCCACCACGCCGCCCACTCGAGCCGCCGTGTTGGCCTTCACGCCGTCAGGACGACGCGCTGAGAATCTCACCCTGAATATCTGGGGGTTTCGAGAGTTTGTACCTATAGCTGTTGCTTTCAGGAATAGGTAAAGGGCATATTAAATCGCAAGTTTTGTTCATTGCGTAATCAGATAAAAGAGCTCACGACCCACTCGGCGCTAAGTAGCCACAAAAGCCCATAGACGCGAATAACGCCACTCATCTTGTCGTGAACATCTTGTCAATTGTATTTCATTAGAAAAATTGGTATCTGCCTGCGGGATTCGAACATGGACATATTACGTTGCTCGATACGAGTGCACCAGCCATATTATCCTTTGCACCACGACTACTTCAGTGTGCTTAGTGCGAGTTTATTAACGTTCTCGATAGCGTAAAAGTTAGCTCATATTTGTATGGAATAGGATCGTTTGCGTACGTTTGCCGCTAGGGGCGCTGTTCCAACTGCATACAAAATTGGGTTAACTTTTACGCTATCGAGAACGTTAAAAAACTCGCACTAAGCACACAGAAGTGAAAATGACAAGATTTTAAGCAGACTGCAGATCACGTGTATACAGAATGACCCAACCCGTGCCGACTTCTCCTAGCTGTGTCTATATTTTGTATTCATTTACCATAATGAAGAAAATGACGACCAGCGATCTGAAGAAGTCGCTCAAAAATCGTGAGGTCCTGAGATCCTGTCTGAGAGCCTCGACGTGGAAACGAGCCTGGAAATGTGAAAGCGAACAATAAATATTACAATGATTCAAGTTTTGCAGAAAAACACATTTAATATGACGTTTTAGGTTCATTCATTCAAAGGGAGAGGTTTTTTTTGTAGAAATGACAAGCTTTGCTGTAGAATATTGGCAGTGGCAGAGGCATGACCAAGCCACTGCCTTATAAGCACTCCTCAAACCTCCTTTGAAAAATAATGCAACTCTTCGAAATCACTGAGTGGTCAATCATTGGCAGTGCTGAAAGAAGATATCTTGAAGCATACTGTGAATTATCCTTCTGGTTCTTGGTGATTTGAACTCTGATCCGGCGTTGTTAGTAGTACAATCTCAATTTTTTTTTATTGCTTAGATGGCTGGACGATTTCACAGCCCACCTGATGTTAAGTGGTTACTGGAGCCCATAGACATCTACAACGTAAATGCCCCACCCACCTTGAGATATAAGTTCTAACAACCGAACCGTTCAAACCGAAACGCATTACTGCTTCACGGCAGAAATAGGCAAGGCGGTGGTACCTACCCGTCCGGACTCACAAGAGGTCCTACCACTAAAAACTACCACTAAATGTATAAGAGCTTGTACCAGAACCGACTAAAAGCACGTACCTGAACGTATGCATGGTCGTATTCGACGTAGCAGAAGATTGCAGTAGTGAGTAGAGAGAGAGCCACAGACTGGATCACCACTATTCTATTGTTGATCACTCGATACAGGGACGGCAGGAAATCTAAGAAGGAAACAGAGTTCTGTCAGATCTTTAACGTTTTCAGATCCAGTAAATAAAGAGTATACCGATTGATGTTTTTATTGCCTTAGTTAAGGGTAAAAAAAAAAAAAAAAAAAAGTTAAGGGTACCCGATCTACCTGTATCCACTGTGACTTCCTCCTCCTGCCACTGTGGCATCTTGGTCGGGAAGAACGTGAAGAGAATGGCGAACATCATCGTCAGCATCGACGCGGAGAGCTGGCCCTCCCACCAGTCGTCTCGTACTGAGCTCGGGCGGAACCAGTTGGTGCCGCTCAACCCGAGTGACAAACGAATCGATATGAGAATACCTGAAGAAAAGACGCAGATCAAATCAAATAAAATCAAACTTTATTAGCTAAAACACGGCTTACAAAATTGTTGATAGTTATTTTATAGAACAGCGTGTTTCTACCAGGTCGGCGCGAAAATATTATTCAAAATGATTTACATTAAATGCAGTCAGTAAATATGTATATTAATTAATTAAAATATCAAACAACAAAATAAATTAATTGAATAAGAATTAGTCATTTATGTCATACTAGCGACCCGCCCTCGCTTCGCTTCGGAAACATTAAAATACACATGAAACAAAAAAAAAAAAAAAGTAGCCTATGTTCATCAGGGACAATGTCGGCTTCTAATGGAAAAAGAATTTTTCAAATCGGTCCAGTAGTTTCGGAGCCTATTCGAAACAAACAAACAAACAAATCTTTCCTCTTTATAATATTAGTATAGAAAACGAAAACAAAGAACAGAAAGAAGCGAATTTAAAATTAACATAATGATTTATCATTTAAAAAATCGCTAACTGTATAATAACATCTTAAGGTTAATAATTTTTTCAAGTTCTTTTTAAATATTATTATATTTAAAAATAACATATTTATATTTATATATAAATTTTTTAAAGCATCAGGTAGCTTATTATATATTTTCGGTGCCATACACACATTGATATATAAAAATACATCAATGCATACACAATATACTTTTTTGCAGAAGAGTTGACTTAGCACATTATTTATGACAATTTATGACACAAATGCTATTAAAGTTTTATTTAAAATTCTTAATTTAAGTTGGCATATTCGAATCATTTGGATACGTATCGCGACGTCCAGCAGAGTCTAACGAGAAACCTGTTGTTCAGGATAGGGTCAATAGTAAAAAATCTTGTGGACGAAGCCCCATGCGCTTGACTGATCAGGTGAAGGACCCTACTAAACCCCACTTAACGAGTGCGTGCGCCAACCTTCAATTCGTAAACTGTGGAGAACATCTGTCAAGGCTTTAATAAACAAGAATTCCACATGACCACGACTGCTCTGCCAAGAGTAACCGACTATGATGATGACGTTTCGAACAATTCCATTTACTTTTCTAAATTGTCTGGCAAACCCACCATAGAAGTAAGGGCCGTTGGTCGGGTCATGGTCGTCTAAGTAGGTTAATCCGTGCGCCCAGATGCTGACCTTCGTGAGGGCACATAGCAGCGCCGTCAGTACCAGAATCCCGGTGCGAGGTGTCACGTTCTCGTCTCTAGGGTTTATGGATCGAAAGGCCGGTTCACCCCCGCATAGTTCTGTAAGCGATTGATGCTTAAAGTGGGATGTCATTATTATTTAATCATTTTTCGGCATATTCACCAATGGCTCAAAAGCTGTGTTCGTATATCTGGCCAGAAGTGTCAAAACTGCATTGGTAAATTTTGTGAGTTTAAATTCCACAAATAGCTATACTAGTACTTTTTTTTTTTTAGACTCTTTCTTACGTTAGCTTTGTTCATTTGTAAATAACTTAATCTGGCAACCTTTCTTATCGGCTTCAATTCGCGTGCTTAAAAAAAACGTCTTTAAAATCGGTGTTCATCGATTTTAAAGACGTTATCATATCAAAGTACATGTAGTGCTAGTTCGGTTTGCAATTAAACCACTAAGCATGTTTTTTCAGTTTTTAAACTTCATTAGTATGTATTTGGGGGTTTATCTATGCTCTTAAAAAATTGTGTGCATGGTAATCCGCGAAACCGATCGAATTCGAAGATATAATGATTAGATTTCAAGACCTACCCACATTCGCAGGATTAGAATACGCGAAAGGAAATGCTAAGACCAGTAATCCAGCTGTAGCGGAGGCTCCTAGCCATCCCGTCAGCGCGAACTGCCGTCGACCAGACCCCCACCACGCCAGAACAACTCCCAATACGCATTCTATGACACCTGCTGCGATTTGTACCCAGCCTGAAATTTTAATTTTGCAGATAAAGCCAATTATTTTGTTATAGTCTTTCAATTGCGCTAAACGGGTACCTGATTGCGGCATTTAAGCCCCAGTACAGTGGCATCGCCCGATACGATTACACCGGACATCTTATCAGTTAGACCATCTTACCAGTAAAAAAAGATGTGAAACTTTTTCGAGGGCGTTCCAGCAAGGATTGGAGGAGGCCTATGTCCCACAGTGAGATAGATGGAATCTTTTTTATACAGAGTACCTTTAGAGCCCTTAAACTTTTTTCTAACCACTTTACAGCAAAGGGACCGAGAGCTCACTCTCCCATTAAGCAATAAACAAACAAAACTTGGCTTCTTTTTAGCCTTACTTTCAATAAGAGGTGTACTGTAACCCTGGTCCGCGTCCCTCTTCAGCAGCAAGTACACGTTGCTCTCCAGCAGGATGACGATAAGCAGGGTACCCTGGAGGAACAGGTCGAACCTCTTCAGCGTCAGGATATACGTTTGGAGGAAGTACCATAACTTGTGAAATACTGAAAAGAACGTGCCCAATCTTAATTTTTTTAATTGGCTGACATAAAGCAAGGTTAGATTGCGTAAAAGCTTGGTGGATCGAGCGATGCGGTTACGCAAACATTGTGTGATGAACAGATTTATTTGCTCTTTGTCTGGGTGTTTGCTATCTATCACTGCATTGTATAAAACAAAGTCGCTTTCTCTGTCCCTATATCTCTATATGTATGCTTAAATCTTTAAAACTATGCAACGGATTTTGATGCGGTTTTTTTAAAAGATAGAGTGATTGAAGAGGAAGGTTTATATGTATAATAACATCCATTAAATAGTGGAGAAATCAATAATAAATTACACTTTCCGAAGTGAAGTGAGGGCGGGTCGCTAGTTTATGTATATATTTAAACGTATATATACATTATGTCAGTCTCTGGTAACCATAACAGAGAGAATCATAAATTGGAGCCGGAAGATCGCGCGTGATTTGTAAACAAATATTGAATTCGACTAAATTGATATTTTATTTAATTGAAAACCGTTTTTCTATTTTGTTTTTATTTATTTATAATAAAATAAGTTAAGGACAAATTTCCGTATGATAAGTGTAATCTTTAAAACCGAAAGGTCAGTGTTGAATGGTTACGTAGTAACACATTAAGTAATGCGCTAATAAGACCCCCTTTATCGCGTTTATCATTTAATTCTTAACTCTTTAATCACTAAATATTTTTAACGTATGTAGTCTATAAGTTATTTTATGTTTATTTACTTTAATCAGTGTTAGGTAGGAAAAACACTTTTATATGTTTTTGTTGTAAGGTTGGTAGGATAACCTGTGGGCCGAAGTCCTTTCCAGGCTCTCCAGGACTGGAGGGCGGTGGTGGATAGGAAGGCCACAAAGATTCTGCAAGCCGGAAAGTTTTATATACACACTTATTCCTCGTCGTGTCTTTGTTGCACTTGCAGGGAAAACCGTAAGAGGATATCTTTGAACACCAATTTTTCAGGACAAAATTATACCTGTGGCGGATTTGTATTTAACATTGTGTAAAGAGATGGAACATAAATTATTATTCGAATAGGTTTCACACAGCGCCACCGATGATAAACATTAGCGATACCAAGTTATAGCGGACTACATAGATGTCTGCTGACGATTATATAGAACCGCCATATTTCCACGTAAAATCCATTGACCTAATAACCAGTATTCATAGTAATCCAAAAAATTTATAAACCAGAAAACCTCAATGTTATCAAAGTCAATTGTAGTAGTCCTAAGGAACCCCGCTGGTCCGTAGGGCCCGCACAAGTTGTCTCCGCTTCACCCTGTCTTACACTAGCTCCTGAATATCCAGCCGGCAGTCCTCATTTCGATCTTTGTGATGCGTCGCCAAGTGTGTACAGAGTGTAACGTTCTCGATAGCGTAAAAGTTAGATCATATTTGTATGGAATGGGATCGTTTGCCTACGTTTGCCGCTAGGGGCGCTGTTCCAACTGCATACAAAATTGGGTTAACTTTTACGCTATCGAGAACGTTAAGAAACTCGCACTAAGCACACAGGTCTTCTGCCACGCGGTTGTCACTTTAAAGCGATCGATGTTGTGGTGACTCCACTGCAGCGTAGAATGTGTCCTATTAAATGCCATTTCTGATAAGCAATGTCTTGCGCGATGAGTAATGTCAATTTTATTTTTATTTTTTATAGCTTAGTTGAGTGGACGAACTCACAGCCCACGTGGTTACTGGAGTCCATAGACATTCACAACGTAAATCTCGCCACCCACCTTGAGATTTTTTTTTTCCCTACCTAAGCTGATAGCCTTGAGAGGCTATTTCAGCGTAACCGTGGCTAGTAGGTGAGCTCACGGGGCTCAAACCTGACGACGATGCTAACACGAACCCTAGCAAGAGCCGTGCTTCGCAGAATCTAACACCGGATCGGAAACGTGACCCACTGAGAAGATCCGGCGAGAAACTCAGTTTGCTCCTTGAGATATAAGTTCTAAGGTCTCAGTATTGAGTATAGTGACGACGGCTGCCCCACCCTTCAAACCGAAACGCATTATTACTTTACGGCTGAAATAGGCAGGGTGGTACCTACCCGTGCGGACTCACAAGAGGTCCTACCACCAGTAAAAATATCTTGATAAAATCCAAATGGAACCAACCTCATGAGAAATATCGGATTTCAAATAAAAAAGGATCATCAAATCGGTTTACCTACATTAAAAAAATTGAGCTAACACAAAAAAAATGGTCGAACCGATTGAGATTCTCTCCTTTTTGAAATCGGTTAAAATAGACCCTAATTTAGAAATAGCTAACTCAAAAATAGTATTTATCAACAATTCGCATTCGCAAGATTAGTGTGATTATTAATTAAAATATTTAGAGATTAGCGTTTATATAATTTCACGTGTTCAGACTGGACTGAGCAAAGATCATTTCTTCATTTGAAAATGAACGAACATTCAAATCGATTACAAATATCGATTAAACAAAAATCGATTAAATCATTATTTTGAGTCGGATAGTTTTTCTTAGGCTTAGAAAGAGCATTTTACTGGTGGTAGGACTTCTCGTGAGTCCGCACGGGTAGGTACCAAGCACCCTGCCTATTTCTGCCGTAAAACAGTAATGCGTTTCGGTTTGAAGGGTGGGGCAGCCGTTGTAACTATACTAAGACCTCAGAACTCATATCTCAAGGTGGGTGGCGGCATTTACGTTGTAGATGTCTATGGGCTCCAGTAACCACTTAACACCAGGTGGGCTGTGAATTTAATAAATAAATAAAACTTGTGTTTTCTGTTCAAAGGGTTCGTTGCTGTGGCGGCGCAAATTTAAACAGCTTCATGATCTAAGACTCACTTCTAGTGTATTTTTTTTTTTTTTTTTTATTTTCCTACCTAAGCTGGTAGCCTAGAGAGGCTATTCCAGCGTAACCGTAACTAGTAAGTGAGCTCACGGGGCTCAAACCTGACGACGATGCTAACACGAACCCTAGCAAGAGTCGTGCTTCGCAGAATCTACCACCGGATCGGAAACGCGACCCACTGCGAAGATCCGGCGAGAAACTCAGTGGGCTCTGAGAGTTAATTTACTCGTCGAGCCCTTCGTCGCAAACGACGGGTTCGACGAGAACGGTGACCGGAGCTTGAAGTACCTAGAAGCACCGTTAGTGGATCGGGAGGATCCGAGATGACGTGTTTTGGGCGACGTCGACTGCTTTCCATTCTGTCCGCTGGATCGGGAATGTAGTTACCGGCGGCCATGGTGAGAGGGTTCTCGTGTCGTGCCGCTTTATCGAAGTGGTCTAGTGTATAAGGGCTCTCTTACCGTACGCACCGAAACACATGACTTCTTTCTTTCTTCTTTGATCTCAATAAGCCTTACAATTTTTTTGCCTATATAACTACCAATAGCCTCGAGGGGCTGTTTTGGTTTCAACGGAGTAACGGGCGAGCTCAAGGGAATCGACCTGTGAGAGCTTGCTAACCTCTGCCCTAGCAAGAGCAGTGCTTCGCTGAATCTACCACCGGATCGGAATTCCGGCCCAATGAGATTATCGGGCGAGAAACTCTCTAAGACCAGTCCTTCTCCTTCTTGCGTCATATTAATATTCCTTAGTCCTGAGGGTCGTGACCTTTACAGAGCACTTTTGCTTGGACTATGTTCCTCCGTTCTTTAGGAAAGAATGCGAATCCTCTGCGCAGTGGATAGCGACATTGATGCCGGTGTCCAATGTCTCTTATTTTGATCAGATTAGCGCATAGGACTACGCCCCCTAAGCCTCTTTCCTTCCACTATGCCGGTGATAAGTAGTTTTTCGAGATTACGACCAGTAATTACCCAAAGATAATGCCGCTTTTTTTTAGGGCGTGGGTAGACACTTGTGTTTGTCGTAAAAGGCGACTAATCGATTGACTGATTCACAAAGTATATACAAAACCTTTCTTTGAGAATTATACGAGCCAAATCGTTCTCAGATTATAGAGCACACTATGATCGCCAACTGGTATTTATTGATGATAGGTTATATTGTGAGTTCACACGCGTGGATACCACCATTTTGCCCAGTTCTGCGGGCCAAAATGAAGTGTACCACTTCGACGGGTAGGACAGTCGTTTTATTTTATTGTCATCGTCAACACAAGTATACAGTCTATGTGACACGGTGTGTGGTCACATATATGCCCTAAAGAGTTCTCTAGAGATAATAAATTGAAAATAAAATTTTGAATATTCAATTATAAATTCAAAAAAGCGAATTCTCAAACAAATGAATGTTGTGTCGACAGTAACAGTTAATATTTGCAACTTCAGTCGAAGTTAAATATTTGTCTCTCGATAGGCAGAGTGTAAGTTCAAGGGCTAAGTCAAAGAGTAATAATGGTCAAGTTATGTTTGAAAAAATCGTTAAAGAACTTAGAAGATTATAAAACCTTAAAAATATCACTGTGTCAACAATGTCGCTTAAAACTTGTATGTGACAAATTATAATTTATTTATGATGAGGACATGTTGTAGGAATTTGACAGAGATATAAAAAAAAAATCGATAAAAAAATTCTGACAAGCCTATGCTGTATTTTCGCGATGTTTAATCAATGAAAACAGAACAGTATTTTTTGTCAAAATTAGAAACAGTTCTTTTATCAAAATCCTACGTAAATAACTTCGCTTGACATACCTGTTCTCCCTTGTAGCATCATCTTAGCTCATTTCACGACAAAATATTCACGTAAAACTATCACACATTCACATTACATTACAAATACAAGTGATGTTTATTGATTGAACCCATACGTACTGATTGCCGTGGCTGTTATCAACGGATAGTTCTTATCAATTGCGATCTGTAATTAGCCGTTTTATAAGCTTAATATAGGTGTGTATTGTTCGAAGCGGTTGTATGAACACGGATGTTGTTTGTGACACCGATACTAATACTAGTTTAAAAATTTTAATTTTTACTTCCCGCAACCTTTATAAGTTCTAAAAATACTAACATAAATTTTTTATCAAGTCACTTTTTTATCTTACCGGAAATATTTTTTTATAGAATCATACCTACTTAATTGGTTAACTTTGGTGCTGCATTACTTGTTTAGTTTAAGAGATATTTATTGTATAACTCAGTTAAACTGTTGCGTAGAAAGTGTAAAAAAAGTTGTGATCGCATTAGTTATGTTTGTGGACAATTTATATTTACTAGAGGTCCCGCAGTAGTCGAATTTCGACTTTCGGATTGGAATTGTAAGTTTCTACACTATTATGATTGTATTTTATACTACTATAATCACAAATTTCGCCAAGGGTACACTATAAAACAATATTAATAAAACAAACAATATTTATGTATTCTCAATTTGACCACAAACGTCAAGAACAAAAGTTTGACAATTAATAGTATGCATGCGTGTGTGCGTCAAATACATGGTATGTAGTGTGTGTAATGTTTTCTTTATTGATTTAATGTATATTTTATGCATTATTTAAAAAAATATTAGCATTGTGCACTTCTTCTCTATATTCTCTATAAGTGTGGAAAATTTCATACCGCGCATTCATGTCCGCGCAATTTTCGTAAAAAGGGATACAAAGTTTTTGCTTCACGTATTAATATATAGATAAAATAAAAGACATATACTGCAACTACGTAACTAAATATGTAACTGCATATTCGGATTACCTGTGGCTAACCAAAAAAAAAACTGTGCTCCCCATGTGATTAATTATTTTTGTTAATTACGATCCTGTGTCCCATGTGCGGTTTGCAAGGAATATGTTATGACAGATTTAAGTTTATGTAATTATGCTAATTTATAAGTTTTGCAGCCTTTAACTTTGGTTACACGTTGTGATTCTTTCATTGTGGTCCGAGGTCACGAGGTCCCCGCGCCTGGGGGCGCTCGAGGTATGTACGACTGGTCCGCAGATGTTGGGAGCGGACCGCGGGCCCGAGAAGAAAGAGTAACTTTTTTACGTATTCGAGTCGTCAAAATGCAAGTTAAAATGCAGGTGTACCCCGGGACCTTACAGTACACAACTCTATTACCTACTAAAATAGATAAAAGTTATAGTCCCCGGCACGTAACTTGGCAAGTCGTTAGATGCGCACAAGTCGTTTTTTAGGTCTCTTTAGTTGTCAAGCGGGACGCGGAGAAAGACGTAGTACCATTCCGAGCGCGTGATTGGTGCGTCAGTAGACCCTCCCCTCCCGCACCGCGTCTACGTTCCCTTCGCTCCGGGTTACACTTGCGTCTACTAAAGTTGTAGGTACCCTTTGTTTATTTTGAGTTTTTGTTACTAGTTGTTATTTTTGTTTTAAATTTAGTTTTTGTTACGAGTGTTATTGTTTTAAGTTTGTTTGCAAAGCCAGGACCAAATACCAATGACCATATAGTCGATTCAGTCACTGAGCGTTTTATTATTTACGCCAATTACGACAGCGACTCTTCGTTATGTTGACGATAAGGAACCAACTCCTCCCACCAGCTCAGGTGCTACCATAAATTTAATCCAAGGGGTAGCACTATTAGAAAATGATAGTGATGACGGCGACACATAATTTTTAATATTAAGTATATTTTTTTAAATAAACTTCTTAACTTTTCATCATCATCATCATCATCAGCCTTTATCTGCCCACTGCTGGACATAGGCCTTCCCCAGTGCCTTCCACATAATGCGGTCCTCCGCTTTCCGCATCCTTCTTAACTTTTAATTGTATTTTATTTATAACACCTAATACAGAATTTCTCTCTTTTCTTTAACTTTCTTCTAAGCAGAGGCTTAAAAATAAATTATGGCAAATAAAAAAAATTATACAATTAAATTAAATTATATGCGGGCAATAAAAGTGACCATATTTTTGTTGCAATGTGCACTATGCGCGACATTACCCCCACTAGGTACACCAAAACCTTGCCATCTTACGTGCCGCTTACCATAATGTTAAAAACAAACACATTCTAGTGAAAAAATAATTTATTCCGTAAAAAAAATATGAAAACGCAACGCCAAAATCGTGCTAGTTTTCTTTGAGGTTGGCATTTTGTGACGAACATTATATAAACATACACAACTTGAGTAATAACATCGAAATAATCTTTATTTTATTTATTTACTTTACAAACTAAATTCTGTTCATATTTACTGAAAAAGTATGAACATTTTTACATAGTGTTTTAACGTAAATTTCAATGTTTGTAAAATGAATTCAAATAATCAATAAACACGAAAACAAACCTTAGCGAAAATTAAATATTTTATTCATGTAGGCGATTTATTCATTTGTCACCATAGAAGATATCCAGTGTATTATAAAGACAAATTTGTTTACATGCACATCCTTTTAACTAACTACTAATAATCAATCTATTATATTTTGCTGTCACAATACTTATTTATTTCAATATTAACACAATATCTTGAAGTAATTATTTAATGTAAAAAATACTGTACTTTATAGATAACTAATCACTATGTACCTGTCTCAATATTTTTTATGTGATTACTTAACTATAAACATTAAACATTTATTAAAAGTGTCATCTGGGTATTAACGGCATGGTTTGTTTGTTAATAATTCGTGTTTTATCTCTTTCTAACAAATTGCAAGTTGAGTGTGGATGCAAGAGACAAATCTATAACCACTCTACGTAGACTACGTCATGAAAAACAATAAATTAATTAAGTTTGAGTACCCTGCCATAAAAAAGCAAACTTTAATGAATACAGTTGCTATATTAGTAAGCTATTTTATTTAAGTTAATTCGGAAAATAAATAATTAAATACATCCATTTATTAAATATATTTTATGTTGAACGAAATATAAAGATACTCTGTGACTAAAACTGCTTTCGAGCGTCGTGTAGCGACATCTATTGACAAAAATAAGAAGCGTTTCGATCATCTGAGTTATTTGTATTATTATTGCAATTATTTCAAGATAATAACACCTCGTTTATTCCGTACTTAATACACGTAATGTTTACATTATCGAGGCTTCCGAACTACATCCAGATTAATATTTATTAAACTTCTCAAAACTTATAAAAATCACTATTAAATATAATCTTCACTGTTGAATATCAATAATAGTCAATTTTATTTTATTAGCACAAAAAACAAATTGTAAATTCATTTAAAAACTCTATTACAGATCTTATTACTTACTGATAGTCCGAAATATCAGTTTAGTTAGTATCACACATTAACTCTACTTTCCTCCGAGGTTCCCAGTGGGTCATCACGCATGACCCACAACCTTCTCTTGGATCCAGGGAACGAAGTGCGTGACCCTGGCATAGACGCCGGGGAATCCAGCCTCAGCGCATTTCTTGCCGAAGGAGACCACTCCGATCTGGTAGAAGTAGGTCTTGTAGGTCTGCGAGTTCCACTGGAAGAGTGTTCATGGTTAGTCTTCATTGGTGGAGGGCATAATGTGAGTTTGTACATGCAGGAGGTCTAGGATGATTTGAAGTGAAAAGACTCCTCACTCCTCAGACAAAATATTGTGTAACACGCATAACGATATATGAAAAAGAAAGAGCGAGAGTGAGAGCGAGAGAGAGAGAGAGAGAGAGAGAGAAAGAAAGAGAGAGAGAGAGAGAAAGAGAGTATTAATTTTTTTTTTACCCAACACCAAGTGTTATTTGCCACTTTCAAAATAAAAAAGGGGATTATTTTTGTACACCAAAAAATAAATAAACAATGCGATACATTAAATTAATATTGGCGGTCTTATCGCTAAAAGCGATCTCATCCAGACAACCATCAGGCGGACAAATCATTCATTTGGAAACGAATTACGCGCGGTGTACCAATCCAGTGAAATATATACCTAGTCAGGTCATAAATTCTGTCACATGTTTAATGTAAAATAATTGAAACAAGTTTATTCATTATGTAACCATTCATATACCAAAATGAACTTAACAAAACATAGATTCTTATGACACTAAAGTTTATTCAAAATGACCTCCGTGATTTTGAATACAGGCCTTCAATCTGCGCGGCCAGTCGTCTATCGCAGCACGAACGAGGTCCATGTCAATATCGGCGGCTGCCTTAATCAAGGATGTCTTGAGTGACTCCAAATTGGGATGAGGCTTTGAGCACGCCTTTTCCTCCAAGTGTTGCCATATCTTGTAATCTACGCGCCGCCAGCCAGTCTTGTGTGCTCTTCGCTCTATGAGCTGGCGCCGAATCTTGTTGGAATACCCAGTGCCTGTTATTGAACATGGTATGAGAAACAGGTTCCACAAGGTTCGTCAGGACTGTATTTTGATACACAACTGCATTCGTTTTTACACCTTTCTCACAAAAATGTACCTCTGTTAAGCCCCAATAAGAAACTCCCAACCATACCATGAGCGAGGATGGAAAATGACCTCGTTGGACACGCGGAATACGGTTTGCTCGCTTCTTCACTACTGTGTGCGTACACCTTATCATTTTGTTTGTTGTAGCTCTCTTCTACGGTAAAAATTTTTTAATCCGAAAAAAGAATTTCCCGATATTTTTGGAACGAAGTTCCTTATCGCGCGTTGTGAAAGGGGGCTAGACGGAAAAAATTCTTACGAAAAGTTGTCACGACACTTTTTAGATCCGTCATTCTGACCAATCAACGTGTAGGCGCTTATCGCGTGACATTGCTCGTATCCGATTGGTCCGCGTAATGAGTACAGTTTCTCGAGATAGCGTTTCAACAATAGTAATTTAGTTCATAGTATTGTTTTTTTTTTCTTCATAATGCCGTAATTTATTATTATAACTTTAAAAAAAAATTACAATTCCTTCACTAATTAATCGAAAGGAACTTCGTTCCATCCGGGTGTCCCTTGACACCTCTGAAGTTTTTTTTCCCGCGTACCGCTTCAACAAAGCGCGGCATCTCTTCAGTCTCAGGTCCATTAGACGAGCATTCAAACTATTTCAAACGATGTCCTGTTTTTCTTCGATATGCCCGAAGCCCTAAGTCTTCATTTAACACCCTTTTCACCGTGGTTCTGCTTAACCCCATCTGAAGGGCCAACAGTTTCTGCTTACGTTTGGGATTTCTTTGAATTCGCGCCTTCACAGCTTTTATCACTGCTGGAGTCCTAACAGACCGAGGGCGACCACTTCTTGACCTGTCATCTACGCTAGAGTCTTCATTGTATCGTTTGATGGTACGATAAACGAATCTTTTGGTTATATTCAAAATTTTCAGTATGTTAAAAATTTGAATTGGCGCGTAACCGCAACGATGCAACGCAATAACTGCAACACGGTCTTCTTTAAGCGTCCACTCCATATTTAAAAATGAGTAAAATTCTAAAAGTATACATTTTTATTTTCATGAACAATTCGAAATTCGAATTCAATAAACTTTTTTGTGGCCAGCATTCTAAAAGAAAAGTTTTTACTGTGTGACAATACTTATGACCTGACTAATATATATATATACACAAACAAAACACATACATACATACATACATATATATATTTATAAATGTACGTACATAATTTCTCGCTACCCGCATTTTATCTACATAGTTTAATACCATTTTGGATTTGTTTTAGAAGAAGACATTGATGGACTCTTATACTCACAATGGGCTGCATCAGAGGGCCCCCGCTGTCCCCCTGACAGGCGTCCTTGCCCCCCTTCTTGTACCCAGCGCAGAGCACCCTCTCATCGATCTTCTGATTCTTATATGGCGAGTACGCTTGAGCACAAAAGTCGTTGCTGACCACAGGCAGCTGCAGGACTTGGAGGTGCGTTGCGGATGGACCGCCTGTTGTGGATACAATTAACATTCTTGATAATATACTGAGGACGGTGCATGTATCGTGTTGTAAAATTGAAACCCGCAAAATTATAATTTGCGTAATTACTGGTGGTAGGACCTCTTGTGAGTCCGGGCGGGTAGGTACCACCACCTATTTCTATCGTGAAGCAGTAAGACATTTCGGTTTGAAGGGCGAAGCAGCCGTTGTAACTATACTTACTATACTAGATCTTAGAACTCATATCTCAAGGTGGGTGGCGGCATTTACGTTGTAGATGTCTATGGGCTCCAGTAACCGCTAAACACCAGGTAAGCTGTGAGCTCGTCCACACCCCTAAGAAATAAAAAAAATATAGATAGAGCGTATAGATAGAATATTTCGGTAACTAGATAGAGCACTCGGTGAGATATATCTGGGGATAACTCACGGAACTCTGTGTCCCCCCAGCCGGCTATGATGGGGTTGTAGTCCTCGAAGCTGCGGGAGCGAAGCTCTGTGTCCTTGGGGATGCAGATAGGCTTAATCAAGTCTGAAATTATTATTATTGCGTTAGTTATATATTAGTTATTATTGCGCTTCCATCTTGGCCGAATCTGTGTCACGGAACCTCTCAATCTATCTTCTTCTTTATATATAAAAATGAATTGCTGTTCGTTAGTCTCACTAAAACTCGAGAACGGCTGGATCGATTTGGCTAATTTTGGTCTTGAATTATTTGTAGAAGTCCAAAAAAGGTTTAAAAGGTAGATAAACATGAAAATGTTCGGAATTAAATCAAAATAACAATTTTGTGTTCCCTTTGATGTGTCTGTCCCCCGAGGGACAGATTCCTTTTGTTTGTTTTATGTTTATTTTATACAAAAGTTTAGGTCTTTTATTTATCAATTGAGGCACTATGAAGTCTGCCGGGTCAGCTAGTGTATAGATAAATTTACACCGACTCAAAGACGTTCAATTAACTTGATTATTTGCACACGCGTAAAGAGCCGATGGCGACACAATAATCTTATTATTTTAGCTTCACACCTTGACTGCGGCAAGTAAAATCATAAACCTTCACCTGGTGTGGCGACTGGCTGAAATGCGTCCCCAACGATATTTCCACCAGTGCGCGGTAGATCTTTCTCGACCCAACATCAATAAGGTAGATTAAAAGTAGCGTTTCCAAGTTTTACTAATTTCTCTTCTTACCTGTAATAGGTACGTCCTTCTCCAGCACCAGGATGCCGATGTCGTTGGTATAAGAGGCGGCATCGTATTGCTCGTGCTTGATCTTCGTCTTAATGAGAACGTCCACAGGAGTAGCACCTTCATCGTCTCTGGCAAGATCCAGCTCTCCCACTCGCACTAAGTACCTGGAAATTAAGGATTCGCGATAATTTCTTCGGAAGTCTTCGTGAAATTTGGTGTAGCCGTGGCAAATACGAGTACTATTTTGAGTGAAATACGTATTCAACATGTTCATGATAAAGGAAAACATCGCGTAATCAATATTAAGTCCAACAACTTCATAAAACATAGTTACTTGTAGCAGAACCTATTGAGACTGTCATTACGGATCATCCCGATCCATTAACGGTGCTTTTAGGTACCACAAGCACCGGTCACCGCCCTCGTCGAACCCGTCGCTTGCGACGAAGGGCTCGACGAGTGAATTAACTTATAGACACAGCCCACTGAGTTTCTCGCCGGATCTTCTCGGTGGGTCACGTTTCCGATCCGGTGGTAGATTCTGCGAAGCACTGCTCTTGCTAGGGCCAGTGTTAGCAACACTCCGGTCTGAGCTCACCTATATGTTAGGGCGAAGCACAGGTATGGAAAAAATAATTATAATTGAGAGTGGGTAGCTAATATGGAAATGACTCCATAGAGCGCCTTGTCGTTCAGGGCAAAGCAGAAGGAACCAGACCGCGTGGAAGGTCGCCCATACGATAGACCGACCAGGTCAAGTCGGCAGTTGGCGGCTGTTTGCATGAGTGTACCAGGCTCACCAAAAACTGGGAGGAGTGGCGATTGCTCGTGAGGCGCATAGCATCTGCCCACAGCAATGATACTAAATGACGACCACGACAGCTCTGACAAGAGTGATACGACAAAGGACAGGAATACTGCTATTGTGGATTTTTTTTTGCTTAGATGGGTGGACGAGCTCACAGTCCACCTGGTGTTAAGTGGTTAGTGGAGCCCATAGACATCTGCAACGTGAATGCGCCACCCATCATCAGATATAAGTTCTAAGGTCTCAGTATAGTTACAACGGCTGCCCTACCCTTCAAACCGAAACGCATTACTGCTTCACGGCAGAAATAGGCAGGGTGGTGGTACCTACCTGCGCGGACTCACAAGATGTCCTACCACCTTAAAAACCGGCTTCAACGGGTGTGTACTATGTGTAGTGCTCACGGGGCTATCTGTGAAACTGTGCTATTATCTGCAAGAGCAGTGCTTCGCAGGATCTACGGTCGAAATCGCCTAGCGGGTAGTACCAACTGTTCTATAAATGACGCCGCCAAGTTCAATTAATACCTACTCCTAACGTCTCCAGACGGGGGACCATGTTCATTTGGCAACGTTCAAGTACTCCGGTGAGCATTCGACATTAGACCGTGAATTCCTTCACCCATAAACATGAAAAACGTGTGAATTCACACAGTCCTCAATTGCACGGGAACCGGTTTAGTTCCAACATCGTAATTATAAATGACATTGAAGACGCTCGGAATCTATTTGTTTACGAAGCAATTTACAAGTGCCCATGTTATTTGTATGATATTATCCTGTTAGAGGCGTTTCGTAACAGATTTTATTAGCAGTTTTGTTTTATGACTTCGCGAGCTGCTGAAAGACGATGTTTTAGTTTTATGTAGGTACATGCTTATTGCGTGGGCTGGTTACGCGGGTCGCGGTCCCCAGTTATAGATTTACGTCTTAGGTCCATGAGCTCCGGGCTTAGAGCGGCATAATTTGAGGAGAGGCCAACATTTTTGAAATTTAAAAATTTCAAAGACGAAAGAAGGTAAAGAGTAAAGTCCATTGAAAATGAGTTTATATTAATTTTTAAAAAATATATTTATTTATTTAATAATTATGTGATGAGACGAAATGAAAAGGAGGTTGTTAAGAGAGTGTTAACTATGAATGTGGAAGGATATAGAGGAAGAGGTAGACCTAAAAAGAAATGGATGGATTGTGACGTAATGACGAAAGACGATATGGGTAGGAGGGGAGTGAGCGAAGAAATGGTATATGATAGAAGAGTATGGAAGGAGAAAACATGTTGCGTTGACCCCAGGTGACTGGGAGAAGGGCAGGATAATGATGATGCTTTATTTAATAATTAAATAAAGTTATTTAAAATAATGGGTTATTTAAATTTAAAGAAAATTTAAATTAACGATAAAAAAAAAATTATATATATATATTTAAAGTTATTTAAATTAATAAAATTTGTTCTAACATTAAAGGCCGCACAATAAATAGGGTCTATGGCAGCATCAAACCTAAATCCGTCACTGGCGGTCCCTCTGGTGTTGGATAACCAGAGCCCGTAGACTTCACAACGTGAATATCCTCACTCGGCAGCCGTTGTAACTATACTGAGACCTTAGAAATTATATCTCGTGGGCGCATTTACGTTGTACATGTCTATGAGCTCCAATAACCACTTAACAACCAGGTGGGCTGTGAGCTCGTCCACCCATCTAAGCAATAAAAAAAACCCGTCCGAGGTCCACATTTTTTGTGGTTTTTGTAACGCAAATTATATTTATAACCTGTTTGGTCTTTGTTAGATGATTTTGTTCTTTCGAGGAACCTCAACAATCGCATCCCTTGATACGAATGCACTCGGCTTTAGACAAAGATGACTTTTAGAGTGAAGGTCCTTGTCTCAAATGTATAGTAATTACCTACGCAAATTTTAATTATTCCGGGTTTTATCGCATCACTCGAAGCGAGTACACGTGCGATTGATTATTTTAGATTACGGTCAGTCACATTAGTCGAAATTAAAATTGTAAATTTTGACGACGAGAAAACCGGGTCTCCAAATTAAATTCGTGAAATTATTTATAAGGTATTAACGTATTAATTTTGTATTACTGTAAATTTTAATAAGGTTGTCTGTAACGTTTATGACCGATTTAAATATTTTCAGCTTAATTTTATTCGTTATGTATTATGTTTGACGGCGGGTAAGTCAGAGTCATCATACGGCCCACCTAATGGTGAGCTATTTCCGTCGCTCAAGGTCGTCAGCAATGCCAGGAGTAATTCGTACAATGCAATGAACGCAGTAATTCTTAGTAGTATGGTTCATCTCAAACATTTCCTCAGAGCACTTCCCATGGAACGTAGGGTACAAAACACAGGAAAACCCAAGCCACTCTATAGATCCAGATGTTTATCTGTTTAAATTGGTTTAAATACATTCAGCATATAAGACGCAAAAATCTGTCAATGTCGAGCGTTGTCTGTGGTCCACTAACCTCAGAGGTCAATGTTATCTAAAAACTCGCAGTTAGTCTTCTAAACAGTTTTTATTTGAAACAACCAAATTTAATGCTCTCCGCACAACTGACATTTCAAACGCATAATGCGCGTGCGACTTAACAGACTAAGCTAAGATAGGAAAACGAGTATTATTTATATTTGCCTCAAATCTCCCTTGTAGTAAACATAAATAAGACTATTTTTGCGGCTTAATTTCGCTATCATTGATATTTTTTATTATTTACTAGCTGACCCGGCAGACTTCGTAGTTTCTCGATCAATAAATTAAAGACCTAAATTAACAAAAGGAATCTGTCCGACGGGGGACACATCAAAGGAAAAACAAAATTGTTATTTTCATTGAATTCCGACCTTTTAAACCTTCTCTAGACTAACATAAATAATTCAAGACCAAAATTAATCAAATCGGTCCAGCCGTTCTCGAGTTTTAGCGAGACTAACGAACAGCAATTCATTTTTATATATATAGAAGATAGAAGATTGATTATTTCAGTCTTTCTTTTTCGTATCTATTCGCTGGTAGCCTAAGGGGCTATTTCAGCTACGCGTAGACGGGTAGGAGAGCTCACGGGCTCATCCTGAGAGAATTTGCTAACATTAGCCCTAGCAAGAACAGTGCTTGGCTGAATCTACTGCCGGATCGGAATCGCGACCAACTGAGAAGATCCGGCGAGTAACTCGGCGGGCTTTTTTTCTTCCTACCTAAGCTGAGAGCCTTGAGAGGCTATTTCAGCGTAACTTTAACTAGTAGGTGAGCTCGCGGGGCTCAAACCCTCACGACGTTGCTAACACGAACCCTAGCAAGAGCCGTGCTTCACAGAATCTACCACCGGATCGGAAACGCGACCCACTGAGAAGATCCGGCGAGAAACTCAGTGGTCTGTGTCTGTGGGTTAGTTCGCTCGTCGAGTTCGACAAGGATCTTTTCATAGTTTTGAAGGCTTCAACAGTATTCGCAGTGACGGGTGAAAATCAGTCTGTAAACGCGAGATTGAACTGTAATAGTATCTACAAGACAATCGTCGTGGCCTAAAGGATAAGACATCCGGTGCATTCGTATCTAGCGATGTAACGGTGTTCGAATCCCGCAGGCGGGTATCAATTTTTCTAATGAATTATGTACTTAACAAATGTTCACGATTGACTTTCACAATGAAGGAATAACATAGTGTAATATTAAATTAAATCAAAAAAATTTTTTTTGCGTAATTACTAGTTGTAGGACCTCTTGTGAGTCCGCACGGGTAGGTACCACCAGCCTGCCTATTTCTGCTGTGAAGCAGTAATGCATTTCGGTTTGAAGGGTGGGGCATCCGTTGTACTGTTAAAACTGAGACCTATAGGATCCATGTTCCTAAGTGCTATTCAGGTTGTATTTTCCCCTTAACACCAAATGGATCGTGAGCCCGCCCACCCATTGAGCACAATAATTAAGGTTGACGCGCGGTAATCACAGCCGCCTACATTTAATTAAATCATTTGTCTTTGTTTAATTTATTACTGATACCCAAGTCATTTATCTCGTGATATTTATACGAGAGACTGAATTAGTTATAATTTAAAATAATTATGTTCAATTACTTTATTACTAGATATAGCAGTGATCCGTTTGCTTGTATATTTGTTGTCATGATCGTCATTATATTAGACGCATAGACAAGTTTAAGATCCGCTGATATTGGAGTGACTATCGGAGTCTATGGACGTCGGAATGTCAATGTCACTGTCTACTCCGAGACACGGGCTCATTGTCTCAATTGTTTTAACGCCATAAACCTAAGAGATAGATAGATGACAAAGCAGCTGCTTCAAGCTTCTCCGACCTCATATCTTTGGGTCGGTGTTGGTATTGGCAAATGTTTTGCTCTACACCTGAGTCGCGAGCTCTTTCACCTGATGTGAAATGACAAACTGATTTTACCAAAGCAAAGCTCGGTAAATTAGCGCATTGAAGTGGATGAACTTTCACCACAGAACCAAAAATACTTAGAGCTGCCAAACTCTCCGACTCAGGACACAAATATGTATGTAAGTGCACACTACACATACGCGCTTGAAACAAATTAAGACATCGGTAAACTAGAAATCACATTACGTTAATCAGGATTCAAGAAGGAAGGTAATTACGGAACTATACATAATAATGAAACGTATTACTAATTAACGTATCGCGGAACTATTAATTGCGCCTACGCTACGACTGTGCTAAAAAAAAACTGGATAATTTATACAAAATAATTAGATGGCGAGATTTCCTGTACGCGAATGTTGGATTCCAGGTACTAGATCCACTTGGATATGTCATTCGCAAAATCACAGATATCATTTTTTCCTCTGCCTATTCTCTGGTAGCTTAAGGGGTTATTTGAGCTACGTCGTGACCTGATACAGATGGCATACACAAATACACTCAGGCTGAGCCCCGTAAGCTCATCCACTGGTCATGCCAATAAAAAATTTAAATAAATAACTGGATACCAATCACGCATGGTCATCCGACCCCAATTTAAGATTCCCTGTGCTATGGTTACTAGAGAGATAATAAGCACCTAGACAAAGGACAAACAAATCTGTTCATTACACTATGTTTGCCCGACGTGGTGATTTGGTAGGTACCACCGCCCTGTCTATTTCTGCCGTGAAGCAGTAATGCTTTTCGGTTTGAAGGGTGGGGCAGCCGTTGTAACTATACTGAGACCTTACAACTTATATCTCAAGGTGGGTGGCGCATTTACGTTGTAGATGTCTATGGGCTCCAGTAACCACTTAACACCAGGTGGGCTGTGAGCTCGTCCACACATCTAAGCAATAAAAAAAAATAAAAAAAAACCTGGGAATCGAACCCACGACCCTTGGCACAAGAGTCAGGGCCAGTTACTACTGCATCGCCAATCAATCAAGTCAAATGTTAATTAACAGAATAGCATCTCTAAGTTACAGGCAGATAGGTAAACAAAAAACCTACAAAGGACAAACCAACCAACTAGTTCCAAATTAACATAACGTTTATGAATATTATCAACATAAACATAATTATTATTGTTTGGACGAAGACCTGACTGCCTTCACACGTTGTTATTTTAATATTGATTCCTATTTAAGTAAATATATGCATTTTATATTTAAGATAAATGAACGCAATTATAAAACCTTGTGTTGTTATGTAATTGCTTTGTACATTTTAATTTATCGCTTGACGAATGAGCTTCGTAATGGCATATCTATACTAATTTGTTTTAATGTATTGTTTTAGTCTCAGGCCATAATATTCGACCCGTAAGGACCCAAAGGTAAGCCGCCGTCGCCTAAAACATGTCATGTCGGATCTCCCGGATACATTGTCGGCGGTTCTAGACCTTTCAAGAACCGGCTACTTAATACGGGAACTAACCTATAGACACAGCCCACTGAGTTTCCCGACGGATCTTCTCAGTGGGTCGCGATTCCGATCTGGTGGTAGATTCTGCTCTTGCTAGGACTAGTATTAGTAAATTCTCACGGGTTGAGCCCGTGAACTCACCCACCCATCAGGCCGTAGCTTAAATAGCCCCTTACCATATCAAACCCATACCGAGTTAGCGGAAAAAAATCGAAAGATTTTCGCTTCCTTTGGAAATATTCATATTTAAGATCATTTTATTTATCGACGGGAATATCGAAGAATAATTTACCGTTTTCCAATTTAAAGGACAGGGTGGCTATCATATATTAGCATTGGGAATTCGATTTCACGTCTGGTTAAGGTGTCTGGTAACTTGACGTTGCACTCATCAGCTTAATAAAATAACTCAGCCTATCTCCAACAGTCGAAGTCTGTAGACTGTGTCTGGTTTTTTTCCTACCTAGGCTGTTTCAGCGTAACCCTAACTAGTAGGTGAGTTGACGGGTCTCAAATCGGAGTGATGCTAACACTGACCCTAGCAAGAGCAGTACTTCGCAGAATCTACCACCGGATCGGAAATGCGACCCACTGAGAAGATCCGGCGAGAAACTCAGTAGGCGAAAGTATATTGTACTGACACAGTTATGAAGGAATATCGGACCCTCCTATAGGAAATAAGTGAGATTTCGTGTCAGAAACTGGCAAGGTTTCGGTGAAATCCGGCCCGTGTGGAATCGCCGGACTCTCTGTAACCATATCGGTTATAAGGTTATACCTTTACTGATGGTAGGACCTCTTGTGAGTCCGCGCGGGTAGTTACCAACACCCTGCCTACTTCTGCCGTAAAGCAGTAATGCGTTTTGGTTTGAAGAGTGGGGCAACCGTTGTAAATACTTATATCTCAAGGTGGGTGGCGCGTTTACGTTATAGATGTCTATGGGCTCCAGTAACCACTTAACACCAGGTGGGCTGTGAGCTCGTCCATCCATCTAAGCAATAAAAAATAAGGACTTACAGGTCATCGTCGTGGTTGTGCATGCAGTGCGCCGCCGTGAGCACGTGCCTGCTGGTGATGAGGGAGCCTCCGCACAGCCAGCGCACTCCGCCGCCTCTGCGCGGCTTGTAACCAAGGTTCACCATCCAAGGGAAATCGCCTGCAGGAACACGCTATTTAGATTCTGTTAAGTTGGAATGTCTTCCAAAGTAGTACCAATACGAATAATCAGTTAGAAGAACTTATTCCAAAAACTTCCAAAAACTTTAAGTCGTCGTGGTCTAAAGGATAAGACGCCGGTGCATTCGTTTTCGTAAATTAACCCTCAGACACAGCCCACTGAGTTTCTCGCCGGATCTTCTCAGTGGGTCGCGTTTCCGATCCGGTGGTAGATTCTGCGAAGCACGGCTCTTGCTAGGGTTCGTGTTAGCAACATCGTCAGGTTCGAGCCCCGTGAGCTCACCTACTAATTAAGGTTACGCTGAAATAGCCTCTCAAGTCTTAGGTACGCAAAAAAAAATTGTCAGCGCTTACTAAACTAATAACTAAATAGGGAATCGAATCAAAAACGGCTGTTTGTACGCTGACATGACGTACCAAGTTTAGCGCTGACTCCCCCGACGACCCTGCTGAAGGAAGCATTGCTGACGCCGCAGTACGGGGGCTCAGGGAACGCTGGTACCAAGTCCTCTATCGCTGATTTCGCGGATTGCGTCGGAGCCGGCGCTTGCGTGGTCGTGGTCGTAGTGGTGGTAGTATCTGGCGGTACCGTTGGAAAGCCAGGGAGGGGACAGCAGACCTGCGCAATTAGGGCATAAATATGTTTAGTAATTGGCTTGGATTTTGTTCAGCGAGTCAGCCTTATTACTTTGGTGTTGAGTTCATAGACATGTCAGAACATGACTACGGTCACCCATGCTGAAAATCGGTCACGGCAATTGGAAAGTTAAAATCATGGAGGGCGGAGTTAAGGAGCACCATCTTGTATAGGGGACAAGTTGAGAAAATGTTCACATATAAATATCAAGTTATTGTTCGAAGACTCAGTGAAATAGAGCTAGTGTAGGAACTGGAAATGATAGGAATATATCCAGGGCTAAAGTAAAGCATGGTAGTTTATGGTGTTGCTTTTAAAACCTTTCCCCTTGCTACTATGGCGGCACCTCAATTGGCTCCTTTTCAGTGGACATTTTTTAATACATTCTGATGGTGCTCCTTAGTTTTTTTTATTGTCCTTGTACGGAGATAAGCACACAGCCTACTTGATGGTGTTTACAGTCGTCCATGGCCTACAGCAATGCCAGGGACAGAGCCAAGCTGTTACCTACCGTTCTTCACTCTTGAGTTAAAACTTAATTCAGCATTACAGCCAGTGATGAGCGACATGCGCGTTCTGACGTCCATGGGCTCTTGCCGTTAATAGCTATTGCACCGTGGGCTTGTCTGTCCGTGTGTTGCAAATAATAATATATTTAGGGGAGGTTACGACGACTCTGAAAGGTTTTTTTTTTATTATTAGATGGGTGGACGAGCTCACAGTCCACCTGGTGTTAAGTAGTTACTGGAGCCTATAGACATCCACAACGTAAATGCGCCACCCACCTTGAGATATAAGTTGTAAGGTCTCAAGTATAGTTACAAAGGCTGCCCCACCCTTCAAACCGAAACGCATTATTGCTTCACGGCAGAAATAGGCAGGGTGGTGGTACCCACCCGCGCGGACTCACAAGAGGTCCTACCACCAGTAATTACGCAAATTATAATTTTTGCAGGTTTCATTTTTATTACACGATGTTATTCCTTCACCGTGGAAGTCAATCGTGAACATTTGTTGAGTACGTATTTCATTAGAAAAATTGGTACCCGCCTGAGATTCGAACACCGGTGCATCGCTCAACACGAATGCACCGGACGTCTTATCCGTTAGGCCACTACGACTTCACTTTCTGACACTTGCTTATTTGATATTTTGATATTGGCTTCGTTTCCAAACATTATATCAGTACGCACCTTAGGATTAGACCCTTCGAAGCCGCAATGAGCCTTCCTGAGTAGTACAGCAGCGGCAGGATTCGTCTTGAACTCCTTAACGATTTTCAGGTAAGGCGTGCACTGGAGCAAGTTCAGACAGCTCCCGACCTCGTTTTCCACTGTTTGGCATGGTTCATCTGGAAACATCATTGTTAATGTTATACCGACCACAAGAGATGACCACCGCTGATCATAATGCATCCACTTAGGAGGGGTATCAACCATGACTAAACAGATTAGTAAAAAGGTCTGTGTGTTTGTATAACATGCATGGCACAGCTATTGTAGGTACTTCAGAGGATACCATCTCGCGAAAACCTACCTTGAAACATTAGATCCAGTGTGCTTAGTGTGAGTTTTGTTACAAATTCGCGTATGCAGTTAGAACAGCGCCCCTAGCGGCAAACGTAGGCAAACGTTCCAACTCCATACAAATCTGAGTTAACTTTTACGATATCGAGAACGTTAAAAACTCGCACTAAGCACACTGTTTAATATATTGGCGACTGAACGTATTAACGGTCATTCTGTTCACTCATCAAAATAAGACTCGCGCGTATTAAAAGCCATTAGAATCTTCTAGTTTCACCAATTATATTAATCACGAATCGGTTCTTTGGTTCGGTTTTCGGTAATTATTGATTTTAAAATGAATACCAGTGAAGAATTGTCCTTGAACGTGCGAATATAATAGCCCTATCATTAGCGAGGCATTTACAGCGTGGAACCAATCTGTACGTTTGATAATGGTACACAAAATAATTGACGTATGACGTACGACTATTTTTTTTGGGGTCGCTTCATTTTTTATAGCGAAAATGTTTGTGTAGCGAAAGATTTAATTTAGATTTTCTAAATTGCCTTTTGTGTTTTGATGATTACAACACAATCATTGATATCGTGAGCTCATATCAGTTTAGTGCTAGACTAAGTTCTACCATGAAGTCTTACAGTAATTTAATATTTTTATTTATTTATCGTATAGCATTAGCGTGTTCAAGACTGAAGGCATAGTGGTCCGCCATTTTGCTTAAAATTTTTAATCGGTTGTGTTATGTATTTGTAAGTCTAAATTAGTTTTAAACACGTAACTTTTTGCTAGTTTTCTTTCAATCGGATTTTTATTGCATAAAACGTACGCAATTCTAAAATGGTGGATTAAGTCTTGGCCGTAATTGAGAACTACACATCAGTTCTACTAATATAAGGGTTTTATCTCTAGTTAATATTATTATATTATTATGTAGAATTAGTTTGTATTATCTGATACTAATAGCTCGATCCGTGTTTTGTTATCATATTAGCTCTCGTGTAATTACACACATACAATTGTAATATTAGTCACACATAATAGCGAAATTAGTGCGAGATATTAGTCAAGCTTTAGATTAATTACGACTAGAAAAGTTTGTAGGAACTATTTGTTTGGAATACGTCCAGAATAATTTGGTATATTAATTGGTATTTACTCTGTTTCCATTGTATCCGCTCTGGGTCCCGACGGGGGAAGAAAGAGTTTAAAGATATGAAGTATCAACTATTTCCATTTGACTCAGCGCATGTAAGAGGATTACTTAGAGCGTGGATAAGCCCATTCTCACGGATAGTTCGAAGGGAGTTCGGTTCTCTCTGTTTTTTGTATCGGACCTTCACTGGAGAGTGCTCTGAGGAATTATTGGAGATAGAATCACTACGTTCATATCTACAGTACGTACTCAGATACTTTCTTCTCTGCACGCCATAAGCTATTGGAATGAACTCTCTCTCTTTCATGGTATTTTTATTTTATGAAATAAAATTTCACTGTACTTTGTAATAATCTTTGAATATTCCATCTCGCAATGAGGAAAGGAAAAAACTTTACGAGAAAACGTAAGATTTTCGTCTCCGTTCTTTATCTATCGTACTCCTTTCGAGTTTCAGAACAAAACTTCTAACAGACGAAATTTACGCAACTTAGCTGCCTGAAGCCATTTTAGTAGGAGCATTGAAATGAAAAATGCGCCATTGATTTGAGATTGATTCTAGAATCTTTCCTGAAATGCCAACAGCCGCACACAGTTTCAAGTATAGCAATAAATCTCTAATAATTAATAATTCCTCAAAGGCTGCGCTTCTTATTTTTAAGCTCGTAAACTTTTAGAACAATAGCGGTTAAGCGCTAAACAATGTTATACCTTAACCACAGATCACGGGGTGTCGAACAAACAGCATGCATTGTTAATAACAAAATAGTTAATAACAAAATATGTAGTTAATAACAAAAAAAAAAACAATTACTGAATATTCCTGATGGTCCGAAATTCACGTTTCTGGATTCTATATTAGGGAGTGCGAGTGGAGTTAGGGGCTGTAGTAGGGTGGTGTGCTCAAACGAGTTAGTGTCAGTGTGGACATCACTGTACCCCTCCGACTGGGGTTGAACTGGTGCTAGAGTGCTCAAATCTTGTGCAGCATTCTCCGTGAATGGATTCCCTTCGTTTTGGTTACCAGGATTCTGGACGTTGTCTTGGTTTTCATTCGGCTGTTCTTGATTGGTTTCATCAGCTCTGGACTCTTCAGTCGGGAACAGGACCGGTTTGTTTTGTGGCTCCTCGTTCTGATCGGGCTGATAGCCGTAACCGTTTTGGTCGTTCGGAATCTCAGGTTCGGGAGGTGGGGTGGGAAACACTACTGGCTTGTTTTCGGTGAATTGATTCTGGTTTGGGGGAGACTGGATTCCGCTGTCATAATTTTGGTCTAGTTGGTTTGGTGTGTACTGGTTTGGGTTCTCGTTGGCTATAGGCCTTGGGCCAATGTTGAAGAAGTTATTGATGCCTTCTCGGAACCGATTCGGGTTGGGTAGGAGATTCTGAGCGAACTGGAACGGCGAGAATCTCTTCTCATCTCTTTGCTGGAAGAAACCTATGGAATTGTTAATTTTAATTAAATAACTGTAATTCATTTTCGTATATTTACAGTTTACAGTTTCCTTAAACTGGCTGAGAATTGTTTACAGATTCACAAAAACATCATTGGTTTGAAATATCTTATGTAACTTTTCTTGAAATTTAGCTTAAGCACAATTTTATCTATACATTTTTGGATATTAAATTTTCACACAATACTTAGTTTACGTTAATTCAAAAGAGCAATTTAACAATTAAATTTACTTTAAATACATTTGTTTACAACAAAAGATAATGTAGGAACTAATTAATTTGATATTCTGTTAAATAAATGATAAGACGTTAGGTACTTGTGATGAGAAATATGAGTAGTGCGCCATTTTCTCGAAGCAAATACGTATCTCACACGACGGACTTCCACAATAAAGGTATCCAATATATAATAAAATAATTATATCCGCAAAATTTATGAACTTCTTTTTTTGTATTTTTTTATTGCCCTTGTGGGCAGACGCGCATACGGCCCACC
The DNA here is from genome assembly GCF_030269925.1 of Bombyx mori. Classification (NCBI taxonomy): domain Eukaryota; kingdom Metazoa; phylum Arthropoda; class Insecta; order Lepidoptera; family Bombycidae; genus Bombyx; species Bombyx mori. The sequence continues at coordinate 12,800,339 of NC_085113.1, forward strand.
TGATGGTGAGTGGTTACCGTTGCCCATGGACTTCAGCAATGCCAGGGGCAGAGCCAAGCCGCTGCCTACCGCTTAATACTCTCCACAAGCCTCGTTTGAAGAAGGACATGTCATAGCGCTCGGGAAACACCGTGGAGGGGAGCTCATTCCATAGCCGGATGGTACGTGGCAAAAAAGATCTCTGGAAACGCACTGTGGATGACTGCAGTGGTTCCAGTTAGTACGGATGAACTCTACTCCGGTGGCGGGCGGTGCGATGGTAAAAACGAGATGCCGGTATCATCTCGAACAATTCCTCAGAGCACTCCCCATGGAACATACGGTACAAAATACAGAGGGAACCGAAGTCCCTCCGCAGACCCAGAGGTTCCAAACGAACTTACGCAATAACCGATGGTAGGGTATTCTAAAAGTTACTCTAAGTCTTTATAGATAGGTACTGTATTTGCTAATTTTGAAGTAAAGCCTGAGAAGAACTGAGACAGTTGTTTTTTTTTTCTATTGCCCTTGTAGGCAGACGAGCATACGGCCCACCTGATAGTGAGTAGTTACCATCGCCCATGGACTTCAGCAATGCTAGGGGCAGAGCCAAGCCGCTACCTACCGCTTAATACAAGCCATAATTACAAGCCTCGTTTGAAGAAGGACATATAGAATAAAACTGGTACTTCAACCTAACGTCTCAAATGGGCGGCTTTGCGTTCGGATATCTATGAGCTACTACTTTAGTGCGGTTTTTAATGACTGTATAGTTCTCAATTCAATCAGTTGACTATTCCGCCGAGTCCCAACTTTGTTAGGCTTGATTATATCTTGTAGTTTTAATTCCAAACTATGGCATACTCTAAAATGATAAATAATAACACTCATGATAATTTGGAGTCCTTTAAACATTCTATGATGTTGGTAGAGGCAATTTTTTCTATATTTAGGTATCTCGAATAATTGATTTTTTTTTTATTGCGAGTTTGATTTAGACGTGAGGTTTTTCTTTCACTTCAGAAGGTCATTCGTAATACACATATTTATTAGAGACATTGATGAAGTTGACATGTTATAGAAGGGAGACCTTTAGAAGTTTTCTATCTGATTCTCACCCAGGCTAAGTTATTTAGATGATTATAATGATTGACACTAAGAAAGTTTCAAATAACAATGCTATGTGTCATTGATTTGAAAACCGAAATAGTGACATCACTTGTTAAAAATACACCAGGGTTGGAAGGTTACTAAATGAATGGGACAAGATCAATATAATCAGTCTCTGTCGTTTTCGTAAAATTATGGACTCAGTTTTTATCAAACTGTTCAAAAACAAATTGCTTTAAATAGATTTTTTGTCCTAAACGCCATTTTGTCATCATTCCGACACAATCATATTATGGGCAAATTAAACAAAAAGAACGGAACCGGATCTTGTTTTGCACGTTTCAAACGCTAAAAATACTTGTTATATTGACCGACGACGTGTCATTTAGATTGTTTATTTAACAGTCGGTTTCCGCGTAATGGTTTTGGTACCGAGCGATTTGAGGCGCGTAGTTTTTGGGTTGTTTTTTTTTTGTAAAGGTTGTATTGAACCGATGCTGGCTTCGTTTTATTGAGATAGATATGAGGTAGAACTTAGGGCTCGACCGGTCTTATTGTGGTCACGGATGTCCACGTCACAACCACCTTGAAGCAGACCACCTTCACTGGTGGTAGGACCTCTTGTAGGTCTGCACGGGTAGGTACCATCACCCTGCCTATTTCTGCCGTGAAGCAGTAATGCGTTTCGGTCTGAAGGGTAGGGCAGCCGCTGTAACTATACTGAGACCTTAGAACTTATATCTCAAGGCGGGTGGCGCATTTACGTTGTAGATGTCTATGGGCTCCAGTAACCACTTAACATCAAGTGGGCTGTGAGCTAATCCACCCATCTAAGCAATAAATTAAAAAAAACTTTGAGTCCGAGCGAACTTTGTTCTGTCGCGATTCATTAGTTCATTTTTACATTTAATTTTTGAATTAGCTGAAGAGACTTCGCGTCCATGGAAATTTAGATAATAGCAAGCCGTACTCGCCCGTTTCGCTGGGCATTTAAAATTAACATTATTATTTATTGTCACTTTTATTAGGAAGCCCAACACTAATATAATTATCCATTAAGTACATGTATTTTCTACATGGATACCAAGTTTCAAGTCAATCGGATGCATGGTTCAGTAGTTATAACGGAACATACGTCAAAACCATTGTAGATTTATATATTAGTTTAGATTTAATGAAAAATTGGAAATGTCACCGTCGAAATTAGTGAATCATCAGTATGAGAGGCTGCAAATTCTTCTGTTTATCTCATGCAAAATAATATTAAGCTTAAACACCGTAATAACATTTTCTCCAGTGTTTTTGAAAACGTTTTTTTAGTGGCTACCCACTCGACGAAATAATTTTGCATATAGTTTCTTGGATATGGTATTGTTAAATAAAATAAATTAAATTATGTAATAAAGTACATCTATACTCTATACTAATATTATAAAGAGGAAAGATTTGTTTGTTTGTTTGTTTCGAATAGGCTCCGAAACTACTGGACCGATTTGAAAAATTATTTTTCCATTAGAAGCCGACATTGTCCCTGATGAACATAGGCTACTTTTTTAAATTTTTTTTTTGGTTTCATGTGTTTTTTAATGTTTCCGAAGCGAAGCGAGGGCGGGTCGCTAGTATATACATAAAGTTAATATAAATCTTTAGTTAATATCAAATATCGATCATTAAGGCTATATTATTACAATAATTAGCTATTAACAGATGAATTTTTTAAGGCCAACATCTAAAGATCAAGAGTGATCACCTAAAAGAAATATAAATGTTAAAATCAAATTGACAATGTCCGGCACGTTATAGGAAATGTTATTTCCGGGTTTGACAAATCCAGTCGACGATTAGCCCGAAATGGCTAGACGACAAATCTTAGTATATTAAATTGTGTACATTACACTAGAAGGTACGTTCAGAAAGTACCGTAAGAAAAAAAATATACTAACCGAAATGTTACGTATATGGTAACCAAAATTAACATAATCAAAATGCTTAAAATTTTTATTCAGAATAACAAATTCAAAATGTCTATTTACTCATTAACCGTTGGCGTATTTTCAACTATGCGATATTCGAATTTGCGTGATGGCAACACCGAATAAAATAGTTGTAGGTTTTTGTTAAGCGGACGCAAAATACATTTTTAGGTCGCTGCCCCTAAAATGATTACTGAACCCAATAGGGCTGCTGCCATACACTTCGTGAGATATGATTTTTAGGATATGATTACAAGTTGTGAATTTGACGTGACCCTTTTCTACCTATATACTAGTAGCCTCAAAGGGCTATTTTGGCTTCGCATTGACTGGAGGATGAGCTCACGGGTCCAGCCTGACATAATTTGCTAGCCCTGACAAGAGCAGTTGTTTTACAGAATCTACCACCGGATCGGAATCGCAACCCACAGACCATTATCGTCCGGCCTATCCTGTGATGTACCGTCAGTACTTCCGCCTCTTAGCCTGAAAGACGGGCAATCCTGTAGAATTATAACTTCGAAATATCTATGGGCTTCGAAGATCGGCTGAGGTATATATGACAATAATGGGAGCATCAAACAGTTTGACAGGCCGATAATACAGCCTACACCAGGATGCTAAGATAATTAAATTTGTGAAAGGTGATTAGACTAATATTGTTTTTCAATGTCAAGAGTAGGTACATCCCCCACCACGCGAGTCTGACCCCTCCCACAAGCAGACTAAAGGACGAAGGTCTACAGGATAAGTGAGTCGACTATTATCAAAGCCGGCAATGTGACTTGTGGACAATGATTGGTAAATCAGAAAAACGAATTATTGACTTTGTATTCCATTGGCAGTCACAAAACTCTTCTGAACGACATCTTAGATAAATAACAGGTTAAGTATTAACCTTTATTTAATGCAGGTTTTAAACCGTATTCTTTGAAGGAGACGATTCAAATCAATCTGTATTGACATATCAATAACATTTTTTTGTCGAAATGCACAGATTGCCACCTTTGATAATAGACGACTCAAGTGTAACATAAACTTTATGAAAATATAATACTACAGGTTTGATTAGTCGAAGCATACATAAATGAAGTTTTTGTGAATCGGTTTAAAAATATCTATATTCATTTTTATGTTTTGGAGGCAAAGGTTGATTGATTGAAGGTCAATCGCATATTAAATTTCCAAATTTATCAAATTATGTTATACGAAGCGTGATTGATTCTAATTAAGATTGTGACGAATAGGTGTGTCGGCACATCACCAATATATATATAGCTAATATGCTCAAAGCGTTAATACTTCGGAATCTATATATTAATAAGTGAAGCAAAAACTTTGTATCCCTTTTTACGAAAACTGCGCGGTCGGAAGAGTATAAAATTTTCCACACTTATAGAGAATATAGAGAAGAAGTGCACAATGCTAATATATTTTTTTAAATAATGCTTAAAAGATACATTAAATCAATTTAGAATTACACACACTATCATGTATTTGACGCACCCACGCATGCATACTATTTATTATTGTCAAACTTTTGTTCTTGACGTCTGTGGTCAAATTGAGAATGGTTTAATTATTGTTTGTCTTTATTAATATTTTTCTATAGTGTAGTCTTGGCGAAATTTGTGATTATAGAAGTTTAATAGTCTTTGAAAATACAATCATAATAGTGTACAAACTTACAATTTCAATTAATTATAGTCGAATTTCGACTACTGCGGGACCCCTAGTTATTACTAACTACACGTGTCCCGCGGTTTCGGTGGCCTTAATTTTTTTTTTAAATTAAGAAGCACGTTATTTTCCCGGGATAATGAGCTGCGAATCAACTATCTGTATCTAATACTGTCTAGTACTGTTTTGCTGGAATAGCCACGTAAGCTACCAGCAAATAAATAGGGATAAAAACACTGTTATTTGGCGTTCATGTACATAAAAAATATCGCATGAGTTGTTTGTTTATCGAGGCTTTTTTTTATTGCTCTTGTAGGCAGACATACGGCCCACCTGATGGTGAATGGTTACCGTCGCCCATGGACTTCACCAATGCCAGAGACAGAGCCAAGCCGCTGCCTACCGTAAAGGACTATAAGCTTATGCGCGATATTTCATCTAGGCAAATCAGGTCAACAAAATGGACGTCTATACTTAATATTATAAAGCGGAAGAGTTTGTTTGTTTGAACACGCTAATCTCAGGAACTACTGGTCCGATTTGAAAAATTCTTTCAGTGTTAGATAGCCCATTTATCGAGGAAGGCTATAGGCTAACATCACGCTAAGGCCAATACAAGCGGAGCACCAATAAAGAATGTTTAAAAATAGGGTTTTAAATAGCTCCTTAACATTCTATAATTCAAAAATCTTTTGGGTAAAATTTAGCGTTATGTCAAAGTTACTATTCCACGCGGACGGGGTCGCGGGTAAAAGCTAGTTTACAAATATTTGTGTTGATGAAATCGAAGCCACAATATTGTTACGTGTTCGGCCTCAAATGGCGACCTTGTTATTGAATGACTTATTAGTCGCTACTTAACCAGCAGTGCGTTTGATATTAAAGTTTGACCGACCCGGTGGCTCAGTAATGTACGCTAACTGCTCATCCGAGGGTCCTGAGTTCGATGAATATTTAAAAAAAATCTAATATAAAAAAAATAATCTAATATTTAAAAAAAAAGACATGCCCGCTGAGTTTCTTGCCAATTTTTCTCAGGACGGAGGCTAGTTCTTGTGAATTGGCGGTAGTTCTTTTGACGTTCAACAAGTATGTACTTTCATTTATGTTGAATAATTTTTTTTTAATTTGATTTGATTTGATTCCCACATTGGAAAAAAAACAATATAACGAATAGATTGGTTTGCTCTTTATATATATATGTGTATAAATTGTATAAGTAATCCTAATTCGGTTTCGGTTTTGTTTAGGATTATATTAATTTATATAATTCGTTCACTGCTACCAGACATGATCATAAGCTTGTTTACTACACGAAATGAGTGGATAAGCTTAAAGCCCACTTGTTACTAAGTCACCGTTTTTTTTTCTATCTAAAAATCATATCGAGCAAGATCGAGGGACTGCTGATTAATAGCCTTTGCAGCAGGCACTTGGAGGAAAAATAATACGTAAAGATATAAAATGTATGTAATGATATTTATGTGTTAGATTTTTTAAGTTACTAACATAGATTATAAGTAATTCTGACTAACAAAATGTTATGGTTTTAAAAAAAAACTGAAATAAAGTATAAATAAAATAAAATAAATAAAATATTCTGCTGACCCTTGAGGTGTCATACTAGATTTACCGAAAGAGTTGATGAGGTCACGGGGCTCTGACTTGGTGACGTTGCTAACACTAGCAAGAGCAGTTTTTTCCCTACCTATTCGTTGGTACTCTAAGAGGCTATTCCAATTATGCCCACACGGGTAGGAGAACTCATGGGCTCAATCTGAGAGAATTTGCTGACACTAGCCCTAGCAAGAGCAGTGCTTCGCTGAATCGACCACCGGATCGGAGGCGGTGCGACGTATTGTGAATCGCGCCTTGATACATCAAGTCGAATTATTTATGTAAATGATACAAAAACTACACACGTGTAGGTATAAAAATAGATATAGGTAATGTAAATTCGCTCTTAGCTTCTTATGAGGAGATATATGAAGCGATTTCAATAGATTTGATTATGTCAGTCAAAACGTTCGAATAATCAAATTTTTTAAAACAATTACGAAGATTGAATAGCAAAGACAAACGGTCAGTCTGTTCTAAATATTCTAACAGATATATGAATCTAAATTAATTTCGTGCAAACATTTAGAATCGCATTTATATTCATGTAATTCAAACAACAGGAACTAATCTATACTAATATTATATCTATACTAATATTACCTATACTTATTATAAAAGGGAAATATTTGTTTGTTTGTTTGTTTGTATTGAATAGGCTCCGAAACTACTGAACCGATTTGAAAAATTCTTTTAATTGTTTGGAAGCTATTATCTTTTTTTAAAAAAATTAGGGATCCTTACTAAAACCCCAATAATGTAACCCAAGGTGTAAAAAAATTATCTAAAATATTCTTTACATCGCTTGCCCTGCGAAAACTATTGATGATAGAATAAAATAATGTACTACGACTTTGTAGAACACATTATTATATACAAAAAGTGTCGCGACAGCATATTTCTAACTATTATAGTAATGCCGCAATATGTGTTCTTTTATTTAAAAAAAAAAGCAACGTCTAAAATCGTTGAAATTTTTTTTAAAGACCCGTGGCCCGCTTGTCTGCTATAATTAATTATAACCTATCTATTTTTTATTTCGGTAAAGTTAAAAAATGTAAGGTATGTTTCGGTAAAGTTAAAGTATCGGGACCGAACGAATAATGTGTAAAATAAATAATAATGTAGAACGCAATTATATTTTATTGTAATCAAATACTTAAATTCTAAAGATATTTAATTACGTTCGCGATGACTTACCGAATTGACAAAAAACTAATTCCGTACATAAACTGAAGCACAATAAAGCACAGAGTATACGCATATTCACTTTTTTTATTTTTATTTTTTTTATTTAAAACTAAAACATGCACCACACTCAAGATTACGTTTTCAACTGAATCGAGAAAAAAGAACCTATTGCCTTTTTTGTAGATTCGTTTTTTTTTTTTTTTTTTCTATCAAACTGTAGACGCGGTGATCCCGAGCTCTTGTGTCGGTCAATCTTGACCGCCCATTGATATAAGTTGGCCGTCGAGGTGAACGCGTACGTCATTGCTGTATGTATAAATGTACCTACAAGCAGTGTTTTATTAAAACCCGATAATAAGACCCGTTGAGAGTAGGGTCTTGCAAATGAATCACTGTACGTGGTTATTCAAACGGGAATTGTGATGTAATTATATTTTGCGATCGGATTTTTTTTGTCTGTGTTTCGTAAGGTTATGTAATATATTACTAGCGATCAGCTATCTATAATCCACGTAGTGTTTACATATTGAAAGAATCACGAAATTGACCGGCAACATATAATGAAGGTTATCAAGAATAAACATTCATTGAAATTAATCTTTATCCAACACATTTAGAGAAAAGCGAAAATAACACAACTTATTATTCTAATCAGTACAAAAAACAAATCGAAATTGATAAATAAATATCATATATACATGTAAAGAAAGTGTAATTTCATTGCGCGCGAATTTTGGCGCGATCGCGCCCTTGGAAACGGAGTTTGAATTTAATGTGAACTGTTAGGAAAGCAGCTGTTACGGATATGATTAAAGTAAGCGGTTGAATGAAGTAAACGGTTTCGAGAAATTGATTTCTGTTTAGAATTGAGGGACTAATCTATATATATAAAAATGAATTGCTGTTCGTTAGTCTCGTTAAAACTCGAGTCGCTAAAACGGCTGGACCGATTTGGCTAATAATATAAATCTTGAATTATTTGCGGAAGTCCAGAGAAGGTTTAAAAAGTAGATAAATATGAAAATGCTCGGAAATACATAAAAATAACAAATTTTGTTTTTCCTTTGATATGTCCCCCGTCGAACGAATTCCTTTTGTTTGTTTTAAGTTTATTTTATACAAAAGCACAGGTCTTTTATTTATCGATTGAGGCACTACAAAGTCTGCCGGGTCAGCTAGTTCACAATAAAATAAGATTTTAAATCGTCGTTTCTTTCTTTTAACAGGCGCTTAGTTTGTTTGTTTAACAAGTTCTTCAATGTGGAATCGCATTTAAAGGAATGAAATAATTAAAACTAAAATTATAAACTAACTAGCCGTAATCGCCCGCTTCGCTAGGCATTTAAAATTAACATTATTATTTATTGTCATTATTATTAGGGAGTCCAACACTCATATAAATATTAAGTACATGTATTTTCTACATGGATACCAAGTTTCAAGTCAATCGGATGCATGGTTCAGTAGTTATAACGGAACATCCGTAAAAACCGCTATAGATTTATATATTAGTATAGATGGATCTTAGGATGGCTGTGTCAGCACGCAATAAATAGCACCAGATGTTTGACATATACCTGAACTGACTTAATAGAGGAGAATGACTACCAATTGACTTGAAAAATTTGTCGGTAGAATGTCGCTAAAATGACGAATAATCCAAGTATCGTGTTTATTATAATGGATATACCCATAATTGCTCGCGTCACCGTCACAAAAATCCCTCAAACACAGCCCACTGAGTTTCTCGCCGGATCTTCTCAGTGAGTCGTGTTTCCGGTCCGATGGTAGATTCTGCGAAGCACGGGTTTTGCTAGGGTCAGTGTTAGTAACGTCCCAGGTTAGAGTCCCGTGAGCTCACCTACTCGTACGGTGAATCCAGCATGACCCCTCGAGGTTACTATAATAGGTAGGAAATTTTTTGACAAAAGTGCCCTATCACAGTATAAATCTACAGTGGTTTTTACGGATGTTCCGTTATAACTACTGAACCGTGCATCCGATTGACTTGAAACTTGGTATCCATGTAGAAAATACATGTACTTAATGGATAGGCTAATATTTTTATGAGTATTGGACTCCCTACACCAGTTGCGGGGGCGTTAATGATGAGAATCTTTGTGGGGGTGAGAAATAATAATGTTAATTTTAAATGGCCAGCGAAGCGGACGGGTACAATTAGTTTTTTATGTTATCATAAATATGAAATTTTCGTTTAATTTAGTTTATAATAATCGATTCGTAATCTGCAGAATCCGTCGGTTCTTCACCGCGAGTCTGGTTTATTTCCGGAGATAACTCATCTAATAATTCCTATCATGATTTGCCGATACGTAAATATATGCATTAGCGGCTCGCTTCGCTCGGGTCTTTAACAAAAATTTCAACGATATGTGACGTTGTTTTTTTTAAATAAAAGAACAGTTATTGCGGCATAGCTATAATAGTTGGACATATGCTGTCGCGACACTTTTTGTAAATAATAATATGTTCTACAAAGTCATAGTACATTATTTTATTCTATCATCAATAGTTTTCGCAGCGCACGCGATGTAAAGAATATTTTAAGTATTTTTTTTACACTTTGGTTACTTTATTGGAGTTTTAGTATGGACCCCTAATTTTTTTCAAAAAAATTTATAGCCTATGTCACTCGGGAATAGTGTACCTTCCAAACAGTGAAAGAATTTTTCAAATCGGTTCAGTAGTTTAGGAGCCTATTCAATACAAACAAACAAATCTTTCCTCTTTATAATATTATTAAGTATAGAAAAACCATACAAAACGCATTTCCAAGTGGTTTTTCTTTTACCCTACATATTCGCTCTAGATTAAGGGGCTATTTCAGCTACGCGCGGACGGGTGGGTGAGCTTACGGGCTCAACCTGAGAGAATTTGCTAACACTGGCCCTAGCAAGAGCAGTGCTTCGCAGAATCTACCGCCAGATCGGAATCGTGACCAACTCCGGATCCGGCGAGAAACACAGTGGGCTGTGTCTATGGATTATTCCAAGTGGTCCTACCACCTTACTGGTGCCAGAACCTCTTGTGAGTTCGCGCGGGTAGGTTTTTTTTTTTTTTTTTTTTATTGCTTAGATGTGAGGACGATCTCACAGCCCACCTGATGTTAAGTGGTTACTGGAGCCCATAGACATCTACAACGTAAATGCGCCACACACCTTGAGATATAGTTCTAAGGTCTCAGTATAGTCACAACGGCTGCCCCACCCTTCAAACCGAAACGCATTACTGCTTCACGGCAGAAATAGGCGGGGCGGTGGTACCTACCCGTGCGGACTCATAAGAGGTCCTACCACCAGTAAAAGTACCACCACTCTGCCTATTTCTGCCGTGAAGCAGTAATGCGTTTCGGTTTGAAGGGTGGGGCAGCCGTTGTAATTATACTTGAGACTTATATCTCAAGGTGGGTGGTGCATTTACGTCGTAGATGTCTATGGGCTCCAATAACTACCAGGTGGGCTCGTCCACCCATCTAAGCAATAAAAAAAAAGGTGCGTGTACTTATGTACGCGCGTAAGATGTTATACTTTATTTTTATTAAATTTATTTCTTTTTTTTTTTAATCAATTTGAAAAATAATCGATTAAACAACATCCTCAAACACGCCTATTGGACATCCCTTTTCTTGATTATGTAGAAAGTTCACCTGCGGCTATATTCAGACTCGCCAAGTTACGTCGGTCGTATTGTAATGAGCGATTTAGTGGGCAACTTCATTTCTGTTAATTTTGTGTCACGGTGCGCGCGCATCGTAAAATTTCACTCTCATCAATTTCTCATAACGCGCCTAAAGAATTACAACTTCAAAAAGAGAATCAAAGTCCCTCCTTAGAGACCCAGAAAGAAAATTTAACTAACATCAAAACTTTTTAATTGCGTAAGCGTATAAATAAAAACGAAGGGGAAATACTGCTGCTTTAGCTAAATTATTTATCGTACAAAACGTCGAGAGGTAGCGAAACCAGTTTAACCAGTCAAAATAACATCTTTTGTAATGTGTTACGTGCGCGTCCGTGAACTTCTTGAAGTGGATTTGCGGTTTTTTTAGCGTCTAACGCTTATAACGAACGCAAATAACATATCGGTGTTATGAATGCGATGTACCTAGAATCACCAGATCTGATGAGTTTGTCAAAGAGAACTTAAACGTGTCACCGGTGGAAGGGGCTTTATGGGCATTTTTAAATAGAGTTGTCGAAGGTAGAAAAGAGTATCTAACAGTGAATGAGCAATACTGGAGCGCATTCAAACTGATGTGTGCCGTTGAGGATTCTTAAAACCTCGTTTGAGAAAAGACACGTCAGAGCTCTCAGCCGTGATAGTCTATTCGTGGCGGAGGTGGAGAGAAATACATAATAATATATATAGAGAAAGAGTAAACTTAATTGCGCTCCAAAACTTATCCAATATTGAAAAACGGTCAAAAGACTGCATGTCGACACACAATAATTTTATAACGGGTCGGAGAAGTGCCGTGATACAATATCAAAGACGGTAATTTGTGGTCAAGTATTTAAAATATAACATTGAAATCATAGATTGGAACATCAGCGAAAATTAAATAAATTAAGACGCTTTCATTGATCTTGGGAAACACATACGGATGCTTAGATCAATCAGAGTTACACTGTAACATGACTAAGTAACCTTCTTACCTTTTTTCTTCTCTGACTTCCTTTTCCCTCCAATCCGCGTCTTCTTCACGATAACTCTGTATTTATTATTCGTCGTGTCATATACTTGATCCGGAGCATAGTTCTGACCGTAAATTTGGACTCCGCTTACGTTGTGGATACTCCCGCTTTTGTAATTCAGGTAATGGCTGTGATGCGAGCCTCCCGGGTACACGTATTGGTAGCAAGGCCTAGAGGAAACCCCGTGGTCGTGCCATTTCTTGCCGTAATACGCACACGGCGAATAGCTCTGCTCGTAGCCGTGGTGGTGAGCGTAGCCGGTGTTGTAGCCATGGCTGTGGGCGGGCTGGCTGTATCCGTGCTGGTCATGCCCGAATAAACTCTGGAAAAGAGCGTTCAGCGCCTCGTAATACTCCGGTGGCTGCGTAGGACTCGGAGGCTTGTAGAGAAAAGGGGTCTTAAGACATTTGTTGTTGTTCTGCGCTAGTATTACTAATACAGGGAAGCTTTGTATCAAACCGCATATGGTGCTCTCCTGAATCGTCATTTTTACCAGAATCCAATGGTCCGGCCAACGGTAGCAGCGATCCAAACAACAATTGAAACTAAATCCAAATGTGAAAGTGTAATCGTTTTAGTAAAATCAGGTTATCTATAAAATCGGTAATTATTTATTCTTTTGATAGATCACGCGAAATTATGTTGTGTTGGGTAATGTTTTTTTGGATTTTCTGTGGAAGTGCGATTTTGTAATAAAAATAATTGGATTGTAACGCAATACGTTGTTGGATTAACCCAAATTTTCGTCGTTATTAATAATGCATACATCCTGTTTTACCAGAAATAGGTTAGACTAAAACTCGACGATCAATTGAGAATGTGATTCTTTAAATCATAAAACAGTAATTCCTTTTTAGTTCGGTCAACGATTGAAATTCTTCCATAGTTATAGTCGATTCAAGGTTTAAATTAATATCCTGTTTGAAACTTTAGGAAACCGATTTAGCTCCTTGTTTAGTAATTAATATTGCTGTAATCCATACAGTTAAAGTTTTCTATTGTATTAAAACTATTCAACAGTCTAAATTTAAAAAAGAATTATAATATAATCTGTGGACAATAAGTCAAGAAAACGGCACAGAACTTTTTGGTCTTTCCCTAATTAGATTTAAATAAAATAGCATTTGTTTATTCTTCCCGGTTTTCTTTTGGTGGCTTTTATATGATATTTTTTTTAAATGTATTTCTTTAATAAACTGGTGGTAGGACCTCTTGTGAGTCCGCGCGGATAGGTACCACCGCCTTACCTATTTCTGCCGTGAAGCAATAATGCGTTTCGGTCTGAAGGGTAGGGCAGCCATTGTAACTAGGTATACTGAGATCTTAGAACTTATATCTCAAGGTGGGTGGCGCATTTACGTTGTAGATGTCTATGGGCTCCAGTAACCACTTAACACCAGGTGGAATGTGAGCTCGTCCACCCATCTAAGCAATAAAAAAATATAAAAGAGAATAGCTAAAATTAGTATACGTTGCGATTTGCTTTCAAAATAATAAGCTAGTACAAAATACTGAGCGACAACTAATTATATGCACCTCACTGCGCACGTGTAAAGGTCTGCCTTCAAGACCGGAACAACGGTTTTCCCGTAAAACCGGAATGCGATAACAGGATGTTGGATTAATCTCTCAAAATACGAAACGTATCTCGGCCGCATTCTCTAGAGATGACAACCAATACAGATTTGACAAGTGCACGAAACAAATGAAGGTTACATACAAAAAAAAAAATTATATAAAAACTTTTTTTAATAATTTAATAAGAATGCGCCTTTCGCTGTATCTGTGACGTGCCTGGCATTGACCTAATTTTTGATTTTGCTAAATTAATTTTAATTTTATTTTCAGATGCCCACTTACTTATTGTCTTGTGTTTATTTATTTACTTTCAAATCGACCTTCAGCTTTATCATTGAATGCTAATTTTTACTGGTGGTAGGACCTCATGTGAGTTCGCATAGGTACCAACACCGCGCCTATTCCTGCCGTGAACCAGTGCGTTTCGGCTTGAAGGGTGGGGCAGCCGTTGTAACTATACAGAGACCTTACAACTTATATCTCAAGGTGGGTGGCGCATTTACGTTATAATGTCTATGGGCTCCAGTAACCACTTAACACCAGGTGGCCTGTAAGCTCGTCCACCTTACTAAGCAATAAAAAAAAATCGGTTGATTTTGATATTAAAAATAAAATCTATATATTAATACGTGAAGCAAAAACTTTGTATCCCTTTTTACGAAAATTGCGCGGACGGAGGAGTATGAAATTTTCCACACTTATAGAGAATATAGAGAAGAAGTGTACAATGCTAATATTTTATTTAAATAATGCATAAAAGATACATTAAATCAATAAAGAAAACATTACACACACTACATAATATGTATTTGACACACACACGCATGCATACTATTTATTGTCAAACTTTTGTTCTTGGCGTATGTTGTCAAATTGAGAATAGATTAAATATTGTTTGCCTTTGTTAATATTTTTATAGTATAGTCTTGGCGATATTTGTGATTATAAAAGTATAAAATACAATCATAATAGTGTACAAACTTACAATTCCAATTAATTATAGTCGAATTTCGACTATTGCGGGACCTCTAGTAGAATTAACGTTATTAAAACTATTTTTACGGTTTAAATTAATCACGTGTCTATTGCCGTGTTTATTGTCTTTATATTATTTCCAAAGTTACGAACACTTTAAGGTTTTCGTGGTGACGAACTTGACATTAGCGTTCAATAAACACCATGCATGAATCATAAAAGAAAATCGTTTATATTAAAATTTTACGCAATTTGTGGAGTTGTGTTAACGCAATAGTCACGTCCTTGGCATTATCGATGACCATACAAACGTGTGCTATTCAAACAGCCAGTGGATTTGGATCGAGAATGGCTTATAAGTAACAACACGTTATAACAAAATGTATTGACAGCGAAAGTTCTAGAACAATCATTTTAAAAATTTCCTTCGGTGCCTTTAAGCTTCACAGTGTTCGTATGAAGATTTTTTTTTTATTGCTTAGATTTATGGACGAGCTCACAGCCCACCTGGTGGTAAGTGGTTACCGGAGGCCATAGACATCTACAACGTGAATGCGCCACCTACTTTGAGATATAAGTTCCAAGGTCTCAAGTATAGTTACAACGGCTGCCCCATCCTTCAAACCGAAACGCTTAACTGCTTCACGGCAGAAATAGGCGGGGTGGTGCTACCTACCCTCGCGGACTCACAAGAGGTCCTACCACCAGTAATTATGCAAATTATAATTTGCGGGTTTGATTTTTTATTACAACAATGCATTTACACTACAACAACGTAACAACGCATTATAACAAAATGTATTGATGCGAAATTTCTAGAAAATTCATTTTAAAAATTTCCTTCAGTGCTATCTCATATTAAGTTAATGTGAACTTGTACTAAATAACATGACGTGAAATTAAAACATTAATCTTTTTTGAGTTAGCGGACGGAAATGACGATGGGTTCAGGCTAGGGGTCATGGAGAAAGATAGTGGGGGCCTTTGGCGTAAGAAAGGACCAAATTTAAATTAACGCTAACTATACTAGTATCAACAAATAAAAATTTACCGGTCACTAAAATAATTAAAATGTAAATAGGAACATAAAAAAAACGCAATAACCTTTTTTTATTTGCTTAATTTTTTTATTTTAATCAAATTAATAGGCAAAAGTCTTAAAATTATTGTATTACGTTCTATTTCATATGGGTCAAACTAAAAAAAACGGGTTAAAATATTTGCGATGTAGCGGAGAACTTTGCGAACTTTTTTTTAACTTTTTTTTTCATTATTAAATTGCCTATAATGTTTTTTCTCTGATATCACTGCCCTGCGTTGCAAATGTGAGGCTTTATGTCTCACGACACAATATGTATACCTATGTATGTATACATTTTAGCGTCTAAACTTTTTTATAGTCGTACAAAATCTATTCCCGCTACACTATTCTGGATCATGCGATAACGCTTTTGATCAAACGCGATTTAAGTGTTGCCACGAATAATTCTATTTAAGGTAAATACGCCGCATATTTGTTGCATGCGCCACATTTCCGAGATCCGCTTTAGTTTCTAAGATACAACGAATCAAATCAACAATGAATTTAGTTTTTATTCGAAATATACGTGCTTAGGCATCTCGATTCGCAAGGTTAAGCGCGTAATAAAGAATTTTATAACGACTGGACGTAATTTCGGATTTATTGCGAGCCAGCGCGAGCAGCTAAAACTGTCCGGTTTGATTCTGCCGGAAACCAAGAATGTTGACAGCTCAGTGAACTCTTAATACCAACTGAGGTAACTTGGACTGTTAGTATCATGTTAACTGTAAAAATAAATAATATAGCAACCGATCATAAAGTTATTGGAGTTTACTCCTTTAGAATCGATTTACATATATAGGCCCGGGGTATGAAAATTATGGGGACCAAAATCGTACTAGCATGTCACACGAAATGCGTTATGCGCCTGATTGCGCATGTCACACGAAATGCGTATCGCAGGTGACGCCGGGCTGCTGCGCCGGCAGTCCGCCACAAAGCCTCGTACTGATCGCGCGTTTCTCTCATTATTGTATTTTCATATATTTGTTAGTCGTTTGTTTTGTGTCTCGTTAATTTGTTAATAATCTGTAGTGTATCGTGTTGTCGTAATATAGAACTATTTCTCGTATTGTTTCGTTTAATTTTTTATATCCAGTAAACTCCAGTCGTGCGTCGGAGCGGACACACACACTTTTTTTTTTTTTGATGGCTCTGATATTGTAAAAATCATCGTGACAATGCATACCACATTTAGTGTCCTTTTATGATTGGTGACCCGGAGGCCTTTCCAGTTCCACCAGGACAGGTGGGCGAGCAAAGGCTCAGCCAGGTGGGGTGGAATTAGCTAACAGCTGCCCGAGCGCCTCCGAAGGAGACCTAACAGCTCGAGAGCATCTGCTTCGCGGCTGTCTACTACCGGATCAGAATCGCGACCCGCTGAGATGATCCGGCGAGAAACTCAGCGGGCTGATGCATGGGTTAAGTTGCACGTCGAACTCTTTATCGAGTTCGACGAGTACGGTTACCGGGATCTCTAAGCCGGCTCCTAGTGTTAGAGCTGAAGGCGTCTAATGCAAGGGCTATTGGATCTAATGGATTCGTAAGGACGTGCTGCATTTAGTTCTGAACGCATTGGTTGAAAAGTACAATATCGTAACCTTTAGAATTGATGTGGCTTAACTAAAAAATTTAAGAAAATGAGTTTTATACTTTGAGCGACTTATAAACATATATTCTATCTATTTTAAAACTATTAAAAAAAAATTAAAGATGAAATTTAAATTTTAGGTAGAAAAGGACAAAGTAAACTTTCCATTTCTTTTAAATCAAGGGTTTACCTTTACGCATAGCTTTAAGGTTTTAAGGCTTAAAGTATTAAAATCAAAACGGAAAAATTACATTTTTTCAATGACATTTTTTGGCGCTTTCCAAAAAAACAAGAATTTAGGATTTTAGCCATTTCAATTCTCAACGTGCGGTATGATAACCTCAAAAATGCGTTAGGACTCCCAAAAACAAATACTTATCACGACGATGTAACGTGTCTGATTGAACGAGGAAACCTTGATAAGTTTAGGTCGCTCTGCCCTTTATGTCATTATGAATACAAATGAATTAGTCATTTGATATGAAGGGATATCCTTCAGCGCCTTGCTTAGTTTAAGTTCATTCACCTCGACGTTAATGTGAACAATCTAGAAAATATTTTAGGTATAACTAAGTGGTCGCATTCCCCAGTAGCGAATGAAGAGATAATAATTATAAATTAAAAACACTTTTACAATTATTTTCGTGTTTCCTATTTTCATTATATTAATGTGAACAATCTAGAAAATATTTTAGGTATAACTAGCTGGCTGCGTACCTCAGTAGCGAATGAAGAGATAATAATTATAAATTAAAAACACTTTTACAGTTATTTTCGTGTTTCCTATTTTCATTATATTAATGTGAACAATCTAGAAAATATTTTAGGTATAACTAGCTGGCCGCGTACCTCAGTAGCGAATGAAGAGATAATAATAATAAATTAAAAATACTTTTACAGTTATTCTCGTGTTTCCTATTTTCATTATATTAATGTGAACAATCTAGAAAATATTTTAGGTATAACTAGCTGGCCGCGTACCTCAGTAGCGAATGAAGAGATAATAATAATAAATTAAAAACACTTTTACAATTATTCTCGTGTTTCCTATTTTCATTATATTATTGCAGATGTTTAGAATGCTTTACTTTTTTTGTGGCTACGTATAACTAAGACTGTTGTTCGTCAACAGTGAACTTGACGACTAAGGTCTACTTAACACGTTAACAGTCCCTATACAAGCGTTCCGAAACACGCCATATGTCCAAGTGTGATTATATATTTTTTGGCCATTATGAGATGTCCACCTATCTGCTGATGCATTAAAAGTAATAAAATATGGTCGTTGACCCCGGATATACCCGTGTACAGCGGGCGGTACACGGACTTATGATTTAAATTACCGGGTATCTTTAACGTGTACCACAGGCTCATGAGTGTTCCAGTAGACGTATGTATGGTTAGTTTATTACCATATCGATGGTACACTTCCGCGGCAGACTACTTTTCCGCTAATACATACCCTCAAACACATAAATATATCATGAAGATCTATAAACTATGGTCTGCAGAACACTTGGGGATACCAAATTTACAATGGTCAAAATGTGCAAGTTTTTGGTTTGGATACCTCCGGAAGTATAGTAGTAACATTGGCAGAAGGTTTACTTGATGAAGGTCGCTGCATGATAACTGACAACTACTACACGAGCGACCCTTTGACAGAATTTATGCTTTCTCGCAATACAGACCTCTGTGGCACAATCACTAAAAAGAGAAAAGGTTTACCGAAAGAGAGAAGGAGAGAAAAGCATTCTAGCAGCACATGAAACGTTTAAGTTCAAGTTACGCCGCTGAGAATGACACATTTTTTGGAGTTTTTGGGCAAGAAAGAATCTCGATTCATCCGAAGACGATGCGTGGGATGCTGCCAAAACCTTCTTGATGAAGGTCGACTTGCTCCATATGCACAGGCCAAAGCCAAAAGGGTATCAACGCAATGTAAAATTTGCAAAAAAAGCATATTGCCTTGTTTGTTTTTCTAAACTTTTAGTTCACCTATTAAAATTTGTATCTTTTTTTCTAAGTTTTTTTATGTCGCGTTGCTATACTAAGAATTTAAAAAAAATATGACATGTTTTCGACTTTTTCCATTTATTAGATCCTTGGCCACAAGTCCACAAAGAAAACACTAACTAATTTGACAAGTCCGTGGATCTAGGCCCCGTAGAGAAACACATCGGCTCGTGTACCTCATAGGGTACACGAACTCGGCGGAACCGCTCACCGTGTACCACATAGATAACACCGGACTGTTAACGTGTTAAGTATATACATATATAAAAAAGTTCTCGGCTTTCAAGTCAATTGTAAAATTTATTTTAATTATGTCTTTCATTCGCGAAAAACGGAGTAAATATTGTGAATTGATCGCTCAGGGGGAATGGATTATTGTGTTTTGTTATTATGAGTCATATATCTCTTATAATCGATACTAAATTGAATGCCCGAACTTATCTCGTCTTTCCCTAATTAGATTTAAATAAAATAGCATTTGTTTATTCTTCCCGGTTTTCTTTTGGTGGCTTTTATATGATATTTTTTTTAAATGTATTTCTTTAATAAACTGGTGGTAGGACCTCTTGTGAGTCCGCGCGGGTAGGTACCACCGCCTTACCTATTTCTGCCGTGAAGCAATAATGCGTTTCGGTCTGAAGGGTAGGGCAGCCATTGTAACTATACTGAGATCTTAGAACTTATATCTCAAGGTGGGTGGCGGCATTTACGTTGTAGATGTCTATGGGCTCCAGTAACCACTTAACACCACCCATCTAAGCAATAAAAAAATAAAAAAGAGAATAGCTAAAATTAGAATACGTTGTGATTTACTTTCAAAATAATAAGCTAGTACAAAATATTGAGCGACAACTAATAATTATATGCACCTCACTGCGCACGTGTAAAGGTCTGCCTTCAAGACCGGAACAACGGTTTTCCCGTAAAACCGGAATGCGATAACAGGATGTTGGATTAATCTCTCAAATTACGAAACGTATCTCGGCCGCATTCTCTAGAGATGACAACCAATACAGATTTGACAAGTGCATGAAACAAATAAATAAATATTTACTAACAATCACGCCACGTTAACTGGTCCCGTGATAAGTTCGTAAAGAACTTGTGTTGCAGGTACCAGATAACGGAAATAAATGTAAAATTTTTATTATACACATACATATATTTAATAGACATCCATAACCCTGGAAAAGACATTTATATTTATCATACAAATATCCTCCCTTGGCAGGATTCGAACCCGCGACCCCCTTGTGTAGTGACCATGTCACTTACCCTCTACACCAGACGGCCGTTGGTAAGGTTACGTACCAAAATATTTTTTTGTTATAAAAACTTTTTTTAGTTATTTAATAAGAATACGCCTTTCGCTGTATCTGTGACGTGGCTGGCATTGACCTAATTTTTGATTTTGCTAAATTAATTTTAATTTAATTTTCAGATGCCTACTTACTTATTGTCTTGTGTTTATTTATTTAGTTATTGTCTTTGTTTGCTTTCAAATCGACCTTCAGCTTTATCATTGAATGCTAATTTTTACTGGTGGTAGGACCTAATGTGAGTTCGCATAGGTACCAACACCGCGCCTATTCCTGCCGTGAACCAGTGCGTTTCGGCTTGAAGGGTGGGGCAGCCGTTGTAACTATACAGAGACCTTACAACTTATATCTCAAGGTGGGTGGCGCATTTACGTTATAATGTCTATGGGCTCCAGTAACCACTTAACACCAGGTGGCCTGTAAGCTCGTCCACCCAACTAAGCAATAAAAAAAAATCGGTTGATTTTGATATTAAAAATAAAATCTATATATTAATACGTGAAGCAAAAACTTTGTATCCCTTTTTACGAAAATTGCGCGGACGGAGGAGTATGAAATTTTCCACACTTATAGAGAATATAGAGAAGAAGTGTACAATGCTAATATTTTTTTTAAATAATGCATAAAAGATACATTAAATCAATAAAGAAAACATTACACACACTACATAATATGTATTTGACGCACACACGCATGCATACTGTTTAATGTCAAACTTTTGTTCTTGACGTATGTTGTCAAATTGAGAATAGATTAAATATTGTTTGCCTTTGTTAATATTTTTATAGTATAGTCTTGGCGAAATTTGTGATTATAAAAGTATAAAATACAATCATAATAGTGTACAAACTTACAATTCCAATTAATTATAGTCGAATTTCGACTACTGCGGGACCTCTAGTAGAATTAACGTTATTAAAACTATTTTTACGGTTTAAATTAATCACGTGTCTATTGCCGTGTTTATTGTCTTTATATTATTTCCAAAGTTACGAATACTGTAAGGTTTTCGTGGTGACGAACTTGACATTAACGTTCAATATACACCATGCATGAATCATAAAAGAAAATCGTTTATATTAAAATTTTACGCAATTTGTGGAGTCGTGTTAACGCAATAGTCACGTCCTTGGCATTATCGATGACCATACGAACGTGTGTTGTTCAAACAGCCAGTGAATTTGGATCGAGAATGGCTTATAAGTAACAACACGTTATAACAAAATGTATTGACAGCGAAAAGAACTAGAACTTTCTAGAAAATTCATTTTAAAAATTTCCTTCAGTGCCTTTAAGCTTCACAGTGTTCGTATGAAGATTTTTTTTTATTGCTTAGATTTGTGGACGAGCTCACAGCCCACCTGGTGTTAAGTGGTTACTGGAGACCATAGACATCTACAACGTGAATGCGCCACATACCTTGAGATATAAGTTCCAAGGTCTCAAGTATAGTTACAACGGCTGCCCCATCCTTCAAACCGAAACGCATAACTGCTTCACGGCAGAAATAGGCAGGGTGGTGCTACCTATCCGCGCGGACTCACAAGAGGTCCTACCACCAGTAATTACGTAAGTTATAATTTGCGGGTTTGATTTTTTATTACATTAATGCATTTACATTACAACAACGTAACAACGCATTTTATCAAAATGTACTGAAGCGAAAGTTCTAGAACATTCATTTTAAAAATTTCCTTCAATGCCTATAAGCTATCTCATATTAAGTTAATGTGAACTTGTACTAAATAACCTGACGTGAAATTAAAACATTAATCTTTTTTGAGTTAGCGGACGGAAATGACGATGGGTTCAGGCTAGGGGTCATGGAGAAAGATAGTGGGGGCCTTTGGCGTAAGAAAGGACCAAATTTAAATTAATGCTAACTATATGCTAACTATACTAGTATCAACAAATAAAAAACTTACCGGTCATTAAAATTGTTAAAATGTAAATAGGAACATAAAAAAACGCAATAACCTTTTCTATTTGCCTAATTTTTTTATTTTAATCAAATTAATAGGCAAAGTTTCAAAATTATTGTATTACGTTTCTATTTCATATGGGTCAAACTAAAAAAAACGGGTTAAAATATTTGCGATGTAGCGGAGAACTTTGCGAACTTTTTTTGACCTTTTTTTTCATTATTAAATTGCCTATAATGTTTTTTCTCTGATATCACTGCCCTGCGTTGCAAATCCGAGGCTTCATGTCTCACGACACAATATGTATATGTATGTATACATTTTAGCGTCTAAACTTTTTGGAACGAAGTTCCTTATAGCAGGCTTGGAGGGGATAGGGATTTTGCTGCGCGACCGAACTGAAAAAAATGTGATAGTAAAACCGTAAGAAAAAATCCGTGGAAAAAAGTGCGTGGAATAAAACCGTTAAATAAGACGTGCGCAGGCGCAACAGTCGTATACACAAGCGAGTAGTGTATAATACCTTTCTCTTTCTCCCTCTTTCTCCCTCTTTCTTTTCGTTCTCTCATTTCTTCTCTCTCTATTTTGTAATTATTTCTATTTCTATGTAATTTTATGTTGTCAAACAAAAATAAAGAGACATATTTTGTTATTTTAATTGATAATTTGAATTACGATGTTTTTTTTTTTTACCTAATTTATTATTTCTTAAAATACTGAATTTCCTAAATACTTTCCTGTACTTAAATAAAAACTAATCAGCAAAATTTAAGAGAAAAATCAAGAAAACCAACATAAAATTGAGCACGATTTTTTTTTTTGCAAATTATGTCGATTCTACATTAGCCGAAGGAACTTCGTTCCTACCTGGTGTCCCACGACACCACATTTATAGTTTTTTATAGTCGTACAAAATCTATTCCCGCTACACTATTCTGGATCACGCGATAACGCTGTTGATCAAACGCGATGTAAGTGTTGCCATGAATAATCCTATTTAAGGTAAATACGCCGCATATTTGTTGCATGCGCCACATTTCCGAGATCCGCTTTAGTTTCTAAGATACAACGAATAAAATCAACAATGAATTTAGTTTTTATTCGAAATATACGTGCTTAGGCATCTCGATTCGCAAGGTTAAGCGCGTGATAAAGAATTTTATAACGACTGGACGTAATTCCGGATTTATTGCGAGCTAGCGCCAGCAGCTAAAACTGTCCGGTTTGATTCTGCCGGAATCCAAAAATTATGAAAGCTCAGTGAATTCTTAATATCAACTGAGTTAGCTTGGACTGTTAATATCATGTTAACTGTAAAAACAAGCAGGCAGTGCAGGCAAGCGGCTTGGCTCTGCCTCTGGCATTGCTGAAGTCCATGGGCGACGGTAACCACTCACCATCAGTGGGCCGTATGCTCGTCTGCCTACAAAAGCAATAAAAAAATATAAAAACTAAATAATATTGCGACCGGCGATAAAGTTATTTTTTGATGGCTTTGCTATTGTATCGTGACAATGCATACCACATTTAGTGTCCTTTTATGATTGGTGGTCCGGAGGCCTTTCCAGTTCCACCAGGACAGCTGCCCGAGCGCCTCCGAAGGAGACCTAACAACTCGAGAGCAGCTACTTCGCGGATGGTTTACTACCGGTTCGGAATCGCGACCCGCTGAGAAGATCCGGCGAGAAACTCAGCGGGCTGATGCATGGGTTAGGTTGCACGTCGAACTCTTTGTTGAGCTCGACGAGTACGGTTACCGAGGTCCCTAAGCCGGCTCCTAGTGTTAGAGCTGAAGGCGTCTAATGCAAGGGCTATTGGATCTAATGGATTCGTAAGGACGTGCTGCATTTAGTTTTGAACGCATCCATTGGCACGCAATATCGTACCTTTAGAATTGAAGAGGCCTAGCTAAAAATTTTAAGAAAATGAGTTTTATACTTTAAACGAGTTATAAACATGTATTCTGTCTATTTATATAATTATTCTTTTTAAATTAAAGATAAAATTAAAATTTTAGGCAGAAAAGGACAAAGTACACTTTCCATTTCTTTTAAATCAAGGGTTTACCTTTACGCATAGCTTTAAGGTTTTAAGGCTTAAAGTATTAAAATCAAAACGGAAAAATTACATTTTTTCACGTTTATCAAAAAATAAGAATTTAGGATTTTAGCCATTTCAATTCTCAACGTGCGGTATGATAACCTCAAAAATGCGTTAGGACTCCCAAAAACAAATACTTATCACTACGATGTAGTGTGTTTGATTGAACGAGGAAACCTTGATACGTTTAGGTCGCTCTGCCCTTTATGTTATTATGAATACAAATGAATTAGTCATTTGATATGAAGGGATATCCTTCACCGCCTTGCTTAGTTTAAGTTCATTCACCTTGACGTTAATGTGTACAATCTAGAAAATATTTTAGGTATAGCTAGCTGGCCGCGTACCTCAGTAGCGAATGAAGAGATAATAATAATAAATTAAAAACACTTTTACAGTTATTCTCGTGTTTCCTATTTTCATTATATTATTTCAGATGTTTAGAATGCTTTACTTTTTTCGTGGCTACGTATAACTAAGACTGTTGTTCGTCGACAATGAACTTGACGACTAAGGCTATATATATAAAATAGTTCTCGGCTTTCAAGTCAATTGTAAAATTGATTTTAATTATGTCTTTCACTCGCGAAAAACGGAGTAAATGTTGTGAATTGATCGCTTAAGGGGTGTAGTGTAGTACATATAAGCCATGTAATTTATAATAAGAGAGGAGTATTAAACCAACACTCGGACAAGACAGTTGTTTTCATTCGAACAAGAAACTCCCTTCATGGGGTTTAATACTCCTCTCTTATTACAAATTACATGGCTTATATGTACTACACTACAGGAGAATGGATTATTGTGTTTTGATATTATGAGACATGTGTATCTTATAATCGACACTAAATTGAATGCCCGAACTTATCTCGCTACAACGCAACTTATTAAGCAATTAAGTCATCACAATTCAAACAAAAAACCCGGGCAAATACATTTGTATAAGTAAACATAAGGACTTGTAGTTAGAACGTATCTACTAAATATGCTTTCGGATAAGCGCTTGAAGTCGTCGTGGCCTAAAGGATAAGACGTCCGGTGCATTCGTATGCAGCGATGCACCGGTGTTCGAATCTCAGGCGGGTACCAATTTTTCTGTTGAAATACGTACTCAACAAAATATGTTCACGATTGACTTCCACGGTGAAGGAATAACATCGTGTAATAAAAATCAATCGCGCAAAATTATAATTTGCGTAAACACTGGTGGTAGGACCTCTGGGAGTCCGCACGGGTAGGTACCATCGCCCTGCCTATTTCTGCCGTGAAGCAGTAATGCGTTTCGGTCTGAAGGGTAGGGCAGCCGTTTTAACTATACTGAGATCTTAGAACTTATATCTCAAGGTGGGTGGCGCATTTACGTTGTAGATGTCTATGGGCTCCAGTAACCACTTAACACCAGGTGGGCTGTGAGATCGTCCATCCATCTAGGCAATAAAAAAAAATGTTATTTTTTGCACTGCATTATTACTAATTCATTACGTAGCACCTTAAGGACAAAAATTACATAAATTACATTACATATCGCTACTGTGTATTCAGCGAGCGATGTGTAACTAGTTGAAACATGTCAAAACGGAAGCAATATGTAGTTGGAAACTGATTCAACCTTTGACTAGCCTTGCTTGCTCATTCTTAATAAAATCCAATGACTTCAGAGAAATGATGATAGTTAGGCTTGTATGCGGTGACATTGAAAATATGAGAATATATTAAAATTGCTTTTACGTTTCAATAAAGATTTTAAATTACTTTTTACTGTAGTATTTTAAGAATATTTTAAATCGTAAAATTAGTTTTAATAATGTTTACGAGTTAGCTCAGCGCATCGACACTCGTCAGATAAGACACTATCGATTTCACTATCGGTAAATTCAGTTGACTTCCTAGAAATAATATTTGGCTTGGCCTAGAGAAGATCTAACTGAATTGTTCTTCGGAAATGAAGCAACACTCTCTGAGTCACTCATTTGTAAATGCATCCTGACAATCAATGAACATCATCTCTATATAGGACGGTTTTTTTAACCTAGTCGCTGGTAGCCTGAGGGGCTATTTCAGCTACTCAAAGACTGATAGGTAAGTTCACGGAAGAAAGATTGCTAACGCTTGCCCTAGCAAGAGCAGTGCTCCGAAGAGTCTACCACCGGATCGGAATCACGACCGACTGAGAAGATCCGGCGAGAAACTCAGTGGCCTGTAACTATGGAATAGTTGGCACGACGAATTTTTTCAACGAGTTCGACTAGTACAGTGCTTGGAGAGCTTAAAAGCACCGAATGTTGATCCGCAAGATCCGAGAAGACTTGTTACGGGTGACGCTGGCTTTGCGTTACCTCGTCGCCTGTGTCGGATATTTAATTAGCTCCGGTCATGATAAGAAAGTTAGCTTTTATTAACTTAATCTGTATATCAATGATATGGAATGTTTCAACGTAATTTTCACCAAATTCAAAACGTCCGATTGACTTTTACTGGTGGTAGGACGTCTTGTGAGTCTGCACGGGTAGGTACTACCAAACTGCCTACTTCTGCCCTGAAGCAGTAATGCGTTTCGGTTTGAAGGGTGGGGCAGCCGTTGTACTGTACAAGTTGAGACCTTAGGACTTATCTATCAAGGTAGGTGGCGGCATTTAGGTAAGTCGTAGTTGTCTATAGACTCTGATAAACACCAGGTGGGCAGTGAGCTCGTCCACCCAGCTAATAATTTTTTTTTAATTGAAAATTTGCTAACGTGTCACGTCCGATGGCAATACAATATTTTTATTAATTTGGCTCAGGTATACTCCTGATTAGGAACACCAGGTGAAAATAATTATGAATTGCTTGCTATTTGAGTGTTACCAAACTATACATATTTTTAGAATACATTATTCAATGTGTAATTTAAATTAATTATTAAACTAATCTATATATTAATACGTGAAACAAAAACTTTGTATCCCTTTTTACGAAAATTGCGCGGACGGAGGAGTATGAAATTTTCCACACTTATAGAGAATATAGAGAAGAAGTGCACAATGCTAATATTTTTTTGAAATAATGCATAAAAGATGCATTAAATCAATAAAAAAAACATTACACACACTATATACCATGTATTTGACGCACACACGCATGCATACTATTTATTGTCAAACTTTTGTTCTTGACGTCTGTTGTCAAATTGAGAATAGATTAATTATTGTTTGTCTTTGTTAATATTTTTTATAGTGTAGTCTTGGCGAAATTTGTGAATATAGAAGTATAAAATACAATCATAATAGTGTACAAACTTACAATTCCAATTAATTATAGTCAAATTTCGACTACTGCGGGACCTGTAGTGTAAATTAATTATTCAATTATTATTAAAACACCGAATCTATCTAAAACAGAAAGCCAAAAAAAAACGATAACTTAATTTTTAAATTAATGTAAATTCATTATTAAATTATTATTAGAAAACCGATTTATATAAAATGGAAATAAAAAATAATCCAATGCCAGGGTTAATGATCTTCTTGGCGTGACATAGCTTATCGGAACACTTCGCAGAGGTCGCAACCCTGAATGCTGAGGATACACGAAGCATGAGGAAGAATGGAGCTACTGCCTACTTAATGTTACTAATGCCGACTGATAGCGAATAAGGCATGTATTGCGATCGAGAACCCACTCATGTCCTAGTACCATAATCGACTATAACTTTGACAGTGAGGTTATGTTGTGGCTTCGTTCAATAAGTACCCTACTATACCCGTAATTCGAGGATGGTGTGGCGGTAGCCATTATAGAATACAAGATATTTGACAGACACTTGAATCTCGTTTACGATATTTTAAAGATAAGCTTGCATATATACAAGTTCCGAACAACAACATTCGGACCTCCTGACTGAATCTTTGCTCGGCCATATGTCCAGGTGAAACTGGAAAGGCCTCCAAGCCACCGTACTTAATACTTCAATTATTTAAAAAAAAAACATTCGGACCGTCGGTCTACCGAGCATATCACCCGCTACATTAAAGATCTTCCCTTCATCGTTATCCCCATAATGGTAACCCCGTTTAGAGGAAGAGATAAACTCAAGAAGAAATGGATGGATTGCGTGAAAGACGATATGTGTAAGACGGGAGTGGGAAATATTATGTGATAGAGGAGTATGGAAGGAGAAAACATGTTGCGCCGACCCCAGGTGACTGGGAGAAGGGCAGGAGATGATGATGGTAATCTCGTTTTTGACTAAAGACAAAAACAATCGTTGAGTCAGTAGTATTAAAAGATTTGCTCACATTCCTGTATGCAGGATGTACTCAGTACTAACAAGTGCGTTGTTTTATAATTCTGCTCGAGTGCATTGAGGTCAGTATGACGCTTACTTTTATACGTGACCTAAATAACGGATATTGTTTTAAAAAGAACAATTTTCCTCTTATTTTGCATTACTCTAAATCAGCCTTTCCCAAAGTGGGCGATAACGCCCCCCTGTGGGCGCTGCAGGCCTAATAAAGGGGGCGGTAACAGATCCAGAAAAAAAAAAGGGAGCGTTGTGCAGAAGCTTGGGAGGCGATTTGTAATTAATATATAATAATATATAATAAATTTAATATATAATAATATATAATAAATTGAATATATAATAATAATATATAATAAATTAATATATAATAAGGACTCTTAGACACCGACTAAACTCTCATTACAGTGGTTTTTAGGTTTGTGAAAAAATGGGGGCGCTCGAAAATAATTTATTCTCAAAGTGGGCAGTAGACTAAGTAAGTTTGGGAACCCCTGCTCTAAATGTTTCCTTAATACAATGTTTATGTAACGCGATATCATAGACGTTAATCCGGCACGTACTTACGGACCAACCCATGTCAAGGTATTTGAGCGCTACCTGATATACAATACATATTTTTTAATTAAATTTAGTTTTTTTTATTGCTTAGATTAGAAGTGGTTACCGGAGCCCATAGACATCTACAACGTAAATGCGCCACCCACCTTGAGATGTAAGTTCTAAGGTCTCAGTATAGTTACAACGGCTGCCCCACCCTTCAAACCGAAACGCATTACTGCTTCACGGCGGAAATAGGCAGGGCGGTAGTACCTACCTGTGCGGACTTACAAGAGGTCCTACCATCAGTAAAAAAGACAACGAGTCTTGAAACCTACGAGCCCAGAAACCTACAAAATGCTATAAAATTTAAACGAAATATGGTTTCAGCAGAGACGAGAAGTATAATACCAGCATTCAACAATGGACGGTGGTAGATTGATAAGCAGAAGATACCACTAACGGATGTTATTAAATTACTAATACTAGCAAGAGGAAATGAGCACGCTAATAGGACAGATTATACACTATGATTAAAATCACGTGTGATCTAAATTAAAAAATCAAACTTTATGCATTTATTAATTTATTAAAACACAAAATTTATGTACAAAATTTATTACTTCTAAAATAATATAATATGGCTTCCACATATATGTTTTATACATAAAATATACAATCTTATGACTATAGATTAAAGATATGTTTTCAATAAGGTACCTTAATAGATTCTATCATCAAGTCATACCAAATAATTATCTATCTGAAAACAGTCGTTTGCAAATAACCAATACTATTAATTATTTTAAATAATTTATTACATGGGAAGTTACATTTTGGATCCAATCAAACTTGAGACTGACACAGATAAGTAATCCGATATTATAATCTGTGACTAATAATTTTAGCGCGAAAAACTAATCACTAGAAAATAAAAAAAATATAATAAAAGTGAACTTCATGGCATCGCAATCGTCTCAGTTCTAGAATAAATTTTCCACGGATGAAGCCCGCATGAAAACTGTTGGAGACTACGGGATCCATTTTTTTTTGTAACATCACAACCTTCATATCTGACTCTAACCACGTGCAGCCCACGACGACTAATTTGGTGAGAATTCACTAATGCATACTAATGTTACAAAAGCATAAGTCGGTTTATTTGTCACGCTTTCACGTCTAACTACTTTAGTGATCATCGTTTAATTATGCAAATACATTATTCAACCCGACCGTACAGGAAAGGGCATAGGGTACCTTTCATTAACAAAATAGTACCACCCTAAAGTATTGTCATTATCGGTAGATACCTGGACAAATTTCCAAATTAATCTGACGTATTGAAATTAGTGAAAATAACGTGGAAATATTATGTTAAACAAATAAAAGTCCAGCTAATGAAAGAGCGTCATTGCCGAAAGTCTATTACTTAAAAATCTCTGCAAAATCGATTCACGACAGAATATGTATGTCGGTTGGTACCTACCCGTGCGAAATTAAAATATCTTTAGCACCAGTGATCCCGCATACTTCGGAGTGTTTCTCATGTGTCCGGCTATTGGACGGGCCTTATAGTATAATACATTACGCACAATATGCGCCCGACAAGTTAGAATATTTGATCATGGTGTTTTAAATAGGTAATTATCAGTTATGTTACGTAATATCAAAATTACTGGCTTTTATAGCTCAATTAGCAGAATATTGTCAATAAATTGGCGTGGTAAATGACATAAGTCACGGGTGTGCTACTGTAAATAATTCATATAAAATAATTCAAACTTCTAATTGGTTATATGCAATCGAATAGTTTTACCTAAAAGGCAGCGTGTGGCTTCAAAACGCATGCAAAAATGTATTAAAAAAATGTTATATTGAAAGATCAATTTTTTTTTTTATTGCTTAAATAGGTGGACGAGCTCACAGCCCACCTGTTGTTAAGTGGTTACTGGAGCCCATGGACATCTACAACGTGAGTCCGCGCCAGTAGGTACCACCGCCCTGCCTATTTCTGCCGTGAAGCAGTAATGCGTTTCGGTTTGAAGGGTGGGCAGCAGCTGTAACTATACTTGAGACCTTAGAACTTATATCTCAAGGTGGGTGGCGCATTTACGTCGTAAATGTCTATGGGCTCCAGTAACCACTTAGCACCAGGTGGGCTGCGAGCTCGTCCACCCATCTAAGCTATAAAAAAAAAATTCGATCTCGTGTCTCGAGACGGGTCTCATGATGGCGGCTTCACCTTCGTGAACTAGTCTGTCAGTAGACGCAAAACAAAACAAGTCGACGCGAGATTAAATAGTAACAAAGAAGTGAAGCATCGTTCGACGCACGTGATTGTCACTGTGGTGACGTGACATTTGTCTATCTTCTATATATTAATACGTGAAGCAAAAACTTTGTATCCCTTTTTACGAAAATTGCGCGGACGGAGGAGTATGAAATTTTCCACACTTATATAGAGAAGAAGTGCACAATGCTAATATTTTTTTTAAATAATGCATAAAAGGTACATTAAATCAATAAAGAAAACATTACACACACTACATACCATGTATTTGACGCACACACGCATGCATACTATTTATTGTCAAACTTTTGTTCTTGACGTCTGTTGTTAAATTGAGATTAAATATTGTTTGTCTTTGTTAATATTTTTTTATAGTGTAGTCTTGGCGAAATTTGTGTTTATAGAAGTATAAAATACAATCATAATAGTGTACAAACTTACAATTCCAATTAATTATAGTCGAATTTCGACTACTGCGGGACCTCTAGTGTAATTAAAGGTACGTTTTATTTGGTGTTAAAATCAACAGTTCGATGTTTTTAATTGAACTTCAATTAAGTTTACTCTATTCAAATATATAGCTGTTTTTATTTATTTATAATATGTTTTTCCAAATTTTAAACTATGAACAGCTAGCTCTCCCGTAAATTTGCAAAAATGACGCCTAAACCCAATACCCTTTCACCCCTCGTTAAGTGAGGTGAGTCTAATTCACATTTCGTCGGCGCAGCGAGTCGTACGACTTTCGATTTATTCATCTGCTACTAATAAAAATTAGAGAAGCTATCCAACCCTTTTAGATATTAACCGTATTCATTAGATACTGAGATTCTTTCATCCCTACTAATATATAAATGTGAATGTAAGTTTGTTTGTTACGCTTTCACGCGAAAACTGTTCAACCGATCATCATGAAACTTTGTACACATATTCTTGGAGGTATTAGAAGTAACATAGGATACTTTTTATTAAGAAAAAAAAAATTTTTTTTTACGAAAAATTAAAAATTGTATGTCAAAAAATCTCAAAATCTAGCTTCTTCAACGCCATCTACCGGTTCAGTAATGAAGTTTTAATCCTGAGTACTGTAAATGAAGTCGCGGGTAAAATTTAGCGTTATGCCAAAGTAACTATTCCACGCGGTCAAAGTCGCGGGCAAAAGCTAGTTAATTATAATCTAATCAATGTTTCTTTGAAAATGGTGAAGTTAACATAAAATTAACATGTTCCAAACAGCTACCATTTTTTTTTAAATTAAATATTCTTTGATATTTGTCCAATTACGTGGTCTTCTATCACTACGTGCCGCGGACGGTGGACCGACAGAGATTCGCAAGAAGATTGTGGTCGGCAAAAATTCGCTTCCAAAATATACCGTAGATTGAGGGAAATCGGGACCCTTTCCAAATCCAACATAAATTTTCAATGGTTTTCCTTAGGGTAATTAATACCAATAAAATTGAGATTAAAATGGTTCCGGAGGCTTAAATTTTTATATACGATGCGTTATTATACATAGTTCATTACAAAGAATACACAAAAACTGAAAAAACTAGCTTGACCCGATTCACCTTGGCTTTGGGGTGAATCAGGTTACGTATGGGCCAATCGAGTTTTTCATTAGGGCTGGCACTATTTAGTTGCTATGTAGGTACCTAACTTTAGGTAATTAACTTTTTAATATCTTTAATTAGTTACAAAAATTTGATGACTAAATTAAACTATTTAATATCCTTGACAAAGTCAAATCTAACAACTCAACAAAAGTATTGTGACGTCCCAGATTTGTCCCTATTCTAACTCTAGTCTCTATTCCCCCCAATCTAATGTATTTAGCATTTAAAGTGGTTGGATTATAAAATGTCATTTGTTTATTCAAACGTCAAATAATTGAAAATGGTGGGTAGTTATAAGGCAGGTGGTGTGTCAGTTGGCGTGGTTGGCGTCCGGGTGGGGGCGCGGGAGGGGGTGCGCGGCGGGGTGCGCGGGGAGCAGCGCGGGGTTGGCCACGGCGATGATGCTGTCCCCCCGCGCCGCCACCACGTGCGGCCGCGTCTCCTCCAACTCCTGGACACGTTTAGTTTAATATCAAAGTTAATTCAACGAATTTAACTGGTTAATTTACTGGTGGTAGGACCTCTTCTGAGTCCGCGCAGGTAGGTACCACCGCCCTGCCTGTTT
Source organism: Bombyx mori (assembly GCF_030269925.1). Classification (NCBI taxonomy): domain Eukaryota; kingdom Metazoa; phylum Arthropoda; class Insecta; order Lepidoptera; family Bombycidae; genus Bombyx; species Bombyx mori. The sequence goes on from NC_085113.1 coordinate 12,834,476, forward strand.
CTGCCGTGAAGCAGTTGTAGATGTCTATGGGCTCCGGTAACACCAGGTAGGCTGTGAACTCATCCACCCATCTAAGCAATAAAAAAAAGTAACCTTTATTATTATTTATTATTCTAGATTCTAGTTATTCTAGATTTATTCTAGTTATTCTAGGGTTACTCTAGATTCACCGAACTAGTAGGTGAGCTCACAGGGCTCAAACCTGACGACGTTGCTAACACGAACCCTAGCAAGAGCCGTGCTTCGCAGAATCTACCACCGGATCGGAAACGCGACCAAAACCTTGTTTTCCTTCTAGACCATAATAGAATATAGCCATTGCGGGTTCCATTATAAGCAGAGAAGGGGAACAAAACCCATTTGCTAAATAATAATAATAATAATTTTGCAAAAAAAAATAAGTGTAACGGCTTTCACGTTAGCCCGGATAGATAAATAGTCACCACCCTGCATACTTCTTCCGCTAAGCAGTATTGCGTTCCGGTTTGAAGGCTGGGGGCCGGGAGAGGGAAACAGTAATACTACACAATTGAGACTCCGATATAAGATCTTAAGATTAGTGGACCATATTATGCCTATCAGTTCTAGTAATCGCTTAGCACTAGATGGGCCGTGATCTCGTTCGCCTACCGAGTACAATAAGAAATAAACAGAAGCTAAAGCTAAAATCTAGTTAGTGAAGCTCAAAGTTAGGCAATGGCAGCTGTCATTGACGATGTCCATGGCTAGCAGCGTGCAATATGTCATCATCATCAACGTCATCAGCCCACAGTCGTCCACTGCTGGACATAGGCCTGCCCCAATCCACTGTTCTCGGTCTTGGGTTCTTATAAGAGACAGACTCCTCTCCTCTTCTCTCTCCTTCTCTCTCTCTCTCTTACAATATGTCAGTTTTTAGTAAAAGAAGAATAAAATGACTCACAGGAGGAGGAGTGCTGGTGCTGGAGTACGAGCACCTGGAGTCAGCGTCATCACTTTCTGCTTTAACGCCCCACCAACTAGAGAAGACACTGCGTCCTAGATTCTATTTCATTTCGAGGCATGAAAGGCGACGTTTTTGCTTAATACGCAAAATTTATCTTTGTTTTTATTTATTTATTGCTTAGATTGGTGGACGAGCTCACAGCCCACCTGGTGTTAAGTGGTTACTTGAGCCCATAGACATCTACAACGTAAATGCGCCACTGACCTTGAGATATAATTTCTAAGGTCTCAGTATAGTTACAACGGTTGCCCCACCCCTCAAACCGAAACGCATTACTGTTTCACGGCAGAAATTAGCAGGGCGGTGGTACCTGCCCGCGCGGACTCACTAGAGGTCCTACCATCAGTTAAGTTGAAAAGTGTAGTAATAGTGGTTTATTGAGAGGTTCTTCGAAAAAGCGACGACACAAGATATAACCCTTTTATCGTGGTCGAGGCTATTACATTACCAACCCAGGCGACGAGGTACCACTCAATGGCCGTCGCCCAAAACCTGTAAGGGGGCTGTAAGCTTGTCCACCTATCTAAGCAATAAAAAAAAGGAAATAAACTAAATAAAATAATTCGTATAACTTGGCACCTAGCGCTCCTTCGAAAAGTCTCTAGTTTTTTCTTAGAATCTAAACAGAGCTTCCTTCGTCAAACCTTAACCCAGGTCGCGCGGCTGCGAGCTTCCAAATCAGCTGTTGGGCTATTTACAGAAAATTGGAAAACGAAATTCGTCAACCGTCGTCATGTTCACTCGTATGTACATCAGTAATAGACGCTGTCAATGTCTCTAGTCATCGCGCCTACCTGTGGTTACAGTTCCTGGTGACGTCCGGACTGGCGCCCACCCTCTCTTCGCTTTCCTGTTGGCAGAAATCGTCATGATAAATCTCAATAATCTGAAACCTATAATAGTGCCGATCACTAAGACCATTAGAGTTATTTCTGCCGCTAAGTCAGGCGTTCCAATTTCAAGCGTAGGTCGTTAAGCATTACGTTTCAGGCTTCGATCTCACGACTCATGACTGCGGTATCCACTTGACACGAGGTGGGCCGTGAAATCCTTTGCCCAGCTGCAGAGATAAAAAGATATGGGAATAAACAGACTTTTTGGCGGGAACGCGAGGAGCGAACTTGTGTGAATTGTTTTATTTTGTCTATTTCGTGTTTCTTCAGACTGAAATGTTTAATAATGGTAGTTTATAAACTGTTTAGTATCTGTGAAAGTGTACAAATGTGGGAAAACAACACAAAGCCGCTGGACGTAGCTACTCGGGATCCTCCAAAAAGTCCTCTGAAAAAGTCTCAGTAAATAACCACCATTTTACTGAGATTATATTTCATCCTATATCATCTCATTTCATTACATGCCAATTGACTAATGTTTCAAATTAATCAACTTCATTTTATTTCGCCCCATATTATCATTTTTCATAAAAAAGAATGTAAAAGATTAGGCTGTATAGTATATACCATTGCCTTTCCAGTTGGAAAAATAGAATTGCTACTAAAACTATACACCGGCACGTAATGTAATGGACATTTTCAACAAAATCCAAAAATTAATACCCACAGTAAATGTCTCTGAGTTATATGTTACTGTAAAATATAACGCTATTAAATAACGCTGTTTTTTGTTTTAAATTTCGGCAACTGAAATATAAGTGAAGTGTTTAACTTTAATTAAGCATCATTAAGTACAAATTACAGCATGCTTACTAAGTAATAAAATTGAATCGCTACTCACCAGTTCCGCATACAAGCTTTATCGTTCTCAAACTAAATACAAAGCGCTAATTAAATATCCTGAAGCCGTTAATACGTTATCTACCTGCTTTTGTTTTGGTTATTAGTTTTACATGTGCCTCAATATTTGGGATCGTCCTTTTCTCCTATCTATCCGCTCTTAGTGACCGGTAGGTGAGGTCGTGGGCTCAACCTGAGGGAGTTTACTAACACGCAGGGAAGTCGTACAGCCAACATTTGGTGGTGGAAATAACCAATACTAGTACGGTTCAGCCGCTGGCTTTTTGCCTTAGAAGGCGGCGTGCATACGACCCAACTGATGGTTATTACTCAACACCGGTCTAAGGCATCAGCAATGCCCACCCCTGAGGACTTTCCACAAACCTTTCAAGAAAGACATAGGGCACGAATACTTTTTTTTTTAGAATTGAAGGGTTACTGGTGGCATGGAGGCCTTTCCTGTTTCACCAGGACAGGTGGGCGAGCAAAGGCTCAGCTAAAGCACGGATACTGTGGAGGGAAGTCGATCCAGAAGTGGCTAGAACTAACCCAGGAAATATAATGCCGATAAACGCGGCGGGTCCACACTCCTCAACGTGGTGGGATGAAGTCTGCTCTACCGCTACGAACTCTTTTCAAGTCTTAATCAAGGTGTTACACACATGTGACGTGCTTTAATAAGATCATGACGTCACCGCGATGGGGTACGCAGTCCATTGCGTAATATAAAAAATGGTTAAGATAAGTTAAGATCGTAACTTCGACTAAAATTTAGATAATGGAAAAAATGTACGAAGTAACATTGCGAAGTTTTTAGTGGCAGGTGCTGAAGAAAAAGACTGGATATTGTTTATTTTGTTTTAAATAATTATCGTTATTTCTAGAAAAGAAAGGGTCGAACGAACGAGGGTAGCTAAGCGTGTATTGTGTCGTAGAACTAACTACCTTCATTTAAATAGAAAATACTCTGCAACGTTCGAAACTACTCAGCGGACGTCTCCGCTTGCGCGGGGTCGACGCCTGTCCTATTTTTACATTCCATTGCGTAAAATGTACTATTTTATCTTTGGTAAAAGTCCTCAAATGACCGATCGCAGGTAAATGGCCATTTGGGTAGTTTTCGTTGACATTAACATTCTGCTGTCTACTTTCTTGCAACGACGAATCCATATTAATTTTAGATTGAAAAACTCTAATGTTTGCTCAAATGTACGTTGACCTCCTAAAGTTCCCTAAGCGACAACCAAATGAATAAAAGAGTGATGTTAAAATTTCATTAAGCATTTGTGAAGCAGCCCTAATGTCCCGATAGTTAATCTGTTAATTCCACGTTAGTGTTTAGACTAGGTTCTATGTTAGGTCTAGTCTGTGAGGTCTACGTGTGTGACCTGACGAGGCCGCTTCGGGGTGGGCTCTTCTTCATCACGATCTTCTCCAGTGGAAGCTGTTGGGGGGAGCCTGGAAATGGTAAAATTTACATTACACTTTACTTTTCGTGTTTAGGCAAGAAAAATACATGAAACTGACAAAAAATATTGTGATATAAGAAATTTAAAAACTAAATAAAACGTATTATCAACTAACTAGACTGAAATCCCAAGAATATTGTCCTCTGGTCAGGATGTTTGGCAAAAGTAAAATACAGTTCAGTCAAGTGGAAGTCTTGAAAATGTTGGTTGGTGAAAATTGAAAGATTCTGTTACATACATAAATAATAATCAGAGGTAGAGCTGAATTGAAGCTTGTTAGAGATAATTATTGTTGAAGCTATTATACAATAATACATGTAGTTATTAATTTTCGATTTCAAATTAATTTTACTACCAAGTTGGCACAATATCCAAGGATCAACGATAGCACTTTAGTCATTCGCGACACGACAACTAATTATGAAGTGTTCGTAACGTGGAAATAATGTAATGGCAGTAAACAACTTGATATTAAATTGTAAAAGTAGTTTTATATCTTTATAACCCTCAGAGAGCGACCGTCGATAGATCGACTCTCTATCAATACGTACAAAGTGCGGAGCGTCGGAATACCGACTATTGCGCAGTTTGACTTTAGGTGTTTGGTATCGACCTGTACTGTGTTTTAGCGCGTGCATGTATGTATAATACTTTTAATAAGTTAATATAATTTATAAATTACATACCGCTTAAAAATATTTTACTGTGAATTTAGCATTGATTTTTTATTTGTTTTTTAAGTTAAAATTTATATACGGTACTTTTATCAAAAAATCTTTAGCAGTTTATGCAAAATATGTGATAATAAGCTCAGAACAAAAACGGTTAAATAAAAAAGTATCACATCGGCATTGGTTTGTCTGTAGTCCGTTTAATGAGCTAATTACATTTTATTGAATTTCGGAACGAAGTACCTTATGGGATGATGCAGAGGGGTACCCTAACCGGGAAAAAACGTCCGTAACGTAAGATTTTTATTAGTAATGCACACAGTGTACGACTTAATTTTTTAATAACGTAAAAAAAAATAACATATTTTTATTATATATTTTTTATAAATTGTGAATAAAATAAAGTTGATAACTTTGTAAAGTAGTTTTTTTTTATCAATAAAAAAATCATAATAAAAAATGTATACCCAAATAATTATTTTCTTTATACCTCGAATAGAACTTAAAATTAATATTTTTATAATAAGGAACTCGGTTCCTATCCGGTGTCCCACGACACCACACATCTTTTTTTTTTTATCTAAAGTAGTCTAACTGGAATTGTAGTTTTCCTGAACCAATCTCATAAGACATTGCTTTAACGAAAATATAATAACAGAAATCTTATTTACCAAATATTCAATACATAAATTCAAATGAACATACACACATACATATTATGTTCCTACATGTTCGTTCGTTCTGGAAGGTTTCAGGAAATGCCCCACAAAAAAGGCTTGGAAATTTTGAAAAGAGACTTGAGTGGATAAGGTACCTGGTCTATAGCGAACGTAACAATTAGCGACAGTCACTATTCCATCAGATGGACCAAATACTGGGAGTGTTTTTTGCTTACGAAGAAAAAAAAGCGTCACAATTTTGATCACCAAACTTTTTTTATTGTTTAATTGGGTGAAGAAGCTTGCCCACCTGGTGTTAAATAGGTATGGGAGTCCATACACCAACAACGTAAAAGCTACCACCCATCTTGGTGGTAGGACCTCTTGTGAGTCCGCGCGGGTAGGTACCACTGCCCTGCCTATTTTTGCCGTGAAGCAGTAATGCGTCTCAGTTTGAAGGGTGGGGCAGCCGTTTTAACTATACTGAGACCTTAGAACTTACATCTCAGGGTGGGTGGCGCATTTGCGTTGTAGATGTCTATGGGCTCCAGTAACCATTTAACACCAGGTGGGCTGTGAGCTCGTCCAACCCATATAAGCAATAAAAAATATAACCTGAGTTCTAAGTCTCGGTTTTACAATATTCCAACTCACCCGTGCTTGGAGTAATGGAGTCCAGCTCTCCTGACAAGCTGCCTCGCTAAAGGAAACAGCTCGTCTCGCCTCGTGAGGAGCGCAGGGACGCATCGGCACATCTGAGCTGCAGCTTCGTTCACCATTACCTGAAAACGAGTGCAACAGTTTTCATTGACTGATTTCATTGACATCATATCATTTGAAGTCGTCGTGGCCTAAAGGATAAGACGTCCGGTGCATTCGTTTGAAGCGATGCACCGGTGTTCGAATCCCGCAGGCGGGTACCAATTTTTCTAATAGAATATGTACTCAACAAATGTTCACGATTGACTTCCACGGTGAAGGAATAACATCGTGTAATAAAAATCAAACCCGCAAAATGATAATTTGCGTGGTGGTTACTCGCCGGATCTTCTCAGTGGGTCGCGATTCCGATCCGGTAGTAGATTGTTGGTAGAACTTCTTGTGAGTCCGCACGGGTGGTTACCACCACCCTGCCTATTTCTGCCGTGAAGCAGTAATGCGTTTCGGTCTAAAGGGCGGGGCAGCCGTTTTAGCTATAGGTACTGAGACCTTAGAACTCATATCTCAAGACGGGCATTTATGTTGTAGATGTATATAGATTCCGGTATCCACTTAACACCAGGTTCTGTGCAATAAAAAAAAAAAAAAATTGCTTCAACGCTAGGTGTTCATGTTTACCTCGTGTAACGTCAGGGGCTTTTCCGGTTTCCTCTTGCAGTCAAACCTCCCGTAGATCGCAGCGTACTTCCTGATCTCTTCCATCCTCCGAGGATCCGACTCGGGCATCAACATGACCAGCTCTAGATCCTTGCACATCTTCTTTTTCGTGTTCTGCGGCTTCGGCTCCAATTGAGGCAAATGCTTACTCAACTTTTTCGCGGCCGCCGATAGCTTTTGTACATGAACGTCCAATAGCACTGGAGTTATTTGGACTGGTGACGTCACGGAACCTGGACTAGAGCCCGCTGATGCAGGTGGACACGCGCTTTGGGGGGAAAACGACCTTGATACGGCTGTGGTTATGGGAGCAGTTGGGGCAGGAGACGGGGGTAGGACTATTTTGGTAAAGGTGTTTGTCGGACTAGCGTTAGGTTGGGAGGTTGTGGAACCACAGCTGTTTTCTGGAGCTCCTGGAGAGGGACTGTACATGGGTCTGCTCTCGGGTGAAGCAACGGTTCTCGGAAGTACATTGGGATGAGCTGGTGGTATATTAATCAGCCTTTGGTTACACTGTATGAAGGGGTTTTCGCTTGGACATAAATTAGGTACGATCGGTATTTGGAAGAGCGCGGGATTGTTGACCCATTCCTGCAGGGCCTTCTGAAGGCGTCTAACGTGGAGAGGCTTGGAGGCCATTCCCACTAGGGCCATGATCTCTAAGAATTCCTCTTCGCCAGCGTCGCATAGTTGTTGAACGTCATCGCCTCCTGGAAATATAATTGGATTTCAAAATTTATTTTTCTTACCCTAGATAAGGTTCATAAAATACGTGTAGAATTGGGATCGTGACCCAAAAATATCCCCCTGTTGCACTTTTATTGTTCTCTTCCGAAATCTTTCCATTATTTTAATTAAAAATTAACTGATACCTTTTTATGCCTTTGCTCATACAATCGTTCTGGTGGTAGAACCTCTTGTGAGTTTACACGGCTACCCGTACCACCACCCTGCTTATTTCTGCCATGAAGCAGTAATGCGTTTCGGTCTGAAAGGCGGGGCAGCCGTTGTAACTATACTGAGACTTTAGAATTCATATTTCAACGTGGATGGCGCATTTACGTTGTGGATGTCTATGGATTCCGGTAACCACTTAACACCAGGTGGGTCGTGGTTCGTCCACCAACCTAAGCAATAAAAAAAATTAAAAAAAACCGTCTTCGCCATCTTGCTTTTATCTGTCATTCTCTTTTCTCTTCCGTTTCACACTCTTTTCACACGTTCCGTTCTTACCGATCCCTACATATGTAATATACGTATTCATATTGTTCTTTTTCACGACAGACTATATTTTACCTCGGATAAAAACTGTCGGAATTAGCGGCAAGACTTAGTTAATAACCTTATAAGGACCTGGATCTTACGACACAATAGTCTGTCCGTTATAATTGGCCAGCTTTATCTCGTCTTTCTATTAAGTACTATATCTATACTAATATTATAAAGCTGAAGAGTTTGTTTGTTTGAACGCGCTAATCTTAAGAACTACTGGTCCGATTTGAAATCTTTCAGTGTTAGATAGCCCATTTATTGAGGAAGGCTATAGGCTATATAACATCACGCTAAGACCAATACAAGCGGAGCACCAATAAATAATGTTTCAAAATCGGGGTTTTTTTCCCTTTTGAGAGCTTCCGCTGCGTGCGCTGCAAAAACGGTTAAAGTTTCGCTAAAATAATGTATGACAGAATTGTTCCCCTTTAAAAGATCTAAAAAAAAATCCGCGACAGCATATGTCTATATTTTAAGGTTAGCTCACTATAACTTTTTTATGCTAACCAAATTTGTTCTAAAATATAGCATTATTTGTGAACTATTCCACGCGGACGAAGTCGCGGGCAAAAGCTAGTCTGTCATATTTAGTTCCGGAAAGACGATATTCCAATAGAATAGAGCGTATCTTTGACATTAATATTAAAACGAATACTAATTAAATTTCAAATAAATATAAGTTTTCTTTTAAATGGAATTGGAACTTTTAAAAAATACATACTTAAATGTATGTATAGCATTTAGCTTCCGCAGCCGGCGACAGTAAAAAGCGCGCGAATAACCGAAACGTAAAATTCAAATTAGGAACTTTCGTGTTTTTTTTTCTTTTGATTCTTTCGACTTTTAAATTATTCACTCACGAAAGAGGGTCTCGCCTGTCTTATATTAGTCTAGTAAGTTCTTTTTTTTCTCTCTCCCCCTTCGTGAAATGGTCACGACATAAATTTGCATACTTACATAGAAAATTTAATGATTAGTTAGTGTGATGATATTTTTTCTTACAATCACACGTTTTTGTCGATAGTTCGGAGTATGAGTGAATGAAGATTTACAATTAAAAGTTTATGCATATTTATGTGGCTCTGGAAGGTTAACTAGGTTTTTTTGGGTAGGGTAAATTTTGCTATGGTTTTTAAGATTATAAGTAGACTTTGTGCTTGAAGGAAGTGAGTAGATTATTAAGCTGCAATTCCGAGATCACTCTTAAGATGGTTAGATGATGATTGTCATTACGACTTTGTTCCATCCGATTTAATTAAAATTTTAAGTGTAACACCTATTTCGTGTATTTAGCCAAAATCACATCAAAATGTGACCAGATATCAATAGTACCTATATTCTAACACAACTTTTTGCTGAGCCGAGATCGTTTTTGGGAGTTTCGCTGTCTTGAACTAATACAAAAGGCCTGCAATACTTTAGGATACATTAAAATCAACTGCCAGTGAAGTCAGACATACCCATTTCAAGTAGAGTGTCGTAATACGCCAGGAGGCTGGCTCGCTGCATCACCCTGTACAGTTGCAGCTCTGCTTCATTAGACGGTGCTGACGTCACAACCACTGAAAGCGGAAAAATTATACCATATTTTTTTTAATTATAATGTCGAACAAGATGATTATCTGTCTATCTATATGTATATATAAATCTACAGTGGTTTTTACGGATGTTCCGTTATAACTACTGAACCGTACAGCCGATTGATTTGAAACTTGGTATCCATGTAGAAAATACATGTACTTAATGGATAGGCTAATATTTATATGAGTGTTGGACTCTCTACATCAGTTGCGGGGGCGTTAATGATGAGAATCTTTGTGGGTGTGAGAAATAATAATGTTAATTTTAAATGTCCAGCGAAGCAGCCGGCTACAGCTAGTTAGTCAATATAATTAATCTTGATAGTGTGTTTTTTTTGTTTATCAGACAGGCAAAGGGTGTAAAGCTAAATGTGTCGTCGTCCTCGTCCTTGAGTCGCTTTCGTCATTACTAAGGGTCGTAACTCTCCCGCGGCATCATTCTCTCATACACAATTGTTCTCCATCTGCTACGATCCTTGACTTGGTGGAGGGCATCGTAGAGCTTGATGTCCAGATAAGATCGAATTTGGGCCGAACGTCTCGTGGGATTGCGTCCTCTGGGACGTGTCTTTGATGTTTGACGACAATGTTAACAAAGGCCAAAAAACGTGGCTGCTGTATGAAAAGTGGTACCAAGTGACTTGACTGGTAAATGAAGGAACGATGACCTCCAAGTTGCAGTAGCTCAGGATTGTGTGTTTAGCGATTTACCAATACGCATTACAAAGTCCCTTAGAGGAAATTAGTATTTATTGGTTCTTTTGTAAAGAGTAGGCAGCTTTCTAGCGGTAGGCAGCGGCTTGGCTCTGCCTCTGGCATTGTTGAAGTCCATGGGTGACGGTAACCACTCACCATCAGGTGGGCCGTATGCTCGTCTGTCTACAAGGGCAATAATAAGAAAAAGAGTAGATCAGTAAAGCCTATTAAAATTTGGAAATAAAATTAAACGTATCTTGACTTTCGGAATCCAATAAGAGTATATTATTCCACATTTATTGGCTAACAACTGTATTATATACTTATAGTTTTGACGTATAGTCAAGTCGAAATATAAAAACGAAATCACTAAAATTCAGGGTAACAAAAACTCGATCAGATTTCCGTTCGAAACATACGAATTACGGACGAAAGCCGATTAAATAAGGCAAATTACTGATTTCTCGGAACTATTTCGTTTCTTCGCGTGCAGCCGACAATTTTAGCCGCCAAAACATCGTGTAGGGCGCAAAAACTATGCCCCCCTTCGATGTTAACCCTTCGTTAAGATCGACCGTTACAACAAAAAAATAAATTCAATGCATTTTACATAAAGGGTTAAAGCTTTTGTTCTCAAAACGAGTTACGTCTATTGGGGTTGCCGTTTGGGAGAGAGAAAAAAAACTGTTGCCACCCTTGAAATAGTGCATTGGGTAAAAAAAGTATCGGGGTGGTAAACTCCACCCCGAGCTCAGGTAGAAAAAATAAACATAATAGAAAAAATTATGGGTCATGTCTATTTTTTTTCTTATATTCTATATGTAGTTTTTGAATTGGCTCTGCTGTTTATGGATAGTTATACTCTATGTAGTGTGTATGTACTCCGTGTACCTATTTGAATGAGTGCGTATTGAAGTATTCCGTAAGTAAAATGTAGACTATGCGTTGAAATGCTTCTTTTAAACTCTATAATACGTTTCTTTTTTATGTAATTATATATTGTAAGGTTGCTACTGTATACTGAAGTGTTGGTGTAATTAGTTTTAAGGGCAAATTTTTATATAAGGTACCTATATGCGCGTATACAGGGTGTCCCAAAAATAATGAATAATCCTGAAACACCTCATAGTAGAGCTATTGGGGACACGCCGGTCATCGTTCTCGTCGAGCCCGTCGCTTACGACGAAGGGCTCGACGAGTAAATTAACCCTCAGACACAGCCCACTGAGTTTCTCGCCGGATCTTCTCAGTGGGTCGCGTTTCCGATCCGGCGGTAGATTCTGCGAAGCACGACTCTTGCTAAGGTTCTTGTTAGCAACGTCGTCAGGTTAGAGCCCCGTGAGCTCACCTACTAGTTAAGGTTACGCTGAAATAGCCTCTCAAGGCTCTCAGCTTAAGTAGAAAAAAAGGGGACACAAAATAAAAAAATTAAATAAAAATCTCAGGAGTACCTACCCAACATACGTATTTTAAAAAAAAGTTGATATTTTCCATAATGCTGTGCGTTTCTGGAATATACAACAGCTACAAATAAATGAAATCCATAGGCTTTTTGGTGTTATAATATTCTACATGGACTATACTAAGGAAGAAAGAACAAAAAACAGTAAGCAGTAAACAGTGAACAGTAAACAGTAAGCAGTCCTATGGTAGACACATATTCAAAGGATCCACTGCTTGAAAGATGTAGGTACAAACGTCACAAAATAAAAACTATTTTATGTCGAAATTGACAAATAAAAAAGCGGTCTATTTCATAATTAGGAATTGGTAAATATTATATTGCGGAGTTTGACCCATTGTTCGTTACTTTTTTGTTTCTGTAAATTTACTAAAATGTTAGTTTTTTTTTCCTGCCTAAGCTGATAGCCTTTGGAGGCTATGTCAGCGAAATGTTAGGATACAATAAAACAGCGTAATTTATTTTTTATTCTAATAGGTTAGCAAACTAGTAAGCGGACTAATAACTTTGTTTCCAATAGCCAATAGATAAAAGTAGCATTATGAATGTATTAAACAATTCACGTATTAATTTATGCAAAACTGAAGTCTCGTGAGAATACTCTCATTAAAAAACTAAACCCTTTCTCAAGTTTTTTTTTTCCAAAAATAAAAAAGCCATGATATCTTCTCTCACACGTTTATGATGTCCAAAAAACTAATTTGCATAATCTGTTTCAGTAATAAAAAAACAGAGTACGTATGTATGCAAATTAAAAATTTTACCGGGAAGGGTTATGGCCGCGTGGACTGCAGATTTTTTTTATCAAGTTTTTACCAGTTTTTTTGTTTGTTTTACCTTTTTTTATTTTAAAAAGTGGTCACGTAACTTATTTGCATACGAACATTATGGCGTGTGTTTAATTTTATTCGTGTCCCACGATGTCTTGAAGGTGATTTTTTTTGGTCTAGTAAAAACTAATCCTTTGTAGGTTGGTCTGTGGCTTTTGTTTTTTTTTTTGCATATAAAATGATCGCGGGAAATTTCTCGTGAGATACAGAGTAATAATTTTTTTCTTTCGATATCTGCACAGTAATTATCTCTTGTATATGTAATATTTTAATTTATTTATAAAAAGATTTAGCGAGAGGGACATTTATAGGGCGTTCAGACACCTGCTGCTCATTATGAACAGCCGTGTTGATATGAAAATTACGATATCGGAAACATCCACTTGTGATTTCATTTTTGCAAAAATCGCTTTCCTACAATTTCGTTGGTAGTTTTTTTTTTATTGCTTAGATGGGTGGACGAGCTCACAGCCCATCTGGTGTTAAGTGCTTACTGGAGCCCATAGACATCTACGACGTAAATGCGCCACCCACCTTGAGATATAAGTTTTACGGTCTCAAAGTATAGTTACAACGGCTGCCCCGCCCTTCAAACCGAAACGCATTACTGCTTCACGGCAGAAATAGACGGGGTGATGGTACCTACTCGCGCGGACTCACTAGAGTTCCTACCACCAGTAATTACGCAAATTATAATTTGCGGGTTTGATTTTTATTACACGATGTTATTCCTTCACCGTGGAAGTCAATCGAGAACATTAGTTGAGTACGTATTTCATTAGAAAAATTGGTACCCGCCTGCGGGATTCGAACACCGGTGCATCGTTCAACAGGAATGCACCGGACGTCTTATCCTTTAGGCCACGACGACTTCGAATTTTGAAAGAGATTTTGAAATTCCTCAGCGTCTCGTCTTCAAGATGGCTATTTAGCACGTGTCAAATGCGTAATTGCTTAAAAAAACCTGTAACTGCCTAGTTTCTTAGAGATCTAATTCTGATATCTGTTGAATACGAATCAACGACTTTCAATATCCAATGTTAAATTTGAAGACGCTGTGAGATTTAAATGTAATATCTCGAGGCGGGCGGCGTCAATTATGTTGTTGATGCCCGTGGACTTAAGCAATAAAGCATAGAATAATCTATTCCACGAATGACCGGATGACTCCCATTTTTTTATTGCTTAGCGGACGAGATCACGTCCCACCTGGAGTAAGTAGATAAAACGGCTGCCCCACCCTACAAACCGAAAGGCATTGCTGCTTCTCGGCCGAAATATGCAGGGTGGTGGTAGGCTAACTTCATTTAGTTTTAAATGCGTAAAGATCAGAACGCCTTATATCCATAACAATTTATTTGTATAGGCATAACCTCAGTCTTCGTTTGAAAAAAAAATGCACAATTTTTTTTCATGTCACTGCGCTATTGCCATATCATGTCTTCTTATCTTTTATTCCGTACTTAATCGTTTGGTAGTCTAAGAGATTATTAGACTAGACTACGCCCGGACGCGTGAGTGAGCTCACGGGCTCAATCTGAGAGAATTTTCTAACACTAGCCCCTAGCAAAAGCAGTGCTTAGCTGAATCTACAATTGGATCGGAATCGCGACCCACTGAGAAGATCCAGCGAGAAACTCAGTGGACAACTTCAAAGTCTAAAAAATAAAGTCTCATGAATACTGGTGGTAAGACATCTTGTAAGTCCGCGCGGGTAGGTACCACCACCCTGCCTATTTTTGCTGTGAAGCAGTAATGCGTTTCGGTTTGAAGGGTAAGGCAGCCGTTGTAAAACTATACTGAGACCTTAGAACTTATATCTCAAGGTGGGTGGCGCATTTACGTTGGAGATGTATATGGGCTCCTGTAACCACTTAACACCAGGTGGGCTGTGAGCTCGTCCACCCATTTATGCAATAAAAAAAAAGAATAGAAAAATTAATTTCAAATGTCTTAACATTATCAAACATGTCAATCTTTTTAGACTTTCGGTTCCTAAATTAGTTGTGTAATATGAACAATTTAACTACTGTTTGGTATAATTAACATAACTAGCATCCAACGCTATGTAATTATCCGCTCACTTACCGCAACGGGACAAACACGTCTTTTCACAACCGTGCGAAAACGTAAACTGATATTCAAAATTCAAATACGAAAGTAATTAGGCACGTTACGAACAAAACAAAACAAAACAAAAAAAACGTATCCGTAATATCTCTCGTAATCCCTTCATACAAAAAAAGGTCTTTCATAATTCTCCTTCTCGAAGGAGATAAACAAAAACATTTCGTATTGTCAGTTCTTAATTTGAATAATGTTTGGGGGTTTTGAAAAAAGGCGCTAATGACAGTGCTTCGGTGACTAAACAATGGCGGACGGATGTGCGCGCATTCGATTAGCTTCTTTCCACACTTGCAACGTGATTGATATGCGTAATACTGTACTTTTGAATAACATTAACGTTATATGAATGCAGGTTGGAGATGAGTTGTTTTTTTTTTCGTTAAAGATTAAGACGGATGTCACCGTGCGAATTCTTTACTAAAAAGTTTTTGTTTAAAAAGTTTTGTAACCGTTGTTAGTTCTTTAATAAAGGCTACACATTGCTATTTGTTAATCTATGTTTCAGTGCCATTAAATGTAAATAGTTAAGTCCAGATAGACGAATAAAAAAAAAGACGAATAGAACCTAAATAAATATTAAAATCAAGCATTACGGTTTTAAGGGCAGGAAAACCATTCATCTAATGCCATTGAGTCTTTAATACCGCATCTTAAGGAGCGTAAAGGTTTTCACACTGTGGGTAATAAGGTAATCACTTAATAATAGATGCGTTGTGAGCCAGCGTTCCAATTTACGTTTGTAAAAAAATTAACTATTACCACTTAGTACTAGAGTCCGCTAGAAAGAATGACAGCTCGTCTACTTCTAAAATTAAATAACGAGTCCAAAATCCACAATATAACTCTTAAATATTAAGTGTTATAATCTATGGTGGTCATAACAAAAAGAGCTGAGCGAACTAAAGATTATTAAAACGACCGACAGATGTTCGTAACATCACAGCCACTATCACATCAAATCAAAATCTAAACTTTTTCATTGTCTCTGGCCCGATATTGTAATGACATGTAATAAAAAATGTTGTCAGAACAAAAAAAAAACTTACTCCCGAGCGACTTCCGCGGCGTTTCTGTCCTAAAAAAACAGAATGAGTGGACATTTTACGAAGAAGCTGTAGTGTGAATATTTAAAAAAAAAAAATTGTTCTTGAAGGGTAGGTGTAACACGTTCTGTGACTAGGGATGAACTTAGAGAGGCGCGGTGATTTTCTTTCCATCTTCCACTTCCGAATATGAGCTTCCACCAGATACTCCTTTTTTTTTGAGATTTTATGACCTGGTACTTACAACCTTTAGGTCAATCCAGATACTCCATTCTACGCATAAGCATGGCGATAATTGTGGCAGGGTATGCTTCAAGTCAACATGTAATTTTTTGCCTATTTTCGTGAAACAATCATGAGTTCCCGGGTGTTTTAATTTATGTGTATTAGCTACGGTACCTGCTTATCAACATGTGGTCCGTGGGCTCGTCCATCTATGTAGCGCATTAAGAAAAGTTATTTCGTTTCCGTGTAGTCTAAAGGAATTTAGGTCAGGTCACGAAAAAAAAAAAAACCATTGTAATTAACCGATAAAAACGAATGCACATGTCCGCCGGTGTATTCTAATTTCTTTATTATGTTTGATTAACCCTTCAAAATGGCTGGTAATTATACAACAGATGCTACACTGATTAATTGTTAGAGAAAAAATGTGGTCGAAGTGAAATCACCTGCCTTCGGTCTCACTATCGAATATTGAACGTTAATAGTAGGTAATGTGTGTGTTAGGTACTTTTTAGGCAGCGCTAAGCCCACTGAGTTTCTCGCCGGATCTTCTCAGTGGGTCGCGTTTCCGATCCGGTGGTAGATTGGTGGTGGGACCTCTTGTGAGTGCGCAAGGGCAGGTACCACCATCCTGCCTATTTCCGCCGTGAAGCAGTAATGCGTTTCGGTTTGAAGGGTAGGGCGGCCGTTGTAACTATACTGAGACCTTAGAACTCATATCTCAAGGTGGGTGCCGCATTTACGTTGTAGATGTCTTTGGGCTCCAGAAACCACTTAACACCAGGTGGGCCGTGAGCTCGTCCACCCATCTAAGCAATAAAATAATAATAATAATAGTCTAAGCTAATCTAAATCTAAATAATGAGATTATAGGGGAGACGTTCCTAGGTGACAAAAATAATAAAAAAAGTACTTTAGGCATAGATGTAATAAGATTTAGTTCGTTTTTTAATAAGTCCATTTGACGATGCGTTCACGAAGGATATTCGGTTGGATACGTGTACATATCGGAATAATTTTTATCAATATGTTTGTACCGATGTATCGATTAGATTTGCGAATAAAGAATTCTTTAGTCGCGAATATAGGAATTGGTTCGATTTTTTTTTACCCGCGAATAGTGAAAACGCGAATAAGGACGATGATGCTAGGATTAAAAAAAAAACAATTTAATTCACCGCTATCCTACAAATTAGTGCCGATTTTAACGGGATTACGTGTTCACGAGTAATTTGAATGAAGTTAGGATATAATTTTGCCATCAAAATTAGCTCCGCAGAATTTATTACCTAATTCTGTTACTAGTAAGGGTAGTGTCAGCACGCAATGACGGAGACCACCATCTTCTCAGTTTAGGGGGCGCAGGAGTTATGGGTCCGGGTTGAAGAATGTGAATATCGATATCACAATAGGTTTGGTTGTAACATCGACCTCATATCAAATCGGTGATAGCCTTACGATATTGTGTCCACAAGTTTCTAAAGTGTGCTAACTAGCACCACCAAGTGAGCAATAACTTATACATCGACAGCAATTACCATAAACAATTTCATAAATATTCATTCAATTTCATTAGCATTTTGAGGTTTGTTTATTTTTTATTTCTTAAGGCGAGCTCATGGTCCACCTGGTGTCAAGAACTCATGTCTCGAAGTGGGTGGCACATTTACGTTGTAGATGTCTATGGACTCCGGTGACCACTTAACACCAGGTGGGCTGTGAGCTCGTCCAACTATCTGAGCAACAAAAAAAAACGCTACACGGACAAAACCGTGTAAGTTTATCCTAAATGAGTATAAATATAATTGGAAATGCCACACGCTAGAGCCCGAAGCGCCATTTAACCCGCACCACATGTCTTATTATCAGCCAAACGTCTAATTGGTACTCACGTTCGATCCCCGAAGGGTTAGTTAACACTTCACCTACGCAATACTTTTTTTCAATTTTTCAACTTTACAAAAAAAATTTAAACCGATAATTTTCGTCGGTCGCGACGGCTTCAAAATTGAAATATTAGGGTTGTCGATTTTAGAAAAATTGAATAAGTGCAGTACTGCGAAGAAATGCGATTCAACATCGCTTCATCACTTTTATAAACTAAAATGCTATCTTTGGGCAGAATCGAGATATGATAAAAACGTTTCACGATGGAAAATACAAAACTATATTATATATCGACGCTTGAAAGGCGAACGTGACTAAGCGACAATAACCGCTTTGTACATAAATGACAGGCAACAACCATATTCGTAGCACAAAAAAAAATTCTAGGTCTATTAAAATCATTTCAATCCTACAGCTAGATTCGTTAAAATATAATTTTTTTTCAGGTATTTCAACTTTAAATTAGTCTACTGTAAAGTTCACGCATTGTCGCTTAGTCACGTTTGCCTTTCAAGCGTCGGTATGTAGACTTCTTTTTCGTCGGTATGTAGGCTTTCGTTTCATTGATTTTATGATTTACAACGTTTATGTAGAACGTAATTTTACAATTTTCGTTGCGACGAGCGAAAAGCTATGAAATGTTTGAAACAAAGAAGAAGTTAATCCCTAAATAAACCTTAAAAGTTTATATCATAAAGTACTGGCAACCGTTTTTTTCCTACCTAAACTGATGATCTTGAGAGACCATTTCAGCGTAGCCTTAACTAGTAGGTGAGCTCACGGGGCTCAAACCTGACCTCGTTGCTAACAGTAACCCTAGCAAGAGCAGTGCTTCGCAGAATCTACCACTGGATCGGAAACGCGACCCACTGAGAAGATCCGGCGAGAAACTCAGTGGGCGATTGTGGCAACCCTAATTACCCGTACCGCATATCGCTTTAGGGCACCCATCTGTCAGTTCGATCCAAAGGGTTAGCGCTGTTACTTAATGGTGCATGTATTAACTTAGAAAAGTTCAAAACAATATTTAAGTTGTATTAAAGCATAATTTTTTCTTTTTCTACCTAAGCTAATAGTCTTAAAGGCTATTTCAGCGTAACCTTAGCTAGTAGGTGAGCTCACGGGGCTCAAGCCGGAGTATGCTATTTTTATTAAGTTTTATGTTTTTATTAAGTATATAAATTATATTATTATTTTGTTACTCGAAATGAGCGGATGACTCAAAGTTTGTTTAGTGTTAAGCGGATATCGAAGCCAGTAAATATAAAAGTTTAATGGCGCCACCCACTGTCAAACTGTCAAAACTGTTTCGCCGCCAAAATAGGCAGTATGGCTGTACTTAACCCTTGTATAACCCTTTGGGCTCACAAAACGGCTACACAATGTTACATTTGACGTACCAGCAAATATCAGTAAGAGTTTTTGAAAATTTAGACTGAAATTTCCATGCATTTTTCAACTGAATTACAGGTGTTTTGATTTTAAGATACACTCGTAAGCAATTCGTTTATTTTCTAATGAATATTATAAAGGCGTTTCATTCCTTCCAAGTTATATTAAAGATAGATCGTTTCGGAATTGAGTTTCTTTGGCTTAAGGTTTATTTTCTATACATAAAGCCGCAAGAACAATAATCTTTGTTATTAACGAAAAAAAAACTGTCAGAAAAACGCGGGAACCTCCATACTGCATTACTCAATCAAAGTCAGTTTGTTCAGAGTTTTTTTGTTAAGACACCTGTATCATTGAGGGAGAGGTGTGTGAGGGCCCAAAAAACTTGAATCGGACGTGAGAAACAATTTTTTTTTAAATTATAATATATGTAATAATAATATTGAACGCGGTGTATATCGGGGTTCATTATCCCGAAGCTATGATGTTCATAGTTATGATTAATTGAGTAATTATATCGACATAAAGAAAACCTGGTTAGGTGGTACCTACAGCTTTCGCATCTTTTTCTGTTATGCGGCTATCGCTCATAGATATAATGTTTTTATAGACACAGATTTTTTTAGATATAGACCTCAAGTCGGTTGAGGCATTTAAGTTGTGATATCTATTGCCGGTAACTAACTGCTTAAGAACAAATGGGCCGTGAGCTCCTTCACCCAAAAATGGAAAAAAAGACACACGAGGTGGTAATTCCCTCCTACCTTTTACTTCTAAATAATAATAAGAAACATAATAGATACCTAAATATTAGAAACTTCAAATTGTTAAACTGTCTTAAAATGTTATCATTAGACTTCACACGAATCCAAGTTATTTCCCCGATGAAGGAATAAAGAATCAGCAAAATATTAATTTGCGTAATTAGGTACTGGTGCTAAGTACAGTGGCAAGCTCGGGAGACGGCCGGGAGAGACGTGTCCTCGACGTCGGATTGATATCAATGGGAGCCTCGGCACTGATGACGAACACCATCTGCGAGTCTGCAATGTCGCAGGAGAGGACGACGTGGGGTGACGATGAGCGCTCCTTTACCTACGCCCCCACTATCACTACCAAAGCCAGGATAGGATTATCACCTATAAGCCACCCCACACGCGTCTTCCGAAGAAGCAGCGGGTTGATAGATGCGACCCAGGCTCGTTTTTTTATTTTTTTTATTTTTATTGCTTAGATTGGTGGATAAGCTCACACCCCACCTGGTGTTAAGTGGTTACTGGAGCCCATAGACATCTACGACGTAAATGCGCCACCCACCTTGAGATATAAGTTCTAAGGTCTCAAGTATAGTTACAACGGCTGCCCCACCATTCAAACCGAAACGCATTACTGCTTCACGGCAGAAATAGGCACGGTGGTGGTACCTTCCCGTGCGGACACAAGAGGTCGTACCACCAGCAAACCACCAGTGCTATTAACAACCATCGTTTCAACATCTAGTGGAAGTAAAGTGGACGGTGACATGTGATGCGTTCCGTAGCTGGTGGATAGTCAGCCCGTTAAGCTGATTGAATAGGTGGTTTGGGAGCGTTAGGGCAGTTGACCATCCAACCATGTGAGCAATAAATACCTCGAAGTTGTCTTCGTGGACTACCAAAAAGGAGTTAATCGATGACATCGTCGAATATGAGTAGAGAATTGTGGGTCAATGGTAGTTGGGCTCTTAAATTTCGGGCAAATCGGAAATTACTGAGGTCAATAAATAGTTCAAAGGTCATTTAATATGACTAATAGAGGTATTTCTCGTTGGAACCAATTCGTCGTCCTGTTCTAGCAAAGCTGTAAGTACCTCATTCTCTTGTGTGAACTTTAGAAAAAATTTAAAGATGATCTTCATAATATCACCCCTTCAAATTTAAATACACATTAAATAATAGTAACCCGACACTCGTGGTCCATCGTACATTACTTTTTCTATTGAACAAAACATTCTCATTAAGCCAACACATCTTCCCGGAAGTTAAAAAACCCAAAATGAAGGGGTCATTCATTCCCAGAGGGCACCTTACGGGCCATCCTAAAACAAACTAATAATTTTTAATACTGGCAACCCTTCCGTGGTTTTTTATTCGACCTTAGACATAAGTCCATTCAGACTCCTTCCGTGAGAACTTCAAACATCCAAAAAAATGAAGAGGGCGAGTGGACAGTTGTCGTGTTTATCAAAAGAGTTATTGCTTTTTGATTTGAACATAGGATACAATAAAATTACCTTTTTACGATAAGATTGTAATTTAAATAAAGCTGTGTTATTAATTAATAGATTCTTTTATTTGAATAAAATGGTCATTTGTCTTAACTTGTGACAGTGGTCAACAGTAACAAACAATAACCACAAATTAACAAAGCACCTACTGATCTATTGAGACTGGATTAATATTGATTAATCCAAAACAATGCAACCAACCACTCTACCCGATGATATGTAGGCGAAGTAAAATGTCCCTTAGATATAAGGTGACACTCTACAAAACTTGCATACGCCCCGTCATGACCTATGCAAGTGTAGTGTTCGCTCACGCGGCCCGCATACACCTAAAATCATTTCAAATTATTCAATCCCGTTTTTGCAGGATAGCCGTCGGAGCCCCGTGGTTCGTCAGGAACGTCGACCTCCATGACGACCTGGACTTAGAGTCCATCAGTAAGTATATACAGTCGGCGTCCATGCGCCACTTCGATAAAGCGGCACGACACGAGAACCCTCTCATCGTGGCCGCCGGTAACTACATTCCCGATCCTGCGGACAGAATGGAAAGCAGTCGACGTCGCCCAAAACACGTCACGGATCCTCCCGATCCACTAACGGTGCTTTTAGGTACTTCAAGCACCGGTCACCGTTCTCGTCGAACCCGTCGCTTGCGACGAAGGGCTCGACGAGTAAATTAACTCTCAGACACAGCCCACTGAGTTTCTCGCCGGATCTGGGTCGCGTTTCCGATCCGGTGGTAGATTCTGCGAAGCACGGCTCTTGCTAGGGTTCGTGTTAGCAACATCGTCAGGTTTGAGCCCCGTGAGCTCACCTACTAAAGTTAGGGTTACGCTGACATAGCCGCTAGGGCTATCAGCTTAGGTAGGAAAAAAAAAAAAAAAAAAAAGCAACCAACCAACCGCCTAGCTACTAAGTGTCACTCGATGCAATTCTCCATCGCCTACATTTATAACTAAATTTTGGAAGTATAAATTTACAAAACGTGGAAAAAATAAGTCTTCCCCACCGAACAAACAGAATAATAAGGACACACCAAACAAGCACCTTGACATTATACATATACTCGTAGGCACTTACAATTTATTTTTCGATTTATTTGAAGTATTATACTAAACTTGTATATTTTAAACAGTGCAAATGTTGACGCTGAACAAGCGCATACATACTTTCCAAACGATTCGTCGCTTGTAAAGGTTTAATATCTCCGAGATAAAATACGACGCTAAAAGTAAACATTGTTAGACAGGAAGTCCAACCAAGCAGTTCTGTTATTAAATAAATTAAAAAGCAATCAAAACGCGTCCACAGTAAAAATAAAAATAAATGAACGCATCGACACATGTCACTTCCGATTGTGGAACGAAATCAGTTAACCCTTCGTGAACCTAACCAAAAAATGGCCGACAGAATCAAACAATTAAAATGATATAAAACAAATCTTTTTAACAACTGTCCTTCGGGAAGAACAGGTGGCGCGGCCTGTTTAAAGATGTTTTTACTAATTTATTTCAATGTACGCGGTGAAAGCGTGAAAGACATTTTGGAGCATGTGCTACCAGCGTTAATTAATTATATTGAGAAATTGAAAGTAACCCTTTGCTTTTATAGTTAAGAAACGGACGAAGGGTTATACATTTTTTAGTCTATTTTAGTTTCCACGGCTGTCAGTTTTCACTTACATTCACATAATATATTAAGTGTACTTTATCTATGCATCCACTAATACATTTATGTGGATGAGCGCCTCTATGGCTTTTTGGCGGGAAGCGGAGCAGCGAAGTTGCGTGAATTAATTTTTTTATTTTGTCAAATTAGTCTTTCTGCAGGTTTCGATTTGTAAGAATGATAGTTTATTAATTGATTAGAATTTCTGAATTAGCCATTAACATTAATTGACATTGTTTTGAAACCCGATTTTCATTTTCACAATTAATGTTTATTTACTCGAACTACCATTACAAGCTTATATCAACACACCAAGCCATGACTTTCCTCTATGTATAAAGACGCCGCGAGTTTGTTCACTAGGCAATAAAAAAATTACACTCTTACAAAACAAAATAATTTACAAATTTACTTCAATCGTCGGGCTCCCGCCAAAAACACCGATGACATTGTTCTAATGTCAAAGTAAGTTTTAAAGATGGCCGTTATGTCCATAAAACGCACTGCGGCTTTAAACTTAAAAAAAAAATGATAACTATATACTTGGACACTTTAAATGCTGAAAGAATTGTAATTTGTATCCAAAAACACAATTGTAAAGGTTCAATATGCGTACAAAATTATGGTTACGACTTGTCTCCTCGCAAAGTGGGAAAGTATTAAAAGCGAAAGTGATCTCGTTTTAAGAATATTATATGTAGTCTCAAAATTTATCTAGCACTTGTAGAATTTTTACTTGTGGTAGGACCTCTTGTGAGTCCGCGCGGGTAGGTACCACCGTCCTGCTTATTTCTGCCGTGAAGCAGTAATGCGTTTCGGTTTGAAGGGTGGGGCAACCGTTGTAACTATATTTGGGGCCTTAGCACTTATATCTCAAGTTGGGTGGCGCATTTACGTTATAGATGTCTATGGGCTCCAGTAACCACTTAAATAAAATAGTGGAACATTTTTAAAAACGTACAGTACTATCAAACGACTCATGTTTCGTAAACTACATAAAATAACCCACAAATGCCGGCCTAAAGGTCGAATCAATTACAAAATTAAATAAAAACAGCGCCAACTGGCAAGTGACCCAAATCCAAGCAGTTATCCTTTCATGCGCTTAGTCATTACTATATAATTATCTATATACTTTATAATTAGATTACTACGTGTGCTTTATCTAACGCAATATATTTTTTAGATACGAGAGGATTCGATACTTCGGATTGCTTAGGCGACAGTATATCTCCCTGCCTATTTCTGCCGCGTTGCGATATTCTTACCATTATTTCTATGGAATTAAGTTTCACTTTACTTGAGAAGTATGAATTTTTCGTAATGGTGTTAGTTGAAATGTAACGTAAGTAGATCGTGATTTATAGTGGACTTGTTTTATTATAATTAAAACGTAATATCATATTCAATATTGTTTATAACGTAGACGAGAGAATAAATTAACTGCTTAACTGGTGTAAAGTGGTTACTAGAGTAAGCTCTTCAGACAACACACCGCGAATCCCGCCACACACCTTGAGGTGGTTAAATTATTCTTCTTTTTCTTCCTAGCGTTTTTATGGTCTATTGTCAAGGTCCGCTTTCCTAACTAAGCTTTGCCCGGTCTTCGGCATCCTTCTGGGTGGGGATATTCTCCTCCATATCCGCCTTTACCACATCCAACCCGGGTTGCTTGGGCCTATCGCGGGATGTTTGGCCTGGTACGTAGAGATTGAAGCACGTATTTCCGACGTAGTCTGAGGTAATTAAAATATTACTATACAATAATGTCTCAATTGTATAGTAATCTTTTCGCGGGTTTGGTTTTTATTTGACGATGATTTTATTCATTGTTTAATATGCAACCATTTGAATCTGAGCACGCTCATCGCTGATATAATTATGGCGGTACAAAAGGTTGTTGGTACAACAGTTATACAATTGACAATTCGGCCTTAGATGTCTACACTCGCGATATAATGTCTATGGGTTCCGGTAATGGCATTATCACAACGGGTCCTCCCGATCCATTAACGATGCTTTTAGGTATCTCAAGCACCGGTCATCGTTCTCGTCGAACCCGTCGCTTGCGACGAAGGACTCGGCGAGTAAACTAACCCACAGACAGCCCACTGAGTTTCTCGCCGGATCTTCTCAGTGGGTCGCGTTCTCGATCCGGTGGTAGATTCTGCGAAGCACGGCTCTTGCTAGGGTTCGTGTTAGCAACGTCATCAGGTTTGAGGCCCGTAAGTTCACCTACTAATTAGGCGAATCCAGAATAACCCCTCGAGGCTACTAGAATAGGTAAAAAAAAACAACGGAATCGTTAGCCTGTCTATACGGTTTGTTTTGTCAACAAATCTCTCTCCAAAATTAGTGGTTAAGAAAGCGGTGAGTGAATTTAGCATTTATAAACTATAAATATTAGTTACGGTACTTATACGAACGACATAAGTTTAAAATAGAGTTTTTTCTTTCCTTAAAACTCCTCCCGCCTCGACAACTTAATCACAACATAATATAAAACGGTCGCTTTCTCTGTCCCTGTGTATGCTTAAATCTTGAAAACTACGCAACGGATTTTGATGCGGTTTTTTTAATAGATAGAGTAATTGAATAGGAAGGTTTATATGTATAATAACATTCATTAAATACTGGAGAAATCATAATAAAATTTTACATACTTTCATACTTTGATAACGAAATCTAACAATGTTATTTACATCCAGGTCTATCACCTGTCGCCATATTTAAATTTTTAAACGTCAAACATTCAAAATCGTGTCATTGACCTCTTGACAAATACAATCGTGTAATAAAGAACTCTATTGCCTATTGTTTGAGTTCACTTTGTTTAAGATATTCATTTGTATCTCGCATCCGTATACAGGGTCGAATTAGTTGATTGAATTTTAATAATTGTTTAAATTACGATTGTTTTAAATTACAATTTGATTTTGTAATGAATTGAAAACGAAAAGAAAGTCTTCGTAGAGAATCGACACTTAAAGTTCTCATCATCATTATCATCTGCTCTGGGAGCTCTGGATGCACCTCTGGAGATATCTGATTCTGTCCGGAAATCGGATGTGGTCACCGAGTTACTAACAACTAAATCATTAAGAAGACTATGTATGTAGTTCCTAAGCCTTATCATACTTAAAATATTAATTTTATGACGTCATTCTTGCATAAACGTTAGTAACGTTTGCTATTAACGCACGCAAACATCTATAAAAGAGAAAAATAGTCAAAAATTTATCCTCCCCGTGTCGTCAGAACTAGCCGATTCGACTGTTAAACAGATAACTTGGATCTTACAGCAGCCTCCTCGATCCCCCCTCATCAACCCATGGTAATAGAAACTCCGTGCTGTTTCTCTTCTGAAGATGCTCTTCTCTTCTTCTCTAATAATTATTTTGTGTATCAATAGTAAAATTAAACTTCGTGGCCGAAATAAATATGATAGTGGTACCTTATCGGGTGAGCTCATCATACGCCCTGCTATCATATTATTACGATTCCGGTCTGGTCGCAGATTCAGCGAAGCACTGCTTTTCCTAGGGTCAATGTTAGCAATTTTCTCAGCTTGACTCCCGTGAGCTTTTTTTTTTTTACCCTTGTAGGCTTGTAGGCAGACGAGCATACGGCCCACCTGATGGTGAGTGGTTACCGTCGCCCATGGACTTCAGCAATGCCAGGGGCAGAGCCAAGCCGCTGCCTACAAAACCTACCAACCTAGCGGTCTGTGCCTAATTGGAATAGACCCTAAGGCTACCAACTATTAGGTATTAATTTAAACTAAAGTAAACTTCAAAAACAAGATATTTAAAAGAATACGTTCTCATGAACCGTAGGCATATATAAAACGAAAGTTTTGGTTTATTTATTAAGTTAATATAATCCCTAAAATTGTAGCAAGCAGTGCTAAAAATCGTTATAATAAGCTCTACTGGGGGTCTTAAGTGGGGGGTCATAGTTGCTTATTTCCTGATTACGTCTCTGTTACATTACACAGACATCTGTCGGCAGCTGTCCACAGACCGTCGCTGGCCGGTCAGCCGGCAAATCGTCTATGACTCTAGGGTTAACCCTTTATCTACTGATCTAAGACAGAATAATGACGTCTTTGATTTACTATTTTTTTTAATTGTTTGAAATGAAATGCCGTACATCTCAGATCGTTCTGAGATTATTAACGGGAAAATATTAAAGTGTATTTTAAATATTTAAATTGAAAATAAAAATATGATATTAAATTAATTTATTAATTCTGTCGGTTTGTTTGTCTCCGGGTACCTTTGATCTGGATGCTTTACATGACGTATGACTGATGGCTGTGAAATAATTTTAAGGGATATGTATAGGGCGAGCTCTGAGCCAAAATGGGTAGAAACCATCTTTCTATACCATTTCTGTCGCGTAGTACGTATGGGTAGGTACTGTTAAGTAGGTATGTGTGCGTATGCCGCATACGGAGCTTTGTTCAACAAATATAGGACAGTGTGTTAATAGCAGGCAAGTGTTTTACTCGAATATTCCTCGTATCTAACAGTAGCGACGATACACGAACCTACCCCGTTTTGTAAAAAAAATTTTTGTTGCTTAGATGTGTGGACTATGCGTGGGTAGGCCTCCCACAAGGTGGGCCGACGACCTATTAAGGTTCGCGGGGATCCGCTGGATGCAGGCAGCGCAGGACCGGTCTTTGTGGCGAGGCTTGGGGGAGGCCTATGTCCAGCAGTGGACGTCCATGAGCTGATAGATAGATAGATAGATAGATGTGTGGACGAGCTCACAGCCCACCTGGTGTTAACTGGTTACTGGAGCCCATAGACATCTACAACGTAAATGCGCCACCACCTTGAGATATAAGTTCTAAGGTCTCAAGTATAGTTACAAAGGCTGCCCCACCCTTCAAACCGAAACGCATTACTGCTTCACGGCAGAAATAGGCGGGGCGGTGGTACCTACCCGTGCGGACTCACAAGAGGTCCTACCACCAGTAATTACGCAAATTATAATTTTGCAGGTTTGATTTTTATTACACGATGTTATTCCTTCACCGTGGAAGTCAATCGTGAATATTTGTAAAGTACGTATTTCATTAGAAAAATTGGTACCCGCCTGCGGGATTCGAACACCGGAGCATCGCAATTTTTGTCGCGATGCTCCCGTTCCAGTTTGAAGAGTGGGGCTGTCGTTGCACTTTATAATTGAACATTTGATTTCGTGTCTCAAGGTGAGCCACCGGCTACTAACTTACTTTATTTACTGAAAGGGCTCCGATGCCACTTCAAATCAAGTGGGCCGTTGTCCAGTATCTAACGCAATTAAAACTGTCATAGCGGGCCGCATCTGAGTTTCACTGGGAAGTCTCAAATCAACAGGATCATTAATTACTGGTGATAGGACCTCTTGTGAGTCGCACGGTTACCACTTAACACCAGGTGGACTGTGAGCTAGTCCACCCATCTAAGCAATAAAAAAAACAATAACAAAAGTTTGACAATAAACAATCGAGTTTATATGAGTGCGTGTGTGTGTCAAGTACATGGTAGTGTGCGTAATGTTTTTTTTATTTAATGTATTTTTTATGTATAATAAAAAAATATTAAATTTCTGCACTCCTTCTCTATATTCTCTATCAGTGTGAAAAAATTCATACTCTTCCGTCCGCACAATTTTCGTAAAAAGGGGTACAAATTTTTGCTTCACGTATTAATATATAGATGAATGATATTAAGAGAATGATTCGTCACGTTCAGGCTTCTGTCCACCCCGCGAGCACAGAGCGGTCGTGACGTTACAATGAGAGCTTATAATAACGAACACGACTCATAACCCACTTTCGAAAGGCAAAAACTAAACTTGCAACAGAGCTTATAGGCACAAAAAAGGACTCCAACTTCGAAGCCGGTATTGAAACTTTAGACATATAACTCACTAGACCTGACAGACGGTTTCGCTCGCGAGCAAGTTTTTTAAAATGAAGATAATAAAATTAAAGTTAGCGTTAAGAACGTAGAAGACCCCATTGGGAGATAAATCTGACCTCAATAAGGCTATGCGCCATGATAATCGCCTTATCGTTGCCGCCGCTGACTACTCCCCGAATCCTGATCACGCAGGAGCAAGTCACTGTGGTCTCCCTAGACACGTCCTTACAGATCCATCAGGTCCAATAACCCTTGCATTAGACACCTTTAGCTCTAACACTAGGAGTAGGGACCCCGGTAAGCGTACTCGTCGAACTCGGCAAAGAGTTCGACGTGCAACTTAACCTAAACATCAGCCCGCTGAGTTTCTCGCCGAATATTCTCCGCGGGTCGCGATTCCGATCCGGTAGTAGATTCAGAAACAGCTACTCTTGAGTCGTTAGGTCTCCTTTGGAGGCGCTCGGGTAGCTGTTAGCAAACCCCACCCCTCCTGGCTGAGCCCTTGCTTGCCCACCTGCCCTGGTAAAACTAGAAAGGCCTCCGGATCAACAGTAACTTCTCAAACATAAAAAAAAACTGACTATATTGAATTTCCGAGGAAACGATAAACAATACGAAAATGTTGCCAATAATTGAAATCACCTAAAAAAGACTGCCAAAAACAGCACCCTATATTGACGACCGCTTGAGCGCTAATACAAAATCTAACAAACAAACAAACAACAAATATGGCAGACGCATGAACACCAAAAACCACCAATGCAAAAAAAATGATCACCCGAAATTTCGCAGCGGCTACACGCTTATTATAAATAATTAATGATTCCGACTCCTACTATATGCAAGATAAAAGCCATTATGGGTTTTCGCTCTGCAAAAAATTACGCGAACCTCCATCAGTGGAACCAGTCCGGGAGAAAAAACTCAAAAGACCGAGCGGCCATCTCTTAAATTCCATTTCTTGCGGCCCGTCATTTGACTCTACCATTATCTGCGGAATTAACGGGAGAAAAACACCTTTTACGATTAAAATTTTAACGTATTTCAAAGCAATACTGGACACGCCGGTCAGTATGGCCGCTGCAAAGACTTCATAGACACGACATTTGTAAATCTATGAACTAGTGACTACACAGTACAACATTGTTGTGGTTGTTGTTGTCCTAGGGTACCCCGCTGGTACATAGGCCCTATATACCATACTAGTTTAGCTATGTTACTCTAGCCTCTGATTCTGCATTCATACATACAAAATCAAGGACCACCAAACTTTTGACCACTTTGCCTTTCTCTTGAAAGAGGTAATATTAAACTTTAGTGAAAGTATTCGATAGTAAAAAAAATCGATATTTTCTAGCAACATATCGATAAAAATCGATGCTCGAATCCGATGTTCGACATCGAATATAAATATCGATATATATTTTAAGACGACACCCCTAATATAGGGCCCTCACAAGTTGTTTCACCTTGATCCTTGCTCCTTGATATCACTCCAGGTCACGCAGGCAGTTCTCAACTCGTGCTCAGCACAGCAGTACAATACATCAATTGAATCCGCTGATGGCCTGCATAGTTTCAAGACCCTAGACAGACTGTCAAATTCAAAAAGTTGTGTAGTATGCGTAATTTGTCGACCATGAAGCTATGTTCAAGAGAGCTCACAGTTTCCACAGCTCGTTAACTCGTAAACGCACATTAGTTTCGTTCTTGAGCATCATTAAAAACATTAATTAGTTAGTATATTAGTGTAGGCTTCACAAAATATCTAGTTAAAAATAAGGGAATATTGTAACAAGTTCCCTTTGCTTTAACCACAAAGAAACCATACCTACCTAGATTATACTGAATTAATTTTAATATCAATTATCATATTTCTATGATTCTTTAATGTATCACTAATCACCAGATGAGATAAATCGATTTTATCCAACAATAAACCAAATCATAAAACATAAAAAATCAACAATTAACTCAATTGCTCATTCTCAGCTAACCACATCCAAACTTCAATATATTTGAGATTATTTTTTACACCTCACTCGGCACAGCATCTTAGTAACATAATGATTTCACTCATGAAAATTCAATTTCACGTTACATTATGATAAAAACTATATCACGATTCTCAGGTATTTATTTCATTTTTCAACGATTTAGAACAGAATTTATTGGATACATTATTGAATGGTAATTATTACATTTTTACAATAGTGGAAAATGTGTTGAAAGACCGTAATTTATGTAACTCTTAGACTGTTTAACCAGGTTTCTCTATCTATTAGATAATACCGGTTATAAATAAGCCTTTTTCAATCCTATATTTTTTGATATCGATGGGTAAATGGGCTAATCAGCCGGCTGGTATTGACTGTCTACCGGAGTCACAGAGATATCGTAATGAGAATATCACTGCCCACCTTGAGACGTGAGTTAAAATTCTCAACGTATCTATAGCTATGCCACCTTTCAAACTGCAAAGCACCTTTGATTTGATAGATCAATGTGTTTAGTGCGAGTTTTTAACGTTCTCGATAGCGTAAAAGTTAACTCAAATTTATGTGGCAGTTCAGGAACAGCGCCCCTAGCGGCAAACGTAGGCAAACGTTCCAACTCCATACAAACCTTAGTTACTTTTACGCTATCTAGAACGCATGGATTCGAAGCATATTTGCATTTAGCATACCATATTTTTTTAGTTTTAATAAAAAACCGTTGGTCGGATCAGATAACTGCGCTCACTGGACTCTCTGTTGCGAGCGCCCTGAGATAAGCCGAAAACCGAAGCAAATGGAAGCTGAGGGTACACAGAGCCACGAAGGGCTTTCAAGGACACGACCTTCAGCAATGAAGTATTCGACTAAGAAGCAGAAGAATATTGACCGGAAACCAAAATTATATTTTATTATGAATAATAATGTCTGCTGTACACTTACAAGAACACCATCACTAAACATTCGTTAAGACTGTTCAAGTCACGTATAATTTTAAAGTCGACTTATTTCATTTAACTTCCGAACATTGTAAAATGATCGTAAAAAAGCGGCATAATCATCAGGCCTCCTTTACAACACTTTAAAAAAAAAAGTTTCATTGTCCGTTTCCCGCGTAATAAGTGACAGATGCGCAATACCGTCTACAGACTGTCTTCGTACGAGAAAAGAATTTAAAAAAAAAAACAATATTTGCATACACTCAAAGAAATGGTAGTTAAATGTTTGGTTTGTTTTTTTGCTTTTTAATTCATTGTTTTGCCGTTTTTCAAACGCATCGCAGCGTAAATCATTTTCGTTTTGCTTTTAAATTGTGAGGGTGGAGCGTATTCAAAGTATGATGTGCCTTTGTCCGGCTTCAAACAGTTGAATTAAAAAAAAAACAATTTTTTTTATTGCTTAGATGATGATGAATCTAGCACTAACAGCCACAAATTGCAGCAAATAATCTTGTTCCGAGGGTATTTTGAAATGTTACCTTGAGTCTCTCGGGAGAATCAAAAACGGCTTTCTCTGAGCATCATATAAGCATCCTGCGATTACCTCGCCATCCATCTAGCAGGGGTATTTCAAACTATTCTATTTTTGTTGAGCAACGATAAAGCTTACCGGTTTTTTTTTTTTTTTTTTTTTTATGATTGAAAGATTACTGGTGGCCCGGAGGCCTTTCCAGCTTCACCAGGACAGGTGGGCGAGCAAAGGCTCAGCCAGGAGGGGGGGATTTGCTAACAACTGCCCGAGCGCCTCCGAAGGAGACCTAACAACTCAAGAGCAATTGCTTCGCGTATGAATCTACTACCGGATCGGAATCGCGACCCACTGAGAAGATCCGGCGAGAAACTCAGCGGGCTGATGCATGGGTTAGGTTGCACGTCGACCTCTTTGTCGAGTTCGACGAGTACGGTTACCGAGGTTCCTCAGCCTGCTCCTAGTGTTAGAGCTGAAGGTATCTAATGCAAGAGTTATTGGATCTGATGGATCCGTAAGGACGTGTCTAGGGCGACGACGGTGACTTGCTCCTGCGTGATCAGGATTCGGGGAGTAATCAGCGGCGGCAACGATAAGGCGATTATCATGACGCATAGCCTTATCGAAGTAACGTTCCGACACTAACTTCATGTGTTTGCGGATCGATTCGAGGCCCAGGTCGTCGTGAAGGTCGACGTTCCTCACGAACCACGGAGCCCCGACGGCTAACCTGCAAAAGCGGGATTGCAGGGATTGGAGGGTGTCTATGTGTGTGCGGGCCGCGTGAGCGAACACCACACTCGCGTAAGTCATGACGGGCCTTATGCAAGTTTTGTAAAGTGTCACCTTGTTCCGAAGGGACATTTTACTCCGCTTACAGATCATGGGATAGAGTCTACCGAGAATAAATGCGGCACGGTCACGGACTGTTTTTATATGCGGACGGAATGTCATGGATGCATCCAGGGTTACTCCCAGGTACTTGACCTTCCTGGTCCAGGGTATAGGTTGGCCGAAGAGGGTGATCGGGGGTGTGATATTTCTCCTCCTAATGCGGGAGGAAATAAGCGGAGAGTTTCCCCTTTGAAATAACACTGCTGTGCTTTTCGCTGGGTTGATGTCTATGCGCCATTTTCGGAACCACTGTCCGAGGGTTAACGCTGCACTCTGGAGCTTACTCGCGATTAGGGACTTGTTTCTACTTGAGTAGTAAACGGTTGTGTCGTCAGCGAATAAGGCTAGCTGGGTCGGCGGCGACCGGGGAATATCATTGACAAATAAACTAAATAGGAGCGGAGAAAGAACGGAGCCTTGCGGGACTCCAGCCGTGAGTGGTCGCGGGGAGGAGCGGGTTCCCTCTACTCGATATCGAAAAGAGCGGTTAGACAAGAAGTCCCGTATGATGAGCACGAGACTATCCGGTACGCCCATGTTGAAAAGTTTGAAAATCAAACCGTTGTGCCAGACTTTGTCGAACGCATTTGCGACGTCGAAGAAGAGGGCTCCCGTGTAGATCGGTTTTGGTCGGTTAAGTCCCACGAGAATGTGCTCCGTGAGGCGGTGCACCTGTTGTACGCATGAGTGATTTGCACGGAATCCGAATTGTTCATCGATGAGAATGCCCTTTGATGAGACGAAGTCTCTGAGGCGTTTGTAGAGCAGACGCTCATACAGTTTGCCTAGAGACATGAGGAGGCTAATCGGGCGGTAGCTCGTCGGATGATTTTTTGGTTTAAGCTTACCGGTGTAAAGAGTGGAAGTCGTACTCAAAAAAAAACTGAGACTCTGGTCTCATGTCTTGAAGTCGGTGGCAGCATTCAAATCGTCTATACACTGTCGCTTACTACCAGGTGGGTCGCGAGTAGTACCTGAACAATAGAATAGTTGGGAGCAACAAAACTAATACCGCGGTTCTGTTAGTTGAGTTTTGATGTTGAATAATTAGTAATCAATCACATAGCATTTTTTCAGCGGTAGGCAGCGGCTTGGCTCGGCCCCTAACATTGCTAAAGTCCATGGGCGACGGTAACCACTCACCATCAGGTGGGCCGTATGCTCGTCTGCCTACAAGGGCAATAAAAAAAAATACCATAAATACTTAACGAAAATTAACATATTTTTATTTAAAATAAAAATTAAAATTATCCTTCAAACTTCAATTTGATTCGGAATCATATGTGACTTGAACTCATACTAATATTGTCAATGTGAAATTTTGTATGTTTGATACTCGATCGCAGAAAAATGCCCACATTGATAAAAATTCGGATATTGTATTTAGGAACAACAGGTTTTTTTATTGTGGTAAATGACATAATCGGGTAACGCCAGGTCAATCTGCTGTAATAAGAAAGTTTGTTCATTGGTTCGAATATTACGTACCAAAGGATCTACAAATTGACTGGTAATTTACTAGGAGATGACACGACCTATTCCTATAATGGAACATATACAATGGTTCTTTTTTTTTCTAAATTGCAAATCGAACGCCAACGAAATCAGAGTAATGATTAGAAAAACGAATAGAAATAATTTTTTACTAATTAATATACTGAATGTATAACAATATATTTTTTAGAATTGCTATTTTATCAATTAGCCTGTCTGAGGAAGCCCTTTAAGCGCAATCATAATCATTGCGTGTGTCAAAACTAGGCGCCAAAAATGGGCAAGATGGCGTCACATTTAACTAACTACAAATCCTATTTTATAATATCTAAGTGGTTACAATCCTCCATGAATATTGGCAATAGTAATGCGCCATAATACTAAAGTTAAAAGTTATTTAAGGAAGGGCATTGCGCAGCGGAAACACTGAGGAATAATACATTTGTTTGTATGCATAAAAATACACACGCAAAGTTCAAAAAAGCTTGAGGAACTTCTCAAAAGGGAAGCTTTGAGTTCATACATCATCGCGAGTCCGACGGAGAGAATAAATTAGATATTTTTACGTGACAACGAACATGGCAGCTTGAAACAAAAACTTTTTACCGACATAATATTACACGTGTAGTTTACGTTAATGCAAAATGCCACATGAAAGTGAGATATTACTGCCTGTGCTTTTTATTGACTTAGGTTGACAAGCTCACGTGGGACTTAGATATTTTGGAGTCCATAGACACTAAATCACTTATATCTTAAGGTGGGTGGCGCATTTACGTCGTAGATGTCTATGGCTCTAGTAAGCACTTAACACCAGGTGGGCTGTGAGCTCGTCCACTCATCAAAGCAATAAAAAAAAAACATTTCAAAATCAACCTCGGAACCTCACCAGCTCGTAGAGTGCTTGGCAGAAATAGCAGATATAATAATAATAATGGCAGGGGCTTAGCTCTATCTTTGAGAGGCGAGTGGAGGGGAAGGATCGTTAAAAAAATTAAACAAGTTACTGATAACTAGGAAGACGTAGAAGAAAGCTTCAAGAGGCCCGTCTCTTCAGCTCAAAAGCCGTATTATTGTGAGGCAAGATGTCAGGCAGGATGTCAGGCAGTTGCATGATATGCATATTAATTATCCTTCGCACCAGTGTGCTCAGCGCGAGCTTTTTAACGTCTCGATCGCGTAAAAGTTAACTCCAATTTGTATGGAGTTGGAACAGCGCCCCTAGCGGCAGACGACGGGAAGCTATTCAAACTCCATACAAATTCGAGTTTACTTTTACTTGATCGAGAAGTTAAAAAAACTCTCACTAAGCACATAGGACCTGGTGGTTTTTATAGATCGTATGCCAAAGTGCCATTATCCTTCCTATTTCACCGTGAACCAATCACGTGTCCAGGTTTAAAAGGACACAATAGATTTGTGACTTGAATATAATTTCTTTAAGGTGGATAACGGCATTAACTTTGTGATTCTATGGGTTCCGGTAACCGCTTAATACTAAGTGGGCCGTGAGATCTTGCTCCTAAAGTAATAAAAAAACAAAAATAATTAAAAAAAAAATAGTTAAAAAAAAATATCCAAATATTTAATAAAAAAACGACACGTATACATTTCGTCTTGAGAATTTCCTCTTTTTTAAGACGTCTTCACAGTCGGGCTATTTAATTTTTAATTAAATTCAACGCTAATAATTTTAATACTGCACTAAAATGAAAAACAGTCTTGCTATGCGTTTAAATAAAGTTTTTATGTACAAAAACACACTTTTACGGGGCACTGCAGCTTTCAAAATTATCATAACAAAGCTTGTTCGTCACGCGAACTTTTTGATATGAATTATTTTGTAGGCACTAGCGACCCGCCCTCGCTTCGCTTCGGAAATATTAAATTTTATTATTGATAGCTGAGTCCCGCGATGGTACCCGCGGTTATTGTCATACCGCAGGTGACGCCGCGGGGCGAATTTAGTCTAAAAAAAGTAGCCTAAGTTATTCCTTATATCATCAGCTACCTGTCAGTGAAAGTCCCGTCAAAATCGGTCCCACAGTTCCAGAGATTAGCCGGAGCAGACAGACAGACAAAAATTGTAAAAAATGTTATTTTGGTGTATGTACCGTATATACATATATTCATATGCATGTAGTAAAAAGCGGTTATTTCAATATTACAAACAGACACTCCAATTTTATTTATATGTATAGATGTAGTTAAAATTTCTTTATTAGTTTATTTTTCAAAATTCAAAGGTAATCTCCGATAGTGCCTATTGCGACTATAAATTAACTATATACATGTTTCACTTTTTCAAGCAATTGATTTAATTTTTCGCGTGTGACGAGGATTTGGAGGTACTATGTTAATTGATCTGTCCGACTCGGGACCTACCTCTTGTCATATGAGTCAGAGCCCATTGACATTACCACGTAAACGCTGCTATCCACCTTGAGACTTCAGATCAAAGTCGCGATTTACTAGTCAGAACATAGAATTGCGGCAGAAATAGATAGGTTATACAAGATTCGCGAATTATTTGTGAAACTTCTATTAGGTACCTACCTACACCCGTGTCGTCTTCTTATGATTTCGCTATAACAAAAATCTACCCTGACGAGCCACTTGTCAATTGCACATACGACATACGACTTCCAGAAAATCAAATCATCATCTATGTAGTCGAAGACAAATATGCTTTATTAAGAATAAATCGAGAACTACTATCTACTGGTCAGAACTTTATAAAATTTAAATAATATCACTTAAGTAGTACCAACTTTCAAGTAAAAAAGTAATCACAATCGTTCAAGATCTAAATACCTACACATCGTGAAACAAATCGCTTATTATGCTATTTTTTTATATTATCTATGCATTTTTAACTCACTCACGGTTTTGGCGCCATTTTTATAAAAAAAAAATTTTTCTTAAAATATATTTATCTATTGTCGGTCTAAAATATATATAACATCACTTCCACATATTGACTTACTTTTTGTCCCGAGCGTGGACAACAATTAAATAATTACTTTTACCGTAGGACTATATTAAATCACTTGTCACTTGTTGTTGTTGTTATATTAATTAGGTTTTTTTTTTTTTTTTTTATTGCTTATATGGATGGACGAGCTCTCAGCCCACCTGGTGTTAAGTGGTTACTGGAGCCCATAGACATCTACAACGTAAATGCGCCACCCACCTCGAGATATAAGTTCTAAGGTCTCAGTATAGTTACAACGGCTACCCCACCCTTCGAACCGAAACGCATTACTGCTTCACGGCGGAAATAGGCGGGGTGGTGGTACCTACCCGTGCGGACTCACAAGAGGTCCTACCACCAGTGATAAATGTTTCGAATATGTACTTTACTGTTGTCGTGTTACGGACGATTTAGATATTATTCGACATTTGAAAGAATACATCGCACAATATACAAATTTCATTTATATTTTCCCACAAAAAAAAACCCAGATTAAACGGTAAAAGCAGTTCTAATTATGTCCGCGACTCGTAAAAATCGAACCTAAATATTTTCCTAAAATAAAGAATTATCGAAATCGTTATCCAAAAAAGGCGTTTGGAGGTAACACGCATTAAGCACACAGTCTAATTCATATAGTTCTCCTTTTTTTTTGAAGGCGGTTCACAAATAATTTTAATTATAAATACAAGATTTCAATATGTCATAAGTTTACAGAGCGGTACAGTTATGTGTAACGCATTGTAACTATAATAGTATATGTGCTAGGTAAAATAGAATTGAGCTAGTTTTTATGTTGGCACAATGCGAGTGTGCTTTTTCAGCGATTTCCACGGTTTTTCCACGTCTCACGTAAAGAATAGTTTTTGTTACGTCCCGTTTCGTTCGCGGAACCAATGCGATTTGATACTTGATTTAGTTAATATTTTAAATGCAAAATTTAAATTGTTCTAATCTGATCCTTGAGTTTGTATAGTTTGATTGTTATTAAATAGAGTTCGTTTATAGTTTGTGGCGGCAGTTCGAATCTCGCTTACATTTTCATGAAAAACTTGCATAATTATATACCAACCAGTTCTGAACAACAATATTCTTAGCCCACTGAGTTTCTGGCCGGATCTTCTCAGTGGGTTGCGTTTCCGAGCCGGTGGTAGATTATGCGAAGCACTGCTCTTGCTTGGGCCAGTGTTAGCAACACTCCCGATTTAAGCCCCGTGAGCTCACCTACACGCTAAGGTAACGCTGATATAGCCTCTCAAGGCTATAAGCATAGGTAGGAAAAAAAAACAACATTCGGACCGTCGCGTCGCGTCGCGTCGCCGGTCTACCGAGCAATAACACCCACCCGGTGGAAAATCTTCCTTTCGTCGCTAAGGATCCCAAAAATTAAATACGTTTGTAATGAACTATTTCGTTTGACGGATTCCTAACATAGCATTTAGTGAGTTAATGATTTTCCGTTTAAAAACTAACTTATTAAAACTAAGAATTGTGGTAGGAACCCGCAAAAGCTTTACAATGTAGATCAGAGATCCAGAAGGATTCGACTTAGAGACACGATAACTGACTGTTACCTAGTTTTCTTGTATCAATTGGAAAAAACTAGAAAGAGGGATTTTTAAGGTAATTTGGCTGCGCGGGTCTGGACGTTCCAGTTCAATTTGGAAAAAGGCATCCCATGCAAAATAGTTTAGGAATATGGATATTAATGACCATTTAAAAAAAAAAGATCATTAACAAAATAATTACATACAAATTTTACATACGGCTTTACGAGTTCAGGTGAAGACAACAAAATGGGTAATGTTAATTAAAAACAACTAGATTGCTTATAACAAACGCGAAATGAAATCGTAAAATTAGCTTTAATTGTGTCTACGTATCGAGAAGACCAAACAATTATATAACCGCCCTGCCTATTTCTGCCGTGAAGCAGTAATGCGTTTCGGTTTGAAGGGTAGGACAGCCGTTGTAACTATACTGAGATCTTAGAACTTATATCTCTAGGTGGGTGGCGAATTTACGTTGTAAATGTCTATGGGGCTCCAGTAACCACTTAACACCAGGTGGGCTGTGAGCTCGTCCACCCATCTAAGCAATAAAACATGAATACATAAATTATAACTATTTCGATTTTACTTTAATTAAACTTCATTTATTATTCATCCGGTAGGTATGTTTTAATTAAAAAAAAAAAAAAAAAAAAGTATGTTTTAATGGTACTTAATTTGAGAAAAAAAAAGTTTTCAATTTGAACTAGTGCAGTAGTGTTCAATTCATTTTTAAACATATTTACAGTTATTAAAGAACTAGCGACCCGCCCTCGCTTCGCTTCGGAAACATTAAAACACACATGAAACCAAAAAAAAAAGTAAAAAAATAAATAAAAAAGTAGCCTATGTTCATCAGGGACAATGTCGGCTTCTAACGGAAAAAGAATTTTTCAAATCGGTCCAGTAGTTTCGGAGCCTATTCGAAACAAACAAACAAACAAATCTTTCCTCTTTATAATATTAGTATAGACAAAGTAAAAGAAATATAATGAAGAATATTCATCATATTTTAATGTCGATCTGACTGAACTGAAGTATCAAAACGTTTGAGTCGCGCTATACACATCAAGATCCAGGGCATACAAAAACGCTGGCCTGAGACAAAGCGAGGGGGTGCAGAAAAACGCAAATTGCGTACCGCTCGCTAGCGGGTTCGATTCCCAGCGAATGCATGATTTTTCTTTGAACTTAATATTTTTTGTTCGTTTTCAATTTAATTATGGAGCCGGGCCCGGCAGACATGTTTGATCACGTCTCAATTTTTTTTATTGTGCCCTGTATGTTTACGCTTTAATTGTGCTATTCATGGTAGGCAGAAACTTATATGATATTTATATAATACTTTGTATATTTGGAAAGGTCATTACTGGTGGTAGGACCTCTTGTGAGTACGCGCGGGTAGGTACCACCGCCCTGCTTATTTCTGCCGTGAAGCAGTAATGCGTTTCGGTTTGAAGGGTGGGGCAGCCGTTGTAACTATACTTGAGACCATAAAACTTATATCCCAAGGTGGGTGGCGCATTTACGTCGTACCTAAATGTCTATTGGCTCCAGTAACCACTTAACACCAGGTGGGCTGTGAGCTCGTCCACCCATCTAAGCAATACCAAAAAAAAATGCCTTTTTTTTTCTAAGTGAGAAGTTGAGAAAAGAGCCAACCTAACGTTAAGAGCTTACGAGAGCTGATCGATATCACAATAAATGCTGTCTTTAGGTCGTAAGTCAAAGCCTTAACTGTAATGTTTACTTAAGTACCTACTTCTTTTGCGGACTAACAATACGCGGTTTTACTAATTAATTTCATAACTTAATTGAATTTTTTACTTTATGATCACCGTTTTTTTTATTTCTACCGCGCAGGAGTAATTAGGTAGCACTTCGATTTGACTAGTAGAACCTAGTACACTCGCTACCTATTATAACACAACTTCCTGTTCTTGAGACCTGTGATATCTTTAACTCATAATAGGTATAGCAAATGATTCAAATAGAATAAGTTGTTTTTCTGAGTTCGTATACCTATATGCAAAATCATCTTGGAAATGACGTTAGCGCGATTCAGGCTTTCGCCAGATTTTATCAATTTTAAGACATGTCCATTGTCTGCCTCAATAAGAGCAACAGTCTTTGACCTCATGTCTCAAAGTGGAAGCGTTGGGTATAGCTCACTAGTTTTCTCAGAACTATGACTCTTGCAGCCATTGCTAACGTCTATATCGACTTCCAATAAGTTTAATACGATATTAAAATTCAAATAAATAGATATATATTTTTTTTAAACCCCACCCTGTATTTTTAATTTGTAAGTAAAATTTAATTTATACGTGCATTTTATACTTAAAGCACAACCGAGTTGTGCTATTTAAGTGAAAGCTAATAAAACATGGGCCGAAATATGGGTTCATTTCTTAACTTATGAAGAGCTTAATTATATGACCCGAGCGTATTGAACCTACACGTGCTGACTGCAATCCTTAACATCCTAGAAGTTCCCGGTCACCATCCTCGCCGAACCCGGCGCTTATGACGAAGGGCACGGTGAGTAAATTAACCCACAGACACAGCCCACTGAGTTTCTCGCCGGATCTTCTCAATGGGTCGCGTTTCCGATCCGATGGTAGATTCTGCGAAGCACTGCTCTTGCTAGGGCCAGTATTAGCAACACTCCGGTTTGAGCCCCGAGAGCTTACCTTACACCCTATGGTAACGCTGATATAGCCTCTCAAGGCTATGCAAAAAGAAAATAAGTTATCAGTCAGTCTATCTCACTATAATACGTGATGGAAATGTTCAAACTTCTAAATGTGATTTCGTAATACATGTAAAGTAAGATGCACCAGTTTTATTCTAAGATTGGTATTATATATTATCTATGTTATCTCAACGTTCAGACAAACAAAAAAAACAATTTATTTGTTTTTATAGTTCAACTGATTTCCAACAGTTAAAATTATTTTACTTTTACGGATTAATCACGTGTCTGTTAATTTAATTTTATTTTGATGTATACGACTTTTCGGATACTTTATATTTTTCGCGGTTACGGACGATTAATTTGCAAAAATAAATCACTCAATGTAAATATTGTTGTTCTATGCACACTTTACTTATCAATAACGTAATGTAGGAATAATTAATAGTTTCCATTATGAAAAAAGTTTCTTGTAACTTACTGGTTCCATTCACATTGCGTCCGATGATTTTATTGGACCCGTTTGGTTGCAAGGCGGGGGTGTGGGACGCAGGGGCAGCGCTCCGTCCCGCTTCCTCGCCCGGACTCTCCATGGCGCCCCTCTCGCTCACACACATTAACCCGCCAATTCAAAATACGACACTAAAGTACCCAAACCTAACGAAATCTAAAATTCACCGAATCATTATTTTTGGCTGCATAAAATTAAGATTTGAGTCCAGAAAAGTTCTAATGTGAAATCGATTTTGGAGGTAAAAATTTGGTCATTAAATTTCGTGGTAGCCGTGACGTGCGCTTGTTGAGGCTCGGGCCACGACTGCGATCCGTCAGCGGAGCCCTATTGCAGCTGCACGCCCCGCCCAGCACCCCACGCGACCCCTCCACGTGGCCCCACGGCACTTTCCTTGCCCTCGCTGTATATAAAAACCATTCGGTGCTTGTGTGCGTCTGAAAGGGTCCGAGGGCCGATAGTTTTTTATTTAACTTTAATTCGGTCTTGTTCTTATCGATCATTCCATTTACGCAGTCGGTCATGGCGAGAATTATTTTGCGTCAAAAATCTTACGAGAATGAATTATTATTGTTTTTAAAAGGGCGTAATTTATAGCTTTAAACTATTTTAATCTTGTTCATATTTTTAACTCATAGGATTATTCAGCTGAAGATCGGAGTCATTCAAATGAAGAAATCATGAGGGTTTCGAGGTAAAAATAGTCAGAAAGAGATGAGAGGTACCTACCTGAGCAGTTTCAGAGTCCGCCTCACTACCTCTAAAAGATGTATACTGATAATCACTCAGTGAACACTACTGTTCATCCTTCTTGGTCCACTTTTACCGCCTTTTACGATATCCTTGCAAAAGGTATCCGGTGGTGCTATTCTAGACCCTCCCGTCATCGGAGCAGATTTCATCCATATTATCTGGAACCGCTACGTTCATCGACAGTGCGTTTCCAAAAATCTTTTTTGCCACGTACCACACGGCTTTGGAATGAGCTTCCCTCCACGGTGTTTCCCGAGCGCTATGACATGTCCTTCTTCAAACGAGGCTTGCGGAGAGTACTTAACGGTAGGCGGCGACTTGGCTCTGCGACGCTCATGCGACGGTGACCACTTACCATCAGGTGGGCCGTATGCTCGTCTGCCTACAAAGGCAATAAAAAAAACTGACCGTGTGAATGAAAATTTCATTAAAAGTAGTATTACGGTTTCATCTCCTGATTGCTCCCTGCTGTCGTTTCTAAGGTTAGCACAATATTCAACATGCTAACGAAAAACAACTGAGTCGTCCGTAACGACAACTTTTACTGGTGGTAGGACCCCTTGTGAGTCCGCACGGGTAGGTACGAAACTACGGTGATCATACGTTTAAACTTGGAAAAACACTAAATTAATAAAATAAAAACTGTTCACACGACTTGAGTACTCACATAACCGCCATAAAGTCTTATGATAGACACTGCTTAGTACCATACTTATTTAGGTACGTACTAAATGTAACAGAATGTCCATGTCAAATGTATCCTTGACATTAACGCAAAAAATACCAACCCTCAAAATGTATGGATTAGCACGTCATTTACCTTATATACATATAAAGTGGGTCTTATTTCTACGGGCATTTGACACTTACAGGCGGTACACAGAGAAGTATTTTTCAGTGAATTTCTCGCCGGATCTTCTCAGTGAGTCGCAAATCTGATCCACTGGTAGAGTCCGTGAAGCACTGCTCTTGCCAGGACTAGTGTTAACGAATTCGAAAGGCTGAGCCCCTTGAGCTCGCCTGTACGTTAGGTGAAAATTGCATAACCCCTCGAGGCTACCAGTATAGTTAGGCAAAACAAAAGCCGTTGAAAAGGTAAGAGACTTCCATTTTAAAGAAAAAAATCAAATCAGCCACATACTGCCAATCTCGGAGCAGGAGAAAATGTTACCGTGGAACTTGGAACGGTAAGGTAAATAGCTTTTTGCATTAAACTAGATGT
Organism: Bombyx mori; assembly: GCF_030269925.1. Taxonomy (NCBI): domain Eukaryota; kingdom Metazoa; phylum Arthropoda; class Insecta; order Lepidoptera; family Bombycidae; genus Bombyx; species Bombyx mori. The sequence goes on from NC_085113.1 coordinate 12,879,293, forward strand.
AACGATGAATTAATCTGCCAATACATTTATGAGAATTCAAAAATCTATCTATATACAATCCTATCTAACTTATCTATAATGTAAATGCCGCCGCCCACCTTGAGATATGAGTTCTAAGGTCTCCGTTTTTACAATACAACCGCTGCCCCACCCTTCAAACCGAAACGCATTACTACTTCACGGCAGAAATAGGCATGGTGGTGGTACCTACCCGTGCAGACTCACAAGACGTCCTATCACCAGTAATTACCTACGCAAATTATAATTTTGTGGATTTCATTTTTACTACAAGATGTTATTCCTTCGCCGTGGAAGTCAATCGTGAAGTGAATCATTTGTTAAGTACGTATTTCATTAGAAAAATTGGTACCCGTCTGCGGGACTCGAACACCGGTGCATCGCTAGATACGAATGCACCGGACGTCTTATCCTTTAGGGCACGACGATTTCAAAATTCTAGCGGCGTTATCTACACCATTAAGTTAACTCTGCTAGCCTTGCGATTCCGATTCGGTGGTAGATTCTGCGAAGCACTGCTCTTGCTAGAGCTAATGTAGCAAATTCTCACAAGCTGAGCCCGTGAGCCCACCTAGTGAGCGCAGTAAAATTAGCACCTTAAAGTACCAACCATTAGATAGGTACAACAAAGACCATACAAGTTTCCAGAATTAACACAACGTATGAGCAGATAGTGAACGTAAAATATAACTTATATTAATGACTTAATATCACAGATAAGTATTATTCTTGTTATTACAGAAAAAATACCAAAGTTAAAATACAATCTCAGAAGAAACAAGCATGTGATATCAGTGTCACGAATGTGAAAAACTTTTTTATTTATTTATCAGCGAAACTTATTATAGACTAGTTCATTACCAGTTTATAGTAATACACTCGCATCTCCAATGCTGAGGATGTACCTATAAATTGGGCCTAAATTATGTTATAAAAAATGCCAAAATATTCTTAATTATTTTGTAAACCACTGATTTGTAGATGCAGTCAGCCTATCCGAGTTGGTGTCATCTCAGCGCCTATTTTTAACGCGAAGCCATTACAGGATATATTTTCAAGGTTATCATTTGTCATACCTGTCGTCTTTAATGATGGTAATCTCTTCCAATTGATCTCCTAAATATGCGATCTAAAGAGGATTATTGCAAATTTATCAAACTCTTCTGCCCTCCTTACATAGGTACATTATTTAAATAAATGAAATTGTCTTCTGAGCACACCGAATTTGTCCAGCCGTATGTTTTTGCACAGCGCAGAAAAACGCCGTGTTCCCACGCCGCGGAGCCACTCCATCATAACTCCATGTTACCAGGTAGAGCTTTCACTCACCTAAAGAAAAACCCACACTGCCATAAGTGTCGCTTCTATATTATTTACAGAAAAAATCGGTCCGCTAAATAAGCGATCGAGTTATAACGGTACCTTTTTAATACTCTTTTATTAGCTTCAGACGTATGTATGTTAGTATGTAACGGAATCTTTGAACATGATTTTGACCCCCTTCAAAACGTCGGATTAACTCGAAATTTGGTATACTTATTAAGGACCGATGATAATTCAATATTAAAAAAAATATAAATATTTTATGAACAGATATGAGTAGAATGGTTATTTTACCCCACGCTTATTTACAATAAAATCATTTTTTCTTACACTAATTTTAATTCAAATTTATTAAAATTTATTTTCTATTTTTTAGTTGGATTTTCTATAAAAGCGTATTTTGTTAGTTTTTTTAACAATTTTTTTTTACCATACCTATATCTCCTGTACACACTTGGCGACGCACCGTAGAGAGAACTGCCAATGTGACCTGGAGTGATGTCAAGGAGCAAGCGCAAGACAGGGTAAAGTGGAGACAGCTTCTGAGGGCCCTATGTACCAGCGGGGTACCCTAGGACTACAACAACAATAACAACAATACCTATAGGTATACGTCTCTCTCATATGACATACAATTGAATATAATATGTTGTTGTATACTAGTGTAATACTCAGAGAGCACCACTGTTATTTCCATAATGGATTTATAAATCGCCTTATATGATGCCCACAATACGAGATAGCTTGTCTTACTCTGAGACAGATCACAATGACATATCCTTGAACCTTGCCTGATAAAGACAAAGTGTTATTATTGGCAGTGGATTTAATGACTTCTGAGTGGTCATGATAAATGTTAGGTATGTTTTTTCTCATAGCTCTCAAAGCATTTCATATTTAGCATATTAGATGTTATTTGCTGTAGTAACATATTTAACCTTTTTTTTTCAAACAAAAGACATATTTTAGTATTTTGTTAAAAGCTTCAATTTTTTTTTCGGAAAACTCGGAAGTTTTTGTATTTACGAATTAAATTATAATGCGTAAAACTCAGAGTCTATCCTGACGAAAGCGATCGCTCTGTTAATTGTAACAGAGAGAATATATTGATACCATAATAACAATGATATCAGAAAATAATGACTTCAAAATCCACAATAATTCCGATAGCACTCACTAAGGGTTGACTTTCATTAAACTAATCTTCAAAGTCAACCGTTGCTTATCTCTAATTTATGGCCGAATACCATGAAGTAGGAAAAACTTTATATGTCCGTTATTTCAGTTCTTACGCGGAAACCCTCTGATTTCGGAGCCCGACATATTCAGTTAACTCTCTCGGGCACCCATGTTCTCACGGCGGACTTAGCTTCCACAAGCCACCGGTCTAATCCATACGTGTTATCAATCGTTAATTATTCCACTACTCAGCTTTATTCATTAAAACGGAATAGAAAAAAAATTAATAAAGTGAAAACATGCTTTTCGTGGGTTGAATCTGTTTTTAATTATTACAATAGTACAAAACAAAAGGATTTCTTGATAACTGCTTGCTCTGTATATAAATCGGACAAAACAGATCTAAAAACGGATAAAATACTAATATAATCTCCAAAGACTAAGGAGAATACATTTCAACTTTTTACAACACACACAATTTCAGGAATGGTTATCATAATTTCGGAACGAAATCGTGCGAGAGCGCGCGAAAAACTGCAAAATGGCCGCCGTCTAATGCAAATTACACAAGGAAAAAGCCGACGATAGGTAAAAAGAACGAACTCGTAGTATTTCATGGACATCAGCAGTTATTGAGCGCGGCTTAGTGTTTTTGTGTAGATTCCCGCTTTGTCGCTTGTCTGGTTTTTGTCTGGCGGACGGAGTCTGGGAAGCGGCTGGCGGCGGTTGCAAAAACCGATCGCGGGCGGCCATAACGCCACCGTCACAAAAACATCGGGACACACGGATAGAATTAATGCGGCGAGTCTTTAATTTTCTTGAAGAAAGCGCGGGAGGAAATGGTGTACGTAATGAGCGTCGGTGAACGTAAAAACCGTCTCGTATAATCGCATCGCCCGTTTATGCAGGCCGCTTTTCTTGTACATATTGGATTCTGTAAAAAAAATATACATTCGAAAACCAATGTACATACATTTGCGTTTTATTGATGTTCAATAATTATTTTTCTCATATGTTTTTTGGAACAGTCAGAACGTGTGAGCTAACTGAATTGCAACAGAAAAGTACAGAAATTATCTATATTACAAAAAATGTTCTATATTTTGATTTAACGGTTCTAATGGATGACTATAACTGACCGACTGACCCCGAGTTAAAAATTAATTCGTTTAGAGAATTTATGTTATTAAAAGCTTAAAGTAAATAAAAAAAATATTAGGTACGCCAGTAGGTATATTTTTAGAGCCTAGAAGAATCATTGAGACAAGTAGGTATATTAAGACAAGTTTTTTTACTGGTGGTAGGACCTCTTGTGAGTCCGCGCGGGTAGGACTCACAAGAGGCAGTAATGCGTTTCGGTTTGAAGGGTAGGGCAGCCGTTGTAGGTAGCGGCCTCCCCCCGGTGAAGGTCAAGGGGCGACCTGAGGGGGTGAGGCCGCGCGGCGCGCTACCAGCACTCTAGCGCGCTGCCGTGGAGTAAATAGAGCGACCGGTCGACGGTGTATCGCGTCCCGACCCGGCAGGCTGGTTCTGGTCCAGCGGGGTATTCCGGGACACCAGCGGCACCGTCCGGGCGGCCCGACGGGCTGCCGTACCGAGACGGCCGACGTTTCAGAGCCTTCGATTCGCCTCGAAGGCTCAGTCGGCTGGGCGTCCTTGGGGTGAGCCGCGCCGTCTGGTTGTAGTGTTGACCGCGGTAGCCCCCCTACCTCATCCGGGTTCTGACCTCAGAGGGGATCGGACGTCGGGTGTAAGAGTGCAGGGGAGTCGTTTAGTGGGTGGGTCCTAAAATCCTTGGGCCCGCGGTCTGCTCACAACACCATGCAGATCGTTGAGTCTCACATACCCCGCGCGCCCCTTTTGCGCGGGGACCTCGTAGGAGGTTCGGCCTCTACCCGAAAAAAAAAAAAAAAAAACGTCAGCCGTTGTAACTATACTGAGAACTTAGAGTTTGTATCTCGTGATGGGTGGCGCATTTACGTTGTAGATGTCTATGGGGTCAACCACCCACCTAAGCAATAAAAAAAAAAGTGTCTCGAAAGTTTACGGCCAGTCTGGATGAAATCTAAGTATCTAATCCCTCTTTTTAAATCTAAGCACAGGTGCAATTTTACGACCTTCCTAATAGGCAATATTATAATAAACCTTTATTCGTTCTTGGCCGTAAGTGACAGTTTAGCTATAAAATAGCTAGTACTTAATTGGAGAAAGCATATTTTGTATTTAACGTACGTATTATTTTGGTACTTATTTGTACTCTGCACTATTCCAACTTAAAACTTCCAATGTTTAACGTTTCATCTCTTTTTTAAATGATTATTCAGTGTCTGTCGCTCAACTCCTTCTCCTTCGGTGCTCGGACCGATTTTGATGTTATTTTGTTTTTTGTCTTCAATTAACAATTAAAACCTATAGAGCGTACCTATAATTATATTCCAGGACTTTTCAGCGCAAACCAACGTTTTCAATCATCTTCATTACAACGTTTTTAAACCTATCAAACCTACGATATTACCTATTATAATATTAGTGCAGTTCATAAAATTAGTATTCAATACAGCAAGTCGGAAGTCCTTAGCGAAGCGTTACTTCGTAGTGGTGACGAGGCAAGCTTTTCGTGGCCACCGCTCCCTTCTTGACTGAAGCCGTGCCCGTCTATCCAATCTGGTGTAACTGGAAATATCAAGCGATCACTTAATTAAGAATCATAATGATTTGGTAAAGCGCTGACAGCTTTAAAATAGGGCTTGAGAACAGAATTTTACTGTTAAATTTATTTAATATTCTTCCACTTTTATATCATTACAAAAATCCAAAAAGCTTCCATAAGCTTTCCCACCAAGAGTCAAATTGGGGGATACATTGGGAAAATCCAAAAGAGTTAAAGAATAATATCAATCTATGATTTTTTTAGATGATAACATCAAATTGTCTTTACGCGATCTAACATTAATAAACGATATATGTCATAATCGAGATGTCGAGTCTAAGTCTGTGTGTCTTTTTAAATATAATAAATATAGCCTATGTCACCCGGGGATAGGGTAGCTTTCCAACAGTTTAAGATTTTTTTAAATCGGTTCAGTCATTTCGGAGTCTATTCAATACAAACAAACAAAGAAATCTTTCCTCTTTATAATATTAGTATAGAAGTATAGATGAAGACGAACTCGAAAATAAATCAGATACAAGATAACTAACAAACTGCTTAATAATAAATATACCAGTGTCCTTACTTATCAGTGCTCTTTAATACAGTCCAAATTAAGTAAGTCATGCTATGTATTTTGAATTTAAGGCTGATTTAATTAAAGTTTATACAATCTATGGCTATGCGATTTTTTTCCTACCTATGCTGATAGCCTTGAGAGGCTATTTCAGCCTCACCCTAAGATGTAGGTGAGCTCACGGGGCTCAAACCGGAAGTGTTGCTAACACTGGTCCTAGCAAGAGCAGTGCTTCGCAGAATATACCGCCGGATCGGAAACCAGACTCACTGAGAAGATCCGGAGAGGAACTCAATGGGCTGTGTGCGGTTTTGCAGCTTACCTCAAACCACACATATGTATTGACTTGAAATTAGTCGATTTTTAACTAAATACATACTTTAGTGTCTGTAATTAGGTAAGTGACACACACTAAGCTGTGTGTTTAGTTAAACTTAGCGTTATGAATAGTAAAATCTAGCGGAATAAAATACAGTGTATCTGTCTGATACTAATTCAACGATAAAATTTGATGACATTAAATAAAATTACTTAAATGAGATCAGATGTAATTAACTATGGTTCAAGTAACATAGAAGAAAAATAGAAGACACATCTAGTATTTTTTTATCATTTTTAAACACTTATGTACTTTCCCATTTACCACCTACCATTTAATAACCCACCATCACATTAGTACATAAATAATACGCGATGTATAAGAGTTAACTACACATTTAAACCCGAAGGAACTCTAAATTAGCAAAAACACATAGTCAAGTAATTCATATAATTGATACCTCGTGTTTCAGCCGAAAAGTCTTCACCCAATATTTAAATGTTCTTAAATTCTTAGTCCCTGGCTCAGTATTCAAATGTTCTTATATTCTTAATTCCTGGCTTAGGAAATAATCAAACTAAAATAATAAACGCGATATTAAGACATAAAAGTACGTTTAATAGTGGAACTGGATATTAATAATAATTAAATACATTGTGTAAGTGAGTGATATTTACTAATGATTCCATTTTCCATCCACCTATGTCACGATGTTTGCTTTTAGTTATAGCAAATTTTTGCGGGTATTCTTTCAAACCACCTTTTGATTAAAAATAATTTGCTCCATGAAACCTGAAGAATTCGTTCTAGACTCTTTTATTTTCATCGCCTTACGTTGTATTGAAAATCTTATTCGACTAAGTGAAAATAGTCGATATGGTTGTACCGCTTTGCTAGAAATGATTTTGTATACTGGTAACATTAATACAAATTTTGAATTCAGCTTGGTCCAACGACTGCAACGTATTTCGTGATAATTTTCAAATATTGACGATTTTTTGTATGATTACGAAGAAAAAATAGTATATTTGTGATAACATAAATAATTTGTTTGTGTAACAGTTTATGTGTGCGGTGTCAATATGACGTCGGAGAAAGGATGTCGGAAAGAAAAGAATCAAAATATCCAAGTGTTTGTTCGTTTGAGGTAATTTCATGAGTTTTATTTCTTGATCAGTCCTATGGATATTTGGATAATTAATTAAGTAATTAAATACTTTAATACAATACATCAAACACCATTCATCGATATACAATAGTACGTTTTATGCAATTCCAAAGGACGAAAGTCTTAGGACATTCCAAATGCCTCCAGTACATCCAAAATAGAAAAGAAATCATTTAAAATGCGTCTTCGTAACGTTAAATCATAGGTTTTGAAAAAAAGAATACGTGTTCCACTTCAAAAACTAATGGTTCATTATTCCAAATCATCATTCATCAGCTTTTGACATATACAAATTTAACTAATTTGCCTAATTGTATTATAACCAAAGATTAATTAAACTTAAAGAAATTAAATTTCAAAATGTGACTAACTATTTCTGTTGACCCTATGAAAGTTATAGCTACGATGGGAAAAAAACTTGTGGCCCAATAGTTGAATTTATTAATGTTTCACCAATGAGTTTGCTTGGATCTAATGGGTACATAATATAAAAACCAGGACAAACATAGTGAGCACTCACACTCAGAGTATCAAATTGTCAGATTGAAAAACTATAGAATTGAATATCAGATATTGTGTATATATGAGTCGTCTATTATCAAAGGTGGCAATCTGTGCATTTGGACAAAAATTTTTTATTGATATGTCAATACAGATTGATTTGAATATAATCGTCTCCTTCAAAGAATACGGTTCAAAACCTGCATTAAATAAAGGTTAATAGTTAACCTGTTATTTATCTAAGATGTCGTTCCAAAGAGTTTTGTGACTGCCAATGGAATACAAAGACAATAATTCGTTTTTCTGATTTACCAATCATTCTCCAAAAGTCAGATTGCCGGCTTTGATAATAGTCGACTCATATAATATATATTGTGTTGTCTAAGACTTCCATTGGCCAATTAGCACCACATAAGCTGCAAGATGTTCACAACTATGCCAAAATGCATTACAATGATAGCAAAATATTTCCAGACCGCTCAACCAACGGGAACGAGACCTCAAATCTTTGGGGGTAGTTGAAGTGCACAATAACAAGGAGGTTGTTGTGAGGATCTCACAGCAGAACAGCATTACCAAGAAGTTCACCTTTGACAGAGCATTCGCTCCTTATGCTAACCAGGTAAAAAACAACTTACAGGCAGGAATAAAGTAATTATCCTTATTCTGAAGATTTAGGTCCCTTAATTACCTGCTGGTATGCCATCATGCATGCCTGTCTCCTCCAACTTCTTCCTTTGAGTTTGGTTAACAGTGTACACAAGGACGTAGAGTGCATTATAATTATACTTTTTTTATTATTATTATTATTAATATTGCTTAGTGGACGAGCTCACAGCCCACCTGGTGCTAAGTGTTTACTAGAGCCCATAGACATCTACAACGTAAATGCGCCACCCACCTTGAGACATAAGTTCTAAGGACTCAGGTATAGTTACAACGGCTGCCCCATCCTTCAAACCGAAACGCATTACTGCTTTTATATAAATGTAAAATCTACTTTACGCTATACGCTTTAAGCTACTTTAATATAAATGTAAAATCCCTGTATTTATGTTATACTTGCTGTTTTTTAATGTCAGTCGCAGTTGAACAATTTGATTACTCCCCTGTTAATAAGTGGGCACTGGAACTTGGAACTAGCCTGCAGAGTTTGAGCACTAACATAGTCTCATTACTGTTTTAATAATTTATTTTGCTTGATAATTGTCTGGGTAGAATATTCATATCAGAAAGTTACATGGACTATATCAATGTTATTGATCAATGTGAGTTTCTGAGAATGTTTCCTAGTTATGATAAGTAAGAGTAGTGCCAGCTGAAAAGTTTTAATTTAAAATTTGTGAAGTAACCCCATATTCCTTTGCTTAGGTGGAAGTTTACCAAGAGGTGGTCAGCCCACTCATTGAAGAAGTGCTGGCTGGCTACAATTGCACTGTCTTTGCTTACGGTCAGACAGGCACTGGCAAGACCCACACAATGGTCGGAGAAAATACTGGTGATGAAACTACTTGGCAAAAGGTCAGTCTGCTTATTCATATTCATTATAGATTTTTTTTATTGCCTTTGTAGGCAGACGAGCATACGGCCCACCTGATGGTGAGTGGTTACCGTCGCCCATGGACTTCAGCAATGCCAGGGGCATAGCCAAGCCGCTGCCTACCTGTATCTGTATCTTCCTATATCTGTGTGATGTAATTGATTGTCTATCTAGCTGTCTTGAAACTTTGTACAATTAGTAGTCACTTTAGGGTTTTTGTTTACGAGTACTATTACATGTGATGGGTGATTCAATTAGCTATAAAAATGTAACATGCATGCTTTGGTTTTATTATTCAAATATTTCTTCAACACATTACTGTAGTTTTTACATCATGCCCTAATTAATTTTTAAGTTTCTATAGAAATAATATTCATAACTTCAATTCATTGCGGTAGGCAGCGGCTTGGCTCTGCCCCTGGCATTGCTGAAGTCCATGGGCGACGGTAACCACTCACCATCAGGTGGGCCGTATGCTCGTCTGCCTACAAGGGCAATAAAAAAAAAAAAAAAAAAATCATAGTAGTAAGAACTTCCATGAGTCATGCAATGCTAGTAACAACTTAGCTATAGACTTGTTTCAAATCTCATTTGAAGTAATTTATGCCTCATCATTCTGTTGATTTTTTAAAAATAAACTATTTCGGTAGCCTTATAATTCAAAATTAAATACACAGGATCCATTAGCCGGTATAATACCACGTGCGCTGAGCCAACTTTTTGATGAGCTTCGTATTTCTAACACCGAGTACACGGTCCGTGTGTCTTACTTGGAACTATATAATGAAGAGCTCTTTGACTTGCTGGCAACATCTGAAGACAATTCCAAGCTCAGGATTTATGAAGATGTCACTAGGAAAGGATCTAATATTGTAAATGGGCTAGAAGAGATAACTGTAAGTACCGAGATGTTATAAATGATCAGCTTTTATTTTTAGGACATCTTGATGAATGCTATAGGTAAATAAAATAGTTTTGAAGTGATGCTTCTTTAGGCGCGTTGAGAGTGAAATTTAACTCGCGACAGATTCATTACGGCTAGAGAGAAAAGATACAATTTAGGAAGAGGGAGAGTGAGACAATAGACAGAGCGTTTCGTGAACCACTCGATCGTGTAGAGAGGAAAGGGACAATGCGAGCTAGGTCGTTTCTCTTATACACAGCATTCCCTATTACAAGAGAAATTTGATTTAAGGATGAAAAATAAAGAAAACCACAACACACAGTAACGCACCGCAAAAGAAGCTTGACTTCTTTCAAGTGCACCGAGTTGCACACGTAGATTTTTTTAAAGCTGTTTATTTTTTCTATTATCTGCAAGGACATATAAATTGTTTCATTTCTTGATTTTATGATATTCTTGCAGGTCTACAACAAAAAGGAAGTGTTCAGAATTATGGCCCAAGGACAGGAAAGGAAGAAAGTGGCTTCGACACTCATGAACGCACAGTCCAGGTAGGAACAATATTTTTTAATCAGCAAAGGTTGTGGACGAACTTACCACTCACCTGATGATAAATAATTATCGTCGTACGTTGACACTAATAGTAGGGATGTAACCAAGGTAACAATTGCCGAGGAGACCAAGAGAAATGTTTATAATTTTGAAGTCGTCATGACCTAAAGGATAAGACGTCCGATGCATTCGTATCTAGCGATGCACCGGTGTTCAAATCCCGCAGGCGGGTACCAATTTTTCTAATGAAATACGTATTTAACAAACACGATTGACTTCCACGGTGAAGGAATATCATAGTGTTATAAAAATCAAACCAGCATAATTATAATTTGTGTAAGTACTGGTGTTAGGGGATCTTGTGAGACTATACGAGTAGGTACCACCACCCTGCCTATTTCTGCCGTGAAGCAGTAATGCGTTTGGCTTGAAGGGTGGGGCAGCCATTGTAACTATACTGAGACCTTAGAACTTATATCTCAAGGTGGGTAGCGCATTTACGTTGTGGATGTCTATGGGCCACTTAACACCAGGTGGGCTGTGAGATTGTCTACCAATGTAAGCAATAAAAGAAAAAAAAATAACATTAAAATTTAACATGAAAAAATGTAAATTATTTGCTATTTAATTTGACTAAAAAATTTTGTATAATTTTATTTCTAGTCGCTCCCACACCGTCTTCACGATCGTAGTCCACATGAAAGAAAACAGTCCTGAGGGCGAGGAGCTGGTGAAGATAGGCAAGCTAAACCTGGTGGATCTCGCTGGCTCAGAGAACATCAGCAAAGCTGGTTCTGACAACCCAGCCAAGCGGGAGAGGGCCCGGGAGTGTGTGAACATCAATCAGTCTCTGCTAACTCTTGGGAGGGTCATCACTGCACTTGTGGAAAGGCATCCTCATGTTCCTTATAGGTAATTTAATTAATTTTGATTTAATGATTGCTACAGATCTTCAAGCGATGATGATTTTATTAACGTCAGCAGACTAGATCTAATTATGTGGCTAGAAAAATTAAGATACCGAAGTTGCAGAACACCTCGTATGTCCTATTACGCAAAGCAAACTATTTTCAAATTCTAAATCGTCCACAGAGAATCAAAACTAACCAGGATCCTGCAAGAATCCCTCGGTGGTAGAACCAAAACTTCAATTATTGCTACAATCTCACCTGGACATAAGGACCTGGAAGAGACCATGAGCACTCTTGAGTATGCTCACAGAGCAAAGAACATTCAGAACAAGCCTGAGATCAACCAGAAAATGACAAAGAAAGCTATATTGAAAGAATATGCTGAAGAAATTGACAGATTGAAGAGGGATCTGCAAGCTGCAAGGGATAAAAATGGTAAATTAAACATATCTCATTATCTTTCACAACAGTTGAACATGTGTGAAAATGTTGTTTTAATATCGTTATTCATCAAGAACAATCATTTGTTTCATACACAACATAACAATTTTATATAAATATCAGTTGCGAAACCACAATATCTGCACCAATTGGTGTGATGTTCATAGTCAGTCTAGAATATCTAGTTCATTATTTCATTTAGCACATTGTATATTTTTTACAAATACACCAAGAGTCCTAGCAGCATAAAACCAATGCATTTTGAACAATTAAAAAAATGGAATATCCCTTTTTTTTTCTCTGCATGTAATGGCATAGAATGTTTCATTTGACATCAGTTTTAGACTTCCAAAACAGCCTAGGTTTTGACATCATTCAGGCATATTAAAAGCTTTCTCATGGTCTATAACTGTTGTAACAATACTGCCTAAATATAATAATGGTAGTAAATGGTATACCAATATTATGTATTTAATACACCCTTGAATATATTATACTTAAATTATAAATTATAACCATAATTTCCAGGAGTATATCTAGCGAATGAAACCTTCGCCGAGATAACATTGAAACAGGAAGAACAAAGAAAAGAAATACAAGAACTCTTACTAAAGAAGAGAGCGATGGAAGAGGAAAGAGATAAGATGGAGAATGTCTTTAGTAACTTGAGTCGACAGTTGGAGTGCAGGGATGCCGAGCTCAATGAAACAAAGAATAAATTGAACAAAACAAATGCGAGATTAGCAGACACCTGTAATGTAAGTGGAAGCAGACTTTGATTGCTCAAAACCGTAGCTCGTCACTACATAGTATAAACAAAGTCGCTTTCTGTGTCCCTATATCTGTCCCTATGTATGCTTAAATCTTTAAAACTACGCAACGGATTTTGATGCGGTTTTTTTTAATAGATCGAGTGATTGAAGAGGAAGATTTATATGTATAACAAAATCCATTAAATAGTGCAGAAATACTGTTAGTTTTGAGGTTTCTAATGTGATGTCGTAAATAATCAATAATAAAATTTCATGTTTCCGAAGCAAAGCGAGGGCGGGTCGCTAGTGTCCCATAAAGTGCACTATAGACGCAATTAGAATACAGCTGCCCATCATAAGACATAAGGTCGAAATGTTTTACAAGGTCCACTTATAAACCAAAACGTTTTTTTATTGCTTAGTTGGGTGGACGAACTCACGGCCTAAGTAATAATGTTAGACATAAATGTGGGTTCACATAACACCATATCAATAGTAAAGTTGTATAGTTGCTTTGCGGCAAAATCAGAGAACTTATATCTCAAGGTGGGTGGCGCATTTACTTTGTGGATGTCTAGGGGCTCCAGTAATCACTTAACACCAGGTGGGCTTTGAGCTCGTCCACCCACATAAGGAATAAAAAAAAATACAAGCTTGGAATATGGTCTGTTATTAGTAGAATTAAATATTGATTAATTGATTAGTAATACAAATGTTGTTATTTTAGGTTCTGAAGACAACAAAACAACAATTTGAAGAGCAACAGTATTTAGTTCTGAAACATCGTGATACAGAACAAACTCTCACTCAACAAGCGAATCAGTTGCTGGCCACAGTAGACGTCGCCACCACACATGTCGCTTGCTTGCATGATAGTGTTGAAAAGAGGAGGTCAGATTTTTATTGTGTTTTATCATACATGAGCCACCTTACGATGAGTGATTAACAATAATGCCAGGCGTAAGTGAACAGTTGCGAACGCCATTAAGAATACTTTTAAAATAGCCTTCCCATTTTATGTCAGAAGATGTTATAAGACACTAGCTGACCCGGCAAACGTTGTTTTGCCATATATAAGATTTCTAGAGAATTTCTAGTGTAGAAAAAAAAACTAACTTATTGTAAATGTGTAAGGATGTGGTAGATGAGTGAAAGAGGCATGTAGTGCTGTGAACGATGAAGGAATATAAAAATAACAATACCTCATTCAACCACATAATGTCTCATTATAACAAAAAAAAATTGTCCAAAAAATAAAAAATAAATTTTAGGGGTGGACAACCCTTATCACTTAAGGGTATGAAAAATAGATAGTAGCCGATTCTCAGGCTTACTGAATATGCATAAATTTTTTTATGAGAATCGGTCAAGCGGTTTCGGAGGAGTATGGGAACGAACATTGTGACACGAGAATTTTATATATTAGATTGTCTATCTGGCTTTGTTTTATGTGGACTGTTTAGGTTAATTAGGTATCTTGGCTATTTTATTACACGAAAATGTCTTGTTCCAATCCACAGGCAATTAGAAAATGTTAATTTAGAAGTGACTAAAACTTACGTTGAACAATCCTCACAACACCGGGAGCACCTCACCGCTGGCATTGGGCATTACGTAGAGAACATCACTGCGGCACTGAAATCCCTCGATGATGCTATGAGTAAGTTAATTACTTATAATTTACTGCCTCGTCGTCAACACGCAGTACAGTGCTGTTTAAAAATTTCATTATGCCTCTCCAGATGACTATACAGACAATAACACTCGCACACAAGAAGAAAGCAAACTTAAATTGGAAGAGTTAATTGGAATGATGGAGACAACTATCAATGAGGTATGATATAGAATATTATTAAAGTATATGTTTTAATTCAGCTAGTTACGAGGACAAATAAAATAGTATGTAGTGAATAATGTAAAAAATATAATGTTTCTCGTTGATAGTCTTAAATGTTACTGGTGGTAGGACCTCTTGGGAGTCCGCACGGGTAGGTGCCTATTTCCACCATGAAGCAGTAATGCGTTTCGGTTCGAAGGGTGGGGTAGCCGTTGTAACTATACTGAGACCTTAGAACTTATATCTCGAGGTGGGTGGCGCATTTACGTTGTAGATGTCTATGGGCTCCAGTAACCACTTAACACCAGTTGGCTGTGAGCTCGTCCATCCAACTAAGCAATAAAAAAAAACCTACATGACCGATATCACACTTAGTGCTCCATACTTTTGAAAATATTTTAATTACACACTACCTAATAAATTGTTACCCTATCATGCTGCTTAGCTATAGCTAATTTTCAGAAACTGACAGTTTTAAATTAACACATTTCACAGATAAGATCCCTAGCATTGGACACACAGACCTCATTGGTTACAACAACAGAACAACATCGAAACGAAGCTCGGTCGATGGTAAGCGACCACAAGATGGCAATCTGTGCTGTTGGAGATTCATTAGTGGAGAGTGCTAACGATACCTTAGTCGCGGCCACCAACGTGGACCTCAGAGGACACATCGCTAGATTTGTCGAGCAGTGGGTGAGTAACTTAGTGTCAATAAGAATTCATATCGTACAGGTTGTTATGGAACGGATAGCCAAATGATGACGATAGAAGTCTCAAAATCGCGTTTTTATCATCACACCGTACGCCATCGGAGCAGAGTTCATCCATACGACCTGGAGCCACTGCAATCATCCACAGTGCGTTTCCAGAGACATTTTTGCCATGTGGCATCCGGCTTTGGAATGAGCTCCCCTCCACGGTGTTTCCCGAGTGCTATGACATGTCCTTCTTTAAACGAGGCTTGTGGAGAGTACTTAACGGTAGGCAGCGGCTTGGCTCTGCCCCTGGTATTGCTGAAGTCCATGGGCGACGATAACTACTCACCACTGGGCCGTATGCTCGTAAAAAGTATATAAAAAAAACGTTAGAAGTACAAAGCTGAATATGCAATAACCTAACCTGCAGAAATAAAGAAATGTAGTCGTCGTGGCCTAAAGGATAAGACGTCCGGTGCATTCGTATGTAGCGATGCACCGGTGTTCGAATCCCGCAGGCGGGTACCAATTTTTCTAATGAAATACGTACTTAACAAATGTTCACGATTGACTTCCACGGTGAAGGAATAACATCGTGTAATATAAATCAAACCCGCAAAATTATAATTTGCGTAATCACTGGTGGTAAGACCTCTTGGGAGTCTGCACGGGTAGGTACCACCGCCCCGCCTATTTCCGCCGTGAAGCAGTAATGCGTTTCGGTTCGAAGGGTGGGGTAGCCGTTGTAACTATACTGAGACCTTAGAACTTATATCTCGAGGTGGGTGGCGCATTTACGTTGTAGATGTCTATGGGCTCCAGTAACCGCTTAGCACCAGGTGGGCTGTGAGCTCGTCTACCCATATAAGCAATAAAAAAAAAAAAAAAAAAAAAAAAACACATAAATTTTAAATAAAGTTGATTATTAAAGTTGAAAATTTATAATTGATTATAACTATAAAAAAGACATTGAAGTAACTTTGTTGAGAGAATTAACAGGATATTGTTAAATAATAATACTGAGCGTCTGTGCACAGTACAGGGGAGCGGCGGAGCGCGTGACGTCACTGCAGCGTGCGCACGCAGCGTTCGACACGCGCGGGCGGGACGCGCGGCTGGCACGCGGCGTGCTGCACGCGGCCCGGCGGGACGGCGCGCGGGAGCAGGCGGCGCGCGCGCGTCTCGCGGTGCAAGCGTGTCTACAGGTAGTCAATCAAATCAAATGAAATAAAAAAAAAATATTCAACATAAATGAAAGTATGTACATACTTGTTGAGCGTCAAAAAGAACTACCGCCAATTCACAAAAACTAGCCTCCGTCCTGTGAAGAACTGGCAAGAGACAGCGGGCATGTCTTTTTTTTTTTAATATTATTTTTACAATGAGTATTATAAACGTAACAATTATTGCAATATTGAAATGCCCGGAGTGAGCAACTCATTCCCACTTTGTGCAATTTTCTATATAATCATTGACTTTATAGTAAGGTTTATTGCACAGATGTCCTTTAATAGTTTTCTTAAACCTATGTATATGTAGGTTCTGAACATCTTTGGGATTTTGTCGTACAGGCGCACAGAGTGCCCTCCTATTCAACACTCAACTAACTTCAGGTCATGTCCCCTAGAGCTTTCTCCTTCTACTATATCTGTTCCCTTTCCTTTCCTATTCTCTTGTCGCTATCAACGAAACTAATCGTAAACAGTAGAACTCTGTTTTAATTTGTCTAATAACATTTAACAGGAATTTCAACAAGAAAAATCTTACATTGAACAAAGACTAGAGAAACAATTAACTGAAATCCAGAAGGAAAGGGAGGAGACGGACCTGCGCCTCAGCGCCTGGATGGACGAGGAGAGAAGACTACTAGAAGAGAGACTAGCTCGACACGTTGAGAGCGAGAAGAAAGCCTTAGAATGTAAATTAGAAGTCAAAATGCAAGGTTTGTGTGTTATGTATATCTGTATAGGTACTAAAGTGAGCACTTGTTTTATTGATATATTATTAGTGTACTCAGTATTGTTTACGTTGTAACACTACTTGGCTGTGACCAACGCCAAGGTGACTTGATATAGTTTCATATTGTGTACAGTCATTTTACTTGCCTTAACAGCAGCCACAGTATTGCTACGCGCTGAGGCTTGGGATAAATAAAACTTTCACCGAAATACAAATTGAGAGTAATTGAGACTCTATTTAACAGTTAGAGCACTTAAAGCACACTTTAAAATTCGCAATTCGTTTCTCCTGCTTTGCTTCCGCCCTTAGAAAGTAGAACCACTTACTAGCTGCCATCGCGTCACCTCTGCAACGCTTTTATAATCGACACGACTACTCTACATTTATCGAGAACATTCCCGGTAGTCGACTAGTAGTGTTTTCGCTCTTTGATAATAGATGGCGTTACACTTCTCGAGCGTTTTCGATATTACTAGTTTTTTTTTTTGTACAACCATGGCACGGTACCTACATGTTATTAAAGATACTTCCTTCCGCTTATATTAACTTATCAATTGATGAAACAGAGGTAAAAGGCGAGAAGGCGTTATTAGAAGAGAGGATGTCCCGTTACATCGAGCTACAGAACGCCCAGCTCCAAGTGACCTCGGAGGCTCTGGAGCAAGCAGAGGAACACGCCTCGTGCTGCGAGAACCAAATAGCTGAGGATGAAAATAGTTTCAAGAGTTACGGGAAGGAATTTGAAGAAGGTAAAATGTGTTGTTATGTTAAACATGTAGTTGTTACATGTATTAGTTTAAACTGCAACACTATCGCCGTCCACCCAGTCCGACACCGCCCAGACGGACACCACCCAGACTGACACCACCCACACTGACACTACCGTCCCATCTCAACCGCGACAGTTTGAGCGGTCGAATGTCTCTCAACGCATCTGATGCCCGTTGGTGTCAGCATCGTTGCTACAGTTTGTCTGCCTAAACGATTTTATATTGTGCACTAGATCTCTCTTGTTAGTGTAACTTCAAACATTTTCCCACCTAATATAAATCTGATTATTAAACAGGAGTTAGTGCAGTCGGCACGGAGATGGAAGCTTTTAGTAAAAACGTTGTGGAAGTCGTCGAGCACATCAACAACGAACTCGTGGCTGCGGTGCAGCGGGCCTCCTCGCGTGTGCAGGTCTGTCTACTCACTGTGTACTTACTCACTGTGTATTTACTCACTGTGTACTTACTCACTGTGTATTTACTCACTGTGTACTTACTCACTGTGTACTTACTCACTGTGTACTTACTCACTGTGTACTTACTCACTGTGTACTTACTCACTGTGTATTTACTCACTGTGTACTTACTCACTGTGTATTTACTCACTGTGTACTTACTCACTGTGTACTTACTCACTGTGTACTTACTCACTGTGTACTTACTCACTGTGTACTTACTCACTGTGTATTTACTCACTGTGTACTTACTCACTGTGTATTTACTCACTGTGTACTTACTCACTGTGTACTTACTCACTGTGTACTTACTCACTGTGTACTTACTCACTGTGTACTTACTCACTGTGTGCTGATAGCCTACTCGTCCTGATCATACAAGGGGCACGCTTTTGAATGCAAGGTATTGGTAAAAATAGACAGAAACGAGACTGGAGAGGAGATATAGATAGAATGTATTAAATTTTAGTATGATTTGAAAAGTCAAAATAAATTGAAAATGGAAGATTAATAGACTCCGGAGAACTGAGATAGTTGAACTTAGCAATATCAAAACATTCAAATTCAAAGCAACAATTCAAATGTTGCGACTTAACAAGTTTTCAAACACAAATATACTTGCTATTGTATCATAAATAAAAGGAATAATTCTTTAGTAGGGTCTCAATATGATTTATAATATGTTTTAAAAGAATTATTCTGTATTTCACAGCAAGACTTAAAGAAAGTTATGACCATTGACGATGAAACCTGCAAAAGGTTTACGGATCAAACCAATTCAGTGCTGGATCATCTGCTCGCCGAGAACGCAAGGACCGTGGACAGTGTAACGCAAAACATCCAGGTGTGATATACAGATATTGTCACAACAAACGTTGGATATTTGTAATTTAATCTCTAATTAACCCCCTAGTGAACTGGTGAACCAAACAGTGGCCTCGTTTCATTGAATTTATAAAAGTTTAATCATATATGTGTACTATGTCCAGCAGCGGACATCTGTGGGCTGATAGAATAGAATAGAAATCACATATAATATTACCATATTTTTTTTATTTTCCTTCTCTTTGCTACTTAAGCCAAGAAGCAATGAAGCATTTTGATAGATGCTTCAGGCCTTTAAAGAAGAGTGATCTCTTGTCTTAGGATTGGGAATAGGATTTGTCTGTGTTAATAAACTGTAAACAAAAGTTTGAAACGAAATATTATACAAATGGTTTCACATTACAGAGCAACACGACAACGACAATTGAGAACATTCGCCATCTCGCTTCGACCTTAGACTTCCTGGTCAGTCTGTCTCGTTCGCTCCGCGCAGACCACTCCGCCAGAGTGCAGGATATGGAGCAAGAGGCCTTCAGTCTGGAGGGACAAGTGAGGGACGCTGTGGAGCGACACGAGGATCTGGAGAGGCAGTGTCTCGCGCAGAGCTACAGGGTGTACTCACCTACAGGTCAGCTTCGTGTGTCCACGCACTACTGAGTGTGCATGGTTGATTGCCCTACTGGTGGTAGGAGCTCTTGTAAGTCCGCACGGGTAGGTACCACCACCCTGCCCATTTCTGCCGTGAAACAGTCATGCGTTTCGGTTTGAAGGGCGGAGTAGCCGTCCTGTTAAACTGAAACTTTAAAAGGTTTGAACACAATCACCATTCAAGCTCTTTCAGTCACTCTATTTTCAATAATAATGTAATTTTTCGTATTATCGAAATTGAAATCCAGATTTTGTACGGGACGAGTAAGTTGGCAATCCATGCTAAATTCAACTGAATTTCATTTTTAAGAATTTGTGTTTTCACTACATTCGTATCTTGTCACCAACATGCACACGACACAAATACGAGTAATTATGGACTATGGCCGCTATCGCCGCGGAGTCCACAGACCTATTGAGGTGTTGAGACGTGAGGTCGAAGTCTCAATAGTATAGCAGCACGGGCGGCCCACCACCGGCAGACAGCGAGTAAGTAAGGTGGTTGTTGCGTTGCAGGGCGCACGCCGGCGCGCTGCCAGTACCGCTACCCGCGCGCGCTCGCCGCCACCTCGCCGCACGCGCGCCTGCTGCAGCGGCTGCGGGACAACAGCGGACCCGCGCGCGCCTCGCCGGATTACAGCGGACACGATGCAAGTTTACTATTTATATATTTACGAATGTATTAAGCAATGTATTGAAAATTGTTGATGTCGAGGTCAACGACCTGACACGGGACCGGGAT
Source organism: Bombyx mori (assembly GCF_030269925.1). Taxonomy (NCBI): domain Eukaryota; kingdom Metazoa; phylum Arthropoda; class Insecta; order Lepidoptera; family Bombycidae; genus Bombyx; species Bombyx mori. Next base: position 12,900,065 of record NC_085113.1, read on the forward strand.
GCCTTCGTGTTACATCGCTGCTTCTCGTATATGAACTTAAGCGACAAATGTAGTGTATTAATAAACATTATACATTAATAATCATAAAAATAAAAACAAAAATAATTTTATGAAGATTAATAGTGAATCCTCAATGGATTGCCGTTTCGAGAACAGTTCGCTTGTTCCGCGCGCGTGAGCACGGTCACAGCCCGGCACGCTGTACCTACAACAAATTTGTAATACGTTTCAATGAAAACGATTACTCAAATGTTTTTGTAAAATGAGTCGTCTATTATCAAAGGTGGCAATCTGTGCATTTGGACAAAATTTTTTTATTGATATGTCAATACAGATTGATTTGAATATAATCGTCTCCTTCAAAGAATACGGTTCAAAACCTGCATTAAATAAAGGTTAATAGTTAACCTGTTATTTATCTAAGATGTCGTTCCGAAGAGTTTTGTGACTGCCAATGGAATACAAAGTCAATAATTCGCTTTTCTGATTTACCAATCATTGTCCAAAAGTCAGATTGCCGGCTTTGATAATAGTCGACTCAAATATAATACACGTTTTGTGGAAATAAGAGCTAGTGACGCTAAGTCCCATAAACTATTTCTTTTCACATTTAATTTAGTTAAATAGTTATTTTATTACCCACATAATAAAGTAGTACTATCCACTACCACTATTTTACCAGTTTACCACATTTTACCACTATTTTATTACCCACTAGTAAAGTTTATGTAGTGTTTAAGTCTTCTTAGTCAATCGTGAGGAGGCGGCACGACACGAAAACCATCTTATCATAGCATAGGTAGGTACAAAAAAAAGTAAATCGTCGTATGCTTGAGCACTCACCAAACGGATATCCTAGTACTCCATAAAATTTAATAATTAGCCGATACAATAAAATCATACTTTGTGTTGTTTTCAGGACTGTGTGGTGGTGGAAGATGTCGACGAGGCTGAGCTGACGGACTTCACTCCTCCCGCCAAACACAACCTGAACATACTCAAGAGCACGTCGGAGACCGACATCTACCACATGCGGAAGGTACCCCCGACTTCCACCGCGCATACAATATACATTTGTTGAAATATAAAGTAATTTATTTCAAGTTAGACGTGTACGATGGACGGACGGCCTGTAGCCGGAGGTCACGGCTGACCTCTGATGCTTTCTAAGTGAATATAACTTAAGCACTGTGGTGATTTCAAAAACGGAAACAATTCGAGCAGGGCATCTAAACACATATGTTTCCTAAGGGCTAAATTGGGAGACACTATAATAGACTCGTATGGAAGAGGTCACTTGTCCTACCCGTCAATTACACACGTATTATATTTTAAAGTGCCAATCAATAATGTCCGAACCTAGCCACAGAGGTGATACAGTGACACTGCTTGGAACTTTTTAGCGGGAACGCGATGAGTGAAGTTGTGTGATTTATTTTATTTTGTCTATTGTTTCTTCAAGTTTCAATGTATAACAACGGTGGTTTATTAACTGTTTAGTATCTGTGAAAGTGCACAAATGTGGAAAACTGAAACAAAGCCGCTGGACGTAAATTCTCGGGATCCTCCAAAAAGTCCACTGAGAAAGTTCTCAGTAAATGACCACCATTTTACTGAGATATTTCATCCCATATCATCTCATCTCGTTTTATTTCATTTCATTTCATGCCACGTTTCATATTAATCAACTTCATTTCATTTGATATCATTTTTCATATAAAAAAGTTTTCATTAAAATTAAAATAAGACTTGACCTAAAGGTCTTAGTTACTAGGTCATAAAACATCTCTTAAAAAAAATGACATTATGGAACGCCTCACACTTACAATACAAAATAAATATGAGTATAATGAATAAATGTTGGCATTGTAAGTTTGTGTGTCCGCAGCTCGAGCACCAGGGCAAGGAGAACTGCGAGCGGGGACCCGTCTCGTCCATGAAGAAGCCGTCGCGTCTGCCGGCGCCCGCCGCGCGACCCCTCGCCGAGCGCAACGGGCTCGCGCACTGACCGCCGCCCCACCGCCAGCCGACCGCCGACTGCGAGCCGACTGCCCACCGCCGACCACGAGCCGACCGGCGACTGCGAGCCGAGCACGAGCCGACCGCCGACCGCCGACCGACCGCGAGCCGACCGCCCTCCACCTCCGACCCGCACCAAGCGCATGATTAAACCCTCAAAGTCGTTAATAATGTCCACGGTTAAAAAATTTAGAAAAAACTACAATTACCGTAGATTAGGTGGAATCGGGACCGTTTCCAAATTCAACACAAATATCCAATGGTTTTCTTAGGTAATACTAATAAAATTGAGATTAAAATGGCTCCGGAGGCTTAAATTTTTATATACGATGCGTTATTATACATAGTTCATTACAAAATATACACAAAAACTGAAAAAACTAGATTGACCTGATTCACCTTAGCTTTGGGGTGATTCGGGCTACGTATGGGGACAATAGGGTTTTTCGTTAGGGCTGGCACTATTTAGTTGTTAGGTAGGTACCTAAATTTAGGTAATTAGCTTTTTAAAATCTTTAATTAGTTACAAAACTTTGATGACTAAATTAAACTATTTAATATTCTTAAACATTAAATAAAAGTCATTTCCAGTTCAACAAAGTTAAATCTCTAACAACCCAACAAAAGTATTGTGACATTCCAGATTTGTCACTATTCTAACTCTAGGTAGTTTTCCAATGACAGCGCATTATTTTATTAATGCGGCATAATGCTCAACGTTGAATGTTCCAACTACAGCAACTCGAAGCACAATCGAGCACTCTCAAAAGTACTGCTCTCGCGTGATACTCGCAATCGATACCGACTCAGTGACAGAAAATTGACAAGTGTTTTTTCTTTAAGTTGGCATTGATCGAAATTTTGTTTATATTATCGTTAGTAATATTATTTAATGTTGAAAAAAATTGTAAGGCTTTCGTTTTGTCGTAGTTTCTTAGAAATAATCAATGTTAATTAAAACTGTGCTAAGTTAGCGCACTCTGCTGATGCATTTGAAAACTAATTCACGTTCCGATTAAGCTTCAGCATAATTCGGCATTGTGCGTCACTGAGTCGCATTATGCTCTGTAATTGGAAAACTACCCTAGTCTCTATTCCCCCCAATCTACTGTATTTAGTTTAATGGTATCTAATTAAATTAATCACTCATGAAAATGAAATTACAAGCTGACTGAAAATTAAAGTGTTATTATTATTCATTGTGCAATTATTATTTTTAATTTGTATCTGGCTAACCTAAATGCTGGCTTGTATGTTATAAAAAGGAAATCTCCATCTGTCTACTCTCTGTCTCTTGTTTGACTTTGCTCTCGGATATACCAGATACATTATTGACTTCAGTTTTCACGGACAGTTCATCAGATAATAGTTAAGACTAATTGTACGGTTTAATCTAGCATTGCTTACTGTCATTTATCCAACATTATAAACGCTCTACAACAGTCGTGGTCGCGAATGACAGTAATATAAATAATTATTATATTTAAATCGCAAATTAATTTTAATTAAATCGGATATATCTTTATTAAGCGGATGTCCCCTGGCCAAATGAAAGTACGCCTCGACAGGGGACCGGTGCGCGACGAAATATAGATAGAGATGACTTATTATTTGTCTATTTTAGATGTATTTTATATAGTATTATATTATAGTAAAATTCTAAAAAACTACTAACATTTAATAGGTTAAAGCTTTCTTCTTCTACTCACAATCTTTGTAGTGGGATACGAAGTTATATAAAGCTTCAGTGTGAGCTTTCAGTCCTCGTTTCTAGAGTTAAAGTTATAATAATTTCAAAAACTATTAACTATTTTGTTTTCATTACCTTAGTTTAGTAGACGAGCTCTCGGCTTACCTGATTCTAAGTGGTTCCAGGGTTGCACACCATGTTGTATTGTAATGATGCTATATTGCTATCTGACTGAGACATATCACGCTACGCGGTAGAAATAGGCAAATTGTACCGCCCTGATGAGGCTCGCGACGTGCGCCGGCCGCAGTATTATCCTATTTCTGCCGCGCAGCCAGGCTGTGCTCTGGATCCAAAGTCTTGACGTTGTCTGTGGGCTCCGGCAGTCGCTTAATACTAGGGGAGGCCGTGAGCTAGTCCGCCTCGTCACAAAGACTATATATTTCAAGAACATTATCATCTAAAGTATTCCGTAAAGGAGTGGTTGGGAGGATACTTCAAATGTTAATGTGAAAATGTTATAAGGTCCCTCTGAACTCTACGTTTGTACGCGAAGATGTGAAGAGTCTGCGATAAAATTAGTTTAAAATAATTATTGAGTAGAGCAGAGCGCATTTCATATATTATAGATGTTTGTGTGTTGTATGTAACGAGTGTATGTACTTTGTTAGTATTTAAATAAACTATATTAAGGATTTTGTTTTGTTGTTTGATTTGTTGAAGGGGAGGGTAGGGAAGGTGCGCATTTACTTTGAAAAAAAAATTACTTAACGATCTAAAGAAAATTGTGTTTGATAAAGAAAAAAAAGCAATAATATATAATATCAACAACAATCATATTATTATTGTATAGACAACGGATTTACTCAACTTCAATTTGACCTGAAGTTGGTCAAAATGAAGACGTCTGAGAAACCTGACAATTTGCGCACCTGTCAACGACCATGACAATATTGTATTTACCTTTATGGTGACCAAAATCATCTGAATCTATTATTTACTGTTTGGTTGGGCTTGCTATTAAAAGTATTTATTTTATTTTTTAAATATGCATGTATATTCTTAATGTCAATTTAACCTCTTCTGGGACATTGGCACATATATACCTATGTATGTATACGTTTGGCTTTTCATTTTTATTTATATCTTTAATTTTACGCTAAATGGCCGCATACCTATATGGACATATTTTTTTTAATTAATAGACACTATTTTTTCAGTTTTTCAGTCTTGAATTTCAGTATCAAAATGAACAAATGCATTAAAGAATAAATTAAATTTAAGTTTGTGTTCTCTTCGTTTCTGCAGAGGTTAAGCGATTGCTAGCTTAAACTTAACACCAAACTTCCTAGTTATTACCTTTATAGTCGGGCAATATAGTAATAATAAACACGCACAGCTGCAGATACTCACACATACACAATACAACATGCATGCGCGCACACGCCCACATATACACACTCACACATACACACACATAATGACCTTAAAATATAACACCTAATGATCTCTCAACACTAGTCCGCAGCATCTGTTCACGACTTAACCTAACCTAATCTATCTTAAGAAGGAGGGAGCCTGGAGATCAGTAATACATCCCAGTCAGTAATACAGGTCTTTGAACCTAGTACAGACTTCAGCTCTTTCAAAGGCTTACAAAATAAAATATAAGGTTAATTTATTTCCATTTGAATTTGTACTATACCTTTAAGAGAGAAATAAATAAATTATTATTATTATTAAAATCGTGCGGCCTACTTGATGGTCAGTCAGTGGTCACCGTCACTGCTGGACAACAGCAAACTCCGATTAAAGAAGTAGGTACAGATGTACTTTACTTATGTTACTTTCCAAAAGTTTTTTTTTTGTTGAGTAAGTATCAAATATGGTAGTGAGTAAAACATTACATACATATTCTATATATTATTATTTTATTTATAAAAATATAATATGCTACATTTTCAGAGCTTAGTATGAATATTGACTGTAAAACATGTAGTTTTTTTTTCATCCAACAATTACGTCGTTCGTGATTTGATGACACATAATTATTTCAAAAAATTACAGCGATTATAAATAATTTCAATACATTTCACATTTGTTTTAGAAAAAATATGGCTAGCAAATAACTCTAAAACCATAGCCTTTTTAACAATAGAAATAGAATATTAAAACAAAAACAAACACGTGAAGTTTTATAGACATTTTAATGATTTATACGGATTCTGAATCAGTGTCGTGAATTTATAAAAATTCAAAAATGAAAAAAAAGGAATTGTCGTTCCAAAATTTTTTTAAGTACTTAGATAGTCACTGCACTAGGCACCACCTTACTTTCCCAACTTAACGTGTTCGTAAATATAAATAGGTAATGTTTGGTTTTTCTCATTATTAACCTAAAAAAATAATGACTAAAATAAATAACTTAAATATCTAATTACTTAATAATTCATTAAAATAAGATAGTAAATGCAATAGATCATTTAAAACGACAACGAGAATCTGTGATAGTTGCAATTTCTTTATTTGCTACGCCATAATTCTTTGGCGTGTATATAAAAGTTAAAATTGTTTTACTCTTGTCGTAATGTTCATTTGAAAATTAATGTCCAATACATATTATACAAGCAGAACGTCGAAGCATTAACAGATGGCGGTAAAAAATTGCCATCAGAATAACAAAATAAAAACCGTTTGATAAGATTTAACCGAAAAACGTTTTAGCTATGTTTTATGTACTCAGGAAAATCCCTATACTTGATAATTAGATTAGATTTTATTAAGATTAGATTTTATTTATTTATTGCATTTTTTTAATATACTCTACTTCATTTAGTGCTATCTTATAACGGCAACTTAAACTTTAAATGCAACCTTGGAAACATTTATAGGACGGGTCCCGTGTTTTTATTTGAGCTCTGGCGAAGTTTTTTGAAGTGAAAACTTCTTTAGAATCGTTGTGATTTCAAACCGGATGCAACGGAAAAAACGACAGGTAAGAGACACAAATACAAAAATGTGTAGGATGAAGCCAGCAAAGAATGAGACAGAAATATACATACTATTTAATACAGCGCCATCTGTGAGATTTTTTAATACTAACGTGTGTATGAAAGCTCTTGTAGTGAATTTTAATTTAGGATTATACGTGAAATTAAAATATCAATTCACAGAGGGCGCTACCTTACAATTATTTACTAATGACAAAATTTTACATATACTTAAGACGTTTAGGATAATTGTATTTTAATTTTGGAAGGTTTCACTTCTACCACGTGTGAATTGCACACATTTTGTATTTTTTAGTTGCAATTGTATCGTTCTCTATATCCTTTGCCTGGGTTATATCGTTTCTATTACATTCAAACGTCAAGTATCTAATCAACGTCAAAATGTAGGCAATACATAGACCTATATAGTAGGGACACGACATATTGTTCTATACGTACAATTGCTTATATAAATAGCACCCATTTTGAAGGCACATACATAAACATATATCTATCTCGTTCTTACTCAGCACTTTAACTCACAGGAAAACAATATAACAGTATTTCAGTGCGTACATAAAATGAAACATGAATATACGTAAATATCTCCGTCTCCGTCTAATGAGGCTGAAAATTCGCCATGTTTAGCGCGCCAAATGTCATTGTCACGTCAGTTCGGCCGTCTGTTTTGGGTTGTACATTATTTATTGACTTTGATATCGATTTAATATGATTGATTATATAAAATTTCATAATTTATCATGCTTAAAACATACAAAAATAATAATTAAAACGTATTTTATAGGATCTCAAGAAAGTCGATGCCCTAAAACTATTATCTATATGTATTTAAATTCATTATGGAGCCCTCATCCGAAAAATCCATTTTTCGGTCGGAATCTATTGATCATGACACTAATCATAAATACCACATTAAAATATGTCATCAAAACATATTTAGACATTCTGTTTAGATATTTCGGGAAAAAGGCTACCGACAAAATCTCTTCGGAACTATTTAAATAAAATAGTTTTATTCCGCAGTGAGTAAAACACTATTGTAAATTTGTTAAATATTTAATAATTAAGTGATTTTAGAGAGGAAGTCACAAGGAATGACGTTTGTAATTAATGAATAAATGTTCTGTAGGTGTTTTTTTTTTCACGCGGTCCCTTGATAAGTTTAAAATTTGAATCACTCTCAAGCGAAAGTGATTCAAATGGTGCGGCGCACCTTCCTTGGGGTGCACTGCGGTAGTATGTTACGGACTTTAGAGTCAGCAAAACAATTAAAATAGATTGTTATAGTCTAAGAAAAACACGTACTCAAAATACGATAACATTTAGCATGCTAGAAATGGGCTGATGGCTTTGAACTACGCCATATCTTTATGTTTTGCGACAAATGACAACTTTATAAAATCAGTGTAGCAACTTTTAAAAATCATCATATCGTTTACTTGGCAAATTCGAAGGACGAACTTGTCTTAGATTTCACCCATCTAAATCATATCATATTTGCACATAACAATATACCTACTTACTTCCCATTAAAGTATAAATTCTACAAATAAATAATACTCAACAATATTTAAAATAAAATGAGCCAAGAACGTTTATCGATAAAACCTGATAACATTGAAATCTTTTGTACAGCACTAAAGCCGCCATGTTTTGTGGCCAGATGACGTCACAGTGGCACGAAATTTTGGTTGACGTTTCATTTCCATAGGTTTCCTACTTCATTGAGGCAATAGCCTCAAATGTCTAAATGTGCTTTAAATCAAATAGATCAAGATTAAAAAAAATATTTTCCATATTCCTTCACGGACATAATATTGAATTCTACCTGTATAATTTCAGAGTTACTGCGATTATTGTTGCGGTGGTCTTTCCCTTATATTATATATATTAACATAGACTAACTAAACCAAGGAAAATTCAGCGCAGATATCGCTTTATACAATATAGTGTTAAAATGAAACTTTTTAATTGCCATATTAAATAAACAGATTCAGCAAAAAATCTATTTAATTATTCCTAATGTTTTACTAACATTAAGGGAATAAATACCTCAATAATGTAGATTACAAAACCAACGTATTGTAAATATTTTTAGGTAAACTATAGTTTCAAAATTTTAACGACAATAAACTTGAGCAATTCCAAATCGAATATAATAACTAAAATCATATAATTTAAATTATCTAATTACAGTTTTGTTCTTAACTTATTAATATATAATTTTGCATTTAAAATAGATAATAAAGTTTGATGATCAAAATTCGTTTAATTTTTATCAAGCAATTAATGCTCATGATATTGTTATTTCATAAACAAAGATACGACCCGTTCTATAATAAATATACAAAATAATATTGGCGTCGATTATCAAATAAATTTGAGAACTTTTTTAACTAATATTACGATTTTTAAATTAAACTTGCAAAACAGATTAAGTGTGGAAACTCATTAAATTTTAACATCCAATGTAAAGTGAAAATTCGATAACTCTTGCATAAAAACATCCATAATGAGTCACATCACACCAGCAATGATCAGTCTATGTTGTTATTGTTATTGTTGACGGATATTATCTGATTGATCCACCCTATGAAGGCGGAGACCTTAACGTAGACCCCTGGTACGTCCCTGCGGCCGCAGCCGAAGCCCCAGGACACCAGCCCCGCCAGCTCGTAGAACCCGTCGTCTTGACACACTAGTGGTCCTCCACCATCACCCTGGACACATTAAATACTGATTTGAGCTTTAATTGCCTAAAAAGCCAACTTCATACAGTACACTTTTTGGCCATCAGTGAATCGTCTTCATTTCAAATCTCTGTTTTAGGAGGTCATATCCCAATAATATCCATTAAGTAGTACACTGTACACTATTTACTCAATTTTATTCTATGGAAATTAATTATAATGTAATTTGTAAACAGTCGATGTCGCCCTAAACACGTCATTACGGATCCTCCCGATCCATTAACGGTGCTATTAGGTACCACAAGCACCGGTCACCGTCCCCGTCGAATCCGTCGCTTGCGACGAAGGGCTCGACGAGTAAATTAACCCACAGACACAACCCACTGAGTTTCTCGCCGGATATTCTCAGTGGGTCACGTTTCCGATCCGGTGGTAGATTTTGCGAAGCGCGGCTCTTGCTAGGGCCAGTGTTAGCACATGTTAGGGTAACGCTGATATAGCCTCTCAAGGCTATCAGCATAGGTAGAAAAAAAAGCCTAGTTTACCTGACAGGCGTCGTTTCCTTCCTCCCCCCCCGCGCAGAAGGAACTCGCGGGGAGGATGAAAATCTTCTCGGTGACTGCGTTCACTTTACGGATGCACTCGGCGTCACTTACTATCGGGATTTCAGCCTCGCGTACCCTCAGAGGGATCGGACCCGCTGGAAAAAGCATATTCCAATTTCCACACTACAGACAAAATAGTTCAATTTTCTGTTCTCTTTACCCAATTTTCTCTTTTTTGAAGGATACATCAGCCTTTATTAATTTAAATTGAGATTAACCTCATGTCTCAAGGTCGGTGACGAAACTCACGCTATGATGTCTACGGACTACGGCTACTACTCGTCACGTTTCAGTTTGTTTTGTCCTCAGTCGCTTAACATAGAGCAACTAGGTATATAAGAAAAAAAAGTTAAAAATCTTACTTTCAGCCATGTATCCGTATCCAGTGACAGTACACCTTTTGCCGGCCGCGTGGCTGACTCCTCGCGCCGGAAGACACACCAGGCACACTCCTGTAGACAATATAACCTTTAGTTAAAATATATCTATATATTAATACGTGAAGCAAATACTTTGTATCCCTTTTTACGAAAATTGCGCGAACGGAGGAGTATGAAATTTCCCACACTTATAGAGACACAACATAGAGAAGGAGTGCACAATGCTCATATTTTTTAAAAGTAATGCATAAAAAATACATTTAATCAATAAAGAAAACATTACACACGCTGCCATATATTTGACACACACACATATGTACATATACTCTTTTTTTTATTGTCAAGCTTTAGTTTGTCAATAAGCAAATAGTACTGTAGTCTTGGCGAAATCTGTGATTATAGAAGTCTAGTCTTTGACAATATAACCATAATAATGTTCAAACATAAAATTTCAATTAATTATAGTCGAATCTCGACTACTGCGGGACCATTAGTTTTAAATTAAAACGAGATGTTATACCCGAGTCGAAACTACGGCGATTAAACGAACAATAATAAGTCAGAAATCTTTCAAATTTGGTGGAATAAGTATTTATCAAATATAAAAAAAATTATTCCTCTACCCCGACCATGAGCTCTGGATATCTAAAGGATAGCCGTTCCAGGATTTTTTACTAATTATGATGCCAAGGACTGATGCTATTAAAAACCCACCAGTAATTGTGCATTTCTGGAGCCCATAGACATGTACAACGTAAATGCGCCATCCACCTTGAGATATATGTTCTAAGGTCTCAGTATAATTATAACGGCTGCCCCACCTTTCAAACCGAAACGTATTACTGCTTCACGGCAGAAATAAGCAGGGCGGTGGTACCTACCCGTGCGGACTCCCAAGAGGTCCTACCACCACATATTCATCCGAGCCTAAATCCAACTGCACATGATTTCAAACCCATATTAAAACAAAGCTGTTCTACACTGACCTTCCTTAAGTTCCGCTTTCCCTTGTAACTTGAGAAGGGCAATGTCGTTGTCAAGGGTCTGGCTATTGTGGTTGTGATGAATATAGGTGGTAGCAACGCGCAGGGTCTGAGCCCCCGGGGAGCCGTACTTCCTGGTCAGGTCGTGGTCTCCAACGCGGACGTACATTGTGTCTCCCGACCTTACGATGCTAGAGAAGAAAATTCGGTTATTACTCAAATCAAATTCGAATGATATTTTTTTAGTACCGTGTTTTTATTTATTTATTTTTATTGCTTAGATAGGTGGACGAGCTCACAGCCCACCTGGTGTTAAGTGGTTACTGGAGCCCATAGACATCTACAACGTAAATGCGCCACCCACCTTGAGATATAAGTTTCAAGATCTCAGTATAGTTACAACGGCTGCCCCACCCTTCAGACCGAAACGCATTACTGCTTCACGGCAGAAATAGGCAGGGCGGTGGTACCTACCCGCGCGGACTCACAAGAGGTCCTACCACCAGTAAATAAGTTTTTTTCTAATAAGCTTTTTTTTTGGTCAGGTGTAATCGCCGGACTCCCACCCTCTACTGGGGATGGCGGGCGGGGTACATCTCAGTCGAACCGACTTAAGCCTCCTGTCGCTTAACAACCCACGTCCGAGCGTCGCATGAGACAGAACTCATGAAAAGGCAAAGGGGGGAGTGAAGCGTTTAGTGCGGAGTACATCTCTCCCACCACCCTCCCCCTCGGGGCGCCAGACCGGCGGTCGTCGGCGCCACGGCCACCAGCCCTCTCGGTCGGCAGGCTGTCCGAAGCCCGCCTAGATGGCGCCGGTTAGAGTCTAATAATCCTAGTCCCTTATCGACTTGTCTCTGTACAACTCCTGCCTTCTATCTATTATCCAGATCCACTTACTTGGTGACGCAATGCGCTGCCGTGAGTACCCACTGCGTCCCGATGAGGGCAGCTCCACACAGATACTGGTTCAGGGAGTTTATCAATGCGACCTGTAAGAATATGATTTTTTTTTAATTAAACTGATTGCTTACTTTCTCAATTGCCCTTTAATTAAAACATTTTTCACACCCCCTGGTTGATAGGCTTTAAGTATGCTACATCTTAACATCAATGTTACCGTTCAACTTGGGACTTTAAAAACTCAATTCAATACTACAACGGTTGTGTTACCCACAGCTGCGTCGTTCGAATAGGCAGGTCGGTCACTCTCGTCCGTCTCAGACCAGACCACGTAATTCCTAAGCCGGTCTTGGCAGCAGAGCGTGGTGCGTAGCCGCATGATCAGGTACTACGATTCCCTTAATATATTATTATGTCTCGAAGTATTGTATTCTGGTTTGCAAGTAGGACATCAGTTGTTGTAAAACTTTTGAGACATCGAACTTATCATTGAAGATGGGGAGTAATTTTGGTAGTATTTGCAGATCCGCGACCGCATTGCTCATATTTTTTTTATTTTAGCTGTCAATGTGGACTCCAATTCAAGTTCCTCGTCCCTCGTGACCCCTTCCAGTTCCGCGAGGATAAAAGAAAAAGAGCACCAGATAAAGATGGTGCGTTATTTAAATATTTCGCCACCTCACCCTGACCTCAACAAGACAATACTCTGTAATGTCACATGAAATTCTGACCTGCCAGCACCATTCACCCCTCTCTCCGTCTTCTCCCCCCATGACGCGACCATGTCTCTCCCCCAATCTTCGAGCCGATCGACCTGTTGTACCTGGAATAATATTACATACGTACAGTCTACTTCTATATCGTTCCCTCTCTACTGAGGATCGCGACCACATGCGACGTACTTCCAATGTGCTCGATCATGGGTGGCATGGACTGCATGATACAGACTACCACCGAGTGCTTCTCTTGCTAGATCTGACCATCTGGCTGGTGTTCTGCCCACGGCGCGCTTGCCCTCTATTCGACCCGTAATTATAAGCTTCTCTAATTAATGTCTAGGAGACCGCATGATGTGTCCGAAGAAGCTCATAACACGTTCCCGGCAGATGGAAGAGAGCCTTACAGTACCAGGAAATAAATATTGCACATAGATATTTAGAAAGAGACAGTCGTATAATTTTGTTTTTGTTGTAGGACATTATATGCGACGAAACACTAATAACGGTATCTATGGAAACTAAATGTGAATTGAGTAATGTGCGACAGGTATAACGCTCTACGAAGCAAAAATTAACCGTCTCTTTCCCACGGTCGTTAGTCTCGCCAGCTGTTCGTTAGTCTCGCTAAAACTCGAGAACGGCTGGACCGATTTGGCTAATTTTAGTCTTGAATTATTCGTGGAAGTCCAGGGAAGAATTATATAAAAACAAACAATTTTGTTTTTCCTTTGATGTGTCCCCTTGATGTGTCTTTTATTTATCGATTGAGGCACTACGAAGTCTGCCGGGTCAGCTAGTTACTGATATATTTATTTGTCGACTACCGCTATTAAGCTTTGAACAAAATCAGATTACAATACGTTACTGGGGTTCTGGAAGCGCACGGGTGGGGTTATTTATCCAATTCTGGCACCAAACATTAACAGCTTCATATTTGGAGGGTAGGAATGTTTGAAAAGCACTCGACGGCAAAACATAACAGTAGATAGGCCAATGGCTAGCCAGCTATGCATGCCAGAAAAATACAGAACACGTTATTGAGGTTAAAACAAAAGAAGATGCTTACCTTTCACTCCGCACACATATTTGTTGTATTTTTCAGTTGAGGTAAGCGTCGACACGTAGTTTGGTTCAAAAGGTGCTGAAAATTTAACAAAATCATTTCGAATTAAACAAATAATCAAAAAATACTAATTTAAAAGCTTTGACTTAATCTGCTGGACTAATACAATTAAATAAGTTTGTAAGTACTATGACTAAAGATGTTATGTTGCAAATGTATGTGTATGTATAATTTAGAATTGGCAAAGTGTACGCGAGAGATTTAGCGTCTTTAACATGTAAATCCAAGTCAAACAAAGATAACACCTCAGCCCTCCAGCCAGCCCATCCTAGTGAAGCTGAAATGACATACAGCAATCCGTCCATCACAAAAAAAAACCCAAGATAAACCCCTTCTTTGTTCCCCGTCTCGTTTCTCAACACCAGAAACACAGTTCGGTATTATTTTTAAGATTAATATAATTTTCAAATAAATCTTATATACGAAATATCGACGCATCGAAATCTTATATAAAAAATTCTCGTGTCACAATGTTAGTTACCATACTCCTCTGAAACGGTTTGACCGATTTTTATGAAATTCTATATGCATGTTCAGTAGGTCTGAGAATCGGCTACTATCTACTTTTCATACCCCTAAATGATACCTAAGGGTTGTCTCCCCCTAACATATTTTTTTTTATCTTTTGGACAAATTTTTTTGTTACAATGAGGCATTAGGTATATGGTTGAACGAGGTTTTGTTATTTTTATATTCCCTCATCGTTCACAGCGCTACATGCCTCTTTCACTCATTTACCACATTCTTACACACTTACAATAAGTTTTTTTTCTACACTAGAAATTCCCTAGAAATATTATATATGGCAAAACAACGTTTGCCGGGTCAGCTAATTAATGATATAAAATAATTTATGAATTATTAGCATTTAAACGTTGCTTCTTGTTCACTTTATTGGTGGTAGGACCTCTTGTGAGTCCGCGCGGGTAGGTACCACCGCCCTGCCTATTTCTGCCGTAAAGCAGTAATGCGTTTCGGTTTGAAGCGTGGGGCAGCCGTTGTAACTATACTTGAGACCTTAGAACTGATATCTCAAGGTGGGTGGCGTATTTACGTTGTGGATATCTATGGGCTCCAGTAGCCACTGAAGACCAGGTGGGCTGAGAGCACGTCCACCCATCTAAGCAATAAAAAAAAACGTTAAGGTAGTATAATATGGTACTTTAGTATTGTGTTCATAACTCCACTTACAGACGGGCGTTGTGTGTGTGTACGGCGTGGTGTAGAGCGCGTGTGGGGGGGAGTGCGCGGGGGGCTGGTGCGGGGGCGGCGGTGCGAGGGGCAGGGAGTCGTTGCGGTCCACGCGGCCCAGCGCCTCCTGGATCTTGGACTTCGGAGCGCAGCACTGAGTGCCGGTCTTCTTACACTTGAACACATTCGTTAGTTCCGCATTGCCTGTAAAGTTAATACAATCATGAAAACCGTTTGCTGTTAATTTGTCGTACTGTAGGGTCACACACACATGCTTAATAACGTAAGTTTTTTTTTCCTACCTAAGCTGATAGCCTTGAGAGGCTATTTCAGCGTAACCTTAACTAGTAGGTGATATCACGGGGCTCAAACCTGACGTTGCTAACACGAACCCTAGCAAGAGCCGTGCTTCGCAGAATCAACCACCGGATCGGAAACGCGACTCACTGAGAAGATCTGGCGAGAAACTCAGTGGGCTGTGCCTGTGGGTTAATTTACTCGTCGAGCCCTTCGTCGCAAGCGACGGGTTCGACGAGAACGGTGACCGGTGCTAACGTACGTGGCGTGTTACCTAGCTACGTAATGCAAGGTGTCATCTTCACCATTCCACGCTTGTCCCGTTGTAACGGTCATACAGCGAACACAGTACCACTTAGATAGCTATAATAAAACTATGCATGTACCTATTGTATTTTCCGTAAATGTATATGTGTGTTAATTAATAACAACTTTCATTTACAACAACTGGGCTCATCTTAAACGTACTGTGGCGTTAAGAACGCACCTTTTTATGATGAGTAAGCCGGAACGCACGAGAGGTGGAAAAAAGAATATAGTCTGTGACACGGGACCTTTTTACCGCCGAAAAGACTTTTTGGCGGGAACGCGAGGAGTGAAGTTGTGTGATTTGTTTTATTTTGACTATTTAGTGTTTCTTCGGGTTTAAATGTGTAATAATGGTGGTTTATTAACTGTTTAATATCTGTGAAACTGCAAAAATGTGGGAAAATGAAACAAAGCCGCTGGACGTAACTTCTCGGGATCCTCCAAAAAGTCCACTGAGAAAATCTTAGTAAATGACCACCATTTTACTGAGATTATATTTCATCTCATATCATCTCATTTATTTCATCCCAGTTGATTAATGTCTTAAATTAATCATCTTCATTTCATTTCACTCCATAATATCATTTTTCATAAAAATATGAATATACATTAAAATAAGACATGACTTAAAGGTCTCAGGTACCAGGTTATAAAATCCCTCAAAAAAAAAATACCGCCGAAAATTTAAAACGTACAAATAATTTATGATGTGTTTAATAGCTTATATAATATAATAACTTAGAATTGATTATGCCGCTACAACAATAAAATTTCTATTGTTCCAACTGTGGTGTTAATTACATAAAACACGACTTTACGGCGAAATAAAGAAGGGACTCTATATGAACTCAATCTTCAGCGTTCATTGGATTAGATCTACTAAACTTATATGTGTGAACTAATAAATGTAACTATGTAGCGGACGGTTTCTTGTTTAGATATATACTTTGGGTTTGTGAGGAGGAATATTTTTTTTTAAAAAAAATTATGATGCAAATTTCGTAGCTGACAGTTATTATGACAACCTTAGGAAGATTTTCTAAGGAATAATTTGAAAGCTTGTATGCACACTTACGGAAGCAAGTAAACGAGAGTAGAGCTACGATACAGGACCCCGGGCAGTCTGGCCGAGGGTCGACGGGGGCTGGGGTGGTGGTCGTCGTGGTTGTGGTGGTAGCGGTCGGCCTGTGGGATAAACATTGTAATAATTACTGCGTTCGAAAAACAGCTTCGCAATCCTAACTCCTTTTTTTTTCTTTTGTTTTTGTCAGGTGGAAATCGCCGGAGGGAATCCGCCCTCTACTGGGGATGGCGGGCGGGGTATATCAGAGTCGAACCGACTAAAACCTCCTGTCGCTCAACAACCAACGTCCGAACCTCGCATGAGACAGAACTCATGAAAGGCAAAGGGGGGAGAGTGAAGCGTTTAGTGCGGGGCACATCTCTCCCATCACCCTCCCCTGGAACGCCGGACCACCAGCCCTCTCGGTCGGCAGGATATCCGAAGCCCTCCTAGATGGCGCCGGTTAGAGTGAGTAACCCCTTAACATATAATGTTTTAAGTTACTACTAGCACCAGGTATAAGAAATACTAAACAAATTCAGGTTTTTTACTGAAATAAAGATTTATTATTATTGCATCTTATTTTGATGTTGTGCTCCACACAGCAAAAGTACTGAGCAGATCGTTCAGCGTGTTCCTTGTATAATATGTATATATATATATATATAATATATAATAATTTCGTATATCATACGAAATATAGGTATTTAATGTACCTATTACTAATCAACAATATTTTGTAAGTTTTGTCCAAATGTACCTATATTTAGTTTGAAAAGTAAGTGTAAGGTAAGCGCTGATTGTTAATTGTTCTTATCGATCGATCGAGCGACGGAATGCAAAACGTAATGAAATCATGAGCTTTTCAAAGAGCCCGTGGAAGGTATACTTGCAAAAAAACTTATTTATTTAGATTTATTTGTATTTATTAAAATGAATAAACCAATGGAAACATTATTCGTTTAAAAAAATGCAAGGCATTCTGATAAAATATATCATTTAGTTACAATACTCGTATTATTTTGGGAACCATACTTTTGCTATTATAGAATTATATCAACAACAAATCTATTTGGAGGCTATTTGAAATTTCTCAAACACCTTACAGCTCGACCAAGCTAAGTTTGCACCTCGCATCGATTACGTCACACTGCCGCTTAGGTACGGTCTGAAAAAAGGATTCGCTATGACTTTAAAAATGTAAACAAATGTTTGTTAGATTTTACTTTGCATTTATTGTTTTTAACAATATATTATACATAGGTACATTAGAATATAGCGATATCGGGTTTTTGTATTACGACCACCCGGACGTTCTTGCACTTTTTAAATTTGTATCCCAATTGCTCAGTAATAATTTTCCTTTATGTTTCTTTTTCAGGATTATGTTTCTCCCTTCACTGTGTACACACACACACAACAATCCTCTCGAAGTAAAAAAAAAATGAACCTTAAGCGTTCAGTAACAACAATTCAACAAAAACTTGACAAAAATAGTCCAATAATATAACCAATAATATATAATTCAACAAAAAACCTAACAAGAACAGTTAAAAAATTTAAAATTCCACGTATAGGGAGACGAAAACTCGCATGACGCGTGTCGGCGACAAAGATGCTGACCGTACTGACGCGACAGGGCGATCGCGGGAAGGTGAGCGGGGAAGCGGGCGGACCGCCGCATTCCAGCGAGGTGCAAACTTAGCTTGGTCGAGTTGTAACTATAATTTTGTTCATATTTTCTCTATAGATCTTTTTTTTTGTAGCATAACATTTTAAATATTTTCCTCGTTTATAGAAGCCACGTACCTAGTGTCGCAGCAAAGGGATCCAATGTTCTTGCAGTCGGTGTTGGTGAGGATTACGGAAGGTCTTGGGCAGAACGCCGCCATTAAGTTCAGGAAGCAGTATCCAGGACAAGCCGGTAGTGGAGGCTGGAGAGAAAAGTAGAGATCGTCGGAATATTAATTAAAATGATAACTTCGCTTCAAGTGTCTTCTCGTGTCAAGCTAATATTTAAAGATACAACTTTTTTTTATTGCTTAGATGAGTGGACGATTTCACAGCCCACCTGATGTTAAGTGGTTACTGGAGCCCATAGACATCTGCAACGTAAATACGCCACCCACCTTGAGAGATAAGTTCTAAGATCTCAAGTATAGTTACAACGGCTGCCCCACCCTTCAAACCGAAACGCATTACTTTAGTAAGCTGTGAGCTCGTCCACCCATCTAAGCAATAAAAAAAAACGCAAATTATAATTTTGCGGGTTTGATTTTTATTACAGGATTTTATTCCTTCACCGTGAAAGTCAATCATGAACATTTGTTGAGTACGTTAATCATTAGAAAAATAGGTACCCTGCGGGATTCGAACACCGGTGCATCGCTCAACACGAATGCACCGGACGTCTTATCCTTTAGGCCACGACGACTTCGTAAAATTGATTTTTTTTAACAATATCGATTGTTTATCGGCATGTCAACCTGAGTGGGCCTGGGTCTCGGCCGTGGTGAGGAGGCAGGTCGTCTTGTGGTGGTCTCCAGTCTCGTGTCCTTGAGGCAGCACGTCTCCAAGTTGGGGCAGTCCGCGTCCTCGTCGACTCGGTCACAGAACAGCGCGGCCAGCCCTCCCGTGCACTCGCCTTTGCACTTCCTGTACTTGCGTTTCGGTGGTGAGGTCGTCGTCAACTGTGTCAAAATGAGAGGACACAATATATAAATATGTAAGGGCAAGAACACAGACTCCTTAACAGAACCTTTTAAGGTTCAATGTTCACACGTATCGGACACATGGTCTTACATTACATTTACTTCGTTAAGGCTATGCGTCATGATAATCGCCTTAACGTTGCCGCCGCTGACTACTCCCCGAATCCTGATCACGCAGGAGCCAGTCACCGTCGACGCCCTAGACACGTCCTTACGGATCCATCAGATCCAATAACCTTGGCATTAGACGCCTTCAGCTCTAACACTAAGAGCAGACTTAGGGACCCCGGTAACCGTACTCGTCGAACTCGACAAAGAGGTCGACGCGCAACCTAACCCATGTATCAGCCCGTTGAGTTTCTCGCCGGATATTCTCAGCGGGTCGCGAATCCGACCCTGTAGAAGATTCATTCGCGAAGTAATTGCTCTTGAGATGTTAGGTCTCCTTCAGAGGCGCTCGGGCAGTTGTTAGAAAATCCCACCCCTCCTGACTGAGCCTTTGCTCGCCCACCTGTCCTGGTGAAACTGGAAAGGCCTCCGGGTCATCAGTAATAAATCAGTAATAAAAAAATCAACCATAAAAAAAAACATTACATTAATCTTAGGACCGCAAAATGTTAAAATAAATAAAAAATTAGGACTACTCTTATGAACTACAAAAGCCAATAGTCATATGTGCTGTTTCTTTTTTAAACTGCGATTCATTCTCACATTTATACTAGTTATTTTATATATAGTTACATTTCAAATCATTTGTGCTAGATTTAAATTGGTGATATTTCAATTCGTAATATTGTTAAAATGAAAGCGAATGGGTTCGATTCGAAGGCAAATCTTAAACAAAGCTATTTTGCCAGAGAGGCAAGATGAGGTTTTTCAAAATACCTACTTAGCACAAGTTCACGAATGGCTTCCACAGCAAAGGGATAATTAACATCGTGTCATAGATAATTAAACTCGCAAAAAATAATAAAAAAATATGTAATTATTACAACTGAGACATTGACTTCAGTCTATTGTATCTATTATATCTATTTAAGTAGATTGCGGCGTTCAATTGATGAACTTGGGCTCTAATAGCCACTTAATAGGAAGTGGGCCGTGAGATTGTTTGCCAACTAATTAAATCTTTACATCTAAACACAAAAGCTAATGGCAAAACGAGCAAGGATAAAAATCACCAAACTTACTGCAGTACTGGGCCGCTTAGAAGACTGCTTCTTCTCGATGGGCACAACGAGATCCGAAGGGCGGCGGTCCTTGAACTTATCCTGGGAGACGCAGCACAATTTGCCCTTGACGCACATGTCCTGGGCCGTGAAGTACGCGTCACAATACTGCGCTAGATGAGTGTCGACGCATATCCCGGTGCACGCTGCACTACCTGGAATAAGAAATTATCTGTGACTTTTTTTTCTTTTTTCCCTACCAATGCCGATTACCTTAAGATGCCATTTCAGCTTCTTATTGACGTGTAGGTGACTCACGGGGCTCAAACCGGAGTATTTCTAACACTGGCCCTAGCAAGAGCAGTGCTTCGCAGAATCTACTACCGGATCGAAACGCGACCCACTGAGAAGATCCTGCGAGAAACTCAGTGGGCTGTGTCTATGGGTTAATTCACTCGTCGAGCCCTTCGTCGCAAGCGACAGCTTCGGCGCGAACGATAACCAGTGCTTGTGGTACCTAAAAGCACAGTTAATGGATTGGAAGGATTAGTAATGACGTGTTTAGGGCGACTTCGACAAGTGACTACACACAAACTGGCTGAGGGAGTAGGGCTACTCACGGTACCTTAGTTAAATCATTCTATGCCAAATGTGAAGTTTGGCGCGCTAATCTCACCAAAGATCCAACAGATATACCAAAAAATGTGCTTGTTAACGTCAATACATACCACAGATATCACACAATAACAGACGGGTTTGTTTTTGGGCAACAACAGAACTTGAATTCCCCCATTAATCATGAGACATGCGATTGAAATCTCGTCACAATAAAATAGCGGTTAATTCAAATTGAATCTTTGATTGTTATGCAGCACAAATAGTCACAGGATTCTCCCAAATGGCTTAACGATCAAGTCTTTAAGATCCAACCCACTGGGTCTATATGTTTGATGATTAATGGACAAAAAAAACTTGAGTTTTCAATTGCCTAATTATGTTAGTGTTTTATTGTCAGCTGAGAATTATGATATTGAATAGAAATACTAAAGACTATAAATCTTACAACCAATCGTGTTTTGTTAATAAGGTTAGGTACATACGTGTTCTTTTAAGTTTTAACTTCAGACTTATGAAGTCAAAACAAAACTGAGCATAAGGTGGCATGGTTTGTGCCGCCTTTGGCAATCAGCCGCTTTCGATCTTGGCCCTTTTGGCTTACGGGTAAATACTCCTATGCCTTCAAGTAAGACCGAAGCACTAACACAATCTTAAAACTAAATACGGTGTACCTAATAATTACCACTATCTTTATCTTTCTCTGGTGCCCTGGTACTGATTTCTTCGGAGCTGTCTCCAGGCTCGATGGTGGTCACTGGGTATAATGCGGTGGTCGTAATGTAGTTATCTGCATCTAAAATGTTAGTAAAATCTATTTAGGAGTAGATGTTTTGTCGTATAATTGTAAGGAACGTTGTTGTACAAATTCAGCACTATGTCTGGTTTTGTCGTGCGCACATAACTTATGTTGCAAGCCAGATTTTGTTTCTTTTTACTTGTGTTTTTTATGTATCTTTTTAGCTTGTAATGTGTATTGTGAGCCTAATAAATAAATAAATAGATCATAATATTATGAAAGGACAGGAAATATTAAATCAAGAAGTTTAAGCTATAATTAAGTTTCTTCTCTAATTTTGTCTCGGCTTTAGGCTCCTATTTGCATTGTCCCACAATAGTTGTAATTTTTATACTAAGCTATCCATTTATACTCTTGCTTAACCCGTTGAATGCCGTGTAGGTCACCGGTGTCCTACGCGGCGCACTTAAATAATTATATCGATTTCTGTTACTAAGCGTCTGGATTGCCTAACTTTACCTTGATTGATTGATTGAAAATCCTTTATTGCACAAAAATATTGTACAAAAGCGAACTTAACGCCATGCAGGCATTCTCTTCCAGTTAACCCTCGTTGATGAAGTGAAAGATTCAAGAAATGTGTAGCTGTGATAAAGTTAATGTAATGAAATGGCGATAATTTAAATAATTATCTGTAGTAGATATATTTTTTTTAGTCTTTTAAGTCTCTTAGAAACAGACTCATTCTCAGTATCTTCGGATTCGTCTTTCTTAAAATCTACTAGATATTCTACTAGGTGAGAAGAAGAGAGAAATCCAAAATAATTACTTCAATGCGCCACGTAGGGTACCGCCGACCTATGGTAGTGAACATGTTAATCAATATTAAAATTACTATGCTAGAACTATGTTAGGAGCACTAAACAAGTTCCCATTGAAGTCTTATTTATATATCTTATATCTATAATATATAAAAATGAATTACTATTCGTTAGTCTCGCTAAAACTCGAGAACGGCTGGACCGATTTTGCTAATTTTGGTCTTGAATTATTTGTGGAAGTCCAGAGAAGGTTTAAAAGGTAGATAAATATGAAAATGCTCTGAATTAAATCAAAATAACAATTTTGTTTTCCCTTTGATGTGTCGCCCGTCAGACTTAAACAAACAAAAGGAATCCCCTTTTGTTTGTTTTAAGTTTATTTTATACAAAAGTTTAGGTCTTTTATTTATCGATTAAGGCACTACGAAGTCTGGCGGGTCAGCTAGTATTTTTATAAAAGAACTTTTCTATTAACCTGACTCCTCATCCATGCAGCATTTCATTGATGAATCTGGGCAGGCGTCATCATCTTCCTCCAGCACCTTGTTGCAGAAATACGCTGCGAAAGCATTCTTGCAAATACCCGGGCAACTCTTGGCCTTCACGGTTTGGTCCAAAGAGTCCAATATCCCTGAAAAATAGATAAAGGGTGTTTTTAGAATTTAAACGGCCGTCTGGTGTAGTGGTAAGTGACATGGTCAATACACAAGGGGGTCGCGGATTCGGATCCCGCCAAGGGAAGTTTTTTTTTTTTGCTTAGATGTGTGGGCGAGCTCACAGCCCACCTGGTGTTAAGTGGTTACTGGAGCCCATAGACATCTATAACGTAAATGCGCCACACACCTTGGGATATAAGTTTTAAGGTCTCAGTATAGTCACAACGGCTGCCCCACCCTTCAAACTGAAACGCATTACTGCTTCACGGCAGAAATAGGCGGGGAGGTGGTACCTACCCGTGCGGACTCACAAGACTTCCTACCACCAGTAGATCTAGGCACCGCGAGCTTAATTTTACAACAAAGCTACTGTTTACTAAAATATGAAGTGTCAATATTAGAAGAAGCACCAATCTCTATAATATACGTTGGCAATGGATGTTACGGCAAAGAACTGTAAGCACTACAAAATCACAAAAAGTGCATTATTTAAAGCTGATAAGAAAATGAAATCGATGTCTCCACGTTTTACTACAGCAATAATTGTAGGTTATATTGACGAAATTAGTTTGGACTACGTAAACATGTGAGGTCTTGTATATTACACTGTCACTAACTACTCTAGTCATTAAATATTTTAACTTTCCTAACTCAGTATACTTCAATCAGTGAACAACAGTTCAATTCATAGCATACCCTGTGCCTATGCTAGCGCCATTCTGGAGGATTTTTGAACTGTTATTTAGTGCTGAAAGTGGGACAGTTTTTTAAGCTTCTCCCATATGAGACGGTTCTCCTTAATGATGTAGGCAAATAACGTGACTTCAGTTTTGATTTTTAGGACTAGGTTATAGACACGGTAAGTAGTCGCCTATGCACGACGAGCTAGTGGGTGAGCGCTGCCATAGTTAGAAGCGATGTCTTTATAGGTGTACACGAACGGAATGCGGGCGCCTGGGTAACGGAACCCTGCTGGTTTGAACCCTGCCTTATTCATAATTAACCTTTTTACAGACTCAACACGCGGCCTATTTTTTTTTTTATTTTTTTTTTTGCGAAACCAACAGTACAAAATAAACACATAATATTTTAAAATATAGCTAAAACAATAACCAAACATGTTTCCACCATTAAAATCACCGTCAGTTCCACCATCACATCAAGGTCAAAATCATAAGTAAAAAGTGAACAAAGAAAAAAAAGACAAATTTAGAAATTTAAGTGGAAAGAATACCACCAATTATGGATCCATTACTATAATGGATTTAGGCTTGATCCTGTCCTAGGGCCTGTTTATCGCGCCGCCCTTAATGTTAGATTTTTTTTATTCATTTTTATCCTATATTTTTATTTAACTTTAAAATAACTTTACATATTATAATTTTTTAAAATGTTATCTGAACTCATTTTCAAAGGAGACTGGCTTGCTATCTTTACTTTTTTTTCGTCTTTGAAATTTTGGAATTTGCAAAAGTTTTCTGCCCCTCAAATCATGTCGCCTTAGGCCCAGGCCTCACTGGCCTAGGCGTAAATCTTTATTACTGCATGGACATGTGAAATCCCACAGCCGAGCCACTGCTGACCAGACCCAGTTTTTTTTTTTTTTATTGCTTATATGGGTGGACGAGCTCACACCCCACCTGTTGTTTAGTTTTTACCGGAGTCATCTACAACGTAAATGCGCCACCGACCTTGAGGTATGAGTTCTAAGCTCTCAGTATAGTTACAACGGCTGCCCCACCCTTCAAACCGAATCGCGTTACTGCTTCACGGTTGAAATAGGCAGGGCGGTGATACCTACCCGTGCGGACTCACAAGACGTCCTACCACCAGTATATCATCAGACTAAGAATTAAAAGGCATTTCGTTCCTAGCTACATACCGTCTCAATACCCTCTATTGTATCGAAATACAACCCTAGTCCTAGAACATAGTCATTGTTTCCAGATTTGGTTTTTCGTTTTTAAAATGAGAATTTAAAAAAGGTAGTTCCACATGATAATATGTGGTATTAAATCAAATAGAATAGTATGCTTCTCAAAAAACGACCGTAATCAGACGATCGATTGTTAAAAACGAGATAGCGACGCGTCTTATTCAAAATCTTGTAATCGTGTTTTTGATCCGTATAGATCCTAGCGTCTGACGGGTTGTTTGACGGCATTCCTCCTCCTAAACGTAGGTCCCGTTAGCCCTCTGTCCATTCCTCGGGCGGGCGCCGCGACCTCACGCCACTGGCATAGAATTCGTCGGAGCTGAATGAAAGGAAAACAAACCGCTAGCTTAATTGTAAGAGGTAGCGATTTTATTAATATTTGTGGTCCTGCAGTAGTCGAAATTCGACTATAATTAATTGAACTATTTGTACTAGTGGTAGGATCTCTTGTGAGTCCGCACGGGTAGGTACCACCAACCTGCCTATTTCTCCCGTGAAACAGTAATGCGTTTCGGCTCCAGTAACCACTTAACTCCAGGTTGTGAGCTCGTCCACACATCTATACAATAAAACCAAAATTATAAGTTTGGTGGAGAGACTGGTGGATAAATTCACCGGTCCTTCAGTTCTGTTAAGGCAATCAACAAAGCCCGCTCTTCTTCAACCCTACTGTATCAATCCAGCAATATCGAGACAAGACATTGAGGGGCCAGCCGTTTGGAATTAAAAGATACGTCTTTTTCTTAATTACTAGCTCTTTTTTGTAAGCTTTAATCTCAATACTCTAGGTTAAGTTACGTCGAGGGTAAATTATTAAAAAAATTGATGTAATCAAGAATAATGAGGTGAGGGATCTTTCGTCATGGCACGGTGCTAGCCCACTGAGTTTCTCGCTGGATCTTCTCAGTGGGTCGCGTTTCCGATCTGGTGGTAGATTCTGCAAAGCACTGCTCTTGCTAGGGTCAGTGTTAGCATCACTCCGGTTTGAGCCCCTTGAGCTCACCTACTAGTTAAGGTTACGTTGAAATAGCCTCTCAAGGCTATCACCAGCTTAGGTCAGAAAAAAAAAGAAAAACACGGTGGTACAAACGCCGCAGCTCATAACTAAGACCGAGGTCGCACCGGCGTACAACCGTTACCCGATGACCTAATGCGGGCCGTGGAGGTGAAATCGACTTTACAGCCGAAAACGAAAGTACACGCGCGCTGCGATCGGGAACGTCCCACAGTTCACCAGCCAACTGCTCATCTGACACTTGTTCAATGTCAGCTGTCATCATAGCTAACGTTCTATGAAGACGTGGCTTCGGCCTTTAAAACTACCAAATTCTCCAATTATTATCACGCACAAGACCTGGCGGTGTGGACTAAAGTCCTTTGCCATTCCCATCACTACATAGTATAAAACAAAGTCGCTTTCTCTGTCCGCTGTCCCTATATCCCTATGCCCTATGTTTGCTTAAATCTTTAAAACTACGCAACGGATTTTGATGCGGTTTTTTTTAATAGATAGAGTGGAAGAGGAAGGTTTATATGTATAATAACATCCATTAAATAGTGGAGAAATCTATAATAAATAACAGTTTCCGAAGCGAAGCAAGGGCGGGTCGCTAGTTAGGGATAAATAAAAATCATCGTCATAACGTTCTATGAGAAGTTCACACAAAACTTTGAAGAATGGTTTATTTAACAATTATCTTGCTGTTTTCTCCTTCAAATGTGACCGAACCGACTGATAACACATTGCTTCCTCTAGGCCGCCGTATTCCCTGGCACAGAACGGGGTTCGGGGTACCCCTGTCTCCCTACCTCTCTGTGCATCGGTGTTCTTTTTGGTGGTTTGAGAGGTATATGTGATTTATTCGATAAAGAGGTGTGCTAAAAAGACTTGGATGGACTGCGTGAAAGAGGATACGCGGAAGGATACGGAGAATGGTGCGAGTTTGAGATGAAGTATGATAGGGCTGAATAGAAAAGTAGGATATGCTGCGCCGATCCTAGATAATGGGATAAAGGCTAGAAGGAGAAGTTTAGATTTAGAACCAAGCTGCGATTTTACAGACTACATCAATTAATACAAATGTAGACTTTTTTTTTTAAATAACATACCCGATGATATGTGACATTTAAAAAATCATCGTAATACCTGGTCTACAAAATTTAATGAAACTTGCTCTAGAATTTAGTGAGTCAGCAATTCAGAGGCAGCTTTCAAGTAATAAAGGTAAAATAGTTTATAACCTCACGCGCGGGTACGAAATGTTCCTCATTCACACCAACTGATGCCTACACTTATTAGAAACAACAGAACATCATCAGGACTCTATCAATACTAGAGGTGCTCTGGTATTGAGGTCAAGCCGCCGCCTATTGCTCAGGATTCCTTTCAAACCTCGTTTATAGAAGGTTGTGTCAATACGTTGGTCCGACCAGATCCGCACCGCTCATGATTCCACGTTTCACAACGCCCTCCACACCGCCAGAGACCAGTATGGATGGAGAAAGATCGTGCGTCCGAAGGTGATACAAAAGGGTGGTCACGGCCCTCAGCAATGAGGAATACGACGCAAGGAGGAGGAGTCAAAGCGCTTGGAGAAAAGTTCATTCTAAATCCTGATAGTGCAGCTATTATTACTATTCGCTTACAAAAGTGAGATAACGGGAGCATCTCTAACAATTACTCAAAGCATTTTACAATTACATTTAGCACCGATCACCGTCCTTGTCGAATTTGTCGATTACGACAAAGAGTTCACACAGTCAGATCTCCTCAGTAGGTCGCGATTCCGATCCGGTAGTTGATTCTTCGAAGCATTGCACTTGCTGGAGCCAGAAAACTCTCTCAGGTTAAGCCCCGTGAGCTCACCTACCAGTCACAGCGTAGCCTCTTGAAGTCGTCGTGGCTTAAAGGATAATACGTCCGGTGCATTCATATTGAGCGATGCACCGGTGTTCAAATCCCAGGCGGGTACCAATTTTTCTAATGAAATACGTACTCAGCAAATGTTCACAATTAACTTCCACGGTGAAGGAATAACATCGTGTAATAAAAATCAAACCCGCAAAATTATAATTTGCGTAATTACTGGTGGTAGAACCTCTTGAGTCCGTACGGGCAGGTACCACCACTCTGCCTATTTCTGCCGTGAAGCAGTAATGCGTTTCGGTTTAAAGGGTGGGGCAGCCGTTATAACTATACTTAAGACCTTAGAACTTATATCACAAGGTGGATGGCGCATTTACGTTGTAGATGTCTATGGGCTCCAGTATCCACTTAACACCAGATGGGCTGTGAGCCCGTTCACCCATCTAAGCAATAAAAAAAGGCTTTTAGGCTTCCGGCGATTAGGTAAGGGGAAAAAGAAGAAAAAATAATGAAATATAATGCCGATTGGTAGGTATTTACGGTTTTTTAACAAATGGTTACGGCACGTCTTTTAATATACTCGACCTCGGACCTATCCTAATCGGACACGAGTGTTTCTTTACACGGCAGCCTTTCTACAAGGAACAAACAGCGTTAGTGTTACACTCAGATCGTTGTATTTGAATTGTGGAGGCGCGCTGAAAGTGAATGAATATGCAAAGCGCGGCGATGCGGCGCGACGCGTGCCCGCCAAGCTAATGTTCTAGAACGTTACAATTTACTTTCTGCGCTTCTATTCACAATTTAATAGTTTTATTATTGACATTACAAAAGTTGATTACAACGGAAATATCATCAATGTAATCGGAAGTTAGGTAAATATGCACTAATAAGCCAAAAAAAGTACTGGTCGGATTTAGGGAAATTTGTAATTTTTTTTATTGCTTAGATGGGTGGACGAGCTCACAGCCCACCTGGTGTTTAGTAATTACTGGAGCCCATTGACAATTTCAATGTAATCGGAAGTTAGGTAAATATGCAATTGTGGGGAGACTTAGACGATGAAAGGAAAGATCTTCCACCGAGCGGGTAATATTGCTCGGTAGACCGACGGTCCGAATGTTGATGTTCGGAAATTGTATATATGCAAGCTTATGCATGCAATCTTAAAATGTCGTAAGCGAGATTCAGGCATCTGTCAAATATCTTGCGTTGTATGATGGCTACCGCCACACACTAATAAGGCAAAACTACAGGTCGGATTTAGAGAAATTTGTAAATAGTATTACATGAGAAATGCCAGTTCAAATAGGTACATAGAAAATCATCAAATTGGTTCAAACAGAATTAGTTTTTGAGGTGAGACACAAAAAAAACAGATACAGACGAATTGATAAAAGTCTCTTAAAAATTCTAAATTTCATTTTCGATAAAACTCGAAGCTAAACTCGTAGCCTGAATGCTACATGTCTTTAAAAAAACGTATATTCCAATCGGAAACAGACATCAAATTAAATATTTTTCATTGCATTAAGATATTGTACCGTTACAAATTAATTCAAATTTGTATTCCTTACTGTATCAAATAATTTTTTTTTAATACAATTTTTATGAAATTTATTCGGATTTTGTGCCCTGACCAACGCTGAATGCACAAATGAAGCTAGCACAAAAATAGAAGTAGCAAAACTACGTGGCCTTGTTTGGTGCTTATTGATGAGGTTCATAATTGATATATCTATCGTAATCTCTTTGGGATACACTTATCATTAAAATCCCTCACCGCCTCTCTCGCGTTGATGATACGACCAGAAACCTTCACTGCAATACCAAAGAATGTACAAAGTATATCTCAATCGGATAAGGACGCGTCACGCGCGACCGTACAATGTACAAGCAAACAATTTAATACCTAAGGATATAATTGTCTCCATGTATTATTGCTTATTTTTTTTATTTTTTTTCTTAGCACACGGCCCACTTGGTGTCAAGTAGTTACCGGAGTCCATAGATATCAACAACGTACCGCCCCGCATTACTGCTTTAAGACCGAAATATGTAGGAAACCTACCACACCACTACTTACTCAATTTAAAATTTTTGCGGCTCTCATTTATATTACACGATATCATTCCTTCATCATGGAAGTAATTTGTTTCGATAACATATTAAAGTTTTGTTTAGTCTAATTTCGAATACCTACGCGATATTTGTAACATGCATCATCTCTAACATACAAAGATTTGTTTAATACATATAAGGTCACTTTTAGTGCAATATTATAGAAATAATTTGCATAATCAACGCACATAATACATATAATGGTTTAGAATAAAATAATTTCAAAACGGCACATACTAAAATACAACCTCCGACTAGTAGTACCTAATTAAATTATAATTATGTTTTGATTTTTATTGTCCGGTGTTATTTCTTCATCGTGGCAACTCACGTTGTTTCAAACAGCCAATAGATTCCACACCCACGCATCTTTTAAAATAACTTAGCCAGCTCCTAACAGAAAACTCAATTTCTTTGGGCCAAATACTGTCTTATCCTTAAACCCAAAAACCGTGATTGCACTGGACCAGTGTGCTTAGTGCGGATTTTTTAACGTTCTCGATAGCGTAAAAGTTAACTCAAATTCGTGTGCAGTTGGAACAGCGCCCCTAGCGGCAAACGTACACAAACGTTCCAACTCCATACAAATTTGAGTTAACTTTTACGCGATCGAGAACATTAAAAAACTCTCACTAAGCACACAGAAATGGCAGGTTGGTAGTACCCACCCATGTTAGGGAATATTACCAATATAAGACGTTTTAGCATTACATATCGATGCTTGAAAGTAGTTGAAAGGCAAAAGTGACTAAGCGACAATGCGTAAACTTTACAATAGACTAATTTAAACTTGAAATACCTGAAAACAAAATCTATTTTAACGAATCTAGCTGTAGTAGAATCTAGCTAGTAGCTGTAGGATTGAAATGGTTTTAATAGACCTAGAAATATATATTTTTTGCGCATCGAATATGGTTATTGCCTATCATTTATGTACAAAACAGTTAGTGTCGCTTAGTCACGTTTGCCTTTCAAGCGTCGATATGTATTGCATAAAAACATTATTAATTATTTGTAGCGACATACACTAAATAGTTAGGTTCGTTGTGCGCGATGCGTAGTGGCTACTTTCGCGCGTTCGTTGACCTCCGAGAAAGCAAAGCTTAGTCGACCGACCATAGGATTTTCGCTTTTAACATGCTGCAATTAAATAATGTTTTCCTATGCGTGACGATCGAGTTAAAATTCGGTTAACATATCACCAGTAGGTATTGTTTTAAGTTTTAGCGAGTCGTGGAAAAGTGTTGAGAACGGTTTTTTTGTATTTTATTGAAAGCAGTAGGCAACGGCTTGACTCTGCCCCTGGCATTGCTGAAGTCCATGGGCGACGGTAACCACTCACCATCAGGTGGGCCGTATGCTCGTCTGCCTACAAGGGCAATAAAAAAAGAAAAAAATGCTCGTCTGCCTACAAGGGCAATAAAAAAAATACATCTAATAGATAGTTAAACCACTATGGTGTTTGCGGCATATCCATATTATTTTCCCAGTAATTAAGTACAAGGGTACGGACGTGCCAGTGGCAATATCGTTGTCGATACCTTTCGCAAAATTACGCCTCGAATGACGTAATTTCGCGACAAGCTTTAAACATAAGAAGTCATCTGATTCTATGTTTTATCCTCCTTTCTAATTATCTCTATCCCCTCAGCAATATAGTTATGGAACATTTGTTTTAGCTATGTTATGGGGAGAGTTTTAACACCAAGCTTGTGACAAATACTTGAAGAATGCTGCTGCTACGAGAGTAGACGGAGTAGAGACAAGGTAAAGGCAGGTGAGCCTACAATAACGTAGAAGCAGGTGGCATTAGTAGCTCAAACTGAATGTAGTGATGTGAATAACTATTAATCTAAATCTATCTATATAGTACCTATATAAAAATGAATTGCTGTTAGTTAGTCTCGCTAAAACTCGAAAACGGCTGCACCGATTTGGCTAATTTTGGTCTTAAATTATTTATGGAAGTCCAGAGAAGGCTTAAAAGGTAATGCTTAAAAGAAAATGCTCGGAAATAAATAAAAATAACAATTTTGTTTTTCCTTTGATGTGTCCCCCGTCGGACGAATTCTTTTGTTTGTTTTAAGTTTATATTATACAAAAGCTTAGGTCTTTTATTTATCAAATGAGGCACTACGAAGTCTGCCGGGTCAGCTAGTTATTTATAAATATACAAGCTTTTGCCCGCGACTCCGTCCGCGTGGAATAGTTACTTTGGCATAACGCTAAATTTTACCCCGCACTTCATTTACGTAGAAAGTGAAAATATTTTTGAATTAGAGAATGTGGAGGAAGCTATTTAAACCCCTATTTTGAAACATTCTTTATTGGTGCTCCACTTGTATTGGTCTTATCGTGATGCCTTCCTCAATAAATGGGCTATCTAACACTGATAGAATTTTTCAAATCGGCCCAGTAGTTCCTGAGATTCGCGCGTTCAAACAAACAAACTCTTCCGCTTTATAATATTAAGTATAGATATTATGCGGGGTAAGCAACGTCTTTGTTTCTGGCCTTTCTGACATCTATCATCACCATCATCAGCCTATAGCAGCCCACGGCTGGACATAAGCATCTCCAATTGCTCGCCACTTAACACGATCCTCGGCTTCTCTCATCCAGCTCCTGCCTGCCACTCATCATAGCACGTCACTCCACCGAGCCTGAGGGCGTCTTACACTGAGTTTGCCAATTCGCGGTCTCCACTCAAAAACATGTCTACCTAACGGTTGTCACCAATACAGTCTTTACCATAAGTGCACACGGGGCCCGTACCCAGGGCCCCCATTCTCAGGGGGCCCCGAAAGACCGACAATTTCTCTCACACGTTTATTCACAAAACATTTTTGTCGGGCACATTACATTTTTTTCACAAATCAGTAATCAGAAGGTATTTACAAGGCATATATACTATGCCTATAATGGAAGATTTTGCTCAACAGAAATCCCGAAAGAAACCGTTATCGAAATCGTAACTAAAAAACCAACAGCATTCTAATATCATTAATGACATATTATATTCTATTTGATTACCTATAATAAATGGTCATACTCGGTAAAAAAATGTTATTATAATTCGCTTTTTTTACTTTCCAAAAGGGCCTCAAATTCTTGTGTGCCCAAGGGCCCCATCCTAGTTTAAGACGTCCCTGGTTGTCACTAATATGGCCAGCCCATGACCGACATGAACATCAACATTAAACAACATCTATGAGCGATAGGGACCAATGGTCACCGGGTGAGATATGCCGGGATACGAGAAACAATTCCAATGTAACCCCGAATAACTTTAATAGGTAACGCGCGCATCTGATCCATACAATATATCATCGTTTCTCCCTGGATAATAACACTGGAACTAAGAACTGGAATTCGTCTGTGCTAAGATTTGTTTTCTTTTTGTATTTCTTTTTGTTTTCCAATTATGAAAATAAACTTCTCTTTTCAAAACTAAATAACGTAAAAAAAAACATAGAGGTTACCAAATGATTGTTACAAATATATTTTTTTTATTGTTTTAGTGGCTGGACGAGCTCACAGCCCACCGGGTGTTAAGTGGTTACTGGAGCCCATAGACATCTACGACGTAAATGCGCCACCTACCTTGAGATATGGCAGAAATAGGCAGGACGGTGGTACCTACCCGCGCGGACTCACAAGAGGTCCTACCACCAGTATAAAGTAAATATAAAGTAAAAAAAAAACTGAAATACGTCCAATTTTTGAGGGGGCATCGTGGATGAAGGGAGAACGCAATGTTGATTTCATCTTTATCACACGTGTTTTTTTAATCAGAGTTCCGTTTCTGTTTTATTCGGATAGTTAGCACTAGGAATTTTCAAAAACTTATTCTAGAAATTACTGAGCACCGGCATTTCCGCTGACGATCCCTAAAGCTACAAGTGTGTCAGTTAAAAGAGAAACTCCATTAATTAATCAACTTTGAGTCAACGTGAACGAGCGTGAGTCATTCGGTGAGCATTGAGAATGTCACATAACCTCTCATTAGCTGGTACTTGTGCGTATTAGTCCTTATGATTTAATACTACTTTCTAGGGCAGTGGTCTCCAAGCCGGAGCACTTGACTCCTCGGCTACGGCTCTTCCGCTAAATATTTAGTTCCGGCACGGAAAACTACTTATTATCTTGCCTTATAAATAAATAAAATAAAAGAGCCTTTTATTTCATACAAGTGAATTAAAAAAACGAATTAAATCAATGTGATATATGCAATTAATCTATATAGGTACCTACAAATGAATTGCTGTTCGTTAATCTCGCTAAAACTCGAAAACGGCTGGACCGATTTGGCTAATTTTGCTCTTGAATTATTTGTGGAAGTCCAGAGAAGGTTTAAAAGGTAGATAAATATGAAAATACCGGAATTAAATAAAAATAACAATTTTGTTTCTCCTTTGATGTATCTCCCGTCGGACGGATTCCTTTAAGTTTATTTTAGACAAAAGTTTAGGTCGTTTATTTATCGATTAAGGCACTACGAAGTCTGCCGGGTCAGCTAGTTAACTAATAAATATGTTTGTTGAATAATGTTCGGTACTATTTCCACTTGCAAGAACCCCTCCTCAGGTAAAGGCCTCCCCCAAGGATAACGAATCTTCGCTAGATTGAGCAATTTGATTGAGCATAAGTGCACACGGGGCCCGTACCCAGGGCCCCCATTCTCAGGGGGCCCCGAAAGACCGACAATTTCTCTCACACGTTTATTCACAAAACATTTTTGTCGGGCACATTACATTTTTTTCACAAATCAGTAATCAGAAGGTATTTACAAGGCATATATACTATGCCTATAATGGAAGATTTTGCTCAACAGAAATCCCGAAAGAAACCGTTATCGAAATCGTAACTAAAAAACCAACAGCATTCTAATATCATTAATGACATATTATATTCTATTTGATTACCTATAATAAATGGTCATACTCGGTAAAAAAATGTTATTATAATTCGCTTTTTTTACTTTCCAAAAGGGCCTCAAATTCTTGTGTGCCCAAGGGCCCCATCCTAGTTTAAGACGTCCCTGGTTGTCACTAATATGGCCAGCCCATGACCGACATGAACATCAACATTAAACAACATCTATGAGCGATAGGGACCAATGGTCACCGGGTGAGATATGCCGGGATACGAGAAACAATTCCAATGTAACCCCGAATAACTTTAATAGGTAACGCGCGCATCTGATCCATACAATATATCATCGTTTCTCCCTGGATAATAACACTGGAACTAAGAACTGGAATTCGTCTGTGCTAAGATTTGTTTTCTTTTTGTATTTCTTTTTGTTTTCCAATTATGAAAATAAACTTCTCTTTTCAAAACTAAATAACGTAAAAAAAAACATAGAGGTTACCAAATGATTGTTACAAATATATTTTTTTTATTGTTTTAGTGGCTGGACGAGCTCACAGCCCACCGGGTGTTAAGTGGTTACTGGAGCCCATAGACATCTACGACGTAAATGCGCCACCTACCTTGAGATATGGCAGAAATAGGCAGGACGGTGGTACCTACCCGCGCGGACTCACAAGAGGTCCTACCACCAGTATAAAGTAAATATAAAGTAAAAAAAAAACTGAAATACGTCCAATTTTTGAGGGGGCATCGTGGATGAAGGGAGAACGCAATGTTGATTTCATCTTTATCACACGTGTTTTTTTAATCAGAGTTCCGTTTCTGTTTTATTCGGATAGTTAGCACTAGGAATTTTCAAAAACTTATTCTAGAAATTACTGAGCACCGGCATTTCCGCTGACGATCCCTAAAGCTACAAGTGTGTCAGTTAAAAGAGAAACTCCATTAATTAATCAACTTTGAGTCAACGTGAACGAGCGTGAGTCATTCGGTGAGCATTGAGAATGTCACATAACCTCTCATTAGCTGGTACTTGTGCGTATTAGTCCTTATGATTTAATACTACTTTCTAGGGCAGTGGTCTCCAAGCCGGAGCACTTGACTCCTCGGCTACGGCTCTTCCGCTAAATATTTAGTTCCGGCACGGAAAACTACTTATTATCTTGCCTTATAAATAAATAAAATAAAAGAGCCTTTTATTTCATACAAGTGAATTAAAAAAACGAATTAAATCAATGTGATATATGCAATTAATCTATATAGGTACCTACAAATGAATTGCTGTTCGTTAATCTCGCTAAAACTCGAAAACGGCTGGACCGATTTGGCTAATTTTGCTCTTGAATTATTTGTGGAAGTCCAGAGAAGGTTTAAAAGGTAGATAAATATGAAAATACCGGAATTAAATAAAAATAACAATTTTGTTTCTCCTTTGATGTATCTCCCGTCGGACGGATTCCTTTAAGTTTATTTTAGACAAAAGTTTAGGTCGTTTATTTATCGATTAAGGCACTACGAAGTCTGCCGGGTCAGCTAGTTAACTAATAAATATGTTTGTTGAATAATGTTCGGTACTATTTCCACTTGCAAGAACCCCTCCTCAGGTAAAGGCCTCCCCCAAGGATAACGAATCTTCGCTAGATTGAGCAATTTCAACCCAGTTTGTAGTTTTTTATTGCTTAGATGGATGAACGAGGTCACAGCCCACCTGGTGTTAAGTGGTTACCGGAGCCCAGAGACATCTACAACGTAAATGCGCCACCTACCTTGAGGTATAAGTTCTAACGTCTCAGTACAGTTACAACGGCTGCCCCACCCTTCAAACCGAAACGCATTATTGCATCATGGCAGAAATGAGCAGGGTGTTGGTACCTACCCGTGTGGACTCACAAGAGGTCCTACCACCAGTAAAATAAAAAACCAGACATTCGCGTAACTTCATAAAAATAAAGTTACCATTAAAGAAAAACATACCGAGATTGATACTGTTTGTAAAATAAGAAAAATGGTGTGCTCAGAGCAAAAACTGAACAGTTGTTATAAGATATTATTTAATCATAGTGTCGTGGCCTCGTAATATTCTTTGGATGCTGTGACGAATGAACGGAGAAAGTGGACATCGCGTCGCCGCCGCTCTGTAGATACTGTTCAATGTAATATTGTACAAAGCGCCTTGCATTTACATACACATTTATACTGAACCATTATAAATGTACCTACATAAATGTCACGGTATAATGAAGACTCCTTGGCTTCGCCTGCCGCTTAGAACGTAGTTTTTAACACAATTTAAGCAATGGCGAATCCAGGGGGAGGGTCATGTGGGTCATGACCACCCCCTGAGCTGGGTCCAGGACTTAGGTGGACCACTAATTGAATATAATGATTTTATTTAAATATTTTGTCACCATACAGATTTTATGTAACTACATACCTTCAATATTTAATTAATTTAATATAATATAATAACTTTGTATAATGGCAAACGTTTGGGAACGAACGCATCTAAATTTGACTATGTGACCCCCTCCTGGCGCCAAAGCTGGGTCCGCCCTTGAATTTAAGCCTTTAATTGACATTTTAGAGAGAGATTGTGAGAGAGAGGATATGCTTTATTGTAAACACAAATGCAAAATCAAATAGTACAATAAAATTGTTTCAGGAAAAAAATTCATCGCGGCGTACATACTTATCCAATGAAAAAACAATTATTGCTTAAATTCATTGACGAATTCACGGTTTTCTTGGCGTTGACTGACTAACGGAGCCCATAGACATCTACAACAAAAATGACACCACCCAACTAGAGACATGAGTTCCAAGTCTCAGTTTTACAGTACAACGGCCGCCCCACCTTTAAAATCCAAACGCATTAGTACTTAACTGCAGAAATAGGCAGGGTGGTGGTACCTACCCGTGCGGACTCACAAGACGCCCTACCGCCAGTAATTACGTAAATTATAATTAAATCTTCTTCTTTCATTAACATCTCCAATAGTATTATTCGCGTAAAAGATAAGACGCCCGGTGTACTCGTCTCAAGCCATGCAACTAACTGTCCTTGTGTTGAATTACATACCCGATCCTGTAGACCGAATGGTAAATAGTCGACGTCGCATGTCATTACGGATCCTTCCGATCCATTAACAGTGCTTTTAGGTACCACAAGCGCCGGTCATCGTTCTCATCGAACCCGTCGCTTGCGACGAAGGGCTCGACGAGCGCATTAACCCATAGACACACACTGAGTTTCTCGCCGGATCTTCTCAGTGGGTCGCGTTTCCGATCAGGTGGTAGATTCTGTGAAGCACTGCTCTTGCTAGGGCCAGTGTTAGCAACACTCCGGTTTGAGCCCCATGAGCTCACCTACATGTTAGGGCGAAGCTGAAATAGCCACTCACGGCTATTAGCATAAGCAGGGAAAAAATTCCGGTGTTCAAATCCGTAGGCATTAGTCATGGGCTCTGGCTTAAAGGGTTTGACAGCCGGTATATTATACAATAGAAACTTAGAACTGATGTTTCAAGGTAGCGTCATTAACTATCTGATCGTTATGGCTTCCTGCCCACGTAACGCCAGATGAGACAACGGTTCACTCATCTAATAAAAAATATTTCGATTATTTTTCTTACAGTCTCGAGCAGACTATCACTTCCAATATGCTTAGTTAGTGCGAGTTTCTTAAATGGCCGGCTATTTTAACAAAATTCTATGTAAAATTTTTAAACGCGCAATTTTAGATAGATATCTGTTTACGCAAATATTAAATATTTTAAGAGTTTTAATGAAGGGGCCACTTTAAATTGTTACAAGGCGATTTAGATAAAGATTCCATACACTGACACATGCATTATACATATAGAAAAGCTCTCAAAGTTTCTATCATTCAACATGTACTCTGAAATCATTTTAGTGAAACTGATATGTGTGATGCACCGTCCACTTTCACTAAATTGTATAATAATGTAAATAATCATTAGCCTGCGTTATTATTTAACCAGTTGTGCGATGCGGTTTCAGTCGCGTTGAATTTGTAATTCAGAAAAAACGGAACTCATTGGATTTCCTTGAGAGGTTTGCGCACGTCACTCTCACGTTCATAACGCATTAGTAGACCTGCAGATCCGTTGCGCAGTGGAATGAAAGCCATTCTGCGGGTCGCGACCAGGGACGTCTTAAACTAGAATGGGGCCCTTGGGCACATAAGAATTTGAGGCCCTTTTGGAAAGTAAAAAAAGCGAATTATAATAACATTTTTTACTAAGTATGACCATTTATTATAGGTAATCAAATACAGTATGATATAATATGTCATTAATGATATTAGAATGCTGCTGGTTTTTTTGTTACGATTTCGATAACGGTTTCTTTCGGGATTTCTGTGGAGCAAAATCTTCTATTATAGGCATAGTATATGCCTTGTAAATACCTTCTGATTACTGATTTGTGAAAAAAGTGTAATGTGCCCGACAAAAATGTTTTGAGAATAAACATGTGAGAGAAATTGTCGGTCTTTCGGGGCCCACTGAGAATGGATGCCCTGGGCACGGGCCCCGTGTGCCCTTATGGCAAAGACGGTATTGGTCGCGACGGGACAACGCAAACCCGCCGTCGCCCGAAATATGTCTTGTTGAATTGCCCGGATTCACTCTCCGTGGTTATAGGCCTCTCAAGCACCGGTCACCGTCCTCGTCGATAACGAGGAAGAGTTCGACGAGCGTACTAAGTCATAAACACAGCCCATTCAGTTTCTTGCCGAATCTTCTCAGTGGGTCGCGATTCCGATCCGGTGGTAGATTCTGTGAAGCGCTGCTCTTGCTAGAGTTAGTAATAGCAACTTCGTCAGGTTTGAACCCTGTGAGCTCAACTACTTGGCCGGAGAATCTAGCATTACCTCTCGAGGCTGCTAGAATAGGTATGAAAAACATCCATCTTTCCAATGCAATCAAAAAAATCCATCTTAGATAGGTACATCTTCGGAGGCGCTCGGGCAGTTGTTAGAAAATCCCCCCCCTCTTGGCTGAGCCTTTGCTCGCCCACCTGTCCTGGTGAAACTGGAAAGGCCTTCGGGCCATCAGTAAACTTTCAATCATAAAAAAAAAAAAAAAAAAGAGAATGAATATACTACCGGATCGGAATCGCGACCCGCTGAGAAGATCCGGCGAGAAACTCAGCGGGCTGATGCATGGGTTAGGTTGCACGTCGAACTCTTTGTCGAGTTCGACGAGTACGGTTACCGGGGTCCCTAAGCCTGCTCCTAGTGCTAGAGCTCAAGGCGTCTAATGCAAAGGTTAAAGGTTGGATCTGAGGGATCCGTAAGGCCGTGTCTAGGGCGTCGACGGTGACTGGCTCCTGCGTGATCAGGATTCGGGGAGTAGTCAGCGGCGGCAACGATAAGGCGATTATCATGACGCACAGCCTTATACTAGATTCTATTGTTTTATTTTGCATTAACTAATGGCAGATAGATCCAGTTTTGTGGTTATAACTTTAACGTTTACAATATTAGTCTAAATAAGTTCACAGTTTGAATGCTTGTAGGTATATTTTCAGACTTTTTTTTAATTGCTTATATGCTTTAAATGGGTGGACGAGCTCACAGCCCACCTGTTGTTAAGTGGTTACTGGAGCCCATAGACATCTACGACGTAAATGTGCCACCTACCTTGAGATATAAGGTCTAAGTTCTCAGTATAATTACAACGGCTGCCCCACCCTTCAAACCGAAACGCATTACTGCTTCACGGCGGAAATAGGCGGAGCGGTGGTACCTACCCGTGCGAACTCACAAGAGGTCCTACCACCAGTTCTTTATCTTGTCCATTCTTGTCACTCCACACATCCGTCCACGTTGCCATTAATAATTAGTACTCAAATGAGTGAACTATGTTATAAATTAATGTAAGTCATCCATATATTGTACGTGTAGTAAGTAGTGAATGAAGCGCGGACGGCCGGCGAGTTGGTCTCGTTCTAACGGTTCTATAATTCTCCGTTACGATGATGCTAAAAAACGGTTATCGATAGTTTTATTACAATTTAGTACGACTCGATTTTTTTCTTTTTAATACGCTTTTATTAGCTTCAGACGTATGTATGTAACGGAATCTTTGAACATGATTTCGACCACCTTCAAAACGTCGGATTAACTTGAAATTTGGTATACTTATTAAGGACCGATGACAACTGGATATTTAAAAAAAAAAGATTTTTTTTTATTAAAAATAGAAATTCAACTAAAAATGAAAAACAAATAATAGTTTAAAAAAACTAACAAAATACGATTTTATAGAAAATCCAACTAAAGAATAGAAAATAAATTTTAATAAATTTGAATTAAAAATACGTAAGTTACGGGTAAGTACCACCGCCCTACCTATTTCTGCCGGCAGCCGTTGTACTGTAAAAACTGAGGCCTTAGAACTATTATCTCAAGGCAGGTGGCGGCATATACGCTGTAGATGTCTATGGGCTCCGGTAACCGCCTAACACCGGCTAGGCTGTGAGCTCATCCACCCAAATATGCAAAAAAAAACTGTCAAAATTACCCTGACTTCACGACAGACTACCAATGAAATCGCAACTTTAGCTAATAATATTCAATTTCATCAATTTCTTTACTTACTAGCATACAATTTAAACACAGACCTTATGTGTAATTAGTGTCGAACCTGTATATTCGTGATTAAAGGTATGATATCGCCTCATCACAATTTAAGAACGCAATTACTTTTAATATAATAACTGACGAGGCAGATTTTAGCTTTAAAACCTCCTCTTGTATATCTGTTCTAATTTTCTGTCGATGATGAGAAGACAATCTTTCTACTGGTCTGCTGTTAAGTGGTTAGCTGAATTCACAGGTGTCACCGCTCAACTGAGGCTTAAGATCGAAAACTCAACAGCGCTGTAAGAGGCTTTCTACCCTCTAAATTGGAACACACTGTTTCGTGGTATTTACAGACAGAATAATGATACCTGTTCGAACTCACAGTTACCCCAGTCATCACTGAAATATAAAATGGAGATAAAAAGCACTCTACTCAATATTAAAAACTAATATTTTTAAAGTTGGTTCGTCTGCGTAAATACTATGATCAAATCAATTATCTACAAGCGGATAATGGCACAAAGATTCATATTTCAAATGCAAGAATTTTCAAGAATATTCTCACGCGACTATTAGCCTTGTTCAAATTCAAAACCTGTATGAATACAGAAACGAATTAACGGAAACCGAAATTCCCGCCACATACGGCCTTTATGACCCAAAATCCAACCCCATATCTCAGAGAAAGTGACTTACCACTCAGAAAACCGCTCGAAAATAAGTCGTCCTGTCCCTTTAGTGGCGTCAGCACCGCTAACAAAACCAATACCGTTGAAACTGTCATTGTGGCACTCGGGAAATGTCACTAATTGTGAGGTGAACTGTCACAGCGGAGTTAGTTGCATGGCGCGTTAGCCTCGCGTCTCGCGTATGAAAGCACTGGTGAAAGAAAGAAAGGCGCCTTGTTGCGTGGGCCGTGATCCGTGTAGAATATGTTAGCGCAGACTGTGAATTACTTTATTAGTGCCACTGCGTCTTCTGAGAAGTACTCGCTTGTTTTCATATTCAATATTTGTACTTATAATCAATAATTTAAATGTAGTACATTTGCATATTATTAGAACGCTCTACAGTTTAAAATCTTTGACGTAATACAACATAACGTCATAAATAATGCATCATTTGATTCACCTCAGTTGCATAAAAATACCAACTAAAAAGCGTAAAGTAATTGCTATATTATAATTCACAATTAGAATCTAACATATTTGTGTGTAATTAATACTCCCTCGTCTTACCCTCAATACTTTGACTAAAATTCAAATTATAATTTGCCTCATATCGCTTTTTAGTTGATTTAATGCGTTAAAGACGAACCTATTCGAGGGATGAAAGGCTAATTGGTTTAAGTGACATTTCCCTTAACTCGCGACATTTATCTTTGTAATTAAAGGTGCGTTTTATTTGGTATTAGCATCAACAATTCGATGTTTTTAATCGAACTTTAATTAAGTTCACCGCATTCCAATAACTGAAGAAGTTCTTTGTTACGATTTTTTCTAAATTTTAAACTTTAAATGGCTTTCAAAGTTGCAAATGTGTCGCCTCAGTAATTTCTATCTTTCAAAATGTACACATTGTATAAATATAGGCGGTTTTTTTTGATTCATTTAAACACGTCATTACGGATCCTCCCGATACATGAACGATGCCTTTAGGTACCTCAAGCACCAGTCACCGTCCTCGCCGAACCCGTCGCTTGCGATGTAGGGCTCTACGAGTAAATTAACTCATAGACACAGCCCATTGCGTTTCTCTCAGTGGGTCGCGTTTCAGATCCGGTGGTAGATTCTGCGAAGCACTGCTCTTGCTAGGGCCAGTGTTAGCAACACTCCCGGTTTGAGCCCCGTGAGCTCACCTACACATCAAGGAAAAGCTGAAATAGCCTCTCAAGGCTATCAGCATAGGTAGGAAAAAACAATTCATTTAACTAATCGATTTTACTGAATTGATATTTTCATTTTTCCTCAGTTATTCTTTGACAAGATTACCATTATTTGCGAATTCATGATATCAAGTGTGTCTATTCGCTCCAGTACCGCACAG
Source organism: Bombyx mori (assembly GCF_030269925.1). Lineage (NCBI taxonomy): Eukaryota > Metazoa > Arthropoda > Insecta > Lepidoptera > Bombycidae > Bombyx > Bombyx mori. The sequence goes on from NC_085113.1 coordinate 12,944,213, forward strand.
ACTACCAGTAGTGATCACTTCCAGATAAGCTTGGGATACTGAATATAAGTTTTAATTGCGTTATACCTGCGGTAACTCTGCCAATGCCGGTCCCAAGCCCGGGTGAGAAAAGAGAAGGATTGAGTTGGAGTTCGACCGTTTCACCGTAAAACAGTCAACGCCGAATGTCTGGCGGCGGTCAATTAGCGGGACCCAAATAAGGATTCGGCGGCCTTGAAGAACTAAATCTCTTCCATAAGCACTGCCGTGGAAGGACGCGGGAACCCACCATGTTTTCAGCCCACTGAGTTTCTCGCCGGATCTTCTCAGTGGGTCGCTTTTTCGATCCGGTGGTAGATTCTGCGAAGCACGGCTTTTGCTAGGGTTCGTGATAGCAACGTCATCAGGTTTGAGCCCCGTGAGCTCACCTACTAGTTAAGGCGACGCTGATATAGCCTCTCAAGGCTCTCAAGGCTATCTCAGCTTAGGTAGGGGAAAAAAACCACCATGTTCTCAAGAAAGCCTCATGAGGCCACGACCTTCAGGATTGAGGATTATCGACGCAAGGAGGATACCTGTGGTACACAATGTCGAGTGCGTGATCTCGTAATCAAAACACAGCCCGTTTAACATTAAGCGGTCACCGCTCTCGTCTAAACCGATATCCGCAATTATGTGCAGTTACGGTAAATTATACAAAATTATCTTGACTAAGCAACGTTTAGCGCCGGGTTCAATTCCGGCCAGAATTCGTTTAAGGAACAAGCTTTTTTAATTGCGACAAAGCATTTTCGAATATTTTTGCAAATTTATACAAAATTAAGTTTACAACAAATCAGAATTTATCTTTACACGTTTTTTTTTTCTCCGAACTTGTAGAAAATAATTTTCAAATTTTTATTTTAGCTAGCTCCAAAAGATTATTTTTAGTACTTTAAGCTATACTTATTTTTGCTCTTTTCTATTTTAAAGATAATTTCATAGTGACTTTGAAACGACTTTAAGTGCACCTATTATATTACTTACTATGAGAAAACAAATTATAAGGTCCTTCTATATCTCATTTCGTTTTTTTTCCTAGCTAAGCTGATGGTCTAGAGCAGTCATAGAGTAAGATTATATATGAGAGCAGTGATGGGCAAAGTACGGCCCGCGGAAGTACTTAATCCGACCCACCGAAAGTCTATCCATCCAAATATTCTAATCAGCATTTTGGCGCGTAAAATAAAATCTAACGTTTATAATTGAAAATCTTCGAATTTTTCATGAAAGCTCCAATTCGTCAGGGGTGTTTTGAGCTTTCGTTATCTCATAATTAACTTGCCATCATTATGATTATCTCGGCAGTCTGTCACCAGTATTAGTTTATTTATTGGGAAAAAAACATTTTTCTATAATTCTGGCCTTCCTCTAGAATTTCATAAGCTTTATAGCCCGCCATTAAAAATGTTTGCCCACCACTGGTCTAGAGAGACCAATCAGCGTAACCTTACCTAATAGGTGAGCTCACGGGGCTCAAGCCTGACGATGTTGCTAACAGGAACCCTAGCAAGAGCCGTGCTTCGCAGAATCTACCAGTGGATCGGAAACGCGACCCACTGAGAAGATCCGGCGAGAAACTCAGTGGGCTGTGTCTGTGGGTTAATTTACTCGCCGAGCCCTTCGTCGCTAGCGACGGGTTCGACGACAACGATGCCTAGTCATTTCGTAATCTATCACTATCGCACTGGACTCTTCTTGACAACTTGAAGTCGTCGTGGCCTAAAGGATAAGACGTCCGGTGCATTCGTATCTAGCGATGCACCGGTGTTCGAATCCCGCAGGCGGGTACCAATTTTTCTAATGAAATACGTATTTAACAGATGTTCACGATTTACTTCCACGGTGAAGGAATAACATCATGTAATAAAAGTCAAACCCGCAAAATTATAATTATAATATTAAAATATAAAATTATAAATTATAATTGCGTAATTACTGGTGATAGGACCTCTTGTGAGCGCGTGTAGGTACCACCACCCTACCTATTTCTGCCGTGAAGCAGTAATGCGTTTCGACTTTAGAACTTATATTTCAAGATGGGTGGCGCATTTACGTTGATGTCTATGGGCTCCAGTAACCACTTAGCACCAGGTGGGCTGTGAGCTCGTCCATTCATTTAAGCAATAAAAAAAAAACCTTAGAGAAACCTAGTTCTTCTATCTGATGACATGTTCCATAATTACCAAAGCTTTAACTGGGAACACGATTCGGGCAGAGAAACCTGAGAAACTCCTTTGATATCTAAGGGCAGCATGCGCCTACACGCTGCGGGCCGTGGGACCAGACCCTACGCTTTTTTCAGGGTTATGAAGATCCTGATCATGATAATCGGACAATTTAATTGAATTATTTATTTATTTATTTATTTAATCATTTTGTTATGGATCCTTGATAACGGTGCCAAGTTTCAAGTCACACTGACGGTCGGAAGGGGGTGAAAATCCCGTTCAAATATTCCCTTGCAACAAATACACAGATACAAGCATGACTCGAGCTAATCAAATAATGTTAAAGACATGATTTTCATAATTTTATTGAGAAACAACTTATCACAAATTATGCTCCAACATTCTGCTGAGTTTCAACTTCAATAATAATGACTTTGACAGTACAAACTGTTTGAGGTACCTTATAGTTAAATCAACAAAAAAAAAAATACTTTCGTAAAAAGAAACAAACGTATTTGTGTTGCCAATTAAATTTTACTGTACACATAGAAATTCAAATGGCAACACCGAAACCACCAACGTGGAGTTGCCAGTTTATTCACGCATTATCAAGAGAACAAAATCAGGTTACAACTTACGCTCCCAGTAATTACCTAATCTTTTTAATATTTTAAAAGTATGTACCTTTTATTTTAATTGAATTAATAATCTAAGAGATGGATGTCATCTGACTATTGTTGATGCTACCTTTTTGCGTTGAAAAATTTACATAGGCCCCGCTCATCTATTGGTAAGTTGATCACAGAGGTCCATGGGCACAACGACCAGCCACCAGCCAGTCAACATTAATTGGGGCCCTTTCAAGTTGAGTTAAACACTATTTTACTATTATGGATGTATGCAAAAATTTTTGGATAAGAATTTAATTGAGAAATTAGCCGAATTAGTTAGTAAAAACCAAAACAAAACTACACTGTGGCACCGGACTGCACAATTATTTGTCACTTATACTCATACTTGTTATATTCCAAAACTTACAATTTAATTTAAATGTTTGTCAAACATTAAATACTGTCATTTTTCTTTTCATAAGCAAACAGACATTGACATTGTCACCGTCTGGTATTCTGTTATACTTATTATGTCTATTGACAGCTAGTGGCAACACATTAGTTCACACCAATACACTAGTAACTAAACCCTTCAATCTACTCTGATGTAGTTATAATCAGTAACTTGGACAGTGTAATTTTTGTATTTCATTCGTTTTATTATACACTAACTAAACCATCCAAATGTACGGTTTGAAAATAAAGAAACAAGGACAAGGGAAAATAAACAGTTTCCGCATAGCACTAGGATATTCCACGGCACGTAGAAACATTAGCAGACAGGAGGCGACACAGATGAATAACGATTTTGATATGAAGGTTTATTTCTTTTTTACATTCAGTGAATAAACTTGGTGAAGCTGAATAAAGTTTAGCCGGATACATATCGTCTTCTCGCATTAAAACTGTATAATCTCAAAACTTAATAATTTTACAGGAGAGTATTTTAAAGGTTTAACATGTAATATTTTTAATATTAATCATCTTTGCAACCTTTTTTTTTTACCAGTTACATTATCTGTCTTTTAAAGTAAGGTAAAAGTATGTATTAATTTTGTTAATATTATTCAAAACATAGGTAAACTAAAAAAAAAAGAAACAAACTAAACTACGCTCTTTTGACAGTATTTATGAGAAAAATACTGGTGATACCAAATGTTTACGCATAAAAAAATCAATTTCAACAATTTTTGGAAATTGTGACCTTTTAATTCGAAAAGGCGATATGTAACTATAAGTCTGAGGAGCCTGGTTGAAAAACATTACTTTGGGTCCGGACTCGACAAGCGGCAGGCTCCTGGGACTGGCACTAAGTGCTCCAGCCGTGGGGTACACTTTACTTCAAATGTCACTATTCACTTTAACACTCATCACTATTCATTTCAACACTCATCACTACTGGTCACTCAAGCAGCTCGGCTTCTCTCATGTAGGCTTCTAACTCAAGATCCAGGGCGGACTTGGAGCTGGCCATGTATTGGTCCAGTTCCGCGTCCAGCTGTTCCCTGCTGGGCACCGGCTTCTGTTGCTGACTGCGGGGCACGCGACCTGGAAATCATTAAAACATATTACGTTACACAGTGAACATACACATGCATATATTATGCCTTCGTTTTCTATAAAGTTTACATTGTTTTTTTTTTTATTGCTTAGTTGTGTGGATGAGCTCACAGACCACCTGGTGTTAAGTGGTTACTGGATCCTATAGACATCTACCACGTAAATGCCGCTACCCACCTTGAGATATGAGTTCTAAGGTCTCAGTATAGTTAAAACGGCCGCCCCACCCTTCAAACCGAACCATTACTGCTTCACGGCAAAAATAGGCACAGGGTGGTGGTACCTACCCGTGCGGACTCACAAGAGGTCCTACCACCAGTATAAAGATTGCGACCTTAGAAGTGATGTCTCAAGGTGGGTCAGTATTTACGTTGTAGATGTCTATGGGCTCCGGTAACCACTTAACACCGGGTGGACCGTGAATTCGTAAGGCTTCTAAGCAATAAAAAAAATCATATCAAATGTTATTTTAGTATAGATAATATCAGTTAAAATCAATATAGAATTTTATTACAAGATCTAATTAGTGAATCTGAATATTTTTCTTGACATTATTGTGGACATAATGAATTCCAACAAATTTGTGTGTGTGTCTAGTGGAGCACGAGGGTCCTACCTGTGGGTCTGGTGGCGTGGCGGCCGCGCTGCGCCACCCTGGTGACGCGCCCGGACTGCTGGCCGGCGCCGCGACTGGAACCCACACAACACACGTTGGACCTTAAAATTACTTTAATAACCTAAAAGTACATGTCCATTATCCGCAACACGCTTCGTCATATTACAGAAATAGAGTTATCAGCAACACGCTTCGTCAAAAAGTACAATACTTGCTTTCAGCTACAAGCGTCGTCATAAGTACGTAAGTACGTTAAGTCGTCGTGGCCTAAAGGATAAGACGTCCGGTGCATTCGTGTTGAAGCGATGCACCGGTGTTCGAATCCAGCAGGCGGGTACCAATTTTTCTAATGAAATATGTACTCAACAAATGTTCACGATTGACTTCCACAGTGAAGGAATAACATCGTGTAATAAAAATCAAACCCGCAAAATTATAATTTGCGTAATTACTGGTGGTAGGACCTCTTGTGAGTCCGCGCGGATAGGTACCACCGCCCTGCTTATTTCTGCCGTGAAGCAGTAATGCGTTTCGGTTTGAAGGGTGGGGTAGCCGTTGTAACTATACTGAGACTTTAGAACTTGTATCTCAAGGTGGGTGGCGCGTCTACGTTGTAGATGTCTATGGGCTCCAGTAACCACTTAACATCAGGTGGGCTGTGAGCTCGTCCACCCATCTACGCAATAAAAAATAAAAAAAAATAAAAAAGTACTGTGGTAAGATCACAAACATGGATTGTGTGTAATCCGGTGAGACTGAGTACAGAACAATGAGTTGTTATAATTTTAAGCTCGATGAAACGAAAAAATAAGTCCATAGAGACACAAACACATAAATGTATAGAATTCAGCCGGCGAGAGAATGAGATAGAACATATTAGACGTTCTCAGTGTAGTTTTTTTCTTTTCTTTTTTTTCTTCTAATACAGCGCCATCTATGAGGTTTTTTAATACTAACGTATGTATGAAACCTCTTGTAGTGAATTTTAATTTAGGATTATACGTGAAGTTAAAATATCAATTCACAGAGGGCGCTACCTCATACTATAATAGATGATTTACAATTATTTACTAATGACAACATTTTACATATACTTAGACATTTAGGATAATTGTATTTTAATTTTTGAAGGTTTCCCTTCTACCACGTGTGAATTGCACATATTTGTTATTTATTTAAATGTTTACTTATCAGAAATTTCCTGATAACACACGCTATAGGTGCTGGAAACACACATTCCTGATTCATGTTTCAAGTTGAGTGTCCCTGGTGTCATATTGTCAAAATAAGTTACAGCGGCTGCTCACATATACTCTTTACGCTCCTTCGAAGAAAGATACTTAGGAGTGTCGTTTACAAAAAGCTTTGTAGCGGTAACCGTGGACCAGATTGAAAAAATCTGAATCACACCAACATCTACTGGTGGTAGGACCTCTTGAGAGTCCGCGCGGGTAGGTACCGCCACCCTGCTTATTTCTGCCGTGAAGCAGTAATGCGTTTCGGTTTGAAGGGTGGGGCAGCCGTTGTAACTATACTGAGACCTTAGAACTTATGTCTCAAGGTGGGTGGCGTATTTACGTTGTAGATGTCTATGGGCTACAGTAAAAAAAAATCTACTACACAACATCATCTTGGTAGACCACTTTGTAGTTATTTTTTACATAGTGGATGTGTACCTGAATCTTCCCCGGACTGCCCGCGGCCCGCCTCCGCGGCGCCGGAACCCCCGCAGTGGTCGCCCGGCACCAGCCATTGACAGGTCACCGAACGATGCTGACCGACTGTCAATGATTTTACAAATTAATATTAAAATCTTATCTTATTACGCCTTAGTAATATTATTAAGACTCAGGTTATAGTTTTATAAAGAATTTGGCTCCAAAGCCTTTGGCATTGATTTTGCCAATGTCAAAGTATATACAAAAATGACAGGTGCTTAGAGAGGAAAAAAAATACTTAATTTAATTCAAATAAATTTGGTCAGTTTTTCCATACGCGAATCTGTGATTTTAAGAGCAGCACAAACAAATATATGTTGGACTAACTACTTTAAAGACAAATATTATTAGCAGATAAAAATTTACACAGAATATTTACATATTAGAATAGAATAAAGTTAATAAAGAATTAATATAAATAGGCCGGGGAATGTCATTTGGAAGGATATCATAAAGAGGGGATACAATATTGGGGCAGTCGAAGAAAATGTAATACAATCTACTATTGCTTTTGTCTATGGCTCAATGATTTTTTCCTACTTTGGTGTCATATTTAATATCAACCACATAATAGGTACAACAAATGTGTATGTGCCATATTGCAATATAACAAAATAGATATCATTACGTTTATTAAGCAATTGCGCACTTAAATATATTGTTCGGGAATGTGAATGAATGCTGTACGTTTTACACATCAGTCATTATTGGATTTACATAGAAATATCTATCCAAAAATTTAAACCTTCTTTGTCATTTTAACTATTGGACGCTTTAAACGTTTGTCGATATTATCCTTCTCTTCTTCTTTTAGATAATTTGGCTCCAACGCCTTTGGCATTGATTTTGCCAATGTCAAAGTATTTACAAAAATAACAGGTGCTTAGAGAGGGAAAAAATTACTAAATCTAAATACAAGTAAATTTGGTCGGTTTTTCCATACGCGAATCTGTGGTTTTAAGAACAGCACAAACAAATATATGTTAGACTAACTACTTTAGAGATAAATATTATTAGCAGATAAAAATTTACACAGAATATTTACATGTTTAGAATAGACTAAAGTTAATAAACAATTAATATTAATAGGTCGGGGAATGTCATTGGGAAGGATATCATAAAGAGATATTATCCAATATAATTAAAATTCAACCGCTAGCAGTATTTGTAAGGAAAAAAAACATTACTTCATATAAAAAATCCAAACATTCATCCGTTTGTTAATTTATAAAAAACAAACATTCACCATGTGTTACGGCAGAACAATACGGTACAACAAGCACACAGACAATAAATGAAATAATCGAATCCATGTAGTGAACACAATTATTTGTACAGATTTAAACAAAGATTATTTAATTGACATCTGTTTGAACAAAAACAGAATAACAGCATTTGTCCTCATTACGGTGCATTTGTTTTTAAAAACCTATATAATAACAGTTTAGCCTTGTGAATTACACTTTCTATTGTTTGTTATATCCAATGAAATTTTAGGTAAAATTATCTTAGAGAATTGGTTAAATAATTTGCCTATTAATTGATGCAGTGAGTATGTCTGACTCAGTTTTTTTTTTGACTCAGTTTACTAGAAATCTAATGCACCTAAATGCTAGTGCTGTTTTTTGTTATCAATTCACTGAAAGCTGAAACAATTCACTGAAAGCTGTCCTGTACTTGGAATTTTCAATGCATTAAATGATAATCTTTTTTTTATAATCGATAGATAGATAGGCAGGTAAACAAGCTCAACTCAATTACCATCTATTTTTTTTTTTTTTTTTTTCCGGGCCGAGGGCCGAACCTCCTACGAGGTCCCCGCGCCTAGGGGGCGCGCGGGGTATGTGAGACTCAACGATCTGCAGGTGTTGAGAGCAGACCGCGGGCCCAAGGAATTTAGGGCCCACCCACTAAACGACTCCCCTGCACTCTTACACCCGGCGTCCGATCTCCGTCCGGGGTCAAAACCCGGTCAGAGTAGGGGGGTTCTCGCGGTCAACACTACAACCAGACACGCGGCGCCACCCCGAGGACGCCCGACCGACGGGTCGTCGAGGCGATAGTCGACGACCAACGACGTCAGTCTCCGCGGTACGGCGGCCCTTCAGGCCGCCCGGGCGATGCCGCTGGTGTTCCGGGATACCCCGCTGAGCCAGAACCAGCCTGCCGGGTCGGAACGCGATACACCGCCGACCGGGTTGCTCTTCCACAATATGTTCGGCGACGACAGCGACGACGAAAATGCGGACCGCATCGCAGTCCGCAGCCGCCGACGCGTCGTCCCGTCCTCCTGGTGCCAGCGCGCTAGAGTGACGGTAGCGTGCGGCGCAGTCTCAGCCCCCTTAGGTCGCCCCGTGACCATCACCGGGAGGAGACTGCCTCCTCATAGGGGCCGGAGCTGGACAAACGCCCTCCTCCGACCCCCGGCTCGACGGCGGCGGCACGGCGCCGAGAGGGAGGAAGAGTTCTCTCTCTCCCGTTCCGCCGCCTCCTTCTGCGAGATGGTGGACTCGCAGAAGTCGAGCATCGCCTGCCAGGACTCATCGCTGCCGAGCATCGCAGCCACGACGGTCGGAAGCGACAAGTCCGGTCCTATTTTTGCAACGAGGACGCGGCGCTGCTCCGCGAAAGCGGGGCAGCACGCGAGCGTGTGCTCCGCCGTATCCTCGTTGCAGCCACTGCAATGGTGGCACTTCGGCGTCGGCTCCCTCCGGGCGACGAGGTGCAGGTAGCGACCGAAACTGCCGTGTCCCGTGAGCACCTGCGTCGCTCGGAAGGTGAGACGTCCTCGGTCGCGATTCACCCAGTCCGAGAGGACCGGGCGGATCGCCTCCACGGTCCGTCGCCCGTAGGCGGGGTCCGCCAGGCGGCGAGACCACGCCTCGAGCACGGCACGCCGAGATTGAAGCTTCCGCGCTCGAACTTCCGCCGCGCCGAGACGCGGCTCCCCCCTGGAGCGGAGATCACATCGCCACGCGTAATCCGCAGCGAGCACCTCCGCTTCCAGGTCCCAGGGAGGCGTCCCGGCGAGCATGCACGCCGCCTCAAACGAGACGGTGCGGTACCCACGAACCGCCCTGACCGCAATCGCGCGCTGCGGACGTCGCAACGCTGCGACGTTGTCACGGGTCAGGGCGTGGCACCATACGGGCGCCCCGTACAGTGCCATTGACCGCACCACCCCCGTGTAGAGGCGGCGCACCACCATGTCGGGACCCCCGACGTTCGGCAACAGCCGACTCAGCGAGCCGGCGGCTGCCATCAGTCGGGGACCCAATCTTTCGAAGTGAGCACGGAAGCTCCAAAATTACCATCTATTAACTTAACATCAGGTGGGTCAAGACTAACGTGACCATACGTCCCGCTTTCAGGCTATCCGTCCTGCTGTCCCCAACAAGAACAAAAATGTCCCGCTTTCATTTATCTGTTGTGCATGTGTTTATTAGAAACTTACCGAATACATACTTATCCCGAATCCTTATGTATTGTATTACAAAATACATACTAAGGTAACTACAATTTGGCTGTAGAAAAGTAGTTTTTTACGTAGTAAGAAATTATTAATAAATTTTAATTTAAGGGCAAGTTGGTTGGTGTAAGGATTTAGATGTCAGTGAGGGTAAGATACCATAATAAATTATTTCAAGTCATTTTTTAAACCATATTTTTTATTTTGCATTTAAATATTACAACACCTTACCCCGACATACCCCTATATAATATTTATTTATTTAGAAACGACATTCCGTAGGCGTCCCGCTTTGACACGAGAAAAAAATTGTCACATCAGTCATGACCTTATTTGCCCATAAATGGCTAAATAAAATAAAACATTCTACACTTCTCACTATTGTTATAATAAATAATGAAGACTCACTTTAAATTGCCGTTGAACTGTCTCCGGCCAATTCGAGTCTTGACGCTTCTGTTGCTGAGGTTACTGGTGCTGTTTGACCTCATCAAGCTCTGGAAGGTGTTCCGATTATCGAACTGATGGAATGGTGCTTGACCCAGTCCAAGCCGTTGACGTAATGTCGCCTGAAATTATTTTTTTATCTTCCTCAACTTTTACTAGCATTCAGTGTCTTATTGTACCTATTTTGCTAAATAAGCAACAATTTGTTCACTTGTTTTAACAGAATTTTGGAGCTGAAGATCTGATTGAAATTTTCAAGTTGGGCCTTACCATACAAGGTTAAGTTAAATAAATAAAAACACTCTTAAATCTGAAAACAATAGCAGGACAACACATTCCATAATCGAAATCTATCGAAGATTAATTTTATAATTTTTAGATAAGTTGATAATTTTATGTTTTTTTCTGTAATTTTATTTTAGTACTGCCAGTACTGTTTCTTGAATTACGCATGTTTCAAATGTAAATTGAAATGAGATCAAATGTGGGATTTCATAGATGAGAAACTTCGATTGCCCTATAGTCAAAATTTTAATAACTTTTTAAAACTGGAAATATTGTTAAGGTATTGCTGGTAACAATTAGGCTATTCCAGTTTCACTAGAAAGGGTTGGTAAACACAGGGTCAGATAATGAGGTAAGATTGGCTAAGATCTCGGAAGGAGGCTCAAAAGTCGAAGATTAAATACTTCACAGGTGCACCTACAACAGTATCAGAAACAAAACAACAAATTACCAGAAACAGCAGATAGTAATGGCTTTTTTTATTAGACCCTGTACTATTAACCAGCCTAAGCAACAAGAAACATTTAAAATATAAAGATCAGAAATTGGAGGGAGAATATTAGCTCTTGACAAAAGGTTTCGGATTCGATTTTAATTCGGATGAGAAATATGAAGGGCGATATTTTGTGGGTCATAAGCGTTTATATTTTTATTACTCACCCGCTTCATCTGATACTCCAGCTTTCGAGCGATCTGGTCAATCAAGAAACGGTTTCTTATGTTCAGGGTTTGTGTAAGGTATTGATGTACGGTAGGACGTTTTTTCATGCGCATAGCAGCGCGATCAGTTCCGGCAGTAGAGAGCAAAGTAAATCTATCGTTCAGGGTAATACTGGTGGCCTGCAGACCGTGTAATTTTTCAATCACCATATTTGCTTCACCGCGGTAACTACAAACTAAAATTCTGTACACGAATATTTTAGGGCTAGCTAACTTCGCAATTAATGAGCATTTCTTGGCTATCAAGCGGTAATGATTTTGTATGTACTTATGTACTTCTACACGGCCTAAAAATAGTAGAATAACATAAACCTAGTAGTTTTTAAAAGTTGATTATTTGACAGTGATAATTGGAGATTTTGACTTAAAAATTATTTAAACCACGCTTGCGCGCACATAGATTACATTTGCCATAAGTGTATAATCTATGCATTTGCCTTTTGTGATAGAACAGGCAAAGGGAACTAAGACCATTAAGTAAAATATACTTGACTTAGTCAAATTACAAATGAGAAATGAACTTTATTAGAATTGAATAAAATGAGCTGGAGCTGAATACATGACAATAATGAAATAAAACAGAATCTCAGTGATGTTTGGATGATCAATGGACTTTTTAAAATAATCCGCTAAATAATGTTTCAAGCATTTTTATGACTTCAGTTTAGGTGGATGGTACACTTTTTGGAATATTAAACGGTTAATGCTATTTTTGTACTCAGAGAAACACTATATTGACAAAATAAAAAATACCATTTTCTTCTGGTTAAACAATGACAATTGATGTCCAAATATTACGTGGGAGCTCTCTGTAAATGTTGGATGTTAGTTTTAATATCTTATATAGGTTCCTCGTTAAATACTTAAAATGAAACAATTAAAATCACTACACATAGCTTGCTTTTGGCCTCCGCTGAATCAACAAATTCTCCAGATTAAGCGTTTATGAAAACTTCGATCAGATTTATTATTTTGCTTAGTCAGATAGCAAGCTCCGACCCATCTGGTATTAAGTAGATACCGGGGCTCAGATTCACCAAGACAATGCAGCCGCCCTTCTTGAGACATAAGTTCTAAGTATTAGTTTTTACAGTACAATGGATGCCTTAGTCTTCAGCCGAAATGTACTACTGCTTCACGACAAAAATAGATGGGGTGGTGGTATCTATCCGTGCGGGCTTATAAGACTTGGCTTACAAGATGAAGTCGGCGTAGCCTAAAGCATAAGACGTCCGGTGCATTCGTATGTAGCGATGCACCGGTGTTCGAATCCCGCAGGCGGGTACCAATTTTTCTAATGCAATACGTACTCAACAAATATTCACGATTGACTTCCACGGTGAAGGAATAACATCGTGTAATAAAAACCAAACCCGAAAAAATATAATTTGCCTAATCACTGGTGGTAGGACCTCTTGTGAGTAAGCACGGGTAGGTACCACCACCCCACCTATTTCCGCCGTAAAGCAGTAATGCGTTTCGGTTCGAAGGGTGGGGTAGCTGTTGTAACTATTCTGAGACTTTAGAACTTATATCTCGAGGTGGGTGCCGCATTTACGTTGTAGATGTCTATAGGCTCTAGTAACCACTTAACACCAGGTGGGCTGTGAGCTCATCCATCCATCTAAGCAATAAAAAAAAAAGATAAGAGCTTGTAAGCCAAGAGTGATTTCACGAAGGATCAAATTACAAATTTGGGAGGGTAGTTGGACATCTGTCAGATCACACGCGTTTCGATTATTTTTAGTGTTTTTCCCGTTTTTTCTGTGTTTTTAAGAATTGTGTTGCCCTATTTTTGTTGGTGGTGGATTAGTTTAAGCTTCATTTAACTGGTAAGTGTATTTTTTATGTCAATGTCGTCCTCGGTGGGCGAAAATGTCCCGCCGGACAGAGGGAGGTCTTCTTTAGATTCAGAGATGGACGATCTTTCTCAAATACTTAATTCTCCTGTAAAAGCTTCACAAAAACGCCCTGCGGAAGACGTATTAAGCGTCCCAGAAAAAAGATCAGTTCCACATTTACCGGCAGCTGCCTCTAATCAACATACCTACACCCGGCCAGGTTTTGATAACAATTCAGTTCTTAATTACTCTGAAACTGACTCTGGCCCTTTTGTTGTCCATGTATTTCGTTCAGATGGTGACTTTGCCCCAGTTTCGAACCACACCCGTACCCTTAAAATTGCTCAAATTATTTACAATGGTAAGATCTCAGGGATAGATGAAATTAAAAACATGGGTAGAAATAGGGCTGCTATTATTTTTAAAACATATAACGAAGCGAATTCATTTTTAACAAACCCATTACTTTCATCTAACAAATTGTCAGCAATTATTCCACGCTTTCAAGTTACCAGGATGGGTGTCGTGAGACAAATTCCTGTAGAGTGGTCTCTGGAGGATCTAGTCTCATGGATTGAGTGTCGGTCTGTTTCAACCACCGTCATTAAAGCCAGAAGAATGAATAAGAAAAAGAAAATAGATGGAAAAACAGTATGGGAACCGACGGGTACAGTTGTCCTCTCTTTTCTTGGGCAAGTTCTTCCTAAACATGTATATTGTTGCAGCGTTTCCCTCCCTGTAAACATATATACTCTTCCCACTATTCAGTGTTTAAAGTGTTGTCGTTTTGGGCACATTCGTGATCAATGTCGATCGCAAGCCCGCTGCTCTCGATGCGCAGGCCCCCATGAAGGTAATTCTTGTAGTGTTTCAGAAAATAACATAACCTGCTTGTTCTGCTCTGGTTGTCATCCCGCCTCTGACCCGAAATGCCCCGAACATGCCCGTCAAAGATCAATTAAGATGGTTATGTCTGAAGAAAATATTAGTTATATTGAGGCAGCTCGCAGATTTCCTTCAGTCCGCACCTCCTATGCCGATGTTGCCAATTCTTCTCTTCCCCAAAAACCTATCTTCCTGAGCCGATCAGCTCCATCTTCGAATACCCTCCCGTCTTCCTCCCCCTCATCTTCTCGTCATACTCCGTCAACTTCATACAAAAAAACTGTTTTTATTGAAAAATCGTCTAAACCAATACTTTCCAAGTCTTATGATCGTCATGCTCACAACGATATTATTAGCCCTCCTAACTCTTGTTTACCCAATGGTTGTGCTCTTAGCACTCCCACCCCCTGTGCCCCTGCTACAAATGATAATCTCGCGGAATTAATGTCAATGCTGCTTCTAAATATTTTATCAAAATTCAATGATATACTACCGAACAACGTCTTGATTCAGATTCACGCTTTAATCTCTAGTCTCGTCAACTCTCAACCAAAGCATAATGACGAAGGTCCTACAATGGAACTGTCGTAGTATCAGAAATAAAAAACAAGAAATAATTTATCTATCTAATCAATATAACCCTGTCCTCTTTGCTGTTGCGGAGTCATGGTTGAGACCGGATACTCTGCTTAGGGTGCCCGGGTTCTCGTGTCTCCGCGATGACAGAGACGACGGCTGGGCAGGAACTGCTATCTTGGTCAGAAGAAATATATCTTTTTCTCGCATTACCCTTCCTCCTCATTCCTCAGCAATTAACATTGTGGCAGTTCGCTGCTTTAACATCACAGTGGTCTCAGTGTACATCCCTCACCCTAACAGTAACCTTATTCAAGAATTTTCGACACTCTTAACCTCTCTTCCATGTCCTCTCTTAGTCTTAGGAGATTTTAATATACGCCATACAATGTGGGGTTCTGAGTTATGTGACTCAAATTCCTCATTATTTCTTGATAAACTTGATGAATTAAATTTGTGTCTACTTAATGATGGAACTCCCACCCGTAGAGTATCCCCATCCCAAAGTCCAAGTGCCCCAGACCTGTCCTTGTCCTCTCCCTCTTTAGTTAACTCGATTTCTTGGTCTGTTCTGTCCAACTCCCATGGCAGTGATCATCTTCCAATATTACTAACTCTAGCCGATTCTTCCATCCCATCTTCAATTCCATATGAACCCCTTTTGAAATTCAGACTTAACAAGGCCGACTGGCAAAAGTATTCATCTTTAGTTCAAAATAATCTTGAATCTCTTCCTGATGCAAATGATGAAAATACTCTATTTTTGTACCTAGAATTTTGTTCCATTTTATCCTCCGCTGCCGAACTAACCATTCCCTTAAAGAATTCAGCTTCATATAAAATTCCCTCACCAGCATGGTGGGATGCTGAATGCTCCCAAATAGTCCAAAAACGCAAGGAGGCTGAGTCTGAATTTTCTAAAATTCTCTCTTTAGAGAATTTCCTAGAATTTCAGAAAATTTCGGCCATCTCTAAAAGATTTTTGCGACAAAAGAAATCTCTTGCTTGGCGTAATTTTTGCGAGTCTCTCTCCCCAAGAACTCCTGCCTCCTTGATTTGGAAAAAAATAAAAGCATTTCGTAAATCACAATCTGATAATAATATTAATTCTAATTCCTTGTCTTGGCTTCCTGATTTTATCTCCAAACTCTGCCCACCCTTTGTGCCTTTTAAACCTTGTCCCTTAATTCCCTCCTCCGCCTCTAATGACCCCATGAATTCCAGCTTCTCATTTGCAGAACTATGCTGTGTTCTTGACAACCTCCGAGATTCAGCCCCAGGTATAGATGGCTTCCCGTACTCTTTTATAAAAAAATTATCTGACACTTCTAAAAAAATCTTTCTAAATCTTTTAAATCATATATTTCTCTCCAGTTCTATTCCAGCCTCATGGAAAACTCAATTGATAATCCCAATTCTAAAACCAGGCAAGGATCCAGCTCAATCTTGTTCATATAGACCTATTGCTCTCTCGAGTGTGCTAGCTAAAATTATGGAACATTTGATAAAAAATCGTCTAGAATGGATAGTTGAAAACAGGTCTATTCTCCCTAATAGTCAGTTTGGCTTTAGACGAGGTTACGGAACATTGGACAGCCTGAGCCTCCTCACTTCAGATATTCGTGTTGCATTCTCTCAAAATCGTCATGTTATAGCAGTTTTTCTAGATATTTCCTCTGCATACGACAATGTCGACCTTCATTTACTTAGACAAAAACTTATTAACCTGAATATGCCTCCTAGAATTGTGAATTTTATCTTCAATTTGTTTTATGACAGATCTATTATAGTTCGCATCTTAGGTGAAAATTCTTCTCATCGGACCTGGAAAGGTCTGCCTCAGGGTTCTGTTCTCAGTCCTCTGCTTTATAATATTTACACTGCTATTTTAGATACTACTGTGAACCGTTTTTGCCGTATCCTCCAATATGCTGACGATATTGCCCTCTATACCATATCTAATTCTTTCTCACAAGCTTGTAATTGTCTAAATTCTGCTTTGTTTAACCTGAATTCTTGGTTGAATGATCACTGCTTATCCCTGTCCATCCCTAAATGTTCTGCGGTTGCTTTCTCCCGTAAGAGAGTTATCCCTGAAATAAATATTGAAATTTGTAACCAATCTATTCCAGTCTTGAGTAAAGTTAAGTTTTTGGGCATTCTCTTGGATTCTAAACTCTCCGGTGTTCACCATTTAAACTATATCTGCAATAAAGTTGAGAAGAGCATCAATGTTCTACGCGCACTCTCCGGTGTTAAGTGGGGTTCACATCCTTACAGCCAGAAGCTTCTTTATAATGCTTTAATTAGAAGTCACTTTGACTATGGTTGCTTTGTTTTGGAGCCTTGTAATAAAATGGCACTTACAAAACTAAATCGTATTCAATCAAAATGCCTCAGAATCATCTCTGGCTCCATGAAATCTTCCCCTATAAATGCCCTACAAGTTGAATGTTTTGAACCTCCTTTAGCCTTGCGTAGACAGTTTCTAGCTGATAGATTTTTCTACAAAGTAATTTCTCTCTCAAACCACCCCCTTTTAGCTCTACTTTCCCAACTTGCTCAACTGACCGAAACCTCTAGATACTGGCGTCATAAATCTGTACCTCCTCTTGTCAACTCGTATAAGAAACTGCAAAATTTAGCTTCTCCAATTTCTCAATATGATAAATTCCCCCTCTTTATTTTCTCTTTTGACTGTCTTTTATTTCGTCCCACTACCTTCTTGAATATTGGGATCCATAAAGACTCCCCAGGAGCAAATTTACAATTTCAGAACATAGTACAACTACAATGGCCTAATCATTATCACTTATTCACTGATGCATCTAAACTATCCCAAAATGGTCCTGTAGGTGCTGCGGTATGGATCCCCAAGTTTAAAATCTTCCTAAAATACAAACTCCCTCAGACTTCCTCTGTGTACTCTGGTGAAGCTGTTGCTCTTTTAGAAGCAGCTCTTTTTATTAAAACCCGCGGTTTAAGTAAATCGCTAATTTTTTCGGACTCCTTAAGCTGTCTTCAAGACATAACTAAATTTCCATCGCATTCAAAAGTCAATTTTGAAATTATATTAAAAATTAAAGAAACTCTGTTTCAATGTCACTGCTCCGGACTTGATGTCACTCTCGTCTGGATCCCAAGTCATAGCGGAATTTGTGGGAATGAGCTTGCTGACTCCTGTGCCAAGGAGGCTGTTGTTATGGGCTGTAACAAGTATAACAAAATTTTTCCTCGAGATTTACATTCTCGGGCAAAATCTGATATGCTTCAATCTTGGAATGAAAGCTGGCAGATTTCTCGTCAGTCAGTAGGTAAGCATTATGGTAACTTGCAACCGACCCTGCCCTCTAAGCCTTGGTTTTCCTCCCACTGCCATCTTCCTAAAAAAATTGTCTCAGCTATAATCCGTCTTAGACTTGGCCATGTTTGCTCCCCTGTTTTTCTTGCCAAAATTAGAGTCCGTGACCATTCTCTTTGTGAGTGTGGATTAGATGAGGGTACCCTGGATCACATTTTCTTCGACTGCCCCAATATCGTATCCCCTCTTTATGATATCCTTCCCAATGACATTCCCCGACCTATTAATATTAATTGTTTATTAACTTTAGTCTATTCTAAACATGTAAATATTCTGTGTAAAATTTTATCTGCTAATAATATTTATCTCTAAAGTAGTTAGTCTAACATATATTTGTTTGTGCTGTTCTTAAAACCACAGATTCGCGTATGGAAAAACCGACCAAATTTACTTGTATTTAGATTTAGTAATTTTTTCCCTCTCTAAGCACCTGTCATTTTTGTAAATACTTTGACATTGGCAAAATCAATGCCAAAGGCGTTGGAGCCAAATTATCTAAAAGAAGAAGAAGAAGAAGAAGAAATTACAAATTATAGTTATGAACATTCCCGCCAGAGAGTAACAATTATATTTACTGTAGTTTAATTTATAGCTTCGATTTCAAAATCCAAAGTTACCGTTATGGGATACGTTCCCGTTACCTATACAATCTCGAACTATAAAAAAAAAATATGTCACAAAACTCACAAACGTCTTGAAACGTCATGTCTTTTCAACAGGACTTTAATAATATTTTGAATTTAACAATTTCAGGATACAAAAACGGTTAAACCTTGTAAATAAAGAAACAGTTGTAATAACCCAAATCAAAACATGCCAATTAACGTGTCTATTAGAATATAATTTTGAAGGATGAAGCAACCGATTTTATGTGAAGAAGCCGGTGTATCATATGTTAACTCTTAGGTTATGTAAGGTTGTTTATCAAGCACCATGGTGCTGGATAGGTTTATAAGGAACGTCATAATGCTTCGCGGCCCATTCCGATTCAGCCTACGATGTCGGAAGTTTCCAACGGCGTGGAATTCAACGAAGAAGTCTTCACTGAAATGGACGCTTGTTACGAAACTTTCGACAAAGACGGGTAAATAACTTAAACGAATTATAAAATACAATAACATGAGATAATAGTGAAGTAAATTTTAAAATAAAAGCAAGTTTTCTTCTAACTACTTTTGCTTACTGTCTCTTATAAAGTTAAATTATCAAAAGATATTCAATAGTCATGTGAATTTTGAATGGGAATGGATCTTACAATTATAAGTGAAAGTAGAATATCTCAATTTTTTTCAAGCCATTTTACATAAAAGTTTTCTTTCACACTTTAGTGCCGCATATTGAAAATATTTATTAAAAGCACCATAGCTTTATATGACACTGATGAACTCAGAGACACAATGCTTGTTGATAAATAGTGACGGCAACCAAAATATTGTTTTTATAAAATTTAATCCTGTTTTATATAGGTAGAATTGGGATCGTGGGGCATAAAATAAAATTATTCCACTGTTGCACTTTTACTCTCCTTTTCCAAAATCTTCTATAATATAATAATAAAAAATTTATTAACACCTTTTTTACGTATTCCTTGCTCATTTAAACTGACTTCGTCATTTTTCATTTTTCTTTTTTTCTGTAATTCTGCCTGTCATTACTCTCAGATCTCTTTTCCTTTACTGTTTTCTCTCATTCACATTTAAAGCTCCATTCCATACTCTTTCCATTCCATTCTTACTAATCCTACATATGAGTCGTCTATTATCAAAGGTGGCAATCTGTGCATTTGGACAAAAAATTTTTATTGATATTTCAATACAGATTGATTTGAATATAATCGTCTCCTTCAAAGAATACGGTTCAAAACCTACATTAAATAAAGGTTAATACTTAACCTGTTATTTATCTAAGATGTCGTTCAGAAGAGTTTTGTGACTGCCAAATGGAATACAAAGTCAATAATTTGTTTTTCTGATTTACCAATCATTGTCCAAAAGTCAGATTGCCGGCTTTGATAATAGTCGACTCATATATCAACACAAAACATTAAAATAATTAATTTTGTTATTGCCATTTTAGGCGCATGGTCCAGCCTATTATTATGAATATCACCCAAGGGCATCGGCAAAGAAAACTAAACTTCTGTTAGTGTATAAAAATCTAAATACGTAGTAAAATAAGTATAGCAGTAAATATAAATTTTATTCCTTTCCTCGTTTACTTTGAAAAAAGTTTTGCAGCCAGCAAAACTACTCTAGAATCGTCATCGGTATATGAATGTACCGTGTACTGATAAATGAACTCCATCTCACGTTTTTTGTGTTAATCATGTTTTCATGATTCAGATTACAATATATGAGTCATGATCAGCGTTGCCTGGCTCGCTGAGTTTCTCGCCAGATCTTCTCAGTGGGTCGCATTTCCGATCCGGTGGTAGATTCTGCGAAGCATGGCTCTTGCTAGGGTTAGTGTTAGCAGCATCGGCAGGTTTGAGCCCCGTGAGCTCATCTACTAGTTAAGGTTACTCTGGAATAGCCTCTACAGGCTACGAGCTTAGGTAGGAAAAAAAAAAAAAGAACTGTAATAATTTTTTTTTTTTTTTTAGTATTATTTATTCATGATATTTCTGTGAAGATTTCACTTCTCACAGGACACGAGATTAAGCTTGATGAGTAATTCTGCTCTCATTAAATTTACGGAGCATTTATTTCAGACATCCGACCATTTTAAATTCATCTGGGAAAAAACGTATTCAGAAAAAGGTGGTGTGGGAAAAAACGTATTCAGGAAAAGTAGTGTCTTAGCAATTTCCCACTCCAAGAATGATTCTAACATCCTCTTCATATAAGCTATCTACCGAAATGTCATCTGTCAATTATATTAAATTATATACAGCATTTTCAAAAAAACTAACTCCATTTTCCAGGTTTATGAATTTAAATCTAGAAAAAATATTTTCATTTTAGAAATTATACATTGTTGGCTATTTATGTAAA
This sequence comes from Bombyx mori, assembly GCF_030269925.1. Classification (NCBI taxonomy): domain Eukaryota; kingdom Metazoa; phylum Arthropoda; class Insecta; order Lepidoptera; family Bombycidae; genus Bombyx; species Bombyx mori. The sequence continues at coordinate 12,965,484 of NC_085113.1, forward strand.
ACATTTTCAAGTCTTTCATGGCTTTGGTCCGTTCAGATTCAAACAATTTATTTAAAATCAGTTTCGTCTGGTCGCCAAAAGAGCCATCTTTTAGCCTGCTTCCTCAGCATGCACGATCGAGTTATCCCCGAAAGCGGGACATTTAATTTTTATTTAAAAATCGGGACGTCCCGCCAAAATTGGCACATCTGGCAACGTTGGTCATGGATGACTTAACGTAATTATTGGGCATTTTTACTATCATTTATGTATTGAAAACTGTAACAGTAAATACTGCACCCTTTTTTTATTTTATTTTTATTGCCTAGATGTGTGGGCTCACAGCCCACCTGGTGTTAAGTGGTTACTGGAACACATAGATATCTACAACGTAAATACGCCACAACCTTGAGATATAAGCTGTAAGTTCTCAGTATAGTTACAACGGCTGCCCCAACCTTCAAACCGAAACGCATTACTGCTTCACGGCAGAAATAGGCGGGGCGGTGGTACCTATCCGTGCGGACTCACAAGAGGTCCTACCACCAGTAAGCTACCACCACTACCCTCTGTTTTAAAACTAATATAATGCCAAAGTATTCTAGTAACAATGGCTTTACCACAAAAACCAGCGGGACGGTGGTAATAAACTGCGTCTTAATGAGTTTTAAGACACACTTTGAGTTAGATAGGGAGTCTTATAACCAATGCTCAAACCGAGAGATTGCTTGGTAAAAAAAAAATAGTATACCATTACTACTAAAGGCAGACATACAAAGCAACTTGAAGATGCCAGTGTGGCATGCTCATTAGCCAAAGGTCGATATGTTAATCAGGCTATTACCACATAGACTTGGTCGTTTTCTATATTGAAACTGGTGTAGACTTGGAAGTGCCTACAGTCTATTAACAATGCCTACCACTCATCATCAGATGGTCTTTAACCAAAAAACTAGATTACTTTGTGCATATTTAAAAAAAAAACATGGAAAAGTAATCTAAAATTAAATTTTCAGTTTTAATTAAATACAATTCAATACAGTCCATAAAAAATATGATATATTTCTCGGACAGACCGCCACCTGGCTTCAACCAACATACGTTATTTTGGTAATCCAATTAGAGATTATCGAATTTTTGAGTAAGATGAATAACTTTTGAAAAGATAAAACTGGTGGTAAGATCTCTTGTGAGTCCGCACGTGAAGGTACCATTATCCTGCCTATTTCACCCGCGAAGCAGTAACACGTTTCGGTTTGAAGGGTGGGGCAGCCGTTGTAGCTATACTTGAGACCTTAGAACTTATATCTCAAAGTGGGTGGCGCATTTACGTTGTAGATGTCTATAGGCTCAAGTAACCACTTAACACCAGGTGGGCTCTGAGCTGGTCCACCCGTTTAAGCAATAAAAAAAAACGAATCTTAATAAGTCAGTGTTTGACGGAGAAGTGTTTGGCTCGCGTTATGTTGTCTTTAGGAGAAAAAGTCCAGAAAAAATTTGAAGTTATTCGTCAGGCATCTTGGGATAGTAGTAATATGGAGGATGTCTGGGTAACCCTGTTAATAAAAGGATCTTCGTCGCGTCTTAACATATGCGGGTGTTATTTGCCTCCAGATTTAAATAAGATAAGCTGAATGAATTTTATTCTAATTGTCAGAAAATAATTTTGAACGACCATCCTGATGACGACTATTTGTTAGTTGGAGATTTTAACCAACCAGATTACGTCTCAGCCATGCGTATTGCTTTTCCCTTAAAACTTAATATTTGTGCTGAAGATCAGCCTTATACCGGTGGGATACTTTGCCTACTTGATGAATTTATGATTTCTTGTAACTTCTCTTTCTGGTCGTTCCCTCAATGCTGAGGATCGTGACTGTATGTCAATCTTCTCCACTCGGTCCGGTTCTGCGCCATATGTACCGCTCCCTGTATCTGGCCTGCAGTCACCTCCTTCAGTTGTTCCACCCATCTAGCTGGCGCTCTTCCTTGTAAATTGTAACTTAATACAGTTTAATTACATAAAAAATAATATCGACCGCATTTTAAACTTAGTGCTTTCAAATCTTGTTAATGTTAAAGTTGGTGAAGTAGAATCAATGAGTAGGTTAGATAAATATCACCCAGCGATTATAATAAGCTTCTCAGCCCAGGCAGTTTCTAGAAATTTGGCAAAATGCAATAAAGATAAAGATAAAGACGCTTTTATTAACAACCTTAATTCATATCTAGGTAGGTACATACTAATCATTTAATTTTTCTTTTTTTTTTCTTTGAATTTGACATTGGCTAAGATTGTTTTGCTTTCGCATAGGCCTCCCCCAAAAATCTGCCATAAGTTGGAATAATAAAAATTAAATTTAAAAATAATAATGATGCCCCACGTTTCGTGAATTGGATCATGCTTTTGTCATCATCATCGTCAGATATTAATAAAAAAACACAAATAGTTTATGATATCTTATTCGATATAATTGCTCGCCATACACCTTTGACCTCATATAAATATAATACTTACCCTGTTTGTTTAGTAAACTTCTAATTAATTGTATAATAGATAAAAACAAGTATCATAAGATGTACAAAAATTTGGAAATCCACGCGATTATGATGTGTTTTTCATGTTACGTCATCGTTGCAAAATATTCACTTAAGAATGCTATAAAAATACATTGCAAGAGATTACAGAAGAATCTTTACAGAAGGACGCTAATGCATTTTGTAGATTTGTTAACAACAAAGGTCACGTTTCTATACCTAGCGTGGTTAAGATGGGTGGACGAGCTCACAGCCCACCAGATGTTAAGTAGTTAGTGGAGCCTATAGACATCTACGACGTAAATGCACCACCCACCTTGAGATATAAGTTCTAAGATCTCAGTATAGTTACGACGGCTGCCTCACCCTTCAAACCGAAACGCATTACTGCTTCACGGCAGAAATAGGCAGGGTGGTGGTACCTACCCGCGCAGACTCACAAGAGGTCCTACCACCAGCACAAAGATAGATCTGGTACTTTTCTAAGTTATTGGGAAACTGCGCACATTATTCCGATACATAAAAGTGGTGATAAATCTTGCTGTGAAAATTATAGACCCATTAGTATATTGTCGTGTTTTGCTAAACTGTTTGAGTCGTGAGTATATGTTCATCTTTATAACCACATGAAATCGTTCATCTAGCAGGCAGCATGGTTTTGTTAAGAACCGATCTACCATTTCCAGTCTCCTAGAATATAAGCATTACCTGTGTCAAGCTTTTGCCACTAGAGGACAGGTTGATTCTATCTATACGGATTTTTCTAAGGCTTTTGATGAATTTTGTCATCGATTACTTTGTCGCAAGTTGTTTTTATACGGTCTTAATGGAAATTTGTATCGATGGATTGGTTCGTATCTGGAAAACCGAAGTCAACTGGTGGCATTGAAGGGTTTTGTTTCATCTCCGGTGCAGATTGCTTCTGGTGTTCCCCAGGGACCCCATTTAGGACCTCTCCTTTTTATTATTTTTATTAATGACTAGCCGTACTCGCCCGCTTCGCTGCGCATTTAAAATTAACATTATTACTTATTGTCATTATTATTAGGGAGTCCAACACTCATATACAAATATTAGCCTATCCATTAAGTACGTGTATTTTCTACATGGATACCAAGTTTCAAGTCAATCGGATGCACGGTTCAGTAGTTATAACGGAACATCCATAAAAACGACTGTAGATATTAGTATTATTAAATATGATATCAGTTAATAGATATTAGTATAAATAATTCACTCTGATAGATTCGACTGAATTGCTATCACAGATTTCACTAAACATTAAATTTAGTGCTCGTAGGGTCAACCAAAACAATTTGTTTGCATTGCTAATTTACAAAAACAATACACCATATTATAATACAATTACCCGAATGTGTCGCACCTATAACGAACTGGCAAAGTCGTCAACTGAATTGGATATTTTTACTTGTAGGCTAGTGACGTTTATAAAAATGTTCAAGGGCATCCGTCACGTTAATAATAGGTTAAGTAGAATAATTATTGTATATTGTGAATTAGATTATAAGTTAGATTAGTTGTCGTTATCAGTTTCGTTAGGTACCGCCCTGCCTATTTCTGCCTTGGAGCAGTAATGCGTTTCGGTTTGAAAGGTGGGCCAGCCGTTGTAACCATACTTGAGACCTTAGAACTTATATCTCAAGGTGGGTGGCGCATTTACGTCGTAGATGTCTATGGGCTCCAGTAACCACTTAACACCAGGTGGGCTGTGAGCTCGTCCACCCATCTAGCAATTAAAAAAAATTGTTTCTCTATAGGGACGGAAAGCTGAATCTGGATGAGTTCCGGCTGATCTGCAAGGCGTTGTTCCGCAACGACAAGGGCCACATCTACCCGCTCTCCGAAGACAGAGCCAGACATATTTTCAACGTTTTCGATACAAACGGGGACGGGTTCATTGATAAGGAAGAGTTCACTTTCTGCTGGAACCATTGGATCAAGGTGGTGAGTGGCATTAATCTTTGTTGGACCACGCCGGTTCTTAAAACGCGATCTATCATTACTAATAGTGACGTGATACAACCCTAGCCTAGAGTATAAGAAGTCGGGTGCTCGTATCGACCGATGCCACTAAACTTTTTAGGGAGAAACGCACTAAATATGCCCACGAACGACTTTTATAAGAAATTGAATGATATCTATACTTATATATAAATCTACAATGGTTTTTACGGATGTTCCGTTATAACTACTGAACCGTGCATCCGATTGCCTTGAAACTTGGTATCCATGTAGAAAATACATGTACCTACTTAATGGATAGGCTAATATTTATATGAGTGTTGGACTCCCTAATAATAATGACAATAAATAATAATGTTAATTTTTAATGCGCAGCGAAGCGGGCGAGTACGGCTAGTCGTGTAATAAAAACAAAACTAACACCCTTGCTTATTCTCTATAATGGAATTTGAGTTCGTTTGCCTATCTAGAACAATAATAATACTAGATTCTCCAAGTTTATAACAGGCGATATACATATTTTGTTTTAAATACTTAAGTCAGTAAGTAGGTAGACCATACACACGTTGGGAGGACGACTTTAGAAAAATTTACTATATAGATAGACTGGATATATGTCGTCAGAGACAAAATAAAAATGGAAATCCTTGGAGGAAGCCACCTGAGAGTCTGAGAGGTGTCCATGCCTATAATAATTAAAAATAATAACATGAATATCTTCAACAAAAATAAAAATCGAAATTGCATGGAATAAAGGGATTTTTTATTTATTTTATTAGTAAGGAATAGTTTGGCAACAGTTTTATAACGAGGATGTTGGTTATAAATTAGGATATATCGTCTTCTCGCACTATAACTGTATAATCTCAAAATTTACTAATTTTACAGGAGAATGTTTTAAAGGTTTATAATGTGATATTTTTAATATTAATCATATTTACAACATTTATTTTTTATTTTTTACCGGCTACATTATCTGTCTTTGAAAGTAAGATAAAATTATGTATTAATTTTGTCAAAATATAGTTAAATAGAAAGAAATAAAAACTAAAACTAAACTACCCTCTTGTGACCAAATGATTACCAAATGATTCCGCATATTTACTCAATTCCGAATATTTTTGGAAATTGTACACTCTTAATGCGAAAAGACGATACGTCCGTGTGTGTGCCGTCGACTTGTCGAATTAGAATCGTAACATATAAGTTCGTCCATCTGGGTCAGATCGTGCGTCCGGTGAGCGCGTTCCTGATCGTGGACGTTCAGAACGACTTCATCTCCGGCACCCTCAACATCAGCAAGTGCAACGCCCAGCAAGACGGCAGCGAGGTTCGTAAAGTTTTTAAGATATCTTAGCAATCAATAGGTTTTTTTTTTATTGCTTAGATGTGTGGACGAGCTCACAGCCCACCTGGTGTTAAGTGGTTACTGGAGCCCATAGACATCTACAACGTAAATGCGCCATCCATCTTGAGATATAAGTTCTAAGATCTCAGTATAGTTACAACGGCTGCCCCACCCGTCAAACCGAAACGCATTACTGCTTAACGGCAGAAACAGGCAGGGCGGTGGTACCTACTCGCGCGGACTCACAAGAGGTCCTACCACCAGTAATTACGCAAATTATAATTTTGTGGGTTTCATTTTTATTACACGATGTTATTCCTTAACCGTGGAAGTTAATCGTGAACCTTTGTTGAGTACGTAATTCATTAGAAAAATTGGTACCCGCCTGAGATTCGAACACCGATGCATCGCTCAACACGAATGCACCGGACGTCTTATCCCTTAAGCCATGACGACTTCGAGGTAATAGCAATACTGAGAGATTCCGATCCGATGTTTTTTTTTTCTACCTAAGCTGACAGCCTTGAAAGGCTATTTCAGCGTAACCTTAACTAGTAGGTGAGCTCACGGGGCTCAAACCTGACGACGTTGCTAACACGAACCCTAGCGAGAGCAGTGCTTCGCAGAATCTACCACCGGATCGGAAACGCGACCCACTGAGAAGATTCGGCGAGAAACTCAGTGGGCTAGGCAACGCTGTTCATGACTCAGATATATTGTATTCTGAATCATGACAACATGATTAACACAAAAAACATGAGACAGAATTCATTTATCAGTACTTGGTACATTCATATACCGATGACGATTCTAGAGTAGTTTTGCTGTCTGCAAAACGTTTTTCGAGGTAAACGAGGAAAGGAATAAAATAAACTCAGTGGGCTGTGTCTGTGGGTTAGTTTACTCGTCGAGCCCTTCGTCGCAAGTGACGGGTTCGACGAGAACGATGACCGATGCTTGAGGTACCTAAAAGCACCGTTAGTGGATCGGAAGGATCCGAAATGACGTGTTTTGGGCGACGTCGACTGCTTTCCATTCTGTCCGCAGGATCGGGGATGATCCGATGGTAAGTTCTGTGAAGCACTCCTCTTGTTAGGGCCAGTGTTAGCAAATTCTTTCAGTTTGAGCCCGTGAGCTCACCTGCCCGTCCGGGCGTACGGCCCACCTGATGATGTTGCCGTCACTCATGGACGTAAGCAATACCAGGGGCAGAGCCAAACCGCTGCCTACCGTTAAGTACTCAATCTGACTACTAATTAACATTAAATGTTTGAGGTCCTATTGGGTCTGCTATTAGATCATTTCTACTGATTGATACGACACATCATCGAAGGGATTCTTACCAGACGTCGCATCGACATATCGCCGCTGGTAATATGTGTATGTGGGAAGCAAAAAAATCGTGTCGGTAAATAAAAAAAAAATCGCTATTACCCGGCGAATCGGCAATGCGGCAGATGTTCTTGTTACATGAAATTACCAAAAGTCACGGAATCAATTTGGCTGGTGGGTTTTTAAAACTTGATTGATATAAACGATTTTAAGGACCCATCAGCCTAAAATTGGATTTTTTTTTGTATTGATTAGAAGAGTAGACGAGCTGACAGCCCAATTGATGTGGAGCCCATAGACACCAACAAGGTTAATGCTACTATTTATATCTCGAGACATCAGTTCTAAGTTTCGGTTTTACAGTACAGTGGCTGCCCCACCCTTCAAACCGAAACGCATTACTGCTTCACGGCAGAAATAGGCGGGTCCTACCCATACGGACTCACAAGACGTACTACCATCAGTATAATTAAGCACATTATACCATTATTACCGCTTCGAGGATAGGTGAAATTAATTACTGTCTAAAATCCAATCGAATCTTTTGACGCACCCATTTTGATATAAACTTATCAAGCGAAACTGAACGCATATATTTTTGTTGGTATTACTGACAGCAGCGTATGTTCGTTGGATTGGCCAAGTGACTCATGGTTCATCAGCTTTTAAGTGCTTGATTTTATTTTATTTTATTTCCTACCTATTCTATAGAAACCTCGAGGAATTATACTAAATTCGCAGAATAAAAGGTGAGCTCGCGGGGCTCTAACCTGACGACGCTGCTAATACTAGATGTCTAGCCATTAGTCCTAACAATAGCTAACACTAGCCACCGGGTCGGAAACGCGACCCACTGAGAAGATCCGGCAAGAAACTCAGTGGGGTGTGCCTGTGGGTGTATTCTTCTTCATCCTTACGAGTAGTGATAGTGGTTAGAGCCTAAACAATTAACATACGTGGTTGTTACTCCACCTTGAGATATGAAGTTTAACTCTCAATCGTGATGTTTTTTCTTTTTTTTTTTATTGCTTAGATGTGTGGACGAGCTCACAGCCCACCTGGTGTTAAGTGGTTACTGGAGCCCATAGACATCTACAACGTAAATGCGCCACACACCTTGAGATATAGTTCTAAGGTCTCAGTATAGTCACAACGGCTGCCCCACCCTTCAAACCGAAACGCATTACTGCTTCACGGCAGAAATAAGCAGGGCGGTGGTACCTACCCGTGCGGACTTACAAGAGGTCCTACCACCAGTAATTACGCAAATGATAATTTTGCGGGTTTGAGTTTTGTGTGAACATTGTGTGACCTGACCCGACTTATATAACCAGGATGGTGGTACACGGTTTTGATAGGAAGCTCCCATCATCGTATTCAAACTGAAATGGATACGTTTGAAATTGAACAGACTTCTAATCGCTAATACAATACAAATTATCTCCCCCCGAATCTACACATGACGAAACATCGATCGTATTGATCAAACAAACGCGAAATGCAAGTCACTCCGTGCTTCATTGACTATAAAGGTCACGTCGACTACAAAAACACAATAGGCCTTTTTAATTTATTTACGTTTTCTTACGAGCTAATGGATTGGCTGAAAAATGAGACCTTAGAACTGATTTCTCAAGGTATGTGGCGGTATTTACGTTGTAGATGTCTATGGGCTCCGGTAACCACTGAACACCAAGTTGAACGTGAGCTCGGCCACCCAACTAAGCAATAAAACATGTGGCATTTTCTAAATTCATCACGCAGCTCCACTGTGCCTTTCAATTCTTCATTTGTTGTTTTCAGTTTTCGGGCGATGACGGGGCTCATTTTTTACATCAAAGTTTCCATGGCTGAAGCGTTCAAACCAATAATAAGTCGTGCGTTGGGTTGTAGGATTCACTCTCACGTCCCTATGATCCATCAGATCCAATAACCTTTGCATTAGACGTCTTCAGCTCTATCACTAGGAGCAGGCTTAGGGACCCCGGTAACCGTACTCGTCGAACTCGACAAAGAGGTTGATGTGCAACCTAACCCATATCAGCCTGCTGAGTTTCTCGCTGGATCTTCTCAGCGGGTCGCGATTCCGATCCGGTAGTAGATTAATTCGCGAAGCAGTTGTCCTTGAGCTATTAGGTCTATGGAGGCGCTCGAGCCGCTGTTAGCTAATCCCACCCCTCCTGGATGAGCCTTTGCTCGTCCACTTGCCCTGGTGAAACTGCAAAACCTCAAAAAAAGGATTCACTCCATATACATAGATTATATCATTAATATGGTAAATCGTTCGTACGACATTGCAACCGCAATACAACACGTATTCTATATAATTACTTGTATTTTCATCGTGTCCGTATCCATGAAAAAGATACAAATATCGTCAAAACAAAACACGCATTATTATGTAAATGAATGAATTTGAAAACAGTACCTATAGGACATTTTGTAAATAAGCTGCACTTGAATTTTGAATACATATATTGTCAGCCATACATAAATTACCTTTCAAATGGCTGGTATTTTAAAACGGAAACTTCACAGGTAAGCTGGTGTAAGTATCTATTATAACTAGAGGTCCCGCAGTAGTCGAAATTCGACTATAATTAATTGGAATTGTAAGTTTGTACACTATTATGATTGTATTTTATACTTCTATAATCACAAATATCGCCAAGGCTACACTATAAAAAAATATTAATAAAGACAAACAAAATTTAATCTATTCTCAATTTGACCACAGACGTCAAGAACAAAAGTTTGACAATAAATAGTATGCATGCGTGTGTGCGTCAAATACATGGTATGTAGTGTGTGTAATGTTTTCTTTATTGATTTAATGTATCTTTTATGCATTATTTAAAAAAAATATTAACATTGTACACTTCTTCTCTATATTCTCTATAAGTGTGGAAAATTTCATACTCCTCCGTCCGCGCAATTTTCGTAAAAAGGGATACAAAGTTTTTGCTTCACGTATTAATATATAGATAGCTATATTGCATTCAATTGTTTTTTCAATTAAATGAATTCTAACCACCGAGTATTGAAGCAGCTAGTGTAATGCTCACGGCAATAAAGCCGTTATTTATGTTTTTTTTTTCTAAACAATACAATTTTACCATAACTTTGTCTAGTTAGTCGTCGTGGCCCAAAGGATAAGACGTCCGGTGCATCCGTATCTAGCGATGCACCGGTGTTCGGATCCCGCAAACGGGTACCAATTTTTCTAATGAAATACGTATTCAACAAATGTTCACGATTGACTTCGACGGTGAAGGAATAACATCGTGTAATAAAAATCAAACCCGCAAAATTAAAATTTGCGTAATTACTGGTGGTAGGACCTCTTGTGAGTCCGTGCGGGTAGGTACCACCACCCTGCCTATTTCTGCCGTGAAGCAGTAATGCGTTTCGATTTGAAGGCAGCCGTTGTTACTATACTGAGACCTTAGAACTTATATCTCAAGGTGGGTGGCGGATTTACGTTGTAGATGTTTATGGGCTCCAGTAACCACTTAACACCAGGTGGGCTGTGAGCTCGTCTACCCATCTAAGCAATAAAATAAAAAATATGTCACGATGATTGCTATTTAACTTTGCGATTTTCTACGCGATTTTCCGTAATGCATTGATACAATAAATCAATCGCCTTTACAAAACACTATTCATACCAAGGCGTATTTGTCATCAGAATGTAACGAGGTCGCGTTTTCATTATGAGTAATTGAATCAACTTCCATTTTAGGTTTTCTTTTGTGCCTGACATTGGTAGATAAATAGGTAGGGAAATAGTCATAAAGCAAGTTTGTCTGTTCATGCAAGAATTGTATAGACTCTATTATGAATGCCAATACAGCCCTACGGTTGATAAAATGTCGCACGATGACCGTGGTTCATTTTTTAAGGGATTTTATGACCTGGTAACTAAGACCTAATGTAGGTCAAGTCTTATTTTTATTTTAATGAAAAAAATTTTATGTGAAAAATAATATTATGAAATGAAATGAAGTTAATAAATATGAAGCATAACATGAAATGAAATTAAATTAGATGAGATGATATGGGATGAAATAATATAATCTCATCATCAGTCATTTACTGAGAACTTTTTTCAGTATCCCGAGAAGTTCGTTCAGCGGCTTTTTTTCATTTTTCCACATTTGTGCACTTTTACAGATACTAAACAGTTAATAAACCACCGTTATTACACATTTAAACCTGAATAGACAAAAAAAAAACAAATCACACAACTTCACTCCTCGCGTTCCCGCCAAAAAGTCTGTCAGTGGTTCATAATTGACATCTTGCGTCAAAAGGAATTTTGACAACATAAAAAAATTAAAACAACAGAGCGTATTCAATTACGAAAATCTACTAAAAATTCGCGTGACCGATTCGAAAGCTCCCTTCAAAACTTTTCGCCGCAACTGAAGTTTTAATTTGTCTGAAAGATAAGGCTTTTCAAAGAAATTAAAGTGGGTGTCAGAGCTAGTGGTTACCGTAATGGCTTAAAACCTAGCGCCTCCGGGGCGCCGTCGATTAGGCGATGAAATGATTGGGGGCTGGTGCCAAGCACGAAACTGCGCCATTGTGAATGCAGACATTTCGTTATCGGGTATCTGCAGTTAGAACCATCAATTACAAGTATATTTATTCGTTTTTGATTTATGATCGCAAACGTTTTCAAGGTGGGTGGCGCATTTGCGTTGTAGATGTCTATGGGCTCCAGTAACCACTTAACACCAGGTGGGCTGTGAGCTTGTCCACCCATCTAAGCAATAAAAAAAAAAAAAACAAGTATATCTTAAACTAACTACTTTAGAGATAAATATTATTAGCAGATAAAAATTTACACAGGTAATAGTAGTTAAAAATCTCTACGATACGTGAAATCGGAAGCAAATCATTACATAGTATTTATAAATTAAAGAGAAACTTCAAATCGGGATTTCATAGCTTTGCTGTGAAAATGGATAGGAAGTACAGAACTTGGGCTGGTTTCCATAATATGCCCCGGTTTTAACTAATTTTTAATCAAAGTTGCTATTTATAGTTAATTGACGTAGGTGATAAAGGGTATTTCTGGTGCGCAAGAAGCATTAATAGCGTGTTAACGTTTTTAATGGGGGCTTTCACGAGCTGTAATTGAAAATGCCACGCTTTTGAAAGCTCATCCAAATTTTCGCTCTATTAACCTTTACGGCTTGAAAGTCTTTTCATTAGGGTACTATTTAGATGAAAAATGTTTTTTAGGAAACAGGGTTAGTGTGCCAAGGACAAGGGATCCTATGGTATGGTCGTATGGCCACTCTTGTGATATCAATATCTTGTCATTAAAACTTATCACCACATATGTAGGATGCGAATTTGGTGATAGTTTATCAGAACCTGAGGCTCTATCATTCAAGGCTGTATGAGCTTATGAGAAATTTGATAAAATGCACATCTAGAATCAAGGGTCTTGCCTATGACCCCGTTTTGTTGCGTTTAAAAATCGCTACAATTCAGGTTAATGAAAACAAAAATGTTTCGTGATTAAGACCACAGATCTACTGCGAATTCGTTAACTTTGAACAAACCGTTAAGTCAAATAAAAAGTTGGAATAGCACCAGAAAATTTCGATTGACTTACATAAGACTTATTCGCGTGATAACGTTTTCCGTTCAAAAGTTTAACAATAAATATTATTTTGTCGACTACGGTACAGTAATGGAGATATGCCAAGTTGAAAATTCTGGTAGGTTTAGAAAATTCCATTATTTTGGATTTAACGTCACTTAATGATAGTTTAGACATGATATGCCGCTTCCAGCACGTTCGGTTATTAATAAAGTTGAAAAAGAATTCACCACTTGTTATGGTAATCTATCGGCTCGTTACTATTTATCCGAGGGGCCAAGATTCCGATCCGGTGATAGATTCAGCCAAGCACTGCTCTTGCTAGGGCGGATGTTAGTGGTCCCTCAGGTCGAGTCTTGTGAGCTCCCCCACCAGTCAAAGTGAAGCCAGAATAGCCCCTAAGGCTACTGGGAAATATATAGTTTAAAAAAACCCTTATATGAAACGTTAGAGAACATTTTAGGCTTCGATTTTTTTAATTAGTAAACCGGTTGAATTGGTTTGTGATATACACGCGTTCTTTAATAGGAATGTTTATGATAATTTTAAAATGTAGGCAACTATTTTGTAAAAACAATCCAGGCAAGCATTAATTACTTTGTATTCTTATAACCTGTCCTCATTCAGTCGATCGCTCATTGCTTAGCATCGTGATGCGCCCGCCTGTGACCTTTTTTAGTGATTTGTAGCCACTTATAACCCTTAGACAGTAGATATCACAGCACAAATACCGCAGTGCGCAGCAAGCCTTTACCAGTGAACCAATATAGATGGGACGTCTCATTACTTGAACAGTGATAATACGAGCTAGAGGATTGGGTAACTGGACGGGTGAGGACTGGGTGGGGACGGGCAAATAACTGAACAGACGCTTGATTAAAATACGAACTAACTTCTCGAGTACTCTTGGGCTTATAGTCGAATAAACTTTCCAATCTTGTCGACAGGTGGTCGAACCCATAAACCATCTCCTGGATACGGTGCCGTTCGACTGTGTCTTCTACTCCCTGGACTGGCATCCCCCGGATCACGTGTCTTTCATCGACAACGTCCATATGAGAGAACTGCATCCATCCAGCCCGGTAAGTAAATCTGATCGTAATGTTACTAGTTTAGATGCTGAAGTGAGATTACCTTAAAGTTTGCCAATGAATTGTTTACGTTTTTGTCATCAAACAATTAATACTATAAGTTTGTTTTATTACCAAAAAAGCATAAAACATTCGCACGCAATATATGTATTCTTTAAAAATAAGAAATCGTTTATTATTTCATATAGTAAACTACTTTACTACGAGTACGTGACCGGAAAATAATTTTAATGTGTTTGTCTGAACGTACAATGTTATCTCACTAGCGAAGCAGCTGCCCTTGAGCTGATACTTGGGCAGCAGGCCCCGCTCCTCCTGACTGATAGGAGCTTGTCCAGAACATAGTCGCTCGGATTGTTGATAATCCCATTTACAGGATTTATTTGGAATCTCTTCGTCCACTGAGGGACATGGGTTCTTTCGGTACTTTGTACCGTACCGTTACATGAGCAGTTCTCTGAGAATCGTTTGATCCGATCATCTCGTTTTTACCATCGCGCCGCCCGTCATCGGAGGAGAGTTCATCCATACTACCTACGTTCATCCACAGTGCGTTTCCAAAGATCTTTTCTGCCACGTAGTATCCGACTTTAGAATGAACTCTCCTCCATGGTGTTTCCCGAGCGCTACTGCATATCTTCAAACGAGGCTTCCGGAGAATATTCAGCGCTTGTCAGCGGCTTGGCTCTGCCCCTGGCATTGCTGACGTCGATGAGCAACGGTAAACACTTACCACAGACTTGCTCGTCTGCCTAAGGACAATAAAAATAAAGAAAAAAATCCGTTCCGATGATGCTGGAGAAGCCTGCAATGTATTCCTCTTTTATCGCTTAGACGCGTTAACGAGCTCATTGGCCACTTTTTTTTTTTTTTTTTTTTTTTTTTTATTGCTTTGATGGATGGACGAGCTCACAGCCCACCTGGTGTTAAGTGGTTACTGGAGCCCATAGACATCTACAACGTAAATGCGCCACCCACCTCGAGATATAAGTTCTAAGGTCTCAGTATAGTTACAACGGCTACCCCACCCTTCGAACCGAAACGCATTACTGCTTCACGGCGGAAATAGGCGGGGTGGTGGTACCTACCCGTGCGGACTCACAAGAGGTCCTACCACCAGTAAACTTGATGTTAAGTGGTTACCGGAGCTAACAATCATCACAACGTACTCGTTATCCCTTGAAAAATTAAACTTCATTGCTCCATAATGAATATGGTAAGCTTAGGTCGTTTTTGCGCTGACGTCCTCAATTGTACAGTAACATGTCGAGTGGGGTCGTCAATACAAACTTGACCTCGCTCCGGAATCAAACCCGACTGCTCGGGAGTCGCGCGTTACGCACCACAAGCACGCTATTCAGTTCCTCACTACAGGGCAGTACTCGGAGAGGAACATTTGCTGAACCACTGTTTGTTCTAAAGCAGCGGTCGGGGATTTTTTTTTAATTATTACCCCAAAATATTTTTGTGTAAGTTGATATTACCCCATGGCGAAGAAAAAAAAAAACGAAATCGCTTCTTTTTAGTATCTTTCATATTATAGTCCCCATGATAATTTTGAAAAGAAAACAATAACTAAAAATTTAGCGGTTCTAAAGAAGTTTCACTTCAATTTATGCTTTTTACTCACAAAAGTTTCATTTTTACCCCCCAAAATTTCATTTTACCCCATTTGGGGTAATTTACCCCGGTTCCCCGACCGCTGTTCTAAAGTCGCATATCGTCGTTATCAAACCAACATCTGCTATGTGCACTTTTTGAGATTTTTACTTTTTGACCTTTTCGTATAGGTCACAGCCCTATCTACCATATAAAAAACTGTTATGTGTCTATAGCTTTCATCTATATATATATGTTGGAGTATTTCCACTTTCGGGTAGCGACATGGTAAGCGGGCGGTCTTCGTAAGTCAATAAAACCAGAAATGTTAACTCAGAGCGTATATTACGCAGGAGCGTTCTGTCTGATACGGCGACTCGCTCGCTTCTGAGCTCGAGTTTTTTTTTTTTTTTTACCCTACCTATGCTGATAGCCCTAGCGGCTATGTCAGCGTAACCCTAACTTTAGTAGGTGAGCTCACGGGGCTCAAACCTGATGACGTTGCTAACTCGAACCCTAGCAAGAGCCGTGCTTCGCAGAATCTACCACCGGATCGGAAACGCGACCCACTGAGAAGATCCGGCGAGAAACTCAGTGGGCTGTGTCTGAGAGTTAATTTACTCGTCGAGCCCTTCGTCGCAAGCGACGGGTTCGACGAGAACGGTGACCGGTGCTTGAAGTACCTAAAAGCACCGTTAGTGGATCGGGAGGAAGCTCGAGAGACAACAACGGAGCGTTTTTATAGCAAGGTATGACGTCGTGGTGGGACGATGTTGTTTACGATTCTTATCTTGCACGTGTTGTTTTCGATGAATGCTTGCACGTGTTGTTTGTCGTCCCATCTTTATTAGTCATGAACTAATGGTTTATAAAAACACGCGCCGACATATATATAAAAGAGAGTCGTGTTAGTTACACTATTTATAACTCAAGAACGGCTGAACTGATTTAGCTGAAAATTGGTGGGTAGGTAGCTTAGAACCAGGAGAAGGACATAGGATACTTTTTATCACGTTCCCGTGGGACGTAACATAAAACGTGGTATAACAAAACGGAACTAATATGGAATAACAAATGGTAAATTATTATAGTAGTATTTTGAATTTGACTGGTTGATGTGTGTGTTTTGAGTTTCTATTATTGTGCCGAGATAGGTAATCATAAGAAAGCCATGCCGCGACCAACATAATCAAATCTTTCCCGACGAAGCCGTAGTGCAACTAGGATTCGAAACATTGCGAAAAGACTGAAGAAGAATAAGTAATATAATGATATTAACAACTAAAATACATGGCCAATAAAGAATCATTAAAATACTTGCTTTTTTAATTTACATTAATTATCCAAATAAAAAATTGACCTTGATAAAATCAAAAGTCAGCTCAATTATTGCCTCTAAGGCGGAACAAAGTTCGCCGGGTCAGCTAGTTTGATATAATTCTTAAAAATTCACCTTGATAAAAAAAATTATACGAAAATGTTACTTGTTAATTCAAAATAGAGTTTTTGCACTTTTTTTTTGTCAGGAGGAAATCGCCGGACTTGCGCCCTTTTCTGGGGATACTGGGCGGCAGACTGTCCGAAGCCCGCCTAGATGGCGCCGGTTACAGTGGGTTACCCTACGGAATACCCCGCTAGGCCAGAACCAGCGTGGGTCGAGGGTGGCCGGCCTTCCATCACCCGGATGCTCTTGCGTAAAACGCGTGCAGAGCAGCTTGCACGTCGTCTTCTTAGGCCCCCCTCGCCGGTCCCCAGAGAGTTTTTGCACATAGCAGATTTTGGTTTGACAGCGACGATATGACGTAATTTTCTTTCATTGGGAACTCTTTTAAGAGACTGCGTGCGCTTCTACACAAGATCGTAAAACAATTTTCATTATTACCGATACACAAGCTTAAGAAAACCATCTTGGGACGTATGTCTAGTGTTTTACAATATGTAGTAAGGCAAATCATAAAGTCCATGATCACTTAGCTCTCAGGTTGTGGGTAGAACGCTAGACCAAGGGCTCCCAAACTTATTTTGTCTACTGCCCACATAGAGAATAAATAATTTTTTAGCGCCCCCATTTTTTCACCTACTTAAAATCCACTATAGCAAGAGCCCAGTCGGTGTCTAAGAGTCCTCTTAAATGAAATTACAAATTACCTCTCAAGCCTGTACACAAGGCCCCCATTTTTTCCTGGGTCTCTTACCGCCCTTTAAGACTGCAGCGCCTACAAAGGGGCGCTGTCGCCCACTTTGGGAAAGGCTGATCTAGAGTGTGTTATTTCAATAGTTATTTTGTATTATTAATATAAAACTGTAAAGACTTATCACACAAAAATGATCATCAGTCCGCTGATTTATTCGACCGGTTCATCTCGAGGCTGGTACGTTTTTAATGCCACCGGCTGTCAAGATAACACTTTTCAACTCTCAGCCAATATATTTTCGTACATTTAAGATAAAATAAATTATTAGAACACGATTTTTTTTTTTTTTTTATTGCTTAGATGGGTGGATGAGCTCACAGCCTACCTGGTGTTAAGTGGTTACTGGAGCCCATAGACATCTACAACGTAAATGCGTCACCCACCATGAGATATAAGTTCTAAGGTCTCAGTATAGTTACAACGGCTACCCCACCCTTCGAACCGAAACGCATTACTGCTTCACGGCGGAAATAGGCGGGGTGGTGGTACCTACCCGTGCGGACTCCCAAGAGGTCCTACCACCAGTGATTACGCAAATTATAATTTTGCGGGTTTGATTTTTATTACACGATGTTATTCCTTCACCGTGGAAGCCAATCGTGAACATTTGTTGAGTACGTATTTCATTAGAAAAATTGGTACCCCGCCTGAGATTCGAACACCGGTGCATCGCTCAACACGAATGCACCGGACGTCTTATCCTTTAGGCCACGACGACTTAAATTAACTTATAATTTCTTATAATTTCGGTTCAGTTTGTTCGCGTCCTATTTTATTACGTGATTGTTTAATTCGCTTTGAGGATACTTACCGGTAAAGTGTCATCTTATGAGGCTGGCAACTGTGTTATCGCTGTAATGAGCGCATTGTCTTTCTTCTACAAAAAAAATATCTCGCATATTAATTCCTTTTATTCATTAGACAGAGCGATGATGCTTAGAACACACGGAAGCTATATTGTATGGTGTACCGTTTTATCTTATTTCCTGATTGCTTATGCAACTGAATAATCACGGTCCGTCTGGTATTATGTTATTGCAGGGGCCCATAGACAGTAACAAATAAATATCGCCATCCCCATTGAGACATGAGTTCTAAGTCTCACTTCTGTAGTATAACGGCTGTCCCGCCTTTTAAACCGGAACGAGTTAATGTTTCGCGGCAGAAATAGGCAGAGTGGTGGTACCTACCCGGTGCGGACTCCCAAAACTAGGGCAACACTAGACTTCCTCCCAGGAGAACCATTAAACCGACTTAATTTCTTTAGTACCAATATAGTACCAATTGCCAATAGTACACCGCCATAACATACCTGCCATATCTTTATCTTTTCCAGAATTTCTGTAAATTAAACGGTTGTCTGCAATAGACGGCTTTTAGCGATAACATCGCCTTTTATACAAATGTATTTGCTTGTTGACTGATTTTTAATGTTAATTTTGTTTTGGTGTGCCATTAAGTATTCTCTCAATATGGTAAAATAAAATTGGTTAAAACCGGATATTGAGAATCCAATATGTTCACAAATAGATTAATCTAAATGAAGTCAATAGAAGGTACCCAAGAAAGGGGGCGTTCGACATGCGTTAGAGGTAATAATTCTTTAAAACCGTGCTCTGTTTTTTTATTACTTGGATGGGTGGACGAGCTCTCAGCTCACCTGGTGTTAAGTGATTACCGGAGCCCATAGACATCTACAACGTAAATGCGCCACCCACCTTGAGATATAAGTTCTAATATAAGGTCTCAAGTACCTACAGTTACAACGGCTGCCCCACCCTTTAAAACGAAACGCATTACTGCTTCACGGCAGAAATAGGCGGGGTGGTGGTACCTACCCTACCCTTCTATCATATACCATTTCTTCGCTCACTCCCCTCTTACCCATATCGTCTTTCAAGTATAGTTCGTTATGTATTATCGAGTTGATTTAAGGGAAGGTAAAAATTCAGATAGCAAATACGGTTTATTAAATTTAAAATTAAGTTAAGATGAAGTTATTTGTTAAGGAAATTTATTAATATATTTCTTTTAATACTGTATAAACTATTATATGTATATATGTGTGTGTGTATATATGTATGTACGTATGTATATGTATATGTGATTGTGTATATATGTAGATATACTTTTTTTTGTATATATTCGTAACCTAATATAAATTTCATTGCACCTACCACTATTTACTCTGCACTACCTTTGGTTGACTGGTAGAGAATGCCTTAGGCATTAAGTCCGCCAATGTAAATTTTACATGAAGTGTAATAAATAAATAAAAAAAAAAAAAAAAACAATCGTTATTTGATAAATGGTGTCTAATCGCGGCTTCAATCACGTTAATGTAGATAAACAATATCCTTTGTGTTATTTTCAGTACCCCTAACAATCCCGTAACAATCTGTATGCAAAATTTCATTTTTTTTTGTCCTACCTATGCTAATAGCCTTGATAGGCTATTTCAGCTTAGCTTTGATGTGTAGGTGAGTTCACGGGGCTCAAACCAGAGTATTGCTAACGCTGGCCCTAGCAAGAGCGGTGCTTCGCAGAATCTACAACCGGATCGGAAACGCGACCCACTGAGAAGATCCGGCGAGAAGCTCAATAGGCTGTATCTATGGAAAATTTACATTACAACTATTCATATATAAGTTCAAAATAATTGCAAGATAGAACCCTGCTCCTGGTGTTAAGTGGTAACTGGTGCCCATAGACATCTACGACGTAAATGCGTATAGTTACGACGGCTGCCCCACCCTTCAAACCGAAACGCATTACTGCTTCACGGCAGAAATAGGCAGGGTGGTGGTATCTACCCGCGCGGACTCACAAGAGGTCTGAAGAAGAAGTTTGAAGTAGTTTTTGTAGTTGCTGAAGAAGTTTTTCGCAACGATTTTTTTTTCGAAATTTTGAACTATAAGTGGTTCTCATAATATCCCTTAAATATAATACAAGCAGCAACCCCCGGTGTTGTTATAGGTGTCGGCGGACAGGGCGGCCGCCTACGACACGGTGATCTTCGCCGGCCCCCCGCCCATGAGGCAGCGCCTTTGGCCGCGCCACTGCGTGCAGGACACGTGGGGCGCCGAGCTGCACAACGACCTCAAGGTTGTACTTCATACTTCAAACAAACTAACACTTATCAAGTGGTTTATGCAGAAAAGTCGTCGTGGCCTAAAGGATAACACGTCCGGTGCATTCGTATGTAGCGATGCACCAGTGTTCGAATCCCGCAGACGGGTACCAATTTTTCTTATGAAATACGTATTTAACAGATGTTCACGATTGACTTCCACGGTGAAGGAATAACATCGTGTAATAAAAATCAAACCCGCAAAATTATAAAATTATAATTTGCGTAATTACTGGTGGTAGGACGTATTACGAGTCCGCAAGGGTAGGTACCACCACCCTGCCTGTTTCTGCCGTGAAGCAGTAATGCGTTTCGGTTTGAAGGGTGGGGCAGCTGTTGTAACTATACTGAGACCTTAGAACTCATGTGTCAGGGTGGGTGGCGGCATTTACGTTGTAGATGTCTATGAGCTCCAAAACAACAATAGCAAGCTTCAACAAGCCTAGCATATTGCTCCCGGGATCGAGTTTCAAAATGCTTTGCATATGGTTCAAAAAGGTGTACTTTTCTCGTGCACTGGCCTCTCCATATAGACTGAGAGCGACAGACAGGGCGTCGGTGAACCACGCACCACGGAGCCTAAACGGAAACAACAGTCATTCGCTTAACTAAGGAAACATTATTGTTCAGATATTTTTTGGGACGGTCACAACTTGGGATAGTCGGGTCTGTGGTAGTTACTCGGCGGATGGAGACTAGCTTGACGACCACGAGCAAACCCGAGACCTATCGATAAATTGGGACGGTCGCAACTTGGGATAGTCAGGTCTGTGGTAGTTACTCGGCGGATGGAGACTAGCGTGACGACCATAAGTAAACTCGAGACCTATCGATAAATTGGGACGGTCACAATTTGGGATAGTCGGGTCTGTGGTAGTTACTCGGCGGATGAAGACTAGCGTGACGACCATAAGCAAACCCGAGACCTATCGCTGGCCTGTCGGTCGCGTTCGTAATACCTTCAGCAACGTATTCATAACTTTAAAGACCACTTCATCGAATAGCCGGTACGGTAACGTTGCAGATAGTCGAGGGCGCCACGAAAGTGTACAAGGGCACCAACCCGGAGGTGGACTCGTACTCCGTGTTCTGGGACAACAAGAAGCTGACCGACACCAGCCTCAGCACGCAGCTGCGACTGCGCGGCGCCACCGACATCTACATCTGCGGGCTGGCGTACGACGTGTGCGTCGGTGCGTACCCGGGGGGCGGGGGGGATCGGGGGGGGGGGGGGGGTGGCCTCGCGAGCTCTCTGGCACATGTAGTTTTGAGGAATTGTTCGAGATGATACCGTCATCTCGTTTTTACCATCGCACCGCCCGACACCGGAGTAGAGTTCATCTATACTACCTGGAGCCACTGCGCTCATCCACAGTGCGTTTCTAGAGGTCTTTTTGCCACGTACCATCCGGCTTTGGAATGAGCTCCCCTCCACGGTGTTTCCCGAGCACTATAACATGTCCTTCTTCAAACGAGGCTTGTGGAGAGTATTAAGCGGTAGGCAGCGGCTTGGCTCTGCCCCTGGCACTGCTGAAGTCCATGGGCGACGGTCTCGTCTGCCTACAAGGGCAATAAAATGTAGACCAATATATGAAATTGTTTACGTGAAGGTGCAACGATAGCTGACGCGCTGGCCATCGGCTACCGCGCCGTGCTGGTGGAGGACGCCAGCCGGGGGGTCGACCTCGCTGACATCGAGAAGACGAAAGCAACCATCGTCAACAACAACGGAGTCATCGTGCGCTCTGACGAGGTGCTTCTTGTTTCGTTTACCTTACTGCACCGCCGACCGTGAGGCGTGAGGTCGGCCACTGCTCGTGGTGCGGGACCTCATGACCACTTCCTCGTTCTGGCGGGACGGTGTCCCAAAGCTTGTGACATAAACCTACCGGCGGGATACGTATGGACGAATATTAAAGTATATATCAAATCAAATCAAAATTTTTTTTTGTATTTAACATAAATGAAAGTACATACTTGTTGAACGTCCAAAAGAACTACCGCCAATTCACAAAAACTAGTCTCGGTCTTGAGAAGAACTAGCAAGAAACTCAGCGGGCATGTCTTTTTTTTTTTAAATATTAGAATTTTTTTTGGATTTTTGGTACATATAACATACAATATGAATAAATTGAAGACATTCTACTGACGATGTAGGGCAGACCACCCGCCGCCTCCTTTATGACAAATAAAAGAAGTAGATCACGTAGTTATCGCTCACTCCGCTATTGGAGACTAAGATTTTCTAATTATTATTTTTAAATTCGTTCTAGGTGTTACCGATGGTGGAAGGGAGGGACCGGCGGCCCGAACTGGGCTACAAGCTCGCCATGGAACTGAAGAGGGCTATGGAGGAAAAATAAACTCAAAGAAATACATTATCGACGCTTGTAAAGCCTTAGCTAAAGCACTGTTTGATGTTCAATAACACTGTCAATGTCTTGTAGAACGTAACGTCACCTGTCAGAATGACAAGTGCTTTTTAACTGTCAACGTTTTTTGTTGACAGTTTTGTCTACTTTAATTAGTGCTTTTGACACAGTAGTTTTTATTCTTTAAATGAGCACCAGTACCCTAAATTGAAGATTTATGGAAGCTATAAATTAGATTTATAAATTTTAGAGCTTGGCGTGCTACTGTTTTTTCTGACGTTAAGTTCTCTATTTTACCTTTAAATGTTATTTATTTATTTGTATATTTAGTAGATTTTATTTTAATTGACTGTGTTCCCAGTGTTAACAAAGTATGTAGAATCTCAGATTCAAAAATGACAATTAATTCTAGATCGGACAATTTATGAAATGTACATTTGATATAATATAATAATATTGTGGTATCTTCAAGTTGTATAGTTGAGATTGTTCGATGTTGCTGCTGTTGATTGCTGCGTGCCATCCCTGCAACGTTTTTATAGTCGATAGGACATCCCTAGACTCGTCGAGAACATTCCTCACAAGTCGAGTACATTCGAAGTGTGTTTCCGTTATCTGACAATAGATGGCGTTGTACTCCTCGAGCGTTCTAGATTCTACTAGATCGTTCGGCTATTCGGCGATAGATGGCGTTACTCTTACCGGCGTAACAGTATAATAATATAGCAACGACGCTTGAGAGTTATGTTGTTTGTTTGTTGAAAACATTCCGTCCCATTTCCCGACACAAAGAGAAAGTGTCGTGATCTACAATCGGTAGTATCATCTAGACGAGCCGCCGCGAAGGGCCTGGTGGCCACAGGGGAGGCCGGCCCTCCGCCACGTCGAGCGAGGAGGCCCGTCGACCGCACCTCGTGTGTATCGCGCTACTAATGGTGGCTGTCGGGGTAAAACAAAAAAAATGACAATTGACAAATATTTTTGTATTTAAGGTGAATACAACAGTACACGGCTTACACGGACTTGCTCGGTTGATGTTCCACGCGGAGTTCTGCCGTCACACATATTGTATAGTCGGGGTTGTCAAGTTTTTGTTTCTTTGATCTATGTTATTTAATATGAAGCACCATTTTAAGGACTTTTTGGCGGGAACGCGAGGAGTGAAATTGTGTGATTTGTCTTATTTTGTCTATTTAGTGTTTCTCCAAGTTTAAATGTGTAATAACGGTGGTTTATTAACTGTTTAATATCTGTGATAGTGCACAAATGTGGGAAAATGAAACAAAGCCTTCAACAAAAACTTTTCGGGATTCTCGAAAAAAGTTCACTGAGAAAATCTCAGTAAATGACCACCATTTTACTGAGATTATATTTCATCCCATCTCATCTCATTTCATTTCATTTCATCCCAGTTGATTAATGTCTCAAATTAATCATCTTGATTTCATTTTATATTAACATTTTTCATAACAATAAGAATATAAATTAAAATAAGACATGACCTGAATAAGACATGGTCTTAGTTACCAGGTCATAAAATCCCTTAAAAAAAAGCACCATTTTAAACACTATAACGACTGGCTTGTTCTCTAAAGTAGTTTATAATATGTTTTTATGAATCTTCTATATTATTAAGTTTTAAGTAATGGAAATCTCTTTTTTGTTATCCGACATTGAACTTAGTTTGTTATGAGCAGAGATTTGAATAGACTTCGCAATTAAGTTTTTTTTAAAATTGATTATTAATTTATATTTAAATTATTTTAGTTCGCCACACACATAACTCATTTATAAGGTATTTATAATTCTGATAAACCTTGCCGTATTTATTGTTTCAAAGATGCACAAGTATTTTTTTGTCTGATTTTGACATTCCTGTAATTTTAATTTATTATACGCTTATGTGATATATGACGTATATATCCTGGCACATTAAGTGTTGCTATGGTGACTTTTAATCTATAGCAGAGATACCGTTACAAAAGTCATAAAAAATGTAGCACAGGGTGTGGTTTTTTTTCAAAAACCTAAAGTGAGTTATTGCTTTCCAGTACATATTTATGTAGGACGGTGGTAATGGCGGGCGAGTGTAGCCTGCCCTGTTACGTCACGGTGAGTGGTAGTACACCCTGTATACATAACAACCTGGTGTGATGTGTCGAGTTCTGTGTTCGTTACTACAGTAGATTGTGAGGAATAGGGACTAGAGGAAGAATAGGGACAAATTTAGGATGTCACAATACTTTTGGTCGGGTTGTTGGAGATTTAACTTTGTTCAACTGAAAATGGCTTTTATTTAGTGTTTAAAAATATTTAATAGTTTTATTTAGTCATCAAAGTTTTGTAACTCATTAATTAAAAAGTTGGGTACCTACCTAACAACTAAATAGTGCCAGCCCTATCGAAAAACTATTGTCTCCATACGTTACCCGATTCACCCCCAACGCCTAGGTGAATAGGGACAAGTGAGTTTTTGTAACTTTATATTATTTTTCTTTAATAAACTATATTTTAATGCATTATAAATGATACCACCGGAACCATTATGATCTCCATTGTATTGCTATAACTACAAAAAAAGCGATAAAAGTCAACGTCGAATTTAAAAAGTGTTCCGATTTCCCCCCATTTTACGGTACTTATTTAGTTTATTAAAAATCAAACGGGTGTTATATATATAATTGGATTGTGAAATATCGTATACGTAGGTACTTTTTTTTTTATTGCTTAGGTGGATGGACTAGCTCACAGCCCACCTGGTGTTAAGTGGTTACTGGAAACCATAGACATCTACAACGTAAATGCGCCACCCACCTCGAGATATAAGTTCTAAGATCTCAGTATAGTTACAACGGCTGTCCCACCCTTCGAACCGAAACGCATTACTGCTTCACGGCGGAAATAGGCAGGGTGGTGGTACCTACCCGTGCGGACTCCCAAGAGGTCCTACCACCACACGTACTTAATTGATTTTATTGTGATATTCTACTTAATATGATTTGTATTTTTTTTTATTGAAAAGCCTGCAAATTCTTGTAATGAGTACGCCGGCTTTGCAAGATGTCATACTGTAGGCACTCTTATTAATATCACGGAATATGTTTGCCACTCCTGATGAATTCGATTTTCTGTTATATGTATATAATAAGTTTGTGTTGTTTCGCTGTAGACATTTAGAAAATTAATAATATATTCTTAAATTAATGTAAATTCTTTATAAAACATTGTCAGCCGATCGGTAATAAATATACAGTAGGTAGTAGTGTAGGGACTCGGCGCGGCTGTGGCGGGTCCTTAATGTAATGTTTGTTCCTCGTGTGATGTTCCTCCTGTGCACTTCAATATAATTATGAAATATCAACTGTGTTTTTCATTACTTGAAGACCCTCGACCTTGGGTTGGTGGGGGGATTTGATTCTTTTTTTTTATTACTTAGGTGGTGGACGCGCTCACAGCCCACCTGGTGTTAAGTGGTTACTAGAACCCATAGACCACGTAAATGCGCCACCTATCTTGAGCTATAAGTTGTAAGGTCTCAGTATAGCTACAACGGCTGCCCCACCCTTCAAACCGAAACGCATTACTGCTTCACGGCAGCAATAGCCCGTGCGGACTCACAAGAGGTCCTACCACCAGTAATTTCGTGTCCTTGTTCCTTTAATACCCCTACGGATACGCTGAAAAGGTTGAAATCGAAATTCACAACATATTTTTTCTCCTACCGACGCCGAGTTCGGTTTTCGTCCCGCTGTAGAGGGGAGAAAGTGTAACTTTTCTCCCTTGGTGCACAATGTACTATAACCCAGCCAAGCGACCCAGTTAAGGATTTTCTGCGCTTCTTGGCGAATAACGAAATTCGACTTTAGATTTTTAAAAGGTACATAACAGGCTTCCATGTTTATTTCGTTACCTAATCGCCGGGAGCCTAAGTGATTATTCCAGCTATGCTCAGTGTGTTTAGTGCGAGTTTTTTAACGTTCGTAAGCGTAAAAGTTAAGTCAAATTTGTATGGAGTTGGAACGT
Organism: Bombyx mori; assembly: GCF_030269925.1. Classification (NCBI taxonomy): domain Eukaryota; kingdom Metazoa; phylum Arthropoda; class Insecta; order Lepidoptera; family Bombycidae; genus Bombyx; species Bombyx mori. The sequence goes on from NC_085113.1 coordinate 12,992,691, forward strand.
TTGCCTAGGTTTGCCGCTAGGGGCGCTGTTCCAGCTGCATACTTCAGATAACTTTTACGCTATCGAGAACGTTAAAAAACACGCACTAAGCACACCGACCGGTAGGTGAGCTCACGGATTCAACTTGAGAGAATTCATGCTCCTAAAGGGATACATTCAAGAACTATCTATAACGATATTATAAACCTGAAAAGTATGGCTGTTTGAACGAGTCAATCTCAGGAGCTACATGCTCGTTTAAACTGATAAATTCTTTTTAATGTTATAAGATAGCTCATTTAAATAAACACATTTAAAATTTAAATACAGCATGTTGCTATTTTAAGACTAGGCAGATTACGGATAAAACGAGTATATTCTTCTATCGCATAAAAATAAAACTAAAAAAAATCCGTGTACATAAAAGTACTTTAGAATACTATTTGTTATACGTTACATGTTACATACATATCTAAATAGTCTCGAACTCTCGAACTGAGTACTAAGTTCAACTTCGAGAAAGATATCAATCGTCGATCGTCCAGGAAACTACGCAAAATCTTTTCATTCCAAATACCGTAGTCTCTCAAGACAAAGGTCTATGAGGAGTGTGTTGCCAGTGATGACATACGGCTGTGAGACGTGGCCGTTGACCATGGGTCTTATCAAAAAGCTCAAAGTCAATCAAAGAGCAATGGGGAGAGCTATGCTCGGAGTCTCCCTGCGAAAACGAATCAAGAATGAAGAGGTTGGCAGAAGAACTAATGTAACTGACATAACCCGAAGGATCGCAAAATTGAATTAGCGATGGTGAACGGTGGAAGGACCACTTGAACGGTCGATTCGTTCCTTGTCGTCTATTTTGTGTCTGTCTTTAAGGAAGTCAAAAAATGCACTGCGTGTCGCTGGTCGCTGGTCACGTACGCCCTCGTTCCATTTCTTTTCGAATTCTGTCTTAGTCTGTGTCTATGTCTAGTCGTTGTAGATCTTATGTCCTGTCAAAGAGGTTACACGCCACGACAGATGGGCAGGACGTAATATGCAATATTATTGCTCGTATAATAGAAAGCTGCCGGGGCCGAAAAGTTCTCGAGTGGGGATCGCGTGCCGGACAGCGCAGCGTGGGTAGGTCGCCTCCCACAAGGTGTAAAGACGACCTGCTAAGTCGCGGGAAGCCACTGTATGCAGCCTGCGCAATACCGGTTATTATGGCCAACTTTGAGACCCAAACTCCTGGTTTCGTCGGTGACAATTATTTACACTTACGCTGTGGGTCTTAGGTTTTGTTCAATGTTCTCAAGACGTGGTTCGTGGATAAAGAAAATAAAATCTGAGCCTCTTTAGAAATATTTAATAGGTCTCTACGCCCGTCTTTCCAACCCTTTCTCTCTCTGGCTTTTCTTTGACGCAGCCGAAGATAAGCGGGTCATCTAGTTAATTTAATAAGGCGAACAAGTATTTGTTAGTACATATTGATCAGTTTATTTTTCTGCTTACGTCGGATATTTCGTGAACAACAGTAACTGACAGATGTTCTGCCCGCGGCTCCGTGAGTTCTAAGTTACTACGTCTAATGCAAAGAACAGTATTTTTGAATAGCGATCTTTACGATATCGTTTCAGTATCAGCCCGTGATTTTACTGGTGGTAGGACCTCTTGTGAGTCCGCACGGGTAGGTACCGCCACCCTGCCCATTTCTGCCGTGAAGCAGTAATGCGTTTCGGTTTGAAGGGCGGGACAGCTGTTGTAACTATACTTGAGACCTTAGAACTTGTATCTCAAGGTGGGTGGCGCATTTAAGTTATAGATGTCTATGGGCTCCAGTAACCACTTAACACCCAGGTGGGCTGTGAGCTCGTCCACCCATTTAAACAATAAAAGAAAAATGCTATAGTGCTCTGAGAAATTGTACTTATGAGATGAACCAATCAACTCCATTTTACCATTTTATCAGCATTACAATTTTTGCCATACATCATATAGGTAGTTCTGCAATGAATTCCTCTCCACAATACTTTCCATTCCATCCATGATTATTTCCATTTATATGCAGTCTTTCTAGAAATGAGGTGTGAAGCAACGGTAGGCAGCGGCTCGGCTCTGCCCTTGTCTTTGCTGAAGTCCATGGGCGACGGTAACCACTCACCAACAGGTGGGTCGTCGTATGTTCGTCTGCTTTCAATAGAAAAATCTGTAGAGACAGGTTTTCCTAGGGCAGATAAAGATAAAGTTCTAACAGATTCTAACAGATAAAGTTCAGGTAAACTTTATCTGTTATGTGGTGGTACATAGTTTTTAATAAATAACAACACAATTTCCAGTATAGTTTTTTATTTATATAATACCATCAGTATACTGATTCTAAATTGATTCATATATGTTTAGCTTGTATTTACCAACAGGCTATAATAACCTAAAAAGGATATATATAACTAGAAGGCCAAAGTTAGTCTTATTCTTCATAATTAAAGGTATTGCGATCCTGGCCCAAGGTATTCCTGTTGCGAATGATTATTTCATATCAATATGAAGGACAGGAGCGCCGTTATTAAGATTTTATTGACATTGCGACTTTAAATTCATTACCATTGTTGTGTCAAACGGACCTCCTAGTATGCTATTTTTACATAATGACGTAAAGAAATAAAGAAATGTAAATGTGCGTCCTAGGCAGGGCTAACGGGGACCCATCGTGGTGGAAGCGTAAGCCGGCGAGTCTTGAGCGAAATAAATCAGGTAACTCAAAAACTTGTCAATATTTGTCGGCTAAGATGATTGCCAATGAATTCAGTTAGCTCCATGATAAACTGTTTTTTTGTATTTGAACTACAGGCAATGAAGATCTCATATGCTCTGATATAGTCGCTGACTTCAAAGGTCTTCAAAAACTCGTATAATATATGTAGAACTTCTTTTAATCGCTCTTTTACTTGCTCCCATATTTCTCGCAATGGTACAACCTCTAAAAATATGGTAAAATTAATTTAGCTTTTTTATAATATCTGTCTTTAAAGTTTTTAAAATATTGTGTTCGAATGAGTCTAATTGATTTTTCACAAAAAAAAAAATATTTTATTGCTTTGTTAGGTGGATGAAGTCATGGCACATCTAATGTTAAGTAGAGCCCATAGACATCTACAAGGTAAATGTGTCACCCACCTTGAGATATAAGTTCTAAGGTCTCAGTATAGTTACAACAGCTGCCTCACCCTTCAAACCGAAACGCATTACTGCTTCACGGCAGAAATAGGCAGGGTGGTGGTACCTACCCATGCAGACTCACAAGAGGTCCTACCACTATTAATTACCCAAATTATAATTTTGCAGGTTTGTTTTTTGTTACACAATGTTATTCCTTCACCATGGAAGTAAATTGTGAATATTTTTTATATTTTTATATATTTGAGGTTTTGTGGTTGATGATGTCAGAATGTTTTGTTTATAAAAAGAAAAAACTTACTTGAGGTTGAAAAACCAGCAGCTCCACCAATTCCAGCACCAATTCCTGCTCCTAATCTACCACCAACAAAAGCACCAATGATACCTCCAGCAATAGCAAGAGTCGTGGCCAAGGTTGTTGCTTCATAATCCCAAATCACGCGAATATTATAAATGTCGCCTGGACAAAATAATGTAAACTAAAATTCTACTAGATACTAATCGCATAAAGAAACTGGACACATATTATTACTGAGCGAAAAACAATCTACTTGAATAGCTTTTAGTACAACCTGTATGACAAATGTTTGCAAAAAATTATTACAATCTTTGTTGCAACCTTAGGTGGTGTGCACTTGCGCTTCATTGGAGGAAAAATCTCACACCAACCTGGTGTTAAGCTGTTATTGAAGCTGATGGACATCTAATGTAAATGCCATCACCCAGTTCGAGATGTGAGGTCAAAGTTTCAATTGTATATTATAAAATATAATTTATATATTAAATTTTATATATGAAATCTTTCTAAATAGCACTCATAACTGCTTGTCAGCAAAAATAATTAGGACACCCATTCTGACTTAACAATATGCCCTAACACAACTAGACGTAACAACAACAGTACACAAACTGCTAATGTCTTCAGTGTAATGCAGCCTGGACATATTTGTTATTTCCTGTTTTCTTCATGCAAAACTCGATTTTATTATTTGCTTTTAAAATGTGTTTGAGTTTGATGGTTGTCGGGAAATAGGGATTTTTTTTCATCTGCAATGGCATCTCGGTACCACCCAAACGAATTCTTCTCAACCACTCAAACCTCAATCCAAACAAACGAGTTCAATATTTAAATGGTGGACACACAATTTGTTAAACAAAATAAATAGGTATTTCAAATGTTTAACTTACTACAACAAGTCGCAACGTTATGTAAGGTGTTATTAGTTTAGTATTAAAATTAGTATCGTCAAAACTCAGCTGGTGCTCAATGCTGCATTTGCTGCATACTTTGCCAATAATATTATCTACTCATACTCACTTATTTTCAGCAGTATTTGTTCCAATAAACTTTCATTGAAAACTCTAATGTTAGTATTCATGTTGGGTTCTATTTGTAAAGCCATTTCAAATCACAAAAGGCACCGTAACAATAAAATCACCAACTATAAAATATTGACAATCGGGCTTTGGATGTGTATATAATTAAAGCAATCGGGATTATTATTTTATCAGGATTGTTTAAAGTGATTATTACTTTTAAGATACTATTGTACTTTATCAAATTTAAATGAAACCTACGCGTACAATATTTTAATACAAATTAATATGAGAATAATATAAGCGTAGGAGAAACTTTTTTTTTTGATTGTCGCATGACTCCATTGGTCCAGCGCAAATCAAAAAAAATTCAAAGAAATCCCCGAGTCATAGAGTTTAGGTTACTTTTTTTATTCGAGTTAGCAAGGGGAAAATAATTCTTGAACGAAGTTTTAAAAGTAGTAAAGACGAAGAAGTGAAATGGAAAAATAACATTATAATTCAATAAAATGGTATGATTTCGGTAATATTTCAATGAACTTTTGGAAACAAAATTAAGGATTACACATGGTATTATTTAGCAGGTAAGACCACTTTTTCACATTTCATGAGCTCCCGGTATTATAGCGTTTTTTCCCCTGCCTATTCGCTGATAGCCTAAGGGGCTACTCCAACTTGTCGCGGGTGGGTAGGTGAACCAATGGCTGAACCTAAAGGAATTTGCTAACACTTTCTTTAGTAAGAACAATGTTTCGCAGAATGTATCATCGGTTAAAGTATATTATCGTCTCCATCTTGTACAATAAATGGAATTATGTATAAGTAATAATTTAAAGCACGGAGTATCTAGGACTTAATATGAAGAGAGCAAGTGAAGTTAGCAGAGTAAAACAAAAATGTGCAAACAAAAAAGAACAAAATGCGAGTGTCAATAGACTTTTCCTACATCTCTCATGACGTATGCAAGTGAAGTGTTTGCTCACGCGGCCCGCACTAACTCAAGTTCAAAACCCCTTCAAATTATTCAATCCCATTTTCGCTGGATAGCCGTCGGATCCCGTGGGACGTCAGAATCGTCGACCTCCACGACGAGCTGGACCTAGAGTCCATCAGTAAGTATATGCAGTGGGCCATTTCGCGAAGGTGGCACGACACGAAAACCCTCTCATTGTGGACGCCAGTAACTACATTCCCGATCCTGCGGACCAAATGGTAAACAGTCAACGTCGCCCAAAACACGTCACTTCGGATCCTCCCGATCCACTAACGGTGCTTTTAGGTACTCAAGCACTGGTCATCGTTCACGTCGAACCCGTCGCTTGCGACGAAGGGCTCGCCCAATAAATTAACCTACAAACACAGCCCACTGAGTTTCTTGCCGGATCTTCTCAGTAGGTCGCGTTTCCGATTTGGTGGTAGATTTTGCGAAGCACGGCTCTTGCTAGGGTTTGTGTTAGCAACAACATCAGGTTTGAGCCCCGTGAGCTCACCTACTTGCCCGGTTACGCTGACATGGCCTCTCAAGGCTTAAATAGGAAATCCCAAAAAAAAACCTACATCTGTTGATTTAAGAACTGTTCTTGCAACAGTATTCTAGACAAAAAATTATTGAATAGACCAGTGTCGCGATAATCCATTGATATGTAACTACACAAAAAAAAAAAAAAAACTATTTTCCAGGAGTGAATACATTCAGAATATCATTTTCTATAATAACTACAAGCTCACTACGTTGTTCTTAATTTTAAATGCCAGCATTATTACCAACATACACCAATAAAAAAAGAGTTTAAATTTGGGTAGCTAAAAAAGAACCAAAATTCATGCAAATTTTAATAAATATACTAAATGGTACTTATCACCAAAATTAACTGCTTTATTAAATACTACTAACAAATTTAAGAAGAAAAAATAATTGAATTTATCGATCAACAATAAATAATATCTAATACTATTATAATAATATAACCTTAAAAAATATTAATTCTAATTAACATCAACATTATTAAATAAACATTAGTACTTATAATTCTACGCATTTTATCTAATATTATCTTTTATAATGGACTTTATGTTAATTACTGATTAAAATTAATATAAAGGTGATGAAATGAAGGGGAAAGTAAGTATTATAAAATAAAGTGGAAGATTTAAATAAAAACAGAGAATTAAATGAATCCACAAACAGCCAAACGACTGATCACGGCTAGACTAGTTAAAGAAGGTAGTATACTTCAAGCTTGGCGTGAAGATGTCACATCACAAAGTAAAATATATTGGTAACGAATAAAACACGTACTAGGTACTTATTTGGACAACCACATACATATTTTCATACACTTATTAAGACTATGACTAGACGTTTTCTTATGTACTAAATTGAAATATTCTTAATCAACATTACAATACTTATCTTTTTATTTTGTATAAAACTAATGATACCTATGCTTATTAATAACTTAAAAATAATTGTCTTTTATGAAATACAAATTCAATTAAAAATATATTTTTATATACAATGGTCGCTATTAAAAGGAATGGGCATATAAAAATTAAAATTAACACTTCTAATGTGGGATTCAATTGAGATTAAATTCTAATATAATTGTCAACTAGTATTATATTATTGTAAGTTTAGTTTTAATAGAGACCAACGATCCTGACTATGATATTTATGAAACAAAACAATTAATTAAAATGATACGTTCTTTGGACCATTCTTAATTGATTTACTACGCCTGAAAGCCATAAATTACATTTTCTCTTTGTTTACATTTTATTGTCTTACAATATGAATAAATTTTAATTATTCTAATTTTAATACTAAATAACATATTTTTAAATATAAAAAATAGACACTTAATCTAATCAAAAAATCGTACACATATTATGACTAAGACGCGCTAAGACTGGACAGAACCTTCTTTCCCAGAATACTTGAAGCCGTTTCTGCAATGATTAAAGCAAGTTGCACGTTACTCCCTCTGTGCTGATTCAAAAATGTTATTGCGTTTTTGTAATCATCAATGCCCATGCCGGCTAAATAGTCATAAACTATATCGAATAATTCAGCTAGTTTGGCTTTTATGTCCTCCCAGACGTCCCTCATCGAGACAGCTGAAAAGTAAAATTGCGAAATTGCTAGAATCGTAATAGCATGACTTGAAACTCTCAGTTCTTCAGTATATGCTTAAATTGCATCGGAGTAAGAATCTTCGTATAATATGAATACAGCTCTGATGCCATCGTCGGTCATTTATTTAGAAATTAAATTATTCAAGAATGACTTGAGACATGAGTTCGAAAGTCTCAGTTTTTACAGCACAACGGTTGGCCACTCTTCAACCCGGAACACATTGCTGCTTCATATCAAAAATAGACAAGGCGGTAGCACCAAGACGTTCTACCATTGCGTAAATTATACATAGGTAATTTTCGCGGGTTTGATTTTTAATTCTTCACCGTGGAAGTCAATCGTGAACATTTGTCATGTACACATATCATTAGAAAACTGGGTACCTCCCGCGGAATTTGAGCACCGAAACAGTTGTATTGCTTGATACGAATGCATAGGGCGCCTTCATAAATTCGTTTATTTCATGTAAACAATTAATATTTAATTATTATTAATATCCATTATATATAATATTATGTTTTAGTAAATATCCATGAAATTGTGTGTTTAAGGGTAGTTTTACGTATAACACTTAAAACTACCCACACATTTTCAGGCAACTAGCAGGTCTAGTCGAAGTCATCGTGGCCAAAAGAATAACTACCTATTAAAATCTCAGTTTATAGCGCAACAACAACAAAGAAACAACATTTTAAATAAATAATAAAACTTACCAACAATGCCCAACCCACAGACCCCGCCAACAGCGCCACCAACCATGGCACCGACTCTGCCTCCGTAATATCTGCCCAACATCCCCCCAGCAAACGTTAAGCCAGTAGTCACAATTAAAGCCCCCTTTGCTCTGTCACTGCTTAGTACCAGACGGAAATCAAAATTATCACAAATGGTTAGAATTATATTTTCTAATGATGTAGGGTCGAAAGGCAAAGCATATGAGTTTGATCTGATTGGGCATACTTCAAATTCTTCGTCTGAATCGGAACCGTAGCAATCCATTTCGAATAATTATTTCAACGGTATTATTTCACTTTTTGTCGTTTATTAATAATAATCATTACTAGTTCTCTGCAGGCACCACTGTCTTCGGGAGAAACAGATCCCTCACAATTTGAAGGTAGTATGTACCGTAAAATGGGGCGATTAGGGACATATTCCAACTTTATGAGCAATTTTAAGGTAGTTGTTGATGTATATAATGCTATATCAGGATCAAAATGATTGAGTCTTGGGGGCATCTTTGTTATCTAATTTAAAATTATGCAACTAGCATTCCAGTTTAAGCAAAAAATGCAAAAATAGGTGTAATCCCTATTTACCCGAAAATTGCGGTTAATTGGGACGAAATGAGAAATTTGCTAGGGTTGGCACTACTTTTATTTTTATATATAGTTTTAATTTATTTATTTATTTAGTTGCACCAACAAAGTGATCATCAATAAAAAAAATTGAAAAACTGACAAAAGTACATGGCAGACATCACCTCAATTATAGGTGCAATCGACAGTGCTGATATTTCTATCTGGCTTAAGAGATTAGGTGTGTCGGTTATTCCATGGATTAATCTGATGAATACCCCCACTCTGAACAAATATTAAATATTTTATTATGTATTACTTAGACATTTTTGTCCACCTTGAGATTTCATTGATCTTGTTACATGTCTCTGCAAAATCGACTTACTTATATTAAATTGCTTATCTATTTCAACTAAAGACTTATTCCCAATTTCGCTTCGAATAAACCAGATTTTTACCAACAAATTTAAAAGATATTGTTATAACTACATAGACAACCCTACAAACCTGTACCTATTTATACTTAGGTCGTTTCCATTTCACGTATTGTCATCCCAATTGACCCCTTTTTCGTTGTTATTTATACCTAAGACGTCCCCAATATCCCCAAAAACAACAGATTTGTACATGTATTTTTATTTAATCAAATACATTAAAACCACTAACAACTGAGACTTACATTTAATATATATGCTGGTTCAAACACTAAATAACGTTTATAAATCATAGTCGTCTTCTGTTATTATCAAATAAATAAAAAAGAGCAAAGTTTCTAGCACTAAAATAATTACCACCACAGGAAGTTAATTTGAAACGCGATTTTTTATAAGTTAGCAGCTATTATCATGCATATTCAGAGTTGTTTTGTGAACTTTCAACATTCTACTATTAAACTACAAAAAATGGAAGATTTTGCAACGAATATAAAACTTATATTGAGCGTCGAAAGATTTTCCCGGTTTTTTCCCGATTCGCCTCTCAATCCCTAATCGCCCCATTTTACCGGTACCGTACTTACAACACTAACTCTATGTTTGAGACTGAGAGCACTGCACAGCGTGACCAGACTTGGTAGATTTCTACTTTTTTAGAAGATTTTGAGGTACTGGCAACAGAATTTAGTATGTAAAAATTATTTGGTATATTTTAGTAGAATTCACGATTTTCAGTTATTCTAGTACTTTTTTGGCATATCGGATAGTTTCGGAGTATTCCCCCTTTCATCGAATGGATTGTAACTATTTAATTTTCATTCTTTTTTTTACCATTCGTGGCGTGAGCATAGAGTCACAGAGTGTGACAGACTAGTGGGAATTCCTTTAATGAGAATTTATAAAATCGAGGTTAAAATGAAACATAAATATATTTAATAATATTTATGTTTCTTGTCTTCTAATTTATTGTCAATTTCTAGTCCGACGTCTGAAAATTTTATGGTGGTTAAATTTTGGAGTGGAGTCAGCTAAATCTGTGATGCGAATAGCAAAGTACGGCAATTTGTCCCGATTTGTGAAGCAAATGACGATACTACCTTTGTCAAACGCCAAAGTAGAAAGAATAATTTCCGATCGTAATAGGATTAAAAATCAAGTTCTAAATCGATTTAATAATAAGAATGTTGCTGCAATAATGCATGAAAAAGAGGGGCTACGACAGTTGGAAGGGGGATGTCGCAGAATTGATCCTCACAGAATTATTATCAGGTTAATGGACTCAAAACAATTTTATGAAAATTTTACCCAACATAAAGACGAAGAATTTTAACTTACGTTTCATTTTATTATTTTCATTTTTTCATTACATTTTTATTTAGAATTTAATTAAATAAAGAAAAACATTGGTTTCTTTAATTAATGGCGGTTTCTTTGTTAATTTTATTATTTTATCGTTTAATCAAGGAAACATTCATGATTTACGTTCTAACACGACAGCAAAAAAATATAATAGATTTTTAGTATTTTCTCTTTCTCTTTTGGTAGAATTTAGTAGCTTTTAACCTCCATAAGCAGTAGATTCGTTAAGGGAAATCTGGTCACTGGCTGGCACTGCATTGCAAATTGCATGTCGCATGCAAAACAAACAGATTTCTTCTATTTGAAAACCAACTCCAATGTTTGTTATTTGCATCAGAAGCTGGACTGAGTTTTGTGGATACCGCTTTCTGAGAATTCTGTAGTAATTGTGATAATTCTGATAGTAGCAGAATTAGATTATATTTTTTAACGTTTCAATGTTGAAAATGTCGGCAGTCAAGTTAAACAAGCGAATTGCCGAAGAAACTCAATTGTTAGCTGAAGAAAAATGGATCACTGACGCTTTATCAAAGATTAAAAAACAACGGAACTGCTTACAGGTAGATGGTTTTTAATTTTTTATTTACGAAGACAAAAGTTGCGCACGTCATTGGTAATTGCAACTAACTACTGGTTGGAAACGAACGTTTCGGACTTCATCAGAGCTGAAGACTGGCCGTCGTCTAGTCCCGATCTTAATCCGCTCTACTTGATAAGATCACAGGTTTAAACAGAAAATTAGTCCATTGTATGCTATGATTTCTTTACGTTATTAACGTCAAGTGCGTTATGAAAGCAGTGATTTCTTGATTGAGGACTTCGAATGGACAACATTTTCTTAATGTTCATAATATTTTACTAATATTTTGGCTTACTTCACGTATATCTGTTTTTTTCTGGATCAATTAATTACCTACTGATATTACTTATACTGATTTGCCAAATTAAATATGAGTAGCTTCTAATCTTTAAATAACTTATCTTTTATTAAATTAATAAATAAACGAATTTCTTTTATGACAGATAGAAAGGTTACACTTAGAGAGTATGAAATCACAATTGAAACTTAAAAAATCTGCACAACAGAACAGTAATGTGGAAAGTAATGTTGAGCAACCTTCAACTGAGAGTCCAACAAGAGAGTTTGAGTTTGAAGTTCCGATCATCAACGAGGACTGTAACAATGAGGAGTTGAATTTATCTATGGGTACTGCACTCATAACTATTTATATACCATGTATTTCTGTTTAATGAAAGGACTTAGTTTAACTTACAAAACTGAAAATAGATACTTCATGTGGTTAAAGTTGCAAACGGGTCTACAAGACTTGAATAGTAACACTGTTTTTTGGACTAAACAATCTAGACTAATTCAACCTGCAAAATTATAATTTGCGTAATTACTGGTAGTAGGACCTCTTGTGAGTCCGCACGGATAGGTACCACCGCCCTGCCTATTTCTGCCGTAAAGCAGTAATGCATTTTGGTTTGAAGGGTGAGGCAGCCGTTGTAACTATACTGAGACCTTAGAACTCTTGTCTCAGGGTGGGTGGGTGGCGCATTTACGTTGTAGATGTCTGGGCTTCAGTGACCACTTAACACCAGGTGGGCTGTGAGCTCTTCCACCCATCTAAGCTATTTCTTCACTAATCTGTTTCTTTCGCGTACGGTAGTAGATAAGGTCTGCCGCCTCCACAATGATGACTGATCGCTATCCCTGAGCCTGAGCCTAAGCTTCCTAGCTGCTATTCTACAGTTTTATAACAGTGCTCTATTACTATTAATATTAGTTACTTCAATGACTGATTCTTTTTTTTATTCTGATTAAGTTAGTATATTGTGCAAACGGTTACGTCACAGCAAATAGTACAAAACCACATTGTTCCCATCAAATTTATCTGTTCACAAATTGTTTTAAAATTTCCAGGTAATCTTGTAGACACAGTATATTATGATGTGGAAGTAGAAGAAGATGAGGATGAAGAGATAAATGGAGATGATCTTCTCATCGATATGAACATGTTCATGAATGGAACTCAGTAGAAAAATATGTTGATCTATTTTGAAACAACTGTTTATTTGATAACATGAGTTCTCAATGGAAATAAAAGCAAACCAGTGATATCCAACATAAAAGATCAAATATTTCTTGATTATTTCTTTTGCTGTACTTGGAGGGGCAGAGGAATAGTAAAAGATTCTGGTTCAGAAATAAGTTTGTACCAGTCTGTAGGTACTGTAACTGACTTTGCTGTGCATTAGTTAAGCAGGCTTGACTGCCATGTCAAATGTTGTGGGTTCAATTCCCAGTTTGGGTAAATGCTCATGTAACAAACAAAAATGTGGATTGTGTGCTCTGGGTGTTGAATGTGTACGTACAAAGTGTAATAGAAAGTTACAATGTCTGTGGAATTGGCAGGGTAAAAGCCCACTAATGCTGAGCCAGTAAAAAGCAAAGTTCCATACATAGAAGTACTCGAGGTCCAAGCATTTTATTGAAAAATTTGGAGTGGAATTTTTGGACATGGTTATTACAGTTTTGAATTGTTTGTACTAGGTTTCTATAGCATTTTGGCTTCATTAAAAACTAAACGAGTCAGTGCGAAATCAAACAAATCAGAAACAAATGTATATTTAGAAAAAAAAAATCATCAATAATAAATGTACTAGATTTACTTTCACTTAACTTTGAATACTCATTCTAAAAAAATAATCTAAGCAGGCCTTCGTTTATTTCGAGGGGCTCTACTGCTCACGCTTGACTGTAATTTAAAGGAAATTGGCAATATCATGGTTTGTACACAGATTAACCTATCTGAGACAATTCAATTGAAGTCTATGTTGGTACTTCAACTTCAAGACTGAATTAGTTCAGTGAACTACTGACACACAATCCTTATACCTTTAGACGAGCAATTCTTGTATATTAATATATATAATCTGAATCTCGGAAACGGCTCCAACGATTTTCTAAATTTTCATAAAATTTAGTATACAGGGGATTTCGGGGGCGATAAATCGATCTAGCTACGATTTATTTTCAGAAAATGTTGTTTTATTCGTGTTTTCTATAATCAACTCTTCCCGACATCTATTGGCGAATAATAATACTATTTTTCTTAATTGAGGGCAACTAACCGCTTTAAAGACACAACAAGATGGCGTTATAAAAAAAAATCATCATCTAGTTTAGCTTATATGAAGTTATTGTAAAATATTTATATAGGAATGAAACAAAACTTTATATCAACAAAGAATTTAATAAACTGTCTTACAATATTAAAGACATACATATCATTATAATGTGTACTTTATTTACAAGTGTACAGAATAGTTATAAATACACATACAAAATATGAAACACATTCACAAAATCTGGGGAACGAAAATCAATTCAGTGTAATTTTTCATTTTAGGCACTAAATTTTCGTTCAATCAATTATACTATGATCTCGAACGTAAGACGAGCACGTAATACTTAAGTAGGATTCGATTTTATTTCAGCTAAATACGTAATTGGTTAAAGGAACCCGGTCCAGTGGCCTAATACTGTCTACGACTGGAGACTTGTAGACACGAGGAAGGTGTGGTCTATGTACATTATTGGCACTATTTCAGAATACTCTTTACAGGTGACCGTACACAATAAGCGCGTTAAAGTTAAATGTGACACTCACACACACAATCGTGTGCACGCGGCCTTCGAATATCCTTTTAAAAGAAACAATAGGGCCTGTCTCTGTACATTCGTTACTTAAACTTGAACCCAGACTTGTCGGAGTTCTCATCAAATGTATTCACGAGTCTTAGAAAACGAACCGATCGGTTCATTTGATCTTTTATATTTATCATAACAAAATAAAAAGTAAATTTAACAAACATGACATTTTAAGTATACTTCGTGCGTAGTCGATACACAGATAAGGTGTCTGAAACAACACATCAAATAGTACGAATGAACTACTTTCTTTGAACAGATAATTATTTAAAATTTGTGGGTACTTTTACAAAGACTATTTATTACAACATGTCTTTTTTATTTACTTTGAATGGAGGCCGGGGGAGTACCCAGGGGTCGGCGGCTATGGGACCACGTGTTCACGCAGAGGTCCACGCGACGCGTGACGCGGCCCGTGGGCACTTCAGGGACACGCCCAAACACAAGTCTCATAATATTATTAACTGGTTTAAAAAAGCTACACTACGATAATACCATCATATAAATTTATTAAATAAATTAATTATAATCACAACGAATATTAAAATTAGAATGTTTTTAGAATTTTAGCGCGCAGACAGTTGTATTCAAGAATTTAAAAATACATATATTGTATCATGTGTTTTCATTAATCATCGAATTTTTAGGAGACTGTCGCACCCTAGTTTTGATGGACACATGCGGTTGAATTCCTCGACAGTGGGAGAAGTCTAGCTGTATTTGTAACTGCACGCAGTCCGGGACAGGTCGCCCGCACGCTGTTGCTCACGGACAGCAGGTCTACAGTGCCAGGGCGGTCTATGTTCATACCAACGCAAATAAATATTCATTTAGTAAACTTATTTTGGATCTGGCTTATGCTCGCTTGTTCTGTGAGTACATCGCCGACACTAGGAACGAACATGATTTTTTATTGAAGGGTGGAATGTTTAATTTTTTTCCATTTAATATTTGGCCAGCAATGTAACGTGTACAACATTCAAGGGTCAATAACCGCAATGTTATACTCCAAACACAAATATCAGTGTGCTTAGTGCGAGTTTTTTAACGTTCTCGATAGCGTAAAAGTTAACTCAAATTTGTATGAGGTTTGGAACGTTTCTCTACGTTTGCCGCTAGGGGCGCCATATACCTAGTTTTTCGTGACTTGACGAATTCATCGTTAATGGTGTCATGGTGTCCGTGGGCCGCTAGCCAGGGAGGGAGCCATAGTTTTTAGCAAACTGAGACACTCGAGATAGGGATGGGATACTTTCTGTGCGAGTCGTGACTTGTACCACTGTCGAAGTAATATGGCTGTATGGATTTTGATTGCTATGTCGACGCGACGCAACTGAAAATTGATATGGGGAAATTTGTGGTCACTGTCGGAGCTGTCGAGACCCGGTGGTGCCTGCCGCAGGAGTTGCACCCAGCAGCACTGGTCCCCGGTGGCGCGACCAGAGACCAGTGTGCCACCACGTGTTGCTAAGACGTTGCCATCCCTAAGCTTTCATGAACATAGTTTACTAAGATGATTTTAATTAATTATTTAGCTTTTCATTACTTAACATTAACTGGCAACCCTGTGCTACTGATCACACAACATCAACGTCCGAATCTATAATTAGAATGTATAAAACTCAGTTGCTTCGCGTTTATGATGTATGAATTAAAAAAAGTGATAATTACAACGTACAATGTACATAAATCTAAACAAGGAAACTAGTAACGATCTATCCGGCACTGGACTGTAACTCGCGTGACGTCATCAGCCGGTCCGTGCGGGGTGTTGGGGGGCGGGGGATCACGAGGCGCGCGCGGGGTGGTGGGGGGCGGGGGATCACGAGGCGCGCGCGGGGTGTCGGGGGGCGGGGGATCACGAGGCGCGCGCGGGCCCGCAGGACGAGTAGAACAGGATGTAGGCGGCGCTGGACTTGACGTCGCTGGCGGGGATCTCGGTGACCACGTGGTCGTCGTACTTGTACCACTTCCCGTAGAGGCTGCTCTTGCAGTAGGCGGTGTAGTGGCCGCCTTCCATGGAGCCGTAGTGGTTGGACACGGCGTACAGCTCGTAGGCGGCGGCGCCGGGGCAGGCCGGGGCGACCTGCCGCATGTCCAGCCCCTCCAGCGGGAAGTCGATGTAGGTCTGCTTCTTCCTGTACGCGTTCGCCTGGTACTCCTTGGGGTCCACGTAGAACCTCTTGAAGTGGATGACCAGCACGGGCGGCAGCTTGGAGATGTCGAGCTTCTTGACGGCGTCGCGCTTGTCCTTGCAGTTGGGGCAGTTCCAGCCCGGGATGGTCTCGCCGCTCAGGTACAGCTTGAGGCAGTCCTGCGCCGACACGCAGCGGGTCAGTACGAACGCACGCGGGAATATTGACAGGGCACTCGTGGCATTTTTAACTGGTGGTAGGATCTCTTGTGAGTCCGCGCGGGTAGGTACCACCGCCCTGCCTATTTCTGCCGTGAAGCAGTAATGCGTTTCGGTTTGAAGGGTGGGGCAGCCGTTGTAACTATACTTGAGACCTTAGAATTTATATCTCAAGGTGGGTGGCGTATTTACGTCGTAAATGTCTATGGGCTCCAGTAACCACTTAACACCAGGTGAGCTGTGAGCTCGTCCACCCAATTAAGCAACAACAAAAAAAAAAAAAACTAACAAAATACGCTTTTATAGAAAATCCAATTAAAAAATAGAAAATTAATTTTTAATAAATTTGAATTAAAAATAGTGTAAAAACAAATTATTGTAAAAAAGTGTGGCGTGCTTGGTATCAGTAGTTATAAATATTTTATGAACAGATATGAGTAGAAGGATTATTTTGATAATATCCGGAAAAGCACGCCACGCGTATTTTGTAAATTTTTTAAAACTATTATTTATTTAATTATTAAAACATTTTTTTTTAATTATTATAAAATTAGAATTTCATGATAAAAATTTTTCAATAGCCAACCGAGCGGGCTGCTCCCCCCCGGGGGGGGGGGGGACATCTCGGAGCGCGAGCTGTTCACGTAACGTCATCACTTACGCTTAAGGAGCACCTGTTGGCGTTGGCCGGCAGCTCCAGCGACAGGTTGGAGAAGGACTCGTAGGTGACGCTCTGCTTGGAGCAGACGGTGCACCGGACCGTCGACTTGATCTGGCCGTAGAACAGCCGCAGAATGAGGCTCTCCTTAGACTTGGTGTACTCGTACCAAGCCTTCTCCGAGGGCGCGAGGCTGTCCTGTCATTACACTCCACGTTACTCGGTGGCGAGTGGGGGCGGGGGGTGCGGGCGGGGCGTTGGGGGTACCTTGTGCGGGGGGGCGTCGGCCCGGAACTGCAGGTCGAGGTGCAGCCAGTCCATGAGGATGGTGAGGAACTCGTGCGAGTCCTGCTGCTCGCAGCCCCGGAAGGCGCGCTGCTGCTTGCCGACCTCGTTCTGGCAATGCGGGACAATTGTTAGTACCCCGTGCTCCAAACTCACCCAATCATCATCATCATCATCATCATCATCAACAGCCCACAGTCGTCCACTGCTGGACATAGGCCTATCCTAATCCACACCACTAAGCCCGGTCTACGGCTCTCCTCATCCACCTATTGCTAAGCGGCTATCGGAATTCATGGACATCAAAATTTCATCACAAAAAAATTACACCAGCCACCAGAGTAGAGTTCATCCATACTACCTGGAGCCACTGCGGTCATCCACAGTGCGTTTCCAGAGATCTTTTTTGCCACGTATCATCCGGCTATGGAATGAGCTCCCCTCCACGGTGTTTCCCGAGCGCTATGACATGTCCTTCTTCAAACGAGGCTTGTGAGAGTATTTAGCGGTTGGCAGCGGCTTGGCTCTGCCCCTGGTATGGCTGAAGTCCATGGGCGACGGTAACCACTCACCATCAGGTGGGCCGTAAGCTCGTTTGCCTGCAAGGGCAATAAATAAAAATGCATATCCCAATCTTCTATTTTTATATCACGTTAACGAAATCTGGTTCCGCTCAGACTTTTGAATGTTAAATATCGATTGCTTGCTACTATTTTTTTTTTCTATTGCTTAGATGGGTGGACCAGCTCACAGCCCACGTGGTGTTAAGTGGTTACTGAAGACATCTACAACGTAAATGCGCCACCCACCTTGAGATATAAGTTCTAAGATCTCAGTATAGTTACAACGGCTGCCCCACCCTTCAAACAGAAACGCATTACTGCTACCCGTGCGGACTCACATGAGGTCCTACCACGTGTGGTAAGTGGCGCCGCTTCTTACCTTAGCGGGGACCTTCCAGGAGCCTACTATAACTGTATCGTCACAGTCGAATCACTGATTTACAAATAATCTGATCAACGTATTAAAGGCAAACATTCATTTACACTTATTAGGATAGATAAATTTTAACGAAGCAAGTATATCAGGACGATTTATGTATTTAATTCAATCGATGCTCACCCTGAGATCTCTGGTAGCGATGAACCTGTACTGGCCCGACCACAGCGCCCTGACCACGGCCGCCACTTCCTCTGCTATGGCGCCGCGGGTGCTCGCCGACCTGTGGGCGGTCACGCTACTGAGTAATGCTCGGTGCGCACCGGAATATTACCCGACGGCAAAACAAGAGGGGTACATGTGCAAGATTAGTCTGGTCCGCACAACGGTGGTAGCACCTCTTGTGAGTCCGCACGAGTAGGTACCACCACCCCGCCTATTTCTGCCGTGGAGCAGTAATTCATTTCGATTTGATGGAGAAGCAGACGTTGTACTGTAAAAACAGACCTTAGAACTATTATCTCGAGGTAGGTGGCGGCATTTACGTTGTATGTCTATAGACCCGGTAACCATATAACATCAGGTGGGCCGTAAGCTCAAAGGTTCCTTGATGATCCTAAATTCACTCATGGAAAGCCAATCCAAGGCTAACTTGTTACTAGGTCTATATTATTAAATAATCACAGTTCTGTTGTCTGTTTGTGCAGCCGAGCGCACCAATTTTAGTCTATAGTAGCTATCAAGGACGGCAAACATCCATCAGGCCATTTTCAGACACGAGGTCAGAACGTCAACCGTATTGGCTGCCTCAAAGACCCGGTGTTACCAAATCGACCCGGTCTCTTTCGAATGTTTTCCCAACGTGTATTGCTCTGAAAAGTGCCATATCTATATTAAGGCCATATAAATCTGTTTATCAAAACTTACCTGTTAACGTGCTCCAGATACTGCCCGTTCCTGAAGTAAGCGACAAGTATGGCGGTGTTGTTCAGACATTGTATAATGGAGTTCATGTAGCAAGTGTTCCCAAGGTTCTTCAGGCCGGTCAACCCACGACCCTGGGTTAAAAAGTTTAAAGAGTCGATCAAAACTCATTCGAAGACAAACCTCTTTTCAAACCTCATTTCAAGTTCCGTGTGCCTTAGTGCCGAGTTAATACCGTGTAGAGAAGTTAATTTCAGAGTCAAGTGTGTGGTGTGCAAATTTTATTTATTGATCGAACGTGTTAAGGTTTGTGAAAAATTACATGCTGATATTCCTATACATAGATACGGGTGGAGCTTATAACAAGGCATCTTGCCCACTGAGTTACTCGCCGGATCTCAGTGGGTCGCGGTTCCGATCCGGTGGTAGATTCTGCGAAGCACTGCTCTTGCTAGGGTCAGTGTTAGCAACACTCCGGTTTGAGCCTCGTGAGCTCACCTACTAGTTCGGTGAATCTAGAATAACCCCTCGAGGTTACTAGAATAGGTAGGAAAAAAGGGCATCAAAAAATTTAACTGTCATTGTTCGTTTGGTATTCAATATTGAAATGATTTAGTTCTAGTACCCACCCTTCTGAAGAGCCAAGCGATCTGGTTCTGCGATACTTTGAGTCGGACTTTCACTTTGAGCACCATGTTAGCTGTCGTCACCGGTATACATTTCCTTTCGTATCTCAGTATCGCAGCTATATTGCTAATGGATATTCCGGTTGGAGTGAGAGGTTCTATTTTCTATTATAATTACCAGCTATAGAATCGTTTTTAACTGGACGGTATTCCGTGAAGAAAGCAGCAATTTTAATTGGTTTGCGTTAACAGATTTTTTATTGTAATGACGATTTTGTTGTGTATTCTGACTACTTTTGTTGAATTAAACTTCAATTAAATTTTATTTTGCTTCTCAATTAATTAAAAACAGCGGTCACTAATGTTGATATCTTTTGCTATTAGATAAATTCAGAGTTTAAATTACAATTGAATATTTATGCAATTTAATTAAATATCATTAGAAGATTTAATTTAATTTTATTTTTTCGTTGTAAGAATAATCTTTTTGATTAATGATAATTTTTTTTTGTTCATTTAATCACAATAAAACGCAACGGGAGTTTTCTTTTAAAGTGGTCTGTTTTGTAGCAAGTTTTTATGATCGTAGCTTTTATTTTTTTTATTTAATATTCACATCGAAAGAGACTCGATTTGGTGTATCTAGACATAGGAAATACTAAGACTAGTAAGACTATTAGGTAAAATATGAATGCCGTTGTTATTAATGAGAGAATCATTTAGTTATTTTCACTTTTCTGAATGCAGCACTATGTTGCACTTACGTATTATACACATATAGAATTGTATAAAAAAGTAGAATCTCACAGAGCGTCTCGACAACTTTGTTTTCGACGGAAAAATAGTAATTTTTGTTTATTAACCGAATTTCAAATTTCTTTACAACTTTATTATATATTTTTAATTGCTATCACGTAAATAGCGTGTGTCTTTGAACACAGTCGTGGTTAGACTAAAGTTCACGTGTAGGGTGTGTGCGGTCAAAGTAAGGGTGGATGGGGGTGGCGTTGGATGACCACGATACAACGACACGACTGGGATAATTGCGCATGATTTTTAAAAAATATGTATTCAAAACGAAAGGACGCTTCTTTGATGTTATTAAAGTAAAATATCCAGTTTCAATAGGAGTGCAATGTCAAATTTTAATAGTAGTCATCGAGTAGTTATCCTTATAACCTACAGGATTACCTACGCTTACCGCTAGGGGCGTTATTCAAACTGCATACAGATTTGAGTTAACTTTTACGCTATCGAGAACGTTAAAAAACTCGCATTCAGCAAACTGAACTCATTAAAACTAAAAACCGTTATAAAACTCGTTAAATGACCGTGTTTATTGTGTAGATAACTGCCAAAGTTTAAAACTAGTTATATTATCTCCACGAGTCATCAGAATAGTTGCTACATAACGCACATGTAACACATAGAAACGGTGATTTTTTTTTTAATAGACGCGAGCCTTCGTGCTTCAGAGAAGCACTGAGCAATCATACAATTTATGTTTGGAAACCGGCCACTGTAGAAGAGAAACTGAAACATTAATTTCCCGTCTGGTCGTGTGTGGCGGCAATCACTCTTTGACGTCTATGGGATCTCTGGTTTACGCCAACATTCTAAAAGCAGGGCGTTTGTCCACACAGTTAACATGGTCACCCTACAACATGTCTGAAGAACGTCGCCGCTCGCGAATCGTTCAGTATGATGTAGTTGATTGGTCACGCAGCCTTACCTTACTGTACACTATGTCTATTGTTTACTTTCTGTACTTGAGGCCTTGCTACTTTTCGCCACACTATTGTTACAACTTGCACATGTCGTCTTAAGCAATGTTATTTAAACTACGCATATCGTTTAATTTTGCGTTTATTTCAATAAGAAATCTAAATAATTGGGGACAAACCACACCCGGGATTTTTTTGTCCTACCTATGCTGATGAGAGGCCATTTCAGCGTAACCTTAACAAGTAGGTGAGCTCACACCTGCTCAAGCCTGACGACATTGCTAACACTAACTCTAGCAAGAGCAGTGCTTCGCAGAATCTACCACCGGATCGGAAACGCGACCCTCTGAGAAGATCCGCGAGAAACTCAGTGGGCTGTGTCTATGGGTTTCTTTACTCGCCGAGCCCTTCATCGCAAGCGACGGGTTCGAAGAGATCAATGACCGGTACACCCGGTGATCCTCCGGCCACAAACTAGGATTTTGTGTTCTATAGGAATCCAAAGACGGATATCAATACATTTACATACATACATACATATGTACATAGATAGATATTTAACAGCCAGACAAAGAACAAACTTATCTGTCCTATAATCGAATCTAGAACACTCGGCACAGCAGTCAATAAGTTTAAAATTTTTTTTTCATTGCTGCAGCTTTAATCAAATTTGCATGTGTTCCAATTATAACTGCAATTTATGGTACGACAAAATATCTAATAAATACACTTTTTCTCTTATGTATTCGCTGGTAACCTAACGGGCTATTTCAGCTAAGCGCAGACGTGTAGGTGAACTCACGGACTCAACCTGAGAGAATTTGCGAACACTAGCCCTAGCATGATCAGTGCTTCGCTGAATCTAACACCGGATCCGTCGGAAAACTCGGAGGGCAACTCACCTATCTAATAGAAACATTTCGTCGATTGCTTTTTCTTTCTAAGAAGATGAAGTTTCCTTGGGGAAACAAAGGTCGCATTGGGGTCAATTTAATACATAGCGATAACTCTCTGACTCTGAATGTCGGATTAATCTAATGTTTTCTGAACTGCACGAGCATCGGAACATAATTAAAGATGTAAAGAAACTAACGACACAAGCTAAAGGAAATATTTTATAACATTCAATTTGCCTGATCACCATTAGTTTAGTTAGATAGACGCTAATCAACGGTTTAAATTATACCCATCGGGTCAACGAGCAGGTTCAAAATGTTGTTGGTGCGGAGAGCCTGAATACTGTACTCCGGGATTTGGGTTGGATTGCAGGTCCAGTATTCTTGTTCATATCTTGTATGTAGTACAGGTTTTTTGGACCCTTGAATCTTATCAGACCGCGACGGGACAATGCCAAGCCGCCGTCGACGGAAACATGTTTTGTTGGATCCTCCGGATTCACTCTCGGTGCTTATATGCCTCTCAAGCACCAGTCACCGTCCTTGTCGATTACGACGAGCGAACTAACCCATAGACACAGCCCACTGAGTTTCTCGCCGGATCTTCTCAGTGAGTCGCGTTTCCGATCCGGTGGTAGATTCTGCGAAGCACGGCTCTTGCTAGGGCTAGTTTTAGCAAATTCTTTCAGATTGAGCCCGTGAGCTCACCTACCCGTCCGGGCGTAGCTGGAATAGCCTCTTAAGTTATTAGGGAATAAGTAGGGAAAAACCGTTGAATTTTATGCGTTTTATCAACGAATGCACGTATTTTGACCACGCTTCACCTATTGTGTATGTCACCAATTATAAGATCGACCAGGCCGGAATGTGAGATCTTAAATTTTAGATAGCATGACTTAGTGACGAAATAATTAACATTCCACACAAATTGCGCATGACTAAACGCCAACCAGAGATGCCAAAGATATATTCATCATCGTTTGACATAGGTCGAAGTTGCATAACGTCCGTAGGAGATTACCCACCGCTACCCTACACGTGACCCCTGGGTGGTGCTAATAGTGCAACAACCTGGCAACCGAACTGTCCTCCTGAGGATCTCCCGGTTCCAACTACACTGCGTCAATTATAAAACCCTAATCACAAACTGTAAATTTCAATTATAACCACGCAGTGTAAACGAATGCCATACGATAAATAAATAAAATAAGTCCACTGGATGATGTCGATTACCAGTCTAGAAGCTACTTCGATTCATCAGGGGGTTGCGTGCGAAAAATGAATCTCTCACTTTTATTTATTGCGTATATTATTTGCAAGTATTCGTTTCTTTGCCGAGTGACCCTGGCCTTGAGGCCGACCTTCGCAGCCGGCGGCGGGCGGTCACTTCAACAAACGGACATACAACAATTTATTTCCGCTTGTAACGCCGCAGCGGCGCTAATATTGTCGGACATTCACAATGGGGTGGTTGGTGGTTTCCATGTCATATTATATAAAAAATATGTGCACTTGAACCGTTATGGTGCTATGGTGATCAGTATAAAAAAATAAATAATACTTTAAAAAACTAACAAAATACGCTTTTATAGAAAATCCAACTATAAAATTGAAAATAATTTTTTATAGATTTGATTTAAAAATAGTGTAAGTAAAAATGATTTTATTGTAAAAAAGCGTGGGGTGCTTTTCAGGATATTATTAAAATAACCCTTCTACTCATATCTGTTCATAACATATTTATAACTACTTATACCATGCACCCCACGCTGTTAGTACAATAAAATCATTTTTCCTTACACTATTTTTAATTCAAATTTATTAAAATTTACTTTCTATTTTTTAGTTGGATTTTTATCTGTTACTCTATTACACCTTTATCTCCACCATATTACTCTGTTTCATTCAAGAAAGCGTCAAAAAGAGTGGAAGTTTTTTGTGATGTGGATAGTCGAGTATCAATGTTTCAGTGTACCCAACACAATTCAGAGTATAAAATCGGCATCTGGACTAAGACATATTGTGGTAAATTCAAGTTTTGGAAGGAGGGCGATGCGGCTTAAATCCTGCATCAGAGGCTTAACAAAACTGAACATATATCTATGTGTGGGGTCGTGGCTAAGGTTCATGACGGTATAACAATCCACGGTCCTTAGGGCATGGGGATTTGAAGTTATATATTTCTCGCCAACAGTGAATACGATTTCACACGCGCTACGCATGTATATCATAGGAAGCGTACATCCTACTTCGCTATAAAACACAAATCTATATTGACAACTTAAACGCCATAAAAAAATGTGGGATCGGAGCATGATGTCACTAGATGCACGACGTTGGCAGAAGAA
Source organism: Bombyx mori (assembly GCF_030269925.1). Taxonomy (NCBI): domain Eukaryota; kingdom Metazoa; phylum Arthropoda; class Insecta; order Lepidoptera; family Bombycidae; genus Bombyx; species Bombyx mori. The sequence continues at coordinate 13,017,844 of NC_085113.1, forward strand.
AATTCGAGGTGAACCTATGGATAAACCTTTATGTTTTTCTTTGGCACGCTCCAAACTTCAAGGAATATGTCTGTGTGGAATGATCAAACCTACCCTATTATAGATTTCTCAACTCAAATAGTGTCTATCATCAATAAGCAAACGTGACCAAAAACAAAACACTAGTTCCGTATTAAATAATTATTTAAACGCAAATCCGAAGCACGAGGCGGGACACGAGTCTCGCGACCATGTGACTGTACCTACGTATCCAAAGTACAGATTACAAATATTGAATTATTCGCAACCTCACGTTTTTTATATCGCACCATTTCGTGAGCATTAGGACATTTTTTAAAGCACATTGTCTAACACACACGTGGATATCTCCGTAACGACCAGTCGTGACAGGATTATGGAGTTCTTTTGCCGCGTGATCAGGCACATTTGTCCGCTTTATTTTTTTCCTACCTAAGCTGATGGTCTAGAGCAGTCTTTCTCAAAGTGGGCGATAACGCCCCCTTGGGGGCGTTTGAAACCTAGAGGGGGGCGTTAAGGGGACCAGGAAAAATTGGGGGGGGCTTTGATTGGGGTTAGGGGGGCGATGTATAATTTGTAATTTCATTTACTTTATATAGTATTTTAAATTTCTACTTCTACTTTTTCTCTTTAACAAATAATCTATACTAATATTATAAAGAGGAAAGATTTGTTTGTTTGTTTGTATTGAATAGGCTCCGAAACTACTGAACTGATTTTAAAAATTCTTTCACTGTTTGGAAGCTACACTTATCCCGAGTGACATAGGCTATATTCTTTTTTTGATGTGAAACATCTATAGCCGCACGTAAAACCGATTTCTGGCGTGGCGATGCATGCCGTGGCGACGCGTCGCCATGCGCAATCGACTGTGCGATTCTCTCCCACTCGATCCGGCGTTAAGCCATCTCTCTCGCTACACTGAGCTCGGATACCTATAGTGTATACTCCGTAGTGTATACAGTGTTGTTTACTACAGTACACATAACCTGTGTTTTACTTGAAAACAAATATTTTTTTCGTAATATTTTATTTTATCATTATGACATATTTAGTTCCTATCACAATCTGTTCTTTTCTGCATATTACTTTTACAAAATAATGTCGATGTTTCACATATGCCAGGCGTCCCGTGACGGCTCACAATTTTTTATTATAGTGATCTTTACTAAAACTAATAATGTAACGCAAGGTGTAAAAAAATTACCTAAATATTCTTTACATCGTGTGCGCTACGAAAACTTGACGATAGAATAAAGTATTCTATACATTTAAATAAAATTAGAGTGTATGTTTGAAATATTGAAATAACCGCTTTTTACTACATGCATATGAATATATATACGGTACAGACACCAAAATAACATTTTTAAAAATTTTTGTCTATCTGTCTGTCTTCGCTCGATATCGCCAATGCATTTAACACCCTGCCCTGGTCCGTGATAGGAGGGCGCTGGAACGACATGGAGTGCCCCCCTACCTTCGCCGGCTGGTGGGTTCCTACTTGGAGGACAGATCAGTCACGTGTACCGGACATGGTGGGATCCTGCACCGGTTACCGGTCGTGCGCGGTGTTCCACAGGGGTCGGTGCTCGGCCCCCTTTTGTGGAATATCGGGTATGACTGGGTGCTGATGGGTGCCCTCCTCCCGGGCCTGAGTGTAATCTGTTACGCAGACAACACGTTGGTCGTGGCCCGGGGGGGAGTTTTGCTGAGTCTGCCCGTCTTGCTACCGCTGGGGTGGCGCATGTCGTCGGCAAAATCAGGAGATTGGGCCTCGACGTGGCACTCAGTAAATCCGAGGCCATGTGATTCCACAGGCCCCGGAAAGTGCCACCTGTCGATGCCCATATCGTGGTTGGAGGCGTCCGTATCGAGGTCGGGGTGCAGTTGAAGTACCTTGGCCTCATTCTGGACAGTCGTTGGACCGGCTTCTGGCTAATGTCGGGGGGCCTGACCAAGTGACGCGCCGTCTCTATATGGGGGTGGTGCGATCGATGGCCCTATACGAGGCGCCCGTGTGGGGCCAATCCCTGGCCGTGGGGGTGGCAAAGCTGCTGCAACTGCTGCTGTAATTCTGAATTTAAACAAACCTATTGACGAGATGAATTAATTTTTATTTTGCAAATTTGTAAATACACACTCTGTAGCAATGTACGTACATATATGAAGAAACAATAATAGCACGTACAAATACATATATTATGTACTACGCGGTACTACATTTACTAAAATTTATACAACATTTATTAATTAAATTAATGAAATTGTGGTTTTAAAGTTTTAGGGGTGTATAAAAATGGGGGGCGCTGAAAAATAATTGACTATCAAAGGGGGCGGTAAAAGAAATAAGTTTGATAATCACTGCTGTAGGGCATATCAAGTCACGAGTCTCCAATACACCAAATCAACGTAATTAAATTAGTATGTGAATACGTAACTGTTGATAAGGTAGCTTCTGAGATCGTTAAAGTTGGTACCATTTTTTTTTTGCCCTTTGCCCTTGAAGGCAGAAGACCATACGACCATACAGCCCTGCTGACCATATATACGCTGCCTACCGTTAAGTACTCTCCACGAACCTTGTTTGAAGAAGGACATGTCATAGCACTCAGAAAATACCGTAGAGGGGAGATCATTCCAAAGCCGGATGGTACGTGGCAAAAAATGTTTCTGGAAACGCACTATGAGATCCATCTTTCTTACCACCTGGTTTTTTAACACCCGATTGTCGTTTGGAGGACTAAAGTGCATTGCGATACATCTCGGGTGTTAAAAGATCAATCGGTTATGTCGTGCGTCGGAATGTGGACGCGCATGTGCCGACTTACGCAGCACGCGTTACGAGGGTTCTGTCCGGATTAGGGCACATGTGCGGGTTCGCGGCCCTGACATCTGTGACGTGGTGCATTCTTCGTGCATTCGCGACAATCACTTGGAATGCATTCAATCAAATACTCAATTTACGAGTGCTAGAAATGTAGACGTGATAACAAACTGTTTGTTTATTTCGTTCATTATGCGAGATTCGATGTTTTTGATACTTGATCGTGTAATATAAAGTAATCAAAGCGTAATTATATGATGTTTTATATATAATTATGTACACTACGTATTAGTTTAGGCCTAATTCTGAATAACGATTTTTTTTCATTCTTTCTCGGCCTTTATAATATTTCAGCGTCAGTTTTTATAATTATGTTAGTTATTATTTTTAGCATTATATTAGCGTTGTTTTACTAATTACAAAAAGAATAAATACACAATATATAGGTAAATAAAAAAGTATAAAAACTTGCATACATAAACATATACTCGCACAGACAAGCTCGCAGTTTACTTGTGTATTGGTAGAGGCGAGTTCTGTGTGAACTAGTTCATCTTCTTTAGATTTAATGAATAGAATGAGGTGCAGTTCTCGCTCTGAGCCTCATGGTCTCGTAGGGGTCTGTGCTGGTTCAGAGGGGTAGGGTCACTCTAATGAGTATTAAAACTATCAGTTCAGTATATTCTTGGGTTTCTCGTGTATCGTTGACAGGGTAAAAACCACCAGAATCATATCATGATTTAACGACTTAGACGAGTAAAAATTTGCTAGAATAATCATCGGTCTTTGTAATTTTTTCTAAGCAGTGTGCTTAGTGCGAGCTTTTTAACTTCTCGATCGCGTAAAAGTTAACTCAAATTTGTATGGAGTTGGACAGCGTTCCTTCGTTTGCCACTAGGGGCGCTGTTCCAACTCCATACAAAGCACACAGATCTAGTTTCGGTTCGCTCTCCGACTCTTTTAGTTCGTTTACGTAAAGCACGCAGCCCGGCGGCGACCTGCGGACTTGAGAGTGCGCATCGCAGAAGCTTCCAGTATATAGCGAAATAATATTATACTGGCGGACCCAACAGACGTTATCCGGTACAAATCTTAAACCCGAAAATTTCAAATTTTTCCAATTTTTTTTGTAAAACCAAAAACACTATCGAATATATATAAATATGTAAAGCGAATTGAGAATCTAAGCTATTCTTGAATTCACTTGAACACACACATAAACAATCAACAAAATCGATATAAGAATTATATACATAAAAAAGATACCGGAGTAAAAAGTATAAAGTTTTATTTCGAAGTTTTCCAATATAATCATCATCATGGTTCCACAAGCCGGTTTCGGCAACGGCGACCAATATTTTCAGTTCAATAACTTAAAAGCTAATGTCCGCGCCTCTCATGCGCTCTAATATGGCTATAGTAGCCTATCTTGTTCTTAAACGTGCGCAAACAGAAGCTACACGTAAGAAGACCACCCACGAAGTTGTAAAAAATGGTGGAAGGCGGTCTATTTTTTAATATAATAGTAAGCAGGCAGCGACTCGGCTGTGTCGCTAGCATTACCGATGTCCATGAGGGACTGGATCATCATCATCATCAGCCCACAGTCGTCCACTGCTGGACATAGGCCTCTCCCAGTCCACACCACGGAGCCCGGTCTTCTGGTCTCCTCATCTTCCTTCCGAACGACTGCGATTACTTATTATTCAGAAGGTCGTATTGTTTGCTTTTTTTTCCTACCTAAGCTGAGAGCCCTGAGAGGCTATTTCAGCGTAACCTTAACTAGTAGGCTCAAACTAGGCTCAAACCTGACGACGTTACTAACACGAACCCTAGCTAGAGCCGTGCTTCGCAGAATCTACCACCGGATCGGAAACACGACCTACTGAGAAGATCCGGCGAGAAACTCAGTGGGCTGTGTCTGAGGGTTAATTTACTCGTCGAGTCCTTCGTCGCAAGCGACGGGTTCGACGAGAACGATAACCGGTGCTTGAGGTACCTAAAAGCACCGTTAGTGGAGCGGATTGTTTGCTTACACTGGTTAAATCTATAGGCAAATGTATAAGTGTGTTCTAATGGATTTTTAACAATGCCAATGTTGGCCTCATGTGACGTCACACCCAATGAAGCCGTTTTAGGGCCTGCTTCCTATATCAACTTGTTCAAGTCATCAATTGGCAGTGTTGGTAAAGTTAGGGGAGAGCACGTGTAGGTTCTGACAAATGTATAAATGTTGCATATCAACATCGGTCGTCTCCCTTACACCCAGATCAGACACGGCATTCCTCGGTAGTGTTGCTATGTGACTTAAAGTAAGCTTTGAATCTGTCATTGTCAATGTCCATGAGACTCACCACAGTCCCCCAGACCGGCTGGAAATCCCTGTGCGCGTGGTCGGCGGGCGGGGGCGCCGCGGGCTTGGTGCTGCGGTCGAACTGGGGGGCGCTAGCCTCCTCCTCCATCTGTGGGGACGGCCTTTTAAAGCGCTACTTTCAATTTTGAAGTGCTTCTGACTTCATGGTTTTTAGAACAAATCAAATCAAAACAAAAAAGAATTATTCAACCTAAATGAAAGTACTTTCTTGTTGAGCGTCAAAAAGAACTACCGCCAAGTCACAAAAACTAGCCTCCGTCCCGAGAAGAACTGGCAAGAAACTCAGCGGACATGTCTTTTTTTTTAAATATTAGATAAAAAAAAAAAACATTTTTACAAGAGGTATTTTAAAGTAACAATTATGGCAATATTGAAATGCCCGGAGCGAGCAACTCATTCCCACTTTGTGCAATCTTCTAGATAATCATTGACTTTATAGTAAACTTTATTACACAAATGTTCTTTAATAATTCATTTATTTAACTTTTCGAAGGGATCTTTTGAAGCAGTCGAAGTCTCCGCCGATAAATGCTGCCACAATAATTCTTCATTTTCTTGTATAAGTTAATGTCGAAGCTGGTCATTTACAGCCGCAAGGGCGTAGGGTATGCCCGCCAGAGTGCTGTCATAATGTGGTCATGTGTTCTGGTTTGAAGAGTAGGGTGACAGTTGTCGAATGCAACTAAGACTTTGAACTTAAATCTCAAGATCTTAGCTAATCACCTGCTGCCATGTGGTCCAGGGGTTCGTATGTCGTGTACTCACCTTGGCGATGTTTGGGGAGGAGTGCGCGCGGGAGAGGGCGGCGGCCCCGGGGCTGTCGTCCATGTATGCGTCGCCGTCATCCTCCTGCGACACAACTGCACTGATACTACGCTCTGCTGAGCGACCACTGACGCTAAATATTTACGTCAATGCGCCCGTTTTTTTTTATTGCTTAGATATGTGGACGAGCTTACAGCCCACCTGGTGTTAAGTGGTTACTGGAGTCCATAGACATCCACAACGGAAATGCGCCACCCACCTTGAGATATGAGTTCTAAGGTCTCAGTATAGTTACAACGGCTGCCCCACCCTTCAAGCCGAAACGCATTACTGCTTCACGGCAAAAATAGGCGGCCCGTGTAGGCCATTTAGCAAAAAGGATCGCATTTCTTATTAAAAGTCGATATTCGCGCTTCGGAGCCACCTAAACTTGGCCATCGGGACGCGCTAGAGGAAGGGAAGCTACCCGCAGCTCAAGGCATGACAGAAGATTTTCAAGATTTTTATTACTGGTAGTGAACTTCTTGTGGGTCCGCAGGGGTAGGTACCACCACTCAGCCCATTTCTGCCGTGAAGCAGTAACGGGTTTCGGTTTGAAGGGTGTCTCAGCCGATGTACCTATACTGAGACCTTAGAACTCATAACTCTAGGTGGGTGGCGGCATTTACGTTGGAGATGTCTATGGGCTCCGGTAACCACTTAACATCAGGTGGGCTGTGAGTTCGTCCAACCACCTAAGCAATAAAAAAAAGTGCGTTTACGTTTTAACACAATATTTTATATCTGTACAATTGCAGTGCACACAGTAGGGACCGGTCCGGTTGGAGCAACACCTCGATCTGGTCGACCGCACTGGTCGGTAAAATTAATTGACTTCTACATGGATGGATGGTTCTAGTAAGATATAATATCACCAATAAACTAATGGAATGGACTAATAAAGTGCTGAATGTTAAAAGTTATCGGAGGGGAGTGTGCTCTGTTCCTCTCTCGCAAAGCTAGTGTTAATGTTAAATCTATAAATGAGGGTAGGTTTCTTCGAGTTCGAAAATTTGATTGTATGTTTTACGGACGGACCTTGGGTGTTTTTAGTGGCGGTCGGAAAGAACCGGCAGTATCTGGAGATCTGTGCGCTGTTCAGATCAATGTGAAGGTCTTTATGGGTGGACGAATTGTGTTAAATAAATCCAAGATTAAATCTTATAAGAGACGAGTGAATAAACAGTAGATATGTATGCGACTCACCCTGTCCTCCCCGGGCTTCTTCTTCTCCCTGGCCTCCGCCAGCTTCCGCTTCCGTTGCTGCTCGAGTTGCTCGCGCGTGCGGTCCAGGCGCGCCCGCTGCTGGCGCACGGCGGCGATGCGCGCGGCCAGCTCTGTGCGCGCACGGGCCCGCTCTGTGCCGCCGGAACACAAGCCCCTATAGTACACCCTACCGAGCCCGCTAGTGCGGCTGTGCGCGCGGCCAGCTCTGTGCGCGCACGGGCCCGCTCTGTGCCGCCGGAACACAAGCCCCTATAGTACACCCTACCGAGCCCGCTAGTGCGGCTGTGCGCGCGGCCAGCTCTGTGCGCGCACGGGCCCGCTCTGTGCCGCCGGAACACAAGCCCCTATAGTACACCCTACCGAGCCCGCTAGTGCGGCTGTGCGCGCGGCCAGCTCTGTGCGCGCACGGGCCCGCTCTGTGCCGCCGGAACACAAGCCCCTATAGTACACCCTACCGAGCCCGCTAGTGCGGCTGTGCGCGCGGCCAGCTCTGTGCGCGCACGGGCCCGCTCTGTGCCGCCGGAACACAAGCCCCTATAGTACACCCTACCGAGCCCGCTAGTGCGGCTGTGCGCGCGGCCAGTTCTGTGCGCGCACGGGCCCGCTCTGTGCCGCCGGAACACAAGCCCCTATAGTACACCCTACCGAGCCCGCTAGTGCGGCTGTGCGCGCGGCCAGCTCTGTGCGCGCACGGGCCCGCTCTGTGCCGCCGGAACACAAGCCCCTATAGTACACCCTACCGAGCCCGCTAGTGCGGCTGTGCGCGCGGCCAGCTCTGTGCGCGCACGGGCCCGCTCTGTGCCGCCGGAACACAAGCCCCTATAGTACACCCTACCGAGCCCGCTAGTGCGGCTGTGCGCGCGGCCAGCTCTGTGCGCGCACGGGCCCGCTCTGTGCCGCCGGAACACAAGCCCCTATAGTACACCCTACCGAGCCCGCTAGTGCGGCTGTGCGCGCGGCCAGCTCTGTGCGCGCACGGGCCCGCTCTGTGCCGCCGGAACACAAGCCCCTATAGTACACCCTACCGAGCCCGCTAGTGCGGCTGTGCGCGCGGCCAGCTCTGTGCGCGCACGGGCCCGCTCTGTGCCGCCGGAACACAAGCCCCTATAGTACACCCTACCGAGCCCGCTAGTGCGGCTGTGCGCGCGGCCAGCTCTGTGCGCGCACGGGCCCGCTCTGTGCCGCCGGAACACAAGCCCCTATAGTACACCCTACCGAGCCCGCTAGTGCGGCTGTGCGCGCGGCCAGTTCTGTGCGCGCACGGGCCCGCTCTGTGCCGCCGGAACACAAGCCCCTATAGTACACCCTACCGAGCCCGCTAGTGCGGCTGTGCGCGCGGCCAGCTCTGTGCGCGCACGGGCCCGCTCTGTGCCGCCGGAACACAAGCCCCTATAGTACACCCTACCGAGCCCGCTAGTGCGGCTGTGCGCGCGGCCAGATCTGTGCGCGCACGGGCCCGCTCTGTGCCGCCGGAACACAAGCCCCTATAGTACACCCTACCGAGCCCGCTAGTGCGGCTGTGCGCGCGGCCAGCTCTGTGCGCGCACGGGCCCGCTCTGTGCCGCCGGAACACAAGCCCCTATAGTACACCCTACCGAGCCCGCTAGTGCGGCTGTGCGCGCGGCCAGCTCTGTGCGCGCACGGGCCCGCTCTGTGCCGCCGGAACACAAGCCCCTATAGTACACCCTACCGAGCCCGCTAGTGCGGCTGTGCGCGCGGCCAGCTCTGTGCGCGCACGGGCCCGCTCTGTGCCGCCGGAACACAAGCCCCTATAGTACACCCTACTGAGCCCGCTAGTGCGGCTGTGCGCGCGGCCAGCTCTGTGCGCGCACGGGCCCGCTCTGTGCCGCCGGAACACAAGCCCCTATAGTACACCCTACCGAGCCCGCTAGTGCGGCTGTGCGCGCGGCCAGCTCTGTGCGCGCACGGGCCCGCTCTGTGCCGCCGGAACACAAGCCCCTATAGTACACCCTACCGAGCCCGCTAGTGCGGCTGTGCGCGCGGCCAGCTCTGTGCGCGCACGGGACCGCTCTGTGCCGCCGGAACACAAGCCCCTATAGTACACCCTACCGAGCCCGCTAGTGCGGCTGTGCGTGCGGCCAGCTCTGTGCGCGCACGGGCCCGCTCTGTGCCGCCGGAACACAAGCCCCTATAGTACACCCTACCGAGCCCGCTAGTGCGGCTGTGCGCGCGGCCAGCTCTGTGCGCGCACGGGCCCGCTCTGTGCCGCCGGAACACAAGCCCATATAGTACACCCTACCGAGCCCGCTAGTGCGGCTGTGCGCGCGGCCAGCTCTGTGCGCGCACGGGCCCGCTCTGTGCCGCCGGAACACAAGCCCCTATAGTACACCCTACTGAGCCCGCTAGTGCGGCTGTGCGCGCGGCCAGCTCTGTGCGCGCACGGGCCCGCTCTGTGCCGCCGGAACACAAGCCCCTATAGTACACCCTACCGAGCCCGCTAGTGCGGCTGTGCGCGCGGCCAGCTCTGTGCGCGCACGGGCCCGCTCTGTGCCGCCGGAACACAAGCCCCTATAGTACACCCTACCGAGCCCGCTAGTGCGGCTGTGCGCGCGGCCAGCTCTGTGCGCGCACGGGACCGCTCTGTGCCGCCGGAACACAAGCCCCTATAGTACACCCTACCGAGCCCGCTAGTGCGGCTGTGCGTGCGGCCAGCTCTGTGCGCGCACGGGCCCGCTCTGTGCCGCCGGAACACAAGCCCCTATAGTACACCCTACCGAGCCCGCTAGTGCGGCTGTGCGCGCGGCCAGCTCTGTGCGCGCACGGGCCCGCTCTGTGCCGCCGGAACACAAGCCCATATAGTACACCCTACCGAGCCCGCTAGTGCGGCTGTGCGCGCGGCCAGCTCTGTGCGCGCACGGGCCCGCTCTGTGCCGCCGGAACACAAGCCCATGTAGTACACCCTACCGAGCCCGCTAGTGCTGTGGCGGCTTGCAGGCGCGAAAGGGAGTGGCCCGACCAGTTGCCTCGGTGCGAGGCCAAGAAGAGGCGAGGCGGTTAATGCGAGTCAACTATCCTAAGCGTTTTGGATACCACCACCATATGCTGGTTTGGAGATTGGCGAAGATGACCCATAAACACCACCAGAAAAGCTTTACATGCTCCGGGTGACGGAGGTTCCCCCCATCTCCCCGCCCCCCGCACAGCCCGCCTGCTGCCGGAGGCGCAAGCTCTGAACTCTTAGTTCCGATGCCTCGACCGGTATCGACTATGATAATTTTGAGCCAGGTTGGTTAATATTTTAATTGTTTACCCCACCGCACCTTGTTCTCAGCCCCGGCACCTGAGCCTCATCAGTTCATAGATGCATGGACGATCTCACAGCCCACCTGATGTTAAGTGGTTACTGGAGCCCGTAGACATCTACAACGTAAATGCGCCACCCACCTCGAGATATAAGTTCTAAGGTCTCAAGTATAGTTACAACGGCTGCCCCGCCCTTCGAACCGAAACGCATTACTGCTTCACGGCGGAAATAGGCGGGGTGGTGGTACCTACCCGTGCGGACTCCCAAGAGGTCCTGCCACCAGTGATTACGCAAATTATTATTTTGCGGGTTTGGTTTTTATTACACGATATTATTCCTTCACCGTGGAAGTCAATCGTGAACATTTGTTGAGTACGTATTTCATTAGAAAAATTGGTACCCGCCTGAGATTCGAACACCGGTGCATCGCTACATACGAATGCACCGGACGTCTTATCCTTTAGGCCACGACGACTAAAAGTCCAGAGGTTCCTGCTATACTGTTAAAACTTCTACTTTATGTGAGTGGGCAAGTGAGCAAGTGGTTTGTGTGGCCACTTGCTGTAATCAGCGTCGCGGGCTGCTCTCCCACCACACAGCAAACAAAGAGATAGCAGGGTGCGGTCACTTACCGTCGGCGTCGGCCTCGGTCTCCTGGCTGGCGATGGTCTCGGCTAGCTGGGCGGCCTCGTCCCGCTCCCGACGCTGGTACTCCTCTAGCTGCTCGCGGAGACTCTGGTTCTCTTGTTCCTGAAAGCAAATGTACAGCATGGAATCTATCCAGTTGTGGACCCCAGCGTGCTCGGAAGGACCGCGCGGCGGCTACTCACCATGTCGTACTGCTTGTTCTCCAGCTGCATGAGCTGACTGATGATCTCCTGCTCCCTGAGCTGGTACATGGCTCTGACGTCGTCTTGTTGTTCCGTCTCCTGCTGCGAACGAACTTTCTCCCAGTCCTGGAAGATATTATAATCTGGTCAACTTTAGGAGATTTACGTGAACAGGCTAAATATTCATTTGTAATTGATCGCGATGATTCCGGTCTGCGGAGGGGGCGGCGGTACCTGCTCAGCTTCGATCCTCTGCATCTCGAGGGTGAGCGAGGTGTCGGCGATGACCTCCTGCTGCTCGAGGATCTTCTGCATGGTGCGGGCGCGCTCGTCGTACACCAGCACGGCGGCGGCCTGCGGGACACTACTCGTTAGAGCGGGGGGGTGAGGGCGGGGGGTTGGGGGGCGCGGCGGGACTACGCACCTTGGTGGCGCGGTCGGGCTCGGGCGCGCGGCGGGGTGCGGCGGGCGGACTCAGCTCCGCCCAGCTCGGGTACTCTATGTCTCCTGCACACACATAAGGTGCACAAATGAGGGGAAATGACACAATGCAACTGCAAATTCCAAAAAATCCACTGAAACTATCTCAGTATGTAACCACCATTTTACTGAGACTTAATTTCAAACCATCTCATCTCGTTTCATTTAATTTAAATCAATTAGTTTTAAATTCACCTACTTAACTTCATTTCATTTCATATATTTTTTCATATAGTTAATATGTTTGTATTTAATAATTAAGATTTTATAGACAGTGGCAACAATGGCGTCGGTTGGGGGGCGGCGGGTGAGGCCCTCCCGGTGCACGTTACCCAGCATGTCGTCCATGGAGTCGTCTGGGCGCGGCGGCTGCGCCTGCGGGTTGGTGGTGGACGCGGGGTACTTGAGCAGCCAGTCCTCGTAGCCGCCTTCGAGGGCGAGCGGCGGTCTCGCGTACTGAACTTTAATGTCCCACTGAGAATACAAAACTGCGATAAAAATACACAAAAGCTTTAATATGTTGTCATCGGCGTTGGCGTTAGGTGATGTGGATCCGCAACTAGAAAACGTCCGCCTTAGCATGAGACAAAATTAACAAAACGGTGTCAACGACCCACAACTTTTTCCTGTAACCGGAAATTACGCAAACGCATTAATTTCGAGATTTCATAACGTATTTGTTTCACGTCGAAGTCGTGGAGGTACGAACGCCATGATCTATCAAGAACTTATTATCTTTCCTTTTTGATAATATTATTTATTATGCGGAGGTGACATTTGATTTGGAGATTTGTTACCACATATATTTGCAATATTAAAAAACCCATAATATTATTTTAATGAAAACGTGTCAAATGTATATATATATATATATTGATGAACACATATTTCCCATTTATTTGTGGTAGAACTACGTAGTACAAGACGGAAACGGTTGAGGGACGCTCAAAGCTGACCTTGAGCAGTATGGTCCTGAGCAAGTGGAGCGGCGTCCCCGGTATAGGGGCCCTGGAGCTCCAGTCCAAAGTCACGATGAGGTCGGCCGAGGCCCGGGAACTCCAGACAGGTCTGGAGGCTGCCGGTAAATTCTGTTCTAGGACATTAGCTGATTGACTGCAATGGAAACACACACATAAGTAGAATTAAAGATTTTGCTTAATTTGGTGTCAGGGTGTTTGGTTGCTTGCCATGGCAACACTGAAAAATTTGATCTGTCTGACTTGGACTTTTTGGCGGGAACGCGCGGAGTGAAGTTGTGTGATTTGTTTTATTTTGTCTATTTAGTGTTTCTTCTTATTTAGTGTTTTCACAAAACTAAGAATATAAATTAAAATAAGACATGACCTAAAGGTCTTAGTTACCAGGTCATAAAAGCCCTTAAAAAAAATATTCATCTGACTAGCAGGAAGGAGATGAGTTGTCTCTTGGTTGAACTGTTGGCTCAATTCTAGTTGGAACAGCCCAAGAGCCATTAAGCTGCACATTAAGTATATGGGTAACAATTTCCAATTAAGGTAATTTCAATGAAAAGAAGACCACGTGACTTGAGATGAAAGTGACACATGTACTCTAGGAACCCCAATAAAGGCGGAAAAAGTTCTACAATAAGCTCTTGGCCATTCAAGCTAAAGCCATTAGAACAACTTGAAGTTATTGTGATATATTTAATGATACCATATTGCATTTCAGAAGTACTCAGTGACAAACTTAGTGATAATGTAACAATTAATGTTGGTATCACATAATAAAAAAAATTCTTTTATGTCTCAAATTCAATCTATTTATATAAAAATGAATTGCTGTTCGTTAGTCTCGCTAAAACTCGAGAACGGCTGGACCGATTTGCCTAATTTTGGTCTTGAATTATTTTTAGAAGTCCAGAGAAGGTTTAAAAGGTAGATAGATATGAAAATGCTTGGAATTAAATAAAAATAACAATTTTTTTCTCCCTTCGATGTGTCCCCCGTCGGACGGATTCCTTTTGTTTGTTTTAAGTTTATTTTATACAAAAGTTTAAGTGTTTTATTTATCGATTGAGGCTCTACGAATTCTGCCAGGTCAACTAGTGAAACATAAAACTTACCCAGGTGATATGCATTCTTCGGGCACACTGATACAAGCCGGGTAGCTGATGTGAGATTCTAAGTAATCTTTCCCAGGTCTTGCATCAAGGATCATGACCTTCAACTTGCCGGCCTTCAAGATTGAATAGAGTTGTTCGCTTTTGATGGTCACCTCATCAGGACCTAGATTAATTTAAAAATTTTGTTTGAACAACTTGAGACAGCACATGCATTTTCATGCATATTTATAAAATTAATGAATTCATTTATTTGTCAACTGAATTGAAACAAATATGAAATATTTGTCCAAGCTTATCTCAATCATCACTGAAACTCTAATTGATTCAGTTGCTGTGGAGTTGAATAATAAAAAGGTCGTAGTAGTAATAATGTAGGAATAAAAGATCGTAGTTGTAATAATGTAGGAATAAAAGGTCGTAGTAGTAATAATGTAGGAAAAAAAGGTCGTAGTAAGTCGTCGTGGCCTAAAGGATAAGACGTCCGGTGCATTCGTATCGAGCGATGCACCGGTGTTCGAATCCCGCTGGCGGGTACCACTTTTTCTAATGAAATACGTACTCAGCAAATTTTCACGATTGACTTCCACGGTGAAGGAATAACATCGTGCAATAAAAATCAAACTCGCAAAATTATAATTTGCGTAATTACTGGTGGTAGGACCTCTTGTGAGTCCGCACGGGTAGGTACCACCGCCCCGCCTATTTCTGCCGTGAAGCAGTGGTGCGTTTCGGTTTGAAGGGTGGGGCAGCCGTTGTGACTATACTGAGACCTTAGAACTATATCTCAAGGTGTGTGGCGCATTTACGTTGTAGATGTCTATGGGCTCCAGTAACCACCTAACACCAGGTGGGCTGTGAGCTCGCCCACACATCCCAGCAAAAAAAAAAAAAAAAGTAGTAATAATGTAGGAATAAAAGGTCGTAGTAGTAATAATGACGTAGGAATAATACGTAGTTTTAGATAGATTGTCACTGATGCCATTACAGGAGGGTACATAATATTAGGTCTTTACGTATGAAATTGCCTTTAATATAGAAAACTTCAAACATTTTTTATTCCTATGGATTCAAATTTGCACTCATTCAATGCAATTTGCTTCTCAGGTATTAAAGTTTTTTCCTGCCAAGCAGTTGATAAAACTTTGGAAATAGTAGAAATCTGTCAGGGCAAGGTCTGGTGAGTACGGGTGATGACGCAACATTTTACTTCAGTCTTATAGCTTAAAGACCTTATCATGGCATGAGAGGTCAAGCGTTGTTATTCAGCAGGGGCAACCAACTAATGATTCACTAACTTCACCATCATTCTATTTAATTCCTCACATAGTACATCTGTAGTAATGATGTTCCTGATGGAAAATCCCTTTTTTTGTGCCTGTTAAGCAACACAAGGCATACCTAACTATTTTCATTTGCGGCATCCACTCTTAATTATTTTTTTACGTTGCCAATTTGACGCAAATGGATTAATATTGTTTTGATGCTAATATTCAATGCTGCTGCTAGCTTAGCATAGATTTAATATCGTTAGCTTCCACTATCGCTTTTGTCGTCATTGTTGACTTTAGTTTTCAGGCAACAATGTGATCATTTTTACATCAAAATTTCCATCCAATAATGAATCATGTGTTCGACATTACTGTGACAGAACTTATTTTATAAGACGAAAAGGGTACAAAGTGAAAAAAAACACTAATAAACACGTGACTGAATTTAGCAATAGTATTTTTTCTTAAAAAACAATTCATTTGATTTTAGAATTTATTACCTATACATAAAATACATATTTAATCTATATAATAAATTATGTTTCAAATGGTCAGTAATGTAAAATAGCAAATATATTAACATAAAAATGGGATCATTAGTTCTTTTTTCCTGAAACAGTGAAGGCAGTGTTTTGTGAAGATAGCTGGAAGTCTTGTTACCTGAACAATAGATAACATGTACAAAATGATTTTTTGTGATCAATAGACAAAATGCTATGAAACAACCAAAAAATATTGATGGATTGTGTATTGCAAGCAATGTAGTTGGAACAAATAACAGATGTCAATGGAAGAATAAGGACTATTCTGCTAACCCCTGATAATAAGGAAGATTTGAAATGTAATAAAATGACAGAATAAAGACCTGGTAAGTTGACAGGTGTCGAAGGCGGCTCATTGATGGAGACCTCAATGGCCTTCTTTCTGTTCTCCTCAATCTTTTGTTTGAATATCTCATTCTCTTTTATGTCATTTAGACGTTTCTGCTTCAATTCCATTGCATACCTTCAAATCAATATTAATTAATTATCACACTGTACTGTAAGACTAAAAAAATCAATTTGTGGATATTGATCTGGCAAATGTTGTATTTGCAGTTTTGGGAGTAAATAATGGTCTAATATGGACAGACATTACATATCTTTATGTCTGATAATGATAATGTCATTGTCTGAAATTGTTTTATGTTTGAGTATATTTATTTAAATTGGCTTTAACAGCTTTAGTCTGCCAGCATGAAACCATTTCATACAGTATATTGAGTGGTGAATGAAAAGTCTATCCACTATCCCGTTCATTCACACAATCCACCTATCCACTTATAGTATTACGAGTATAAATATTTAAGCATGAAAACACTTTAATGCCTTCTCTGGACAGACTATTGGCTGTGGCTCCTTCCTATACATGACAAGATGACTAGCTATTTTTTAAATGTTAAATAATATTAGATTTGAGCAAGAAAAAGTATTATTGTGTGCGCATTGCTATCTTTATTATCTGTACAAGATTAATTGTGATGAATGTGTTTTTTAGCCACTTTACCTGTCTATAAGACTGTTCTTTAGTTTCTCAGCAGCATCAATAGCCTTGTTAGGGTTCTTAGCTCCCAGCATGCTGTTGTAGTATGACTTATCCTTCAGATACTCCTTATCTTTGCTCAGATAGGCTATGACTCTCAAATATTTCATGTAATATACGTAGGAGTACTCCTCGTCACCATTTTTCCGAGCTTCTTCGGCGCTTTCAAACAATTTCTGTGCTGTCTTGCATAACCTGAACAAAGACCTCAACATATGACTCAAGTTTAGTATTTTTGCCGTAATTTATGCTATTGAAAATAATAATAACTCACAGGTTAGCTCGTTTCGTTTTCAAATCTGGAACATTGTGTAATTTGTCCAGATCTTCGATGCATTTCCCGAGGTGCAATTGTTTACGGCGTGTTTCCGTCATTCTCCGTTTTGATGCGCTTGCACTGTATGTGATACAGATTCGGTATGATTGAAGATCCTAATATCACTATTCACTACATTTGGTAAATAAATTTTATGATTATTTTGTTGAAAATTGTCAGCTTCAAACAAAAAAATAGATTTATGTGCCAAACTGTCACAAAATGTCAGTTTTAGTCTAATGTCATTTGTCAGTTGTTGAGTAGTTTTACTTTTCGCACTGTAAAGGCGAAGAAATCACACCATGCAGCCATATCTTTTTAAATTATTTTTCAGATAAGTAATATGAAATGAAAAATGATATGGATGAAATGAGGTGAAGTTGATTTATTTGACTGTAATCGATTGGGATGAAATTCAATGATGATAATGAAATGGGATGAAGTGAAGTCTCAGTAAAATGGTTTTACTTACAGTGGCATTAGTGGACTTTTTGGAAGAGCCCGAGAAATTTCGTCCAGCAGATTTTTTTCAGTTTCAGTTGTTAAAGTTCATGCTTGAGCACTTAGTGGGACAAATAAAGCAGATAAACATGATACCTTAGTTGGATAGGGCTTCTCCAGTCTATGGTATACTTTACTTCTGTGGCTTTACAATACAATAAATTCAATATCTTTAGCCTTATCTCAGAATACTTGTACCAAACCAATACTTTAATTATTTCAAAATATTAACTTTTAAGCTATTGCATAGCTTTCATCGCGGGCCTTGAGCGCGGCGAACGAATCATGAAATTCCGTAACGAAAAAAACCTTACACCCCTCACTCCGCCTACCATGTAGCTCGCGTTCAACACATTCACACGTTGCACTTGTGTAGTGTTTGTGAATAAGCGCGTGGCGTGACGTCACACTGCATGCGCATCATGAAAAGTCTGCCCATCTCTCTCTTGCGCGGTCTAGTTTATGAGTGTGAAGGGGACAGCTACGGTTTTCCTTTTATTAATGTTTAATATAGCGTGGTCTTGTTTTATTATCGTTTTAATATTAAATTATCATAGTCTAATTATAATTGCATAAGTTGATAAAAAATGCTATGCAAAAGCTTTACCGCGGCAGTTCCCGAGTGCCACACGTTTTTTTTTATTAATTATTTCATTTACAATGTACAATAGAAATTTAATTAAAAAAATAAGCTCTATTGGGTTTAAATGTTGTATGTTTTTGCTTTTTTTTACATTTATTTTATTAGAGACGGTCTTCCAGAGTGAATCATCCCGTCATGACTTATGCAAGTTTAATATTCATTCACGCGGCCTGCATGCACATAAACTCTCTTCAGATCATCCAATCCCGTTTCTGCAGGATACCCGTCGGAGTGCCGTAGTACGTAAGGAATGTCGATCTTTACAACAACTTAAATATATAACCGATACGTAAGTACTTATAGGAAGCATCAGAATGCTACTATGAAAAGCGGCGGGACACAATAACTCTCTTTTTGTGGCGTTGTTCATGCTAGGGCTAGTGTTAGTAAATTCTCTCAGGTTGAGGAATCAGGTCCACGTGTAGGTGGAATAGCTTTTTAGGCTACCAGCGAATGGGTAGGAAAAATCAGTGAATCTGAATCTGCACGCCCCACACGTGTATATTTGTATAGCTATTATTTTATATAATTTCATTAAATATATGTTTGTATAATAATTAAAAATATAATACTAGATTTGACTTCATACAGAAGACGGCTGTCCGAATTGTCGATAACCCCACTCTCACGAATTGTTTGGGACCTCTAGGTCTGCGAGGGACCTCAGATTTCTTCGTGTTTTGTACCGTATGTTACATGTGAAGTGCTCTGAGGAATTGTTGGAGATGTTAGCATCATCTCGTTTTTACCACCGCCCGTCACCCGAGCAGAGTTCACCCATACTACCACTGTCTTCATCCACAGTGCGATTCCAGAGATATTTTTGCCATGTACCATCCGGCTTTGGAATGGGTTTCCTTCTATAGGGCTTGCAGAGAACACTTAACGGTAGCCAGGGGCTTCGCTCTGCTTCTGGGATTGTTGACCTCTATGAGCAACGGTAACCACTTATTATCAGGTCGGCCGTACGCTCGTCTGCTAAAACGGCAATATACAAAAAAAAAGTTATGTTCTTAAAAAGATACAATATTAATTTACGTTTTGGCCGGAGTTCTCGTAACAACTAAATCGAAAGACCCGCAAGCTCGTTTCCGTCAATCTTAATGTTTACTTCCATTTTAAAATCCTGAAGTACTACGCTCCAGAATTGATATCGGGTCGATATCTTTATTCAGATTTAGTATTGTTATACATAATTGTATCCTTGTGCTTCTAGTTTCATTTATTTTCATTCCACAGATGATCCGGCTCTATCACAGGAACTAAGTTACCGTTGATCGTGAGCACCAACATTGCCTCAGGAATTCCGGCGCCGATGCCTATCATATTTTTTCCAGTAGGTTATAGTTAGGTTATAGATAATAAATATAATGTATAGGTATTTAATAAAAGAGCTAAAACATTAATATATATAAGTTGCTTATTCTATTTCTACACTATATTCATGAAACTGCTAGGATCATTTTATTTAAATTGCAGCACTATAAACGAACGTAAAATTTCCCTTCCTGGCTGAGCCTTAGCTCGCCCATCCGCCCTGATAAAATTAGAAAGGCCTCCAGGCCACCAGTAATCTCTCAAACATAAAAAAAGACGCAAAATTAATAACAAAGTCTATCAATGTATGATTAAAATAATTATATTTAGAGCCAATCCTCATGCCCGGCACTTATGTAAATATTATTGATAAATACTATTAGCTTGTAGAATAATTCATGACTTAAAAAGTAGTTTCATGATTATAATAAGAAAAATTGTTCACTTCCGCTCTGTAAAAAATTGCAGGGTGACCGCACATTATACTGGAGTTACAAACGATTATAATTTGAAGGCAGAACCAGGACGATGTAGTAGGTATTACAAGGAACTGTAACTACAGTGTTTGGATTTTTCGGTGAAAGCAAAAATTATGAAGTTAAATTCTATATAAGTTGAAAGCTAAAAACAAGGATATTCCTTACACGCTTCATTCAGTGTCTTTAGGAAGCTGTGTATTCTTTATGATCCTGAGCGATCAATTACAGGATTCAAGGGGAAGTAGGCGAAGTAGGTAGCGATTGATCGATATGAAGTTTTATAGTCTTTGTCATTTTGACTGTTTTAAATAGTCTTGTCATTTTGACACTTGTTATTTTGAAAGAATTAATTTACAATCACTCTGAAATTTTGTCATTTGTATTTAAACCTTATGTTGAAGGAATAAAGTGTTTTTCAAAATATATTTTTTGTAAGCCTAAGAGTTGGTGTAGGAAATTGTAAACAGCGCAGAATCGTGAAATTTTCACCCATGCGCATTGGAAACATCCGATTTTCCAGGTCGATTGCGGTTTTCCGTTTAGTTTTTCAGCTGATCACGCATTCTACGGGCGCACTGCAGACCATCCGTGGGTCATGTGCGAAACTGTAACAGCGTAGTTAATTCGCTGTATTCGCGTCGTGTAGTTTGATTAGCTAGTGCCAGTGAAGATGTTCTCAGGTCTCACAAACCAGGTCAGCTCATGGATGGGAGCCGCTAAGGGCGAGCCGCAAGATGAAGAAGTACCCACCCCTACCAAAGACGCAACAGCAGAGGCCGCAGCCGACGTCGAAAGACAAAGGTAAGTTTTTGCTTTGTTTACGTGCCATTTGTCCTCGTTCAGTAAGTAATTTTTTTATTAATTAATTATTTAAATTTATGGGTGGGGTTGGGTTTTGTAGTTTAATATATTTGCATATTTGTACTTAATACAACTTTAATATTTTAAAGTAGCGTTAGATTATGTTTCTTTGTGTGTTCCAAATACTAACACTAAACTCCTGCAGCATAGAAAAGGTTTAATTTTTAATGACAAAAGACTTAAATATTTTCTTGTGCAGTCCAACTAAAGGTGGCAGCAAGCTGGACATCATCACCAACGTGAAGTCACAGATGACCGGTTGGCTTGGTTCTGGCATCCCTATACCCGGGTTGAGAAAAAATGAACCTGCTGCTGCTGAATCTGCGGAGCCAGCTCCCGAACCAGAGCCTGAATTGAAGACAGACATCAAGGACGACGATGATAACTCCAGGTATAATAGGTACGAGGGGCTGGCAGATGCAATGAGATGGCGTTTCTTTGCTTCTTTTCCATTTTTATAGAGTGGTTGTGTAATATCAGTTTTGGTGCAAAAAATTTCTGAAAGCACCCAATTTTAGCCATTATGTAACATCGCATTAAAGAAAACATATTGTTTTATTTCTTAGAAATGATTCTATCATGTGTGAATTTTGTCAAAGAATACTAATATTCTTTTTTTTTTTATCTTGCAAACAGTTATTGTTACATAAGTGCTAAATTTTATTGCTTTGATGAACAGTATGCTTAGAAGATATCATTTAGGAAACATTTTCTGACTGCAAATAAAATATCACAAATGTTTGATCATTTTGATTAACATTGAACAATTTAAAAAAATCATTAACATTTTATATTTCGTTTCCTAAGATTAAATACTTGTACTCATTAAATCTGCTGGTAACCCCATTTATTATTTTTGTGTATTTTATCTGGTCAAATTCATGATAGCACAGTATAACATTAGTATTAAGCATAGTTACAGATAAACTAAACATATGTCATTAATACTAAAACTGGTTTTCTTTGCTCCTTTATTTATTTATTGCTTAGATGGTTTAGCGAGCTCACAGGCTTCCTGATGTTAAGTTGTTACTGGAGCCCATAGACATCTACAACGTAAATGGCGCAACCTACCTTGAAATATGAGTTCTAAGTTCAGTATAGTCACAACGGCTGCCCCATCCTTCAAACCGAAAAGCATTACTGTTTCACGGAAGAAATAGGCAGGGTGGTGGTACCTACCCGCGCGGACTCACAAGAGCTCCTACCACCAGTAAAAAGGTCAGTCTGTTCTATTCGTTCTTACTCCAGGTTTGGGGATACAGCCAGCACCTTTTGAGGTCGTCGTGGCCTAAAGAATAAGACGTCTGGTGCATTCGTGTTGAGCGATGCGACGGTGTTCGAATCCCGCAGGCGGTGACCAATTTTTCTAATGAAATACGTACTCAGCAAATGTTCACGATTGACTTCCGCGGTTAAGAAGTAACATCGTGTAATAAAAATCAAACCCGCAAAATTATAATTTGCGTATTTACTGGTGGTAGGACCTCTTGTGAGTCCGCAGGGGTAGGTACTACCGCCCTGCCTATTTCTGTCGTGAAGCAGTAATACGTTTCGGTTTGAAGGGTGGGGCAGCTGTTGTAATTACATTGAGACCTTAGAACTTATGTCTCAAGGTGGGTGGCGCATTTACGTTGTAGATGTCTATCCCGCATGAACCAGTCTCATCTTGCATAATATCTGTATTCGCGAAAACTGTATAATTAATAACATTAATCGTTAATCGCCGTTAATCATTAACTTCTGTTGTGAATTTGGCCTGATCGTAATTTTTTTGTAGATAATATTTATTAGTTTTATTCGATGTGTTGTCGATAAGACAAATTATGTTTGATAATATTTAATAATGTTTGAACTACTGCGGACGTAATCACGGTACTCACCGTAAGACATGAGCTTGAAGTCAGTTGAGTTGTTTAATGCGTGGCATGAATATGCAGAGTGGTGATGCCGAGCTCACGACGTTTCCTGTTTAAGTGATGTTAAGTTAGGCCAAGAGAACTGGCCTAACTTAGAGTGTAAGAGTGCAAGGCAGTCGTTTAGTGGGTATGGCCCTAAAATTCCTTGGGCCCGCGGTCTGCTCCCAACGCCTTGCAGATAGTTAAGTCTTACATATCCCGCATGCCTCCTAGGCGTGCCTCGTAGGAGGATCGAAAAACAAAAAGGCCAAGAGAACTGGCACTTTTGGCAGAAAGTCTCATAGCTTTAGTTGGTAATAAAGACTCCCGTCTTTTCCTCGTCCCGCAGTGAGATTCGAGTATAATAGTCGATGATCTTTGTTCCGACAGTGCCACTGGCGGCGCGGACAGCCGACCAGCTTCCACCGGGGGCACCCCTACTGAAGAGCAGCCGGCAGGTGTTGGCAACGGTAAGGGTAAAATTTGAACCTCATTAGTGTAGATTTAGCTAATATCGCCTTTTCGCATTAAAAGTGTACAATTTACAAAAATATTCGAAATTGAGTTAATACGCGTAAACATTTGGTATCACCAGTATTTTTCTCATAAATACTGTCAAAAGAGCATAGTTTAGTTTTAGTTTTTATTTATTAGTTTACCTATGCTTTGACTTCTCCTTACATCGTATTCCTCATTGCTGAGGGTCGTGACCACCCTTTTGTATCACCTTCGCACGCACGATTTTTCTCCATCCATTCTTGTCTCTGGCGGTGTGGAGGGCGTTGTTGACTACTATTAACAAAATTAATACATAATTTTATCTTACTTTAAAAGACAGATAATGTAAATAGTAAAAAATTATAAATAAATATTGCAAAGATGATTAATATTAAAAATATCACAATACGTTGAACCTTTAGAACACTCTCCTGTAAAATTAGTAAGTTTTGAGATTATACAGTTTTAATGCGAGAAGACGATATGTTGGTTCTAGTTTTGTTGGCTTGTCAAAAATGTATATCTGAAAATAATCACACTTGAAAGTTCAATTGAAATATGCTTCCCACGTTATAGAACCCACGTTTCTTTAAAGATAATATCATAGCTAATATCATACCTATTATGTGTTATAAGAGATTGCTGTACATGCCTGTAACTGGCTTACATACCAGTACCTAATTGTATACATGTTAATTTTAAGCTTGAATGTTTTGTGTGTATTGCTGTTGGTGTGTCTAAATAAATAAATACCTATTTTCAGTAATTATTAGCAATAAAAAAATCATCATCTAAACATTAGGCCGCTACCGGACATAGTTCAAGGCTTTTCTAGTTCACTTTTTGCTGTACTAGAGAACTAAGAATTAAGGCGTTTTTGCTTCATACTAAAAATCCCCGTTTTCTTCTTCCTTCCTTTTAGTATCCAAGTATACGTTATCTGATCTATTTATGGGAAAAGGAAGATTGAGGATTTTAATTAGGGGCGTATTTTTTTTATTTTTTGTTTGCACATTTACAGGTCAACAGAGTAAAAAACAGTTATTCACAGTAGACGCTCTAGAAGTGCCCGATATGCAGGAGTGTATGTACATTGTTATTTTTGTTTATTTTATTTTTTAAGTTTGTTTTTTTTTGCATACAAATTTTCCTAAGATACGCAAAATAGTAAAATCCGGTCACATTGTAGGGACGGGCCTGTCATCCCTAGAAGAAGTTTCGAGAATGGGAAAAAGAAAGAAAAAGTGTTTCTGAAGTAATGATTGAGCAGCATATTGTCACGGTTATCACTAGATTTGAAACTTTTTGTTCATCGACAATGTGGGCTTACTTTATTGCCTCATTGGTCCCGTTAATGACTCTTTCTACTGCATTCGAGTCTGTGCGTTGTGGAAGATAATGACTTGAACAGTATGTGTGTTACCCATATTAAACAAAGAAATCATGTAACATACGTCTTTGTATCTGTAATTACTTGCTAAATTACTTTTTTGTAACATATTATCACCTAATATTCATTATCCCCGAAAAATCTAAGCAATATGACTACTCGTATAAACATTTTGTTGTTAGTCACTATTTTGGTGTTCAATCTATATATATAAAAATGAATTGCTGTTCGTTAGTCTCGCTAAAACTCGAGAACAGCTGGACTGATTTGGCTAATTTTGGTCTTGAATTATTCGTGGAAGTCCGAAGAAGGTTTAAAAGGTGAATAAATTTGAAAATGCTCGGAATTATATAAAAACAAACAATTTTGTTTTCCCTTTGATGTGTCCCCCGTCGGACGGATTCCTTTTGTTTGTTTTAAGTTTATTTTACAACAAAACAAAAGTTTAGGTTTTTTATTTATCGATTGAGGCACTGCGAAGTCTGCCGGGTCAGCTAGTACCAAATAAAACACTACGGGCTCTCATGAAACTGGTCATAATTACTCCGTCCGTACTCACTTCAAAATAGCACCCAAGGTAAAGAGAGTACTTCTTCACCAGTGACAACAAAAGCGGTCGCCGGCGCCAAGTCCCTGGGCAACTTCCTGTACTCCGCCGTGAACAAAGCCGGAGCCAAGGTCAGCGAGGCCAGCGCCAAGATCAAGAAGACGGTGGAAGAGAACGTGAGTACTAGATTAGGTTTTCCAGGTCTGGTCGGGGAATCTACTACAGTTGTGATTTCATGACATTTAAATTTATGGGGGTCATGTCGAAAGAAAATATTTTGCAAAAATCGAGATCTTTTGTTTATAAAGTCTAGTATCATGAAAATTTCGATTTAATTCTTAACGAATAGAGACTAGTTAGGGATTATCCACATGAAACACTTATTTTAATCGAACTGAGTGCTGATTAGCAAATGAACCTTTAGCTGATTGTGGATGGGAGATTTAAGAGGTTTGAAGTCGTCTAGGCCTAACGAATAAGACGCCTGATGCATTCGTATCTAGCGATGCGACTATGCCAATGTTCGAATCCCGCAGGCGGGTACCTATTTTTCTAATGAAATATGCACTTAGCAAATGTTCGGACGACTTCCACGGTGAAGCAATAACATCGTGCACTGAAAATCAAATTTGCATGATTATAATTTGCGTAATTACTAGTGGTAGGGCATTGTAGGTACCACCGCTCTGCCTATTTCTGCCGTGAAGCAGTAATGCGTTTCGGCATGAAGGGCGTTACATTCGTAATAAAATACATTTGAAACCTGGATCCCGTCTTTCAATGACTACTGTAAACACTCACTAACAAGAGAATCATCAGCTTCTCCACTCATAGAAGAACAAGGAACAAACAACATCTGCGCCCTTACTTGAATATTTACAATCTTAGTATTAACATTTATCGCTATGGATATTGACACCGGTCACCGTTCTCGTCGAACCCGTCGCTTGCGACGAAGGGCTCCACGAGTAAATTAACTCTCAGACACAGCCCACTGAGTTTCTCGCCGGATCTTCTCAGTGGGTCGCGATTCCGATCCGGTGGTAGATTCTGCGAAGCACGACTCTTGCTAGGGTTCGTGTTACCATCGTTGTCAGGTTTGAGCCCCGTGAGCTCACCTACTAGTTACGGTTACGCTGGAATAGCCGCTCCAGGCTACCAGCTTAGGTAAGAAAAAAATAATAATTGGATATTGACATATCTAAGACGGTAACGTGATGAGCCTTAGTCTCACAGCCTCAACGTTCCCAGCTTACTCTTAACTCCAAAGTCGTGACAGAGAATGGAACAACTGGATTATAATTGCGACTAAATTCACTGTATAAACAAACAGCCGTTTTGATGTTACGGGAATTATGCGCCATTCTCTCTATTGGGTTATGATTGGTGTACGATTTATATATCTTGGTAAATAGATTTTCTAAATTCAAATATATAATCGAAGGTGTGAACGAAGTTGATAGAATGATAACGAATGAATAAATTATACTTAAAGGGTTTCTCGATATCATATAATATAATAGTGGTCGTGAACGCTTTGTTACAATTGGCTTTGGGTCATTTGGAATTTGGTTTTGGTTTGAAGAAAACAAATATTTAGATTGGATAGGTCTTTTGGTGGCTGTTGAAATTCACCTATATTCCGTAGTATTCCAGCTATTGTAACTAGACTTTAGAGTTTATATCTCAAGGTGGGTGGCGCCTTTACGTTGTAGATGTCTATGTGCTCCAATAACCACTTAACACTAGGTGGGCTGTGAGCTCGTCCATCCATCTAAGCAATAGAAAAAAAACCTAACGTTATGAGTATATCCACAATAATTTTTTGCGTCCTACGATAATTATTCTAAAACAAAATTTAAATAAATATATAGATCCTTTGTGTGTTCTGTACCTTCTTTCTTTTTTATTCAATTGAAAAATTGTTGTGGGTACGTAAAATAAATGTTTTGGTCAAATAGGTATGAAAATCTTGCGTTCGGGTTTAGGATCTCCTTTCCATACTTGTGATGTGATGGAGTATGGTCACTACAAAATGTTCTACGGCAGCAAACAAAATCTAAAGTCTACAAATAGTAACAAAAAGCCTTTTAATGTAGATATATCTGGCACAACCAATTCTATTAAGGCATTCACAAGCGACCCGGTCATTGGGAGAGCTAATGGCTCAGGCTATGTTTGGCCATTACATTTTACGACCACGGCCGCTTTGACCCTGGGCTAAGTGACTGTGTGCTTTGGAGCGGAGTTTGTTTGCCGTCTCCGGGTCTCGTTGCCGGGTCGAGAAACGGTTGGTCAATAGAAAATGCGTATTTTTGGGTTTAAGGAGGTAGTGAGGTTTATCTGTATAGTCCATATGTTATGTACGGACGTTTATCTAAATGATTTCATAGAATTGTAGGGTGTTGCCATTGATACTTTTTCTATTCGATTCATTACAATTTCTAAAAAAGACCTCAAAAATTAAATAATTCTTTGAAATGAGCCTCAATTTTATTGAACACAAAGATTAACAATTTACAATTTTGCACAATATTGTATATACTGCATTATATTGTTATTACTATATTTTGTTTCGAAATAAAAGCATGAAAATGCTTCTATAAGTTCTATAAGTGTCATAAATATGATGCTTCATTAAGTTAAGATATAATAGTCATTAAAAGCGCGTTGGAACTTCGCTTGTAGTAAGTTTTATACGATATCTCAAATTCTTAAATAGGTTATCTGGATTTTCAGTTTAAAATGTTGATTAATTTGGTTACTACGTAGAACTTGATTAATCTGACTGTGCTCACCAATGAATCAATATCGAACTAAACGCTAAAAGAAATGAATGTTACCGATTAAATCAAATGTAGGCATAAATTACCGATCGGTAAGCTTATCTTTTGCTGATACCGCGCTGACCCTCAATCGAGTCTGAGTCGAATAATGAGATATTCCTCTGTGTTTCCCTTACAAATTATATATCAAAAAGGAACTGGCCAAGTAACTGAATAGATGTGGGTAGTTTCAAATACTTCTCTCCGGAAATCGATTGAGAAGATCTTTTTCTTTAGCGGTTGATTTTAATTACAGACAAATTAAAGAAACTACTTGCATATTTGACGTTACATAAATATATTATTAAGAGTACATGGAATTCATTCATTACGAATATCGTAGCTCAACACATCTGTATCTATATACTAATACTCGTATATAAATTCTACAGTGGTTTTTACGGATGTTCCGTTATAACTACTGAACCGTGCATCCGATTGACTTGAACCTTGGTATCCATGTAGAAAATACATGTACTTAATGGATAGGCTAATATTTATATGAGTACTAGCTGACCCGGCAAACGTTGTTTTGCCATATATGCGCCATCTATTGATTACTTACTCAACCCAGTCGAAAGATATCGACATCTGTTAGAATCATTTGGAGTTAACAGATAATTGTGACTGTCAAATAATAACAGACAAATAATTAGCAATAAATTAAAATTGCGACTATAATTTGAGATTTAAACTATCCTATCTCTCAAGTTGGATCGAACTGCACATGGTGTGCGAATTTTATTATAATCGGTTAAGTGGTTTAGGAGTCCATTGAGGACAAACATTGTGACACGAGATTTATATATATTAAGATTGGACTCCCTAATAATAATGACAATAAATAATAATTTTAATTTTAAATGCCCAGCGAAGCGGGCGAGTGCGGCTAGTAATTGATATTTTCAGTTTTATTTAAGTGTTTATACGCTACATGGAGTGCTGACGGCACATACACTTGGAACTTAATTTTATTTGGTTAATACTTTATATCAGAAGCACGCTTATTAGCGTTTGAACATGGTATTAAATAAATTAAAAAAAGTAAACTTAAATGTAGGATTGGTAAGAACGGATCGTATGAAAAGAGTGTAGAACGGAGCGTTGAGATGTGAGTGAGAGAAAACGGAAAGAAAGAGAAAAGAGAATGACAGACAGAATGACAGAGAATTGGAAGATGGCGACGACGGTTGAAAAATGCGCAAGACGTAATAAAAGTGTTAATTATTAATTATTATTATAATAGAAGATTTTGGAACAGTGGAAATTTTATTTTATGCGCAGCGATCCCTATTCTACATAATATATAACAAAAAGCATATAAATATGTGAACCTTTATACGTATATGACTGGCGAGAAATTTCTATTAAGATTGACGATACAGTTTCGGGATGGCTTGAAAGCAGACTGGCTGTGTGCCAACTTCCAAGAATTAGGGCGTCGCAACCCGTGACGTCAGCGCTTGGATACGGTGCCTCCTTTGTGCTCCGATGGAACCGCCTTCCGTATGTGACGTTTGTAGCACAACATGCTCTGATGCAAACTTGTAGTTATTTCTAACTGTTTTGCCACGAATAAATTTAGTTTCAATAAAAAAATCACTTTCGTTGCTTTAAATGGGTTGATTAACTCCGAGTTTCCGTGTAATAGTTACCTAAGAAAAATGGATGGATTGCGTGAAAGACGATATGTGTAAGAGGGGAATGAGCGAAGAAGTGGTATATGATAGAGGAGTATGGAAAGAGAAAACATGTTGCGCCGACCCCAGGTGACTGGGAGAAGAGTAGGAGAATGATGATGAGTTAATGAAAATCAAAGATGTCACGATGACCTCATATGATGGCGTTATGCTGAAGTCTCAATTACAAAAACTGTACCCTGTTTAAATGCTATTTTTATTTAAATTCTTGAGCATTTGTTACGTAGTGAGTAGATATTTCGGTACAGTGACTCGCAGAAGTATAAATCATTTTGGTCATACATTTTAGTGAATGTACTGTATGTCCTAATTCTATTTACTTCATTTTATTATTTACATTATAACACTAGATGAGCTTGACTACTCATCTGCACTAATAAACAGTCTTGTTCGTTGTTTGCTTCCTTAATCTTTTTCTTTTCTTGTAAATATATTTGCACAAGTATCGGTAATCATAAAGAAATTGTATTCACATCACATAAACTGACTTGCCCAGACATTTCCAGACCTACGAAGTTATCGAACTTCCTCGCTGCCATAATAAATCCAATCTATCTACTCCCGAAGGCCATTCGTCCTTAATGGAACCTCTAATAGAATTGGAGCGCGCTCCCACTTAGACTTTTACCTTTATACGACGTTCGAGCATTGGAAATCTAATTATTCCATGGGACTTCGTTTCTATCCGATTTCCATTTTTCATTGGCTTTTTCTATTTTATTGCTTGTGAAAGTTTGGACGAAGTAGATCTTAGTCAAACGAAACAACATTTAGTCAGTATTGCGATTTCTATGCATTTGTATATACCGTTATCCAGCAATATATGATGCGGTCATAACCCACCCTTCAAACCGAAACGCATTACTGCTTCACGGCAGAAATAGGCAGGGTGGTGGTACCCACCCGCGCGGACTCACAAGAGGTCCTACCACCAGTAATTAAGCAAATTATAATTTTGTGGGTTTAATTTTTATTACACGATGTTATTCCTTCACCGTGGAGATCAATCGTGAACATTTGTTGAGTACGTATTTCATTAGAAAAGTTGGTACCCGTCTGAGATTCGAACACCGGTGCATCGCTCAACACGAATGCACCGGACTTCTTATCCGTTAGCCCACGACGACTCACTCTTTAAGCCAAGGCAAACCTTATTCGTCATGCTATGGAGCTGCAGGACCATTGAACGTTCACCTTTGTTATAAATTTCGTGCAAAACTGAACTGTAAGACGTGTACTTGTTTAATCTATACTAATATTATAAAGCTTAAGAGCTTGTTTGTTTGAACGCGCTAATCTCAGGTACTACTGGTCCGATTTGAAAAATTCTTTCCTTGTCAGATAGCTCATTTATTGGGGAAGGCTTTATATAGGCTAACATCACGCTAAGACCAATGCAAGCGGAGCACCAATAAAGAATGTTTCAAAATCGGGGTATTTTTCCCTTTTGAGAGGTTAAAGTTACGCTAAAATAATGTGTGACAAAATTGTTCCCCTTTAAAAGTTTTAAAAAATAGCTCCTTAACATTCTCTATTATTCAAAAATATTTTCACTTTCTACCTACATGAAGAGGTGGGTAAAATTTAGCGTTAGGCCAAAGTAACTATTCCACGCGGACGAAGTCGTCAAAAGCTAGTATATGTGTATACAGAACTGCATCTCGAATTCTAATTAAAATGCTATAACATGTGAATGGTTATCCAATATACGGTTTCGTTAATACTCGTATTGGGTGTGAACTAGGCACTGACCTAGTTCCGAATCAAATCCGGTGGTATTGGAAAACTCGTAGCGTCCATCGATGTATGCCATGTTTATTTCGGTTGAGGGTACTTTAAAAGTGAGGGACTTAATCGGAAAACTCGATTTACGGGGTTTTTATACGTACTTTATTGTTTATGAAGCCGAATTCGGATTGGGACCACAGTCTTGGAATAAACTGATTGAACAACAGTTCATACCAGTTTATAAGATCGCTGTCAAAATGTGTTGATTTATTAATTTTATACACAACTAGCCGTACCCGTCCGCTTCGCTGGGCATTTAAAATTAACATTATTATTTCTCACCCCCACAAATATTCTCATCATTAACGCCCCCGCAACTGGTGTAGGGTATCCAACACTCATATAAATATTAGCCTATCCATTAAGTACATGTATTTTCTACATGGATACCAAGTTTCAAGTCAATCGGATGCACGGTTCAGTAGTTATAACGAAACATCCGTAAAAACCACTCTAGATTTATACATTAGTATAGATATAAAAAGACACACAATTGTAAAAAGTAGTATATATATTTGAATTAATCAATGAATCGTTCATATTTGTTACAGTAATGTATCCCATTTTTATGTGAGAAATTCGAAGTGTTTGCCAATATTAAATTGGCAAAACCCTGTCGAAATTATTCAAGGACGTGCCAAAATACTCCCATATCACAATATCCTTGCTTTCGTCTAGACTTATCGGCGGCACGGGTTCGAAAAATATCCTTTTTTTTATTACGAGTTGAACGACCCCTCTTGTAATATTTTAAAGATGGCGTATCTTAAAATATTATTACTTGTCTAGGCTACGTCTAATTATAGTAGTTATTCCTTGATAAATTCCATGATACCCTCATGTATACTAAACAAAGTTTGGCAGTAAAGCATTTGCGGTTCTTTCTCACTTTTATTATATAGTACAGGTACACTAGCAGCGGCTTGGCTCTACCCCTGGCATTGCTGAAGTCCATGGGCTACGGTAACCACTCACCATCAGGTGGGCCGTATGCTCGTCTGTCTACAAGGGCAATAAAAAAAAAACTGGGTACCAACCATCCTATCTATACTCTACAATCTTATTGATTCAAAATATATATTTTTTTCATTTCGTTTAAGCTCATTGAAACTGACATTTTCTACTTGACTCGTATTGAGTTCAAGAGATCAATATCAAATATGGCTGCCAACAGACCAGACGCTGTCAGCTAAAAAGCAAGACGACGAAAAATCCATTAAAATTCCTAATCTAACAGTGTGCGAGACGTAAAGTGGCCTCTTGCTAGTCGAGTGCCTATTGGCCTTTAGGAATGGATGGTACTTAGCCAGCGTAGTGAAATATACGCTTATATTACTAAGTAGTTTTTAGGCATGTTGTGGTCTAAAAAAGAAATATTTTTCTGCTGGATGTTACTGAAGTTGGGTAGCAAGATTATTTATATAGATAACCGTGTACAGAGTAGGTACCTGAAATGGAGACCATTTCTTTTGAGATAATGAAACCCGGTAGATCGATCGGTATTTGGCTAGCTGCGCTAAATGATTAAAACCTTACTAATTTCATTTTACCCACATAAATGAAGTTGCACGCGGCATTTACGTTGTTGGTGTCTACGGGCTCCAGTGACCACTCAGCACCAGGTGAGCTGTGAGCTCGCCCATCCATCTAAAGAATAAAAAAAAATTATGTTCCTACCTACCTTGAGATCTGAGATGGATGCTTCAATTGTTCAAGATCACCGAGACATCTAATGCTGCAATTGCAACACATAAATGCTTCGCAGTTTATAGAGACACCGAAGTGGTACCTACCTATAAATCTTACTTGCACTTAAAATATGAAACTAAACACATATATGTAGAATTAAGGAACACCTTGTCAATCTTAAATTTTAATTTATACAATCTTAACTTTTTAACCGTCATTTCAAATCTCTCATTGACACTTTTCAAATGACATCTGACGTTTTTTTGTGTAGTGTTGCTAACATGAAACAAAAAGGGTTCTATTATAATATTCAACAGATATATAATAATGTTACAACAAAATGCTAATTTTCATAACAACGTGTCAAAGCATAGCTCGGGTTTTGTAATTAATTTACCCCGAAACTATAGAAACTTGTAATAGTTGTTACTGTTTGTTAGTTGTTGTTTGAGTTGTGTCAAACGCGACGGGAGCCGCGCCGAGTCGTGATTTCTGCACGAGTTTTGGGTAAATGAACTTGAAAGTT
Organism: Bombyx mori; assembly: GCF_030269925.1. Lineage (NCBI taxonomy): Eukaryota > Metazoa > Arthropoda > Insecta > Lepidoptera > Bombycidae > Bombyx > Bombyx mori. Next base: position 13,051,579 of record NC_085113.1, read on the forward strand.
TGGGAGATGGGCAGATCTACTTTACCGCTAATCAAATCGTTTCCATTTGATTTGTTGACTCCAGGGAAGTGAAATTGAATGATAATTCAAAAAATCAAAATTCAAAATTCAAAATCATTTATTTCAACTTGGATGTCATCAAAAACACACTTGTTGAATGTCAAAATGTAAAAGAAAATGTTAACTCTACCACCGGTTCCAAAAAAAGCCACAGTCCTGAGAAGAACCGGCGAAACAAACTCAGCGGGCTTTTTTTTTTTTTTTGTATTTTCTAAACTATTTTCTTTTTTTTTTTAAACAAGAAAACATATTTACAGTATACAAAAAAACATGTCAAAAAAATACAATTCAAATAAATAATAATAATAATGAAAAATGAAAAGGCCAGGAGCGAACGCCTCATTCCCACGTAGTGCCATCTAGTAAAAAATCCTTAACTTTATAATATACCTTGTTGCACAAACGTTCCTTGACAGTTTTCTTAAATCTATGAACAGGTAGTAGTTGAACGTTTTGTGGGATCTTGTTGAAAAGCTGTACACCCAGCCCCCTGAAAGAGTTGCTTATTTTCTTAATTCGAGCCGCCGGCAACGCAAGCCTATGTTTGTTCCAATAATGAGTGTCATTCGAGTACGTACTAATTAATGAAATTAAAACAAATACGAGCATATGTCTATTCATATAACGCACGTTATGAGTATAGCCACAATCATTATTTGCATCTTACGATAGTTATTCTAAAACAAAATTTAAATAAATATATCGGTCCTTTGTGTGTTCCTGTACCTTCTTTCTTTTTTATTGAATAAAAAAATAAGCTGTGGGCCATTAAAATAAAATTTTTGGCCAAATAGGTATGAAAATTTTGCGTTCGGGCTTAGGATCTATTTTCTATGTTAATTGTGAGACTTGGACCTCATGTCTCCAGTCATATCTCATGCCTCCGCACCATTCACATGATGATAGGCCTAAAAACAATTTTGACCCTGTTTTCTCCCGAGACGACGGATTGTGGGTGGGTTTATACTTTTTTCTGTGTTACGTACAAAATTATGGGTTTTTTCAATGTTATTGTGCAATGTATCAACTATCAGCTCTTCTTAAAATCTTTCGATTTCGATTGCGAAAACACATGCTGAAGAATACTTAGTGTGACTCTAGGTGGCTCTTATAGCACTGGGTCTAAGATGAGAGATGTCTTTTAGCAGTTCGTCATGGGGTGGGGTGGAAAGCTGTTGTATGGCGTAGGTACTGTACGGGGAAGAGGCAGGTCACGCCTGGAGTGGAGAGAACTAGGGGAAAAACTATTAAAGTGGTCGTTAATTAGAGAGCTACCTCTTTTATTTGTTAATAAAACACTAACTTTTTATTAGCTTGCTGTTAACGCATCTCGATGTAATTGTTAACCGACTTAAGACGTCTTATCTCCTTGAAAATTTACACTCGTATTAAGGACCGATGATAATGCAATAATTTGGTTACTCTGACTTAAGGATCAATAGGAATAAAAAGTCGTAATCAAATCGTCCTTTTTTTAAAATGTCAAAACTACATTCTTACTCTTGTCGGAGTTGGTTAAATCCATTGTAAAAAATATACACATAAAAAAATAATTACAGATACCAACATTTTATATGCTCCTTTTATTGGCGCATAAAGCAGGACATTCGAGGTTCAATTTTTATTATCTTGTTTTAAAAACGGACTCAATAAAATCTTTAAGACGTCCTAACTACGTTTGAGATATAATGTATAATATATTCCTTTTAATGAACCAGGGTTGACCGGGTCTAAAAAATCAAATGATTTATCTTAGAATCGCCTATGTAAGTATATGATCACAAGAAATGGTTCTAAACTGCAAAATGTCGGAACAGATTCGTTGATTTTTTTGACCAGGGATTTACGGAGAGGCACGTAATCCTCAATGCTGTAATATATGTTCCGTTGAGAGTAGATTGATCTTTTCGAGTTGATGCTTCTGCCCTTTCTTCTTCATCAACTAAACTAAATCATCAACTAAACTGAACTGAATCACTGGTAATTTACAGCTATATTTTATTTGCAATTTAAGCTATATCCCTCTTCAATGTTTCCTCAGCACTGCGATATTTCTTTCTTCAAACAAGGTTTGAGGAGAGATAGTTTCAGATGCTTATGGTGCGCACAACACCACTAGGTAACAAGTAATATTATGTAACTTATTCTCCATTAAACAACAGTCCCAAAATAAACTCTTATAACTCTACAACAGATATCTGCTTTTGGCATAATGTAATTTTATTGTTGTTCGTAAGTATTGTTTTGTTCCTCCAACGGGCGGATTCCATTTAGAGAGAACTCGTAAGCACCGTCAGGGCTTATATTTATTCTACAGATCCTGAGTATGAATGTAGCAAATATGATACTCAAAATCGTTACAAAAAACAATGTCTCATCTATATGTATATATAAAAATGAATTGCTGTTTGTTAGTCTCGCTAAAACTCGAGAACGCCTGGACCGATTTGGCTACTTTTGGTCTTGAATTGTTTGTTTAAGTCCAGAGAAGGTTTAAAAGGTAGATAAATATGAAGATGCTCGGAATTAAATAAAAATAACAATTTTGGTTTCCCTTTGACGTGTCCCCCATCGGACTGAATCTTTTTGTTTGTTTTAAGTTTATTTTATACAAAAGCTTAGGTCTTTTATTTATCGATTGAGGCACTGCAAAGTCTGCCATGTCAGCTAGTGTCTCATAAAAACTATGACTTTGTAGAATATGTGCTTATTACAAGTGTTATAATAATGATTTATTCAAGATTTACATGGAATTAGGCATTCATTCCAATGAAAAATGGTAGATATTTGTTTCCCTATCCCTATCTTTCCCTGGATGAAGGGAAAATAGAAAGGATATTTTAATCAATGCTAGTAGTTATTTTACATAGTAGATGGCATACCGATATGAACTTACAGCTGTCGACGCATGTTTCTGCGAGTGACGCCCGGAATTTGGATAAATAAAACATATTTTTAATAACATATAAACGTCAGTAAAAAAATTGTAACAATAAAATTGTACGAAATAAAAAAATGTTACTGACCCACCATTACACATTAAGATCGCTAAAAGAACGTTACCTTGTACACGTTGTATTCCCAGATCCCCTCAGGACCCCAATTTCCTCGCAACCTAAACGTCAACCGTGACATATATTGCTTCCGAGATTGGACGTGAGAGCCGGGAAAAATCCACGGTCAAACATATAAGATCAAATCTTATGGCGGTTGTGACGTGTCACCAGATTGCTCCTAACAGTATTCGTCTATCATAAAGTATGTCAATAATATTAGTTTCCTTTTTTTCGAATACTGGGAGATATTGCTTGTTGATGTAAATGTGCGATGTGTTGATGGAGGAAAAAGTGGAAGAAAAGGTGAAATGTGTGGCCGTGTCAACACAAATACTTTTTTATTGGTGATAAGACCTCTCGTGAGTCCGCGCGGGTAGGTACCATCACCCAACCTATTTCTGCCGTGAAGCAGTAATGCGTTTCGGTTTGAAGGGTGGGGCAGCCATTGTAACTATACTTGAGACCTTAGAACTTGTATCTCAAGGTGGGTGGCGCATTGACGTTGTAGATGTCTATGGGCTCCAGTAACCTCTTAACATCAGGTGGGCTGCGAGCTCGTCCACCCATCTAAGTAATAAAAAAAACTTGCTTTTTCGTTGATATCGTTTGGCAGATCGGCTCTCGATATTGGCTATGGTTACTGAAGACCAGAACCACCTCTGCAGTTTGGAATGAGTTCCATCCACGGTGTTTCCAGAGCGCTATCACTTGTCCCTCTTCAAACGAGGCTTGTGGAGAGTATTAAGCGGTAGGCAGCGGCTTGGCTCTGTCCCTGGCATTACTGACGTCTATGAGCGATGGTAACGGTCTGCGTGCGGCAATAAAAAAAGTGTAGGATGACCATTACTGTACCATACAAACTGGACCGAACTACTGGTGCTGCAGTACAAATGATTAGTTTGATTAGTGCCAATACGCGCGGGCCCAAATGTGTCCCAACATACAATAGTACATCTAGCGTCTTACGTACCAATCGTATCTAAGAATCATCGTATCTAAGAATCATATCATCATAAATATATAAATATACTTACTAACAATCACGCCACGTTAACTGGTCCCGTGGTAAGTTCGTAAAGAACTTGTGTTACAGGTACCAGATAACGGAAATAAATGTAAGATTTTTATTATACACATACATATATTTAATATACATCCATAACCCTGGAAAAGACATTTTATATTTATCATACAAATATCTTCCCTTGGCGGGATTCGAACCCGCGACCCCCTTGTGTAGTGACCATATCATTTACCACTACACCAGACAGCCGTTAACCAATAAAAGAAGATTCCCAATGCTTTGTCAGAAAAGAAATTGTGCTTAAAAACAGTGCTTTAATTTAGACTTGTGTTCCCCCAGTAGTCGAAATTCGACTATAATTAATTGAAATTATAAGTTCCAACATTATTATGATTCTGTTGTCAAAGACAAGTATTTTATTATACTCCTATAATCACAAGTTTCGCCAAATCTACACTATAGACAAATACTATTAAAGATAAACAATATTAACCTATTTTCTATTTGACCACAGACTTTAAGCAATAACAAAAGTTTTTTTTTTAATTGCTAGATGGATGGACGGGCTCACAGCCCACCTGGTGTTAAGTGGTTACTGGAGCCCATAGACATCTACGACGTAAATGCGCCACCCACCTTGAGATATAAGTTCTAAGGTCTCAAGTATAGTTACAACGGCTGCCCCACCCTTCGAACCGAAACGCATTACTGCTTCACGGCAGAAATAGGCGAGGCGGTGGTACCTACCCGCGCGGACTCACAAGAGATCCCACCACCAGTAAACAAAGAGTTTATTTATTATGCGTGTGTGTTAAATACATGGTAGTGTGTGTAATGTTTTTTTTTTATTGATTTAATGTATTATTAATGCATAATCTTTAAAAAATAGCATTCTGCACTCCTCTATATTCTCTAAAGTGTGTGAAATTTCATACTCCTCCGTCCGCGCAATTTTCGTAAAAAGGGGTACAAAGTTTTTGCTTCACGTATTAATATATAGATAATAAAATTACTCAATGAAATGTTAATCTAATTAGCGTTACAAAAACAGTTTATTCTCTATTTATAAAAATATATATGTACATTAAACTCGTAGAGAACTTTTATCTCCTGTAATCAAGTTAATAAAACTTGGTTAAACGGCTTCAGGTCTCTTTGAGTTTGGCTTCTCGCAAAGTTTGTAATGAGACTTGTTACCTTGTTGTGGATGCCGGCTAAAAGTTCTCTTTGAACCGGCTCACCTTGTACTTTAACATTTTGGCTATTATCTCAATATAATTGTGTGATAGCAGAAGCTTTCGTCTAACTTTATGGAAGTACCGTCATTTATAAGGTTATAATGAGTAAGGATTGTTTATAAGGTCGTTTAAAGTACATGATCATTTGAAATGTATTTATTTATTTAACTTAATGCACAGAAGTACAATGGCGGACTTAATGCCTGAGGCATTCTCTACCAGTCAACCAAGGGTGGTGTAGAGAATCCTGTGGTAGGTGCATAACTTAATGTGAAAATAACCAAACTACATTATACAATATAAAAAACACATACACGGTATATATATAATGTATGTATGTATATGACGGCGCCAGGAATGGCTGAGCGGCAGTTCCGTCACTTTTATTCCGTTGAACCCAGTGTATTGCAATAATTGCAATAAAAGTCAATAAAACCGGCAGACCGACAGAGCGACCGACCGACTTGACTGCCTGAGACAGACTGAGACGACACTTTTTTTTTTTTTCTTACCTACGCTGGTAGCCTTGAGAGGCTATTTCAGCGTAACCCTAACGTTTGTAGGTGAGCTCACGGGGCTCAAACCTGATGACGTTGCTAACACGAACCCTAGCAAGAGCCGTGCTTCGCAGAATCTACCACCGGATCGGAAACGCGACCCACTGAGAAGATCCGGCGAGAAACTCAGTGGGCTGTGTCTGAGAGTTAGTTTACTCGTCGAGCCCTTCGTCGCAAGCGACGGGTTCGACGAGGACGGTGACCGGTGCTTGAAGTACCTAAAAGCACCGTTAGTGGATCAGGAGGATCCGAGAGGACGTGTTTTGGGCGACGTCGACTGCTTTCCATTCTGTCCGCAGGATCGGGAATGTAGACGACACTGTTCACGCACCGCCATTTTATACTGTGGCGTTACGGTGTCTACCCTACATTTGTGATATTTATCAAAACAACATTTTATCATTTAGAATAATAATCATAACAATGTCTTAATATTACTAAAGTCGTTATCCATAAGTAAATAAAGTAAACTATATATTTATTATGTTATTTATTGCCAATAGTGGCGTTTGCGCCCACATATATTATATGTGTGTATTTATTTAGTATATGGTATGTATTTAGACTTGTGTTACTAAGTTTTTCTCGAAGTTGCAATGTACGTACTGTGGGGTGAAATAACGACTTCTCTCGGTGGTTCTGTCTACCCTCAGTGTATTTAAACTGTTCATGAATTGAAAGCAAATAAAAGCCGCCTTTTAAGAATATACGATTCATATAATATTATATTATTACCTCCGATGTTCGGGGGTCGTAGATATAATAAATCGAATTAATTTTTACATTTGAATGTCCCGTTTTTTATTGTCGTTATATTATTAGTGACATTTTGAATAGCTGATTGTTTTCGTGACCGTGGTCGATCTTGTTGTCGACTCGCAAAAACCCAAAAATATATCATAATGTAATAATAATAATAATAATTTTAAATTGACAAAGAATAAAACTACAATTTTTTTTAATAAAATGTATTCAAATCAGATAAACAAACTTTTTACATTCAGCCTTAGGCCAAGATTTTTCCAGCTTTATAAGTACTGAAAACAGAAAACAATAATGCAGGCTCTGAATTTTAATATCTTTAAGAAAATTCGATCGCGATTGATCCCGGGATCCATGGATACAACAATACTCAAGTTATTTAACCACTTGTCGAGGCGATCAATAAACACATAGAGAATTACCGTAAGATATTTTTTATTGCTTAGATGAGTGGACGAGCTCACAGCCCACCTGGTGTTAAGTGGTTACTGGAGCCCATGGACATCTACAACGTAAATGCGCCACCCACCTTGAGATAAGTTCTAAAGTCTCAGTAGTTATAACGGCTGCCCCACCCTTCAAACCGAAACGCATTACTGCTTCACGGCAGAAATAGGCAGGGTGATGGTACCTACCCTTGCGGACTCACAAGAGGTCCTACCACCCGTAAATAGATAGACATAGAAAAACAATTTTTCCTCCAAATTACTGAAAATGTGAAGTTAAATTAGTTTGAAGTTGCGGAAATATGAACGCAATTCAAGCAAACAAATAGTACCCTAAGGAGATAAAAGTTATGAACAAGAACAGCCAGCCTCCTCCCTCACGTACTAGTCGGTGATAAAGTGAAAATTTCTAGAACAAGAGACTGAAATAGCCTCACGTGCGTCCGCCTATATTTTCTACTTAATTTCTTTGTTCTCTTTTCATGAGACTTGTTTATTTCGCGGTGTGCAGAGTCAGCTAACGGTTTTATGCGAGGATCGTGTTGTATTTTTTTTTATGTCTATACAGCATTCTATATTATGTCAAATATTGCTAAAGAAATATCGTTCTGGATATATTACGACAATAGATTGTCAATTGGGCCAATAACGTGAAAAATTAATACGAAAAAAGAAATCATTCAATACCATGTTCTAGAACTTCTACCACTACGCTCAGTATCTTTAACAAAGATAGTAGCAACCCCAATCTGACATCTGCACGTTTTGAAGTTGCTGCATCAAAAAATGTCAACATTGTTCTCAATGGCAACTTAAAAAAACATTTTAAATTACATTGTAAATAGAGTCTTTTCTCTTTTTATCCACCTTATCCCACTAAGTGGGATCGGCGCAGCTAATCTTTCTCTTCCATTCTCTTCTATCAGCCGTCATCTCAACACTGACCCCTCTCTCTCTCATATCGTCATTCACACACTGCATCCATGTCTTCTTCGGTCGACCTTCTTCCCCTTCTACCTAGCACTACCATTTCCATACATCTCCTAATCACATGCATCTTCTCTCTACGCATCACATGTCCATACCACGCTAACGGTCCGCTCTTTAATTTGTAGATTACCGGGGCTACTTTCACACTTCCTCACATTGTAAATAGAGTATACCCAAATAATAGACATGTTAATATAAAAAATGTATTTTTAGTTCCAATAGAGCATAAAAATTATGACTCCGATCCATGCCTTTGCTGAGCCAACTTACTGCTGGGGTGATGAGAAGGGTATTAAATTTTGGTGTATCACATTTTTTTGGTACCTTAGCGTCCAGTCTATTGGCTTAAATTATAGTTGGTACCGAAATCATTTGTATTAAAAACAATTTAAGCTTAACAAAACTAGAATGGTAACATAAAATGTTAGCAAAATCCCTGGACATTTGAAAATATCCAAAGCTCCTCATTATTCCCGGAGACAGGTAGAAAGCTTTTTTGCTTTGCATATAAATGTCTTATTCTATAAAAGTTTGTAGATCTGTATACCTTTGTACTTCAGAAGACTTTTCTTGAATTATATATTGTTTCGTGATCCTAGTTCTTTTTTTAAGGCTCTTTTTTCGTAGTTTTATCGATGAACTATACATGTATATAGTATACTAATTTGTTATGTGCATATGTATATTAGGATATTCTGAGTGCATTATTCCTTCGAACGTATTCCTCTCAAACAATAATTCGATGGTTCGAGATTGGCGATACCTCAAAGAGGTTATTTTAAGTAATCATAGGACATTGTAATTATACTTGAGACCTTAGAACTTATATCTCAAGGTGTTTGGCGTATTTACGTTGTAGATATCTATGTTCCTTAGTAACCACTTAACACCAGATGGCTGTGATCTAAGCATTAAAAAAATACTACGAGTTGATGAGTGAACAAGTGATACACCTCAATGTTGTCTACCTGATATATTGCGTTTGCCCATATTGCAATTTACCGTATCGGTGACCTTATCGATCAAACGAGACTACGCATTGACATAAAAAAGTCCACGAATGATACTAAAGCTATTAGGGTTAACAGACACGAAAAACTCTTTAGGAATATGCGCGGAAGTTAGTGATTCTTCACTATAGTTCTATGTAAGCTGTATTCTGGTCGATGTGTATTACTCACGCGATCACAATGGGAGCTCCCATTCCTTGTTTTCATAGGACCTTAACAAAATTCACAGATTTTCACAATATTTTCATAAGTAATTGTTCTTTGTACAAGGTTAATAAGATTGGCTTGAATTATTTTTGAGAGACTTGGGAGCTTAGGGTAGTTTGATATTTTTAAAATATGTCTGGGATTTGGTAACTCTTTGAGAGCAGGTCATAGAAAAATTGGAATCCGTGATTGCTTTGTAGCAGAAATAGGTAATGTTCACGACGTTCAGGGCGAGAGAGGGGACGGGGGAAGGCAGCGGGAGGAAGATGCGCCCGCGGCCTAAGATTCATGTTCGTCGACCAGCAGCGTGACACGCGTCAACACATTTGTTAATATAATGTAATTGAAAGTAATTAAATAAAACTATCATAATTCTGTCATGCGTGGTTTCTTCTTCACCATCGTCATGAACAGGTAAGCAGACAGTCCTTACAATATATTAAAATCGTAGATTACAATTAAAAATGATTTATTCAGACATGAATTATTTATTTGGTCTGAATTAAAATTGGAATTGAAAAATTAAAGAGCGGACGGTTAGCGTGGTATGGACATGTGATGCGTAGAGAGAAGATGCATGTGACTAGGAGAATTATGAAAATGGTAGTGCTAGGTAGAGGGGGAAGAGGTCGACCGAAGAAGACATGGATGGAGTGTGTGAATGACGATGTGAGAGAGAAAGGAGTGAGGCTGAGCTGACGGCTAATAGAAGAGAATGGAAGAGAAAGATTAGCTGTGCCGATCCCACCTAGTGGGATAAGGTGAAGAAAAAGAAGAAGAAAAATGTAACTAACGCGGAAGACTATTTAATGCATTAATTTGAAAAACTATTGTCAGAAAATTTTACGGAACTTAGTGTGGGAACGTTTAGTAGTACTTTTTTTTTCGAGCTGGGGGCCGAACCTCCTACGAGGTCCCCGCGCCTAGGGGGCGCGCGGGATATGTGGGACTTGACGATCTGCAAGGTGTTGGGAGCAGACCGCGGGCCCAAGGAATTTTAGGGCCCACCCACTAAACGACTCCCCTGCACTCTTCGCCGAAGCGTCCGATCCCCTCCGAGGTCAGAACCCGAACGTTTAGTAATAGTCTTGGAAACAGGTCACACATCTCATCGTAACCGGCACTTGCCGTGAAACCGTAAAATGTAAAATAGGATCTAGTGACGAAAGATAACATTGGCTTTCAAACCTTATAGTGGGTCCATTAAAGTAATATAAACGTAAATACCCGTAATTTCCACGCCGCTTATTAGGTCCGTCTCATCACGTAAACGTATTTTTATCCGAATGGAAACACTCAAAACACGAATTGAACTTAATTGGGTTCGGGGCTCGGTTTTGTTTCGAGATAAATAACGTGTCCGCGTGTCCTTAATTCGGTAGCGATTTGAAAAGGGTATTAACGTCTATTCAAATTTCAAGTCTCCGAATTCAGTTTTAATTAAAATTTACCGTATTGTGATAGGTTTGGAATTTCATTGTGTTTTGAATGTGCCTACTGATGAGAATTTCCAACGTTCTTTTGTGTTTCGTTTTTGTTGTGTACTCGATTGTTGTTCATTAAGGCGCAAGCCAATCCTGATTGGAGATTTGTGTTGGGCAACTCTTCCCGGTCTCAACGTGAGGACTATATCATATTTTACTGAACTAATCGATTCCTAAAAATCAGTAAAGTCATAAACACTGGTCTATCAGACACCAGTTAAATTTAATGCGCAATAAATGTTATTCATAATTTGGAGCACTTTGTAAATGTACCCACATTTTTATGATATTTGATGAATATAATAGTTCTTGCTGTGCAATTCGATTCTCATGTTATTATTATTATTATTTATTTTCTATCGCCGACAGGATTTCTTGAACATTTCCATGCAATATCAAAAAGTAAATGTCAATAGCGGACATCTTAAGCCTGGGTTCATGTCCATATTTATCTGCCAACTTATTTATCTCTGCCTTTAACTTGAGCAATTTTTTTTGGGATCTAGTGCCAATCTTATTGGTTCAGTGCCGTAAGGGTAAGTGGCAGAAATTAGCTGGCTTAATATTGGTTACACGCCTAAGTTGTAGTTTGGAACATTAATGATAATGGAATAGCTATTGGCTATTAGCTTAGTTCAGGGTTAAACTAATGTTAAGCAGTTTCTGGAGCCTACATTGCAACGGATGCCATTTTGATAATTTAGATCCTAGAATATCAACTGATCGTCATAAGAATACGGGGAAGATGAATAGATGAGGAATCACGATACAATTGCTACAGACGATCGATGAACAATGATTAGTGAGTAGTAATGCGAGATGACCACCGTGGTATACTCTAAATGAATGGACAAAACGTGTTGAGGTTGTTAAGTGTGACCCGATTGATGCAGAGCAAACGTACATTATGACATTGTACTATGAACCTTGCTGTAAGTCCCAGACCTAGTTCGAGCTAATCTCTATTGATCTAAATGACCTTTTCATATTGCACGCTCATTGATAACTTGAAGGGTATTGAATAGAAACTGTTCGTTTTGTTTCTATGTAGAGGGGCCTCGAAAAATCCAGAAATATTAGGATCGTAACAATGTTTGATTTCAATAGTTTACGTTTGAAACTGGGAGTTGAGTTAATGTTCTACTTGGTGTCCAATAATTTTCGGATCCCACAGGCATTTTAAAGCCGTCGCCCACTCAATTTAAACTGTATAAAAAAAAAGTGTGTGTGTCCGCTCCGACGCACGACTGGAGTTTACTGGATATAAAAAATTAAACGAAACAATACGAGAAATAGTTCTATATTACGACAACACGATACACTACAGATTATTAACAAATTAACGAGACACAAAACAAACGACTAACAAATATATGAAAATACAATAATGAGAGAAACGCGCGATCAGTACGAGGCTTTGTGGCGGACTGCCGGCGCAGCAGCCCGGCGTCACCTGCGATGACGCATTTCGTGTGACATGCGCAATCAGGCGCATAACGCATTTCGTGTGACATGCTAGTACGATTTTGGTCCCCATAATTTTCATACCCCGGGCCTATATATGTAAATCGATTCTAAAGGAGTAAACTCCAAAAAAAAATTACAATTACATTTTTGGCATTTATCAAAAAAATTGAATTTTGGATTAAGCCCCTTCAATTCTAAGGGTGCGATATCCAATTTTAAAATATATCAAATGCCAAAACGTTTTTGCTTGCGACGTGTTTCATCCGTTTTTCCGTAGCAGGAAGTCTCGAGTGAATCACAGGAAACCAAAAGTTTAGTAAACATTTTTGAGTGTCTGATTTACTGACTCAATTATTGTGATCTAAGAATTGACAGTCGGTCTTATCTCGTCGACATGCGTGGGAACACGTTCGAAGAAATTATTGTTTGAAGAAACTGAGAGAACTTATATCTCGAGGTGTGTGGCGCATTTACGTTGTAGATGTCTATGGTCTCCATTAACCACTTAACACCAGGTGGGCTGTGAGCTCGTCCACCCATCTAAAGAAAACAAAAAAAAACCATCGAAAACTCTTATTGGATAGACAGTAACTCAATTATGTTCACGGTATTAGTACCACTCTACATCAGAGGGACCGTAAGATCTGTTTTTAAAAGCATTACAAATGTCCTGAGCTGTCCTGTCCTGTCAGTTAGGCATTATCCATTTCTTTGTCTATTTTTATTTTTATTATCCGATAATTTTTTGTTTCACAGTGGAAGTTAGTGGCGTGGTTATTCGTTCTTTTGCGAAACAACTGCATATAGTTTAAGACATACTAATTTTTTAAGTTTTATACAACGTGTTACAAAATATCCCGTAAAAAAAGTGTGTGTGTCCGCTCCGACGCACGACTGGAGTTTACTGGATATAAAAAATTAAACGAAACAATACGAGAAATAGTTCTATATTACGACAACACGATACACTACAGATTACTAACAAATTAACGAGACACAAAACAAACGACTAACAAATATATGAAAATACAATAATGAGAGAAACGCGCGATCAGTACGAGGCTTTGTGGCGGACTGCCGGCGCAGCAGCCCGGCGTCACCTGCGATGACGCATTTCGTGTGACATGCGCAATCAGGCGCATAACGCATTTCGTGTGACATGCTAGTACGATTTTGGTCCCCATAATTTTCATACCCCGGGCCTATATATGTAAATCGATTCTAAAGGAGTAAACTCCAAAAACCTGAATATTTATCTGGCAATTCTCGGTAGCTTCTTCACTACCCTGTGCGACACGCCCATAATCTTTATTTGGACATGTAATTACTACAGTCCGACGATGCTATTGAATATCAAAAGCTTAATGTCCTATCGGAGAATTAATATCCGGGGCAGCGTGATCACTCGGGGATCAATACGGATTTGCGAGACCTCGCACCGATAAACCAACCCGAGTAGCGCCACGACTTTGAAGCTTTCCGTTGAATGGGTCATGGTAGAAAAAATGAGGTGCTGTTTTTTACCACATATATTTTGGTGTGAATTTTCATTCTTCTAACAATGTTCTCTCTCTTTCTTGTCATCATTATCAATCATCATTCTCCTGGCTCTCTCCAAGTCCCTCTCCTCTTACACATATCATCTTTCACGCAATCCATCAGCAATCGACATTCCTTCTTAGGTCTGCCTCTTCCTTTATATCTTTCCACATTCATAGTTAACACTCTCTTACCAACCTCATTTTCATTTCGACACATCACATGTCCATACTATCCCAAACGCGCACTTCTCAGCTTCTCTGTCACAGGTGCCACTTTCAGACTTCTTTCAGACTCATGTTCTCTTTCTTGTAACACTTTGCATTTGCAGTCCAGTTTTGTAATACAAATAAATTAGTTTCCACAACTGGGTTTGATCTGGAAATTGTTGTATTTTCGCACCAGTTTCATACCGACATAAGAAACGCGCCTCTGAGATATAACGTACGCTATAAATATACAACCTCAATGTAACAAACGATACGGCAGCGAGGCGAAAATTATTTTCACAAAAAAAAAACAGCCCAAACAAGAGACATGAAAACACGAAAATACCTTTTACGAAGTCGTGACGTATAAACGAGCTGGCGAATCATAAAGCTGCGCGCACCTAACGGCTATCGAATTAAAATTAAATCCTCGCTTCTGATTGGTCCGCACCCCGCCTTAGGAAACGCGTGGGGGTGAGGAACGAGCGATCAATACGAGACGCGTTACGTAAACCGGTGCCTCAACCGGCGCTGCTCTGCTACACTAAAACCGACCTAGTTCTCAAATACAATGTACTCAATAAAGTAAAATATTCTATGTAGCTAGAGTGTCGTCGAAGTTCGAAACCGACGCTTAGTTTACATTGTAGCCTGTACAAAGTTGGCGTATTCTAACGTACAATGGAGCGTAAAGCAATTTCGCTGATAGCCATGAAAGTTTTGCAATGAATGATTGATCGTTTTAGGACTATTATGAATATTATGATTGAATTTCATCGATAATGAATGTAGTTATTATAGAAAAACGCCCTGTAAGTAACTCCAGCTGAAATATTGTTTATTAATAGCATGCGAATTGCGCGTAATCATTGGCGACAATGATCTTGGTGACTACTCTTATTCAACTAGTCAATTCACAATCGTCAATATGTTTTTGTATAGTGTTTTGTTGCTGTCTCATTTCCGTAAATGCAGTTACTAACAATAGGACGGCTTACCCTATGTTATAAATAATGAACTATGGACAGATATGAAAGCTGGGACAAATAGGATATTATATGATATAAGTAAATTATTCATGGATGGCTTCGAACCTCTGGGTCTGCGGAGGGACTTTGGTTCCCTTTGGTATTTTGTACCGTATGTTCCATGGGGAGTGCTCTGAGGAATTGTTCGAGATGATACCGGCATCTCGTTTTTACCATCGCACCGCCCGCCACCGGAGTAGAGTTCATCCATACTACCTGGAGCCACTGCGGTCATCCACAGTGCGTTTCCAGAGGTCTTTTTTTCCACGTACCATCCGGCTATGGAATGAGCTCCCCTCCACGGTGTTTCCTGAGCGCTATGACATGTCCTTCTTCAAACGAGGCTTGTGGAGAGTATTAAACGGTAGGCAGCGGCTTGGCTCTCCCCCTGGCATTGCTGAAGTCCATGGGCAACGGTAACCACTCACCACCAGGTGGGCCGTATGCTCGTCTGCCTACAAGGGCAATAAAAAAAAAGAATAGTGTGGACTGAGCATAATATAATAAAGTACGTATGTACATACAGAGATGAGGATATTCGCAGGAAAACCATGGTAACCGACATAGCCCAAAGGATTGTGACGTTACAGTGGCAGTGGGCGGGGCACATTGCTCGTACGTATGGCTGTTGGGGCCAGAAAGTTCTTGAGTGGCGACCGGAAGACGTAGCAAGGGTAGGCCTCCCACAAGATGGACCGACGATCTATTGAGGTTCGCGTGGATCCGCTGAATGCGGGCAGCGTATGACCGGTCTTTGTGGCGAGGCTTGGGGAGGCCTATATCCAGCAGTGGACGTCTGTGGGCTGATAAGAAGAAGAAGCACATACAGAATGTAAATGTACATACTGGCTCAAGGTATGTAACGTTCAGTGGCTACTGGAGTCCCCACATCGTGACTGTCTGCGCCACTTCAGCATCAGCTCCAAGTCTTAACGCACAGTGCAAATTGGCACACTTGAATTAGCTAGTAGCAGGAACTGGAAAGGCTTGGAAAACTTATCACCAAGATTCAAAATAACATAATTTCCTGCTGGTAGCCTAAAGAATTATCCCAGGTGCGCGCGGACGAGTAGGTGAATCCACGGACTCAATCTGTGAGGATTTGCTAAGACTAGCCCTAGCAGGAGCAGTGCTT
This sequence comes from Bombyx mori, assembly GCF_030269925.1. NCBI lineage: Eukaryota > Metazoa > Arthropoda > Insecta > Lepidoptera > Bombycidae > Bombyx > Bombyx mori. The sequence continues at coordinate 13,067,791 of NC_085113.1, forward strand.
CGCAGGAATACTACCGGATCGGAATCGCGAGCCACTGAGAAGATCCGGTGAGAAACTCAGTGGGCTATAACAAATTTTTTTTTATTGCTTAGTTGAGTGGACGAGCTCACAGCCCACCTGGTGTTAAGTGGTTACTGGAGCCCATAGACATCCACAACGTAAATGCGCCACCCACCTTGAGATACAAGTTCTAAGGTCTCAAGTATAGTTACAACGGCTGCCCCACCCTTCAAACCGAAACGCACTACTGCTTCACGGCAGAAATAGGCAGGGGGTGGTGGTACCCAGCCGCGCGGACTCACAAGAGGTCCTACCACCAGTAAAAACTATGAGTTAGTTTAATTTAGACGAGTTCGACGAGGAACAAAATAGTATAATATTAGGAGTAAAATGCAGGTATTACTTCTATGAACTAGCCGTGAGCAAATAACAGCTAGAGGCTGGATATGCTCAATATCTAAATGCTCTTATGCCACAAATACACAGAAGGCGATTTTAAACATCAAAACACATTTAGGCATGTGATATGTTCATATAACAATGCGTAACTCTTAGCATATCGTGAGAAATATACTTTATAAAAATCGATCCCTTATCTATGACGACATCAATCATCCGATCTGACTCTGACAAAGGAAACATAATCCACATGAAAAAAAACAGAAATGGTTTAAAAAGTTGACTTAAAAAGAATATACAATTAATCATATATTTTTGTAGGGTTTTTTTTATTTTTTTTTTATTGCTTAGCTGTGTGGACGAGCTCACAGCCCACCTGATGTTAAGTGGTTACTGGAGCCCATAGACATCTACAACGTAAATGCGCCACACACCTTGAGATATAGTTCTAAGGTCTCAGTATAGTCACAACGGCTGCCCCACCCTTCAAACCGAAACGCATTACTGCTTCACGGCAGAAATAGGCGGGGCGGTGGTACCTACCCGTGCGGACTCACAAGAGGTCCTACCACCAGTAGATAGATTCATCTAAATGTTAGGTAGTAATCATTGTTTCGAGACTTCAATACTTACATCAAAATAGTATCTCAAATCGGTTTAGGAATCGTCTGCTTGATGATCCTTAATGGTATTTCAAAAGCTAATGCTGTTTAAAAAGTTAATATTTTTTGCTACATTAGAACATTATAAGTCAACGGTCTAGTGCAGTGATTCTCAACCAGTGTTCCGCGGCACTTTTGTGTGCCGCCAAATTTCAAAAGTGTGCCGCCAAATTTTGCGAATATATAATAATGTTAATATTATTAAATTATATCATTTTAAAAGAAAAATATTTTAAACATGAATATATATTAAATCCACAAAAAAAAAATATAGTATATTTTAGTTTATTTCGTATATTAAAATTTTTTGATAAACTATTTATGCAGTGTGTTGGAGTAAGTAAATAATTTTTACCTTTTTTTTTGTGTGCCGCCAAATTTTGAAATCGTTAAATATGTGCCGCAACAAAAAAAAAATGTTGAGAATCACTGGTCTAGTGTTTGGTTTGTTTCTAAAAATTGAATTTAGAAATCTTCGATTTTTACTTTACACAAATGCCTTATGTCAGAAGCTTATCAGAAGAGAAACGCTTTTATTTCAATGCGTCTTGGATTATCATAAGGATGGAAGTCAATACGAATGGCAAACATTGGAAATTATTTTGTCTCTGAAATGTGCCTCATTTTCGTCCAACCGTTTTCGGTTCGATTTCGCCAACCTGATGACGTAACCTGCGCAGTAATTACCGATGTCACCGCGACCGGTCGTGCTAACACGGTTTGACGGTCGATCACGTGTGTCGGCGGCCGCAGTTCTGCTGCATACATTCCGCAGTAAAACTGTGTAGGCCTTTGTTCGTTCTCACAAGTCATTTCACTATAATATCAATCCAGACACAGATTTGTGGTGATTAAGAACGCACCTTTTTATGATGCGTGATCCGGAACGCACGCCATGTTGGTAAAGAGATAGTCTGTGGCACTATGCAGTAAAAGCCGCTGAACGTAACATCTCGGGATCCTCCAAAAAGTCCACTGAAAAAATCTCCTCTTTCCTCAGTGAGAAAAATTTTTACTCAGATTATATTTCATCCCATATCGCAGCGGTCGGAGAACCGGGGCAAATTACCCCAAATGTGGTAAAATAAAATTTCGGGGGGTAAAAATGAAACTTTTGTGAGTAAAAAGTATATATCGAAGTGAAACTTCTTTAGAGTCGTTGTGATTTCAAACTCGATGAAACGAAATGAAACGAAACGAAGAAATAAGTCCATAGAGACACAAACACATAAATGTATAGGATTCAGCCGGCGAGAGAATGAGATAGAACACATTATTTAGAAACTACTACCGATACAAAAAAAAAGCTATTATAATCTCGTTAGAATATATGTATTCTGCGATTATAATACTACATCCTTGTGCAGTAAGGATCAGGTAAAATACCTATCGGTAATGTTTATAATGGTGTATTGGATTTCAAAACATTAAATGCTATAGAAGACTTTTATTGTCAACATTAAAGTTTAGCTGGGACTCTATTTGGAGCCCCTCAGATTAATAATTATAATCTTTTAGTAATGTGGCGGATTTTCATTCAATGAATGCAAAGACCAAATGAGTATTTGTTCATCCTATACGTTCGGGACGCTTGCAAGTTCAGTATTACACGGTCACAGCTGGGAGAGTCCTGTCTAAGGTTAAGAATGTGAATATAGTACTGCAGTCGGATGATGTGAATGTAGTATTAGAAATAGAAGTAGTAGCAGGGGCTCATGAGGGCTGCGTTCATTAACCACAATCATCAGAACGACAGCCATTGTTACGTTTCTTAAAAGAACCAAATCATAGATTATTCTTGAAACCCCCTCAACCAAACAAATTCTGGGGGAGATGTAGCCAGTAATATGTATATATATATATATATATACGTGAGCATAATCTTCGATTCGTGCCTTATAGAGACAGATATTACAGATATTACTTCGCTTTGACAAGTCACTGGGTTTTACTGATTTATGCGTATGAATAATTCAAAAGTACTATATCAATCTCATACGATTTGACAGGGTATACCAGAAAATATTGCGTTTATATGACAAAGTGAGATAAAGATCGCGTTAGTCTCAACACTCGTCATGGGAATAGAATTGTTTCGTACCTGCCTTGCGTTTTAAAAGTCTTTGGATATGCTCCATCTAACTCCGAAACGAAATCTATATATATAAAAATGAATTGTTATTTGTTAGTCACGCTAAAACTCAAGAACAGCTGGACCGATTTGGCTAATTTTGGTCTTGAATTACTTGTGGAAGTCCAGAGAAGGTTTAAAAGGTAGATAAATATGAAAATGCTTGGAATTAAATAAAAATAACAATTTTGTTTTCTCTTTGATGGGTCCCGCGTCGGACGGATTCCTTTTGTTTGTTTTAAGTTTATTTTATACAAAAGCTTAGGTCTTTTATTTATCGATTGAGGCACTACGAAGTCTGCCGGATCAGCTAGTCTTCGATAGTTTCCTAACGCTATGAATGTTCTTTAAAGTCGGTTTAAAAATGTCTTTTTGGTGATGGGGGTTTGGTATTGTCGATGTATGTGAGTGATATGAACGACCGCGTGAGTAGTAAGTTGGTTCTGCTCTTTTATATGGCCCAAACAAACAAGTATTTTTATGTTAGAAGTCACTGATCGCGAGAAGTCCGACGACAGAAACAAAGTTTTTATAAATTTTTAGTCGAAATTTATGTTCCGTAGAAATATACGTTAAACACTAAATGTTTTTCAAGCTACCGCAAGTTCGCGGATATTTTTATATTTTGCGTAAATTTAAAATGGTAATGTAAAATGGGTACCTAGTTTTTTTATATATTCGATACTGATACGTCGTAGCGTGGCAAGTACAGTTAGTTGTGACGTATATTTCTAATTCTACTATACTGGTGACCGCACATACAACGATACTGTTAAATTTCACTTTAAAAACCATTACTGGTGGTAGTACGTCCTGTAAGTCCGCACCGGTAGGCACCAGCACCCTGCCTATTTCTGCTGTGAAGCAGTAATGCGTTTCGGTTTGAAGGGTGAGGCTGCCGTTGTAACTATACTGAGATCTTAGAACTCATATATCAGGTAGGTGACGGCATTTACATTGTTTAGTGCATTTGCGGCACTTAACACCAGGTGGGCCGTGAGCTCGTCCACACACATAAGCAAAATAATAATAATTGGAAATGTGAATGAATGGGGATAAAGTTGAAAACGTTTTCGGTTAGAATGTAAATATTTTTAAAAATTTGAATACATCTACTTATTTACCATACTACTCCGAATACCACATTAGCTATCTCCTCACAATGCTGCCAAAGTGCTCTTTAGCCCTGATGGTGCTGAATAATTCACAATCTCTTCACTGTAGTCTGCAAGTCACTTACAGTCTCGGTGTGAATTGTGTACCTTGAAGACTTATTAAATAACGTGGGTTGCTTTGAGATAACTTACATCATATGTGCTCGACAAAATCTTTTATAGATGTTTTATAGATATAGTTTTCGGTTATATAAAATTTGGAGTAAAGGATAATTTGTATGAGTTGATAAGTTCTAAGTACTTTAGATATAGAAGATTAACCAACAATATTTTAACGCAAATCATGATCTATCCATAGTGACTATTTTGTAGTTTTTTATTTTATTGATGAATGAGCTCATGGTGTACATGCCGTTGAGTGGTTACCCAGAGAGCCCATAGACTTTACAACACAATAAAATTTCACCTACTTTTAGATATGAGGTCGAGCATTATTGTAGTATCATTAGAATATTTAAACTTCATGAAGTTAAATGATTCTGTTCAACTACAAAAGTCGGGCACAGATACTAAAAAACTGACCTATGAGTTTTAACTAGAACTCTTCGCGTCGTTCGTAATACGAAATTCGCTATGTGGTAGGACAGAGAGGGGTGCTCAAAATTCCACTCATTGTGTAGCGTAAATGCGTTTCGGTTTGAAGGGTGGGGCATCCGTTGTAACTATATTGAGACCTTACAGTAACCCCAGTAACCACTTAACACCAGGTGGGCTGTGAGCTCGCCCACCCATCTAAGCAATAAATAAAAAAAACTAGTCGAATATTTCAAAGATCAGTTCTTATTAAGTTTAGAAGCAATTACTGGCATAAAGCTCCACGTGAACGTAACCTTAGCGTGAACTAAACGATCGTCTCAATAATAAAAATAAGATGTCGGTCCTAGAACGTTACAACTGTAATAAAAAGCGAATGAATTCGTGATCATTAGTCTGATTTACTGCCTGTTACGTCAAAAGGACATTTCGACCAGTCCACAGAGGTAATAAAGACGTGTCCTCAGAAGTCAGAGTAGTCAGACTTAGGGTCGTGTTGGCGAAAGTGACACTCGCCAACTGTTGACAAATTACTTTAGCCACTGATTTAGACATTAACAGACTGTGTCACGTTGGAGATGCGAGGGTAGTTTAATACATGTTGTTTTGTTTTATTCGGATGATTTGTATTTTTTTTTGTATCGGATTTTAGGGATGTGATTTTGGAGTTAATGTATGTTGTAATGAATATTGACACGTTACATTCACTAGTGATTTTAAGAATTTAACATTGTGAATGTTTTTATTTAATTACTGGTGGTAGGACCTCTTGTGAGTACTCACCACGGGTAGGTATCACCAACCCGCCTATTTCTGCCGTGAAGCAGTAATGCGTTTCGGTCTGAAGGGCAGGGCAGCCGTTGTAACTATATTGAGATCTTAGAACTTATATCTCAAGGTGGGTGGCGGCATTTACGTTGTAGATGTCTGTTGGCTCCAGTAACCATTTAACATCAGGTGGGCTGTGAGCTCGGCCATCCATCTAAGCTATAAAATTATTTACGCTTTCTTTTACTCGCTACAGTTATGGTTCACCGGTACTCATATATCATGAGCGTCGACTGCTGCTAAAACATGCATGAAGGTATTCGGTCCCCGTTGGAAGATTTAACTCAGCTTCCACCGAAGTTACTCATGTATTATTCATTCAGGGTTTCTTTAACGTTCTTGTTTAAGATTCGTATTTTTCTTTTAAATGAAAAATTTGTTTGAATTTGCGTTTCGAGTTTAAGTGACATAAATAAAAACAAAATGTGTGCAATTCACACGTGGTAGAAGTGAAACCTTCCAAAATTAAAATACAATTATCCTAAACGTCTTAAGTATATGTAAAATTTTGTCATTAGTAAATAATTGTAAGGTAGCGCCCTCTGTGAATTGATATTTTAATTTCACGTATAATCCTAAATTAAAATTCACTACAAGAGCTTTCATACACACGTTAGTATTAAAAAATCTCACAGATGGCGCTGTATTAAATAGTATGTATATTTCTGTCTCGTTCTTTGCTGGCTTCATCCTACACATTTTTGTATTTGTGTCTCTTACCTGTCGTTTTTTCCGTTGCATCCGGTTTGAAATCACAACGATTCTAAAGAAGTTTTCACTTCAAAAAAAAACAAACATTTTTCTCGATTTGAAATCAAAATCTGTAACGATCTCATGTAGTTCATAAAAGAAAAAGTTGATGGTTTTGTGTTTCCCGAGTCTGCTTCGACGGAGTTTCAAATTATTGCTATGCACGAACCCAATGTGTGTATCTTGTTTGGAGTTAGAACACTCCAGGCTCTGTAATCTAATTTATTTTACTTTTAATCGTGGTGACTGATTATGATGTTTTATTACCAGTCACACTATTGATTTGATTTTAATAATAAATCTATATATATAAAAATGAATTGCTGTTCGTTAGTCTCGCTAAAACTCGGGAACGGCTGGACCGATTTGGCTAAATTTGGTCTTAAATCATTTGTGGAAGTCCAGAGATGGTTTAAACGATAGATAAATATGAAAATTGCTCGGAATTAAATAAAAATAACAATTTTGTTTTTCCTTTGATATGTCCCCCGTCGGACGGATTCCTTTTGTTTGTTTTAAGTTTATTTTATACAAAAGTTTAGGTATTTTATTTATCGATTGAGGCACTACGAAGTCTGCCGGGTCAGCTAGTAATAAATAAATAAAACGTAGATATTTCCCAATTTTTTTGGAATTTATTTTTATTAGTAGTTTTCTTGAAAAAAATCTAATAAATACGTCAGAGTCGTCGATGTACATCGTTTTATGTTCTAAAACATGATTTTGTTATTCTAGATGTTCACAACAAAGAAGTATACTAAAGTTAGTTTTTAAATTAAAACATGAAATCATTAACGATTTCTCGGTTACATATTAATTAAATTAGAATTAAATCGTTATTAATAAATAATGCAATAACGTCGACCCATCCTAATTAAAACCTCCAAAGCAAAACACCTTACAAATATGTGTCTACGTAATTTCGTAGACTTGTGAATATGTTAATTAACTCAAACTAGAAGATCGTAGAAGCGTAGCAATTTGCTACGTAGCTACGACTTACTAACGTTTGAAGTTGTTAATTTAAATAAAGTGAGTCGACTACTATCAAAGCCGGCACAATGTGACTTTTGGACAATTATTATGAGAAAAACGAATTATTGACTTTGCATTCCATTGGCAGTCACCAAAATCTTCTGAACGACATCTTAGATAAATAACAGGTTAAGTATTAACCTTTATTTAATGCAGGTTTTGAATCGTATTCTTTGAAGGAGACGATTATATTCAAATCAATCTGTATCGCCATATTAATAACATTTTATTGTCCAAATACACAGATTGCCACCTTTGATAATAGACGACTCAAGTATAATGTTGCCCTCTGTTCTTCTGATATCAGTTTTTGGATATTCTCTAAGAATATGGATCATTGTTTCGCGTATTTCTTCAGGACAAGAGTGAGAGAGACTATTGATTAACATAAGTCTCTATAGGTATTTTCTAATTATAAAATATCCTGTGAAAATATGCTTTTTCAAGTATTCTATTCCTTTCTATATTGGGTAATATTTTATATGCTTATGCCGCATCAGGGAATAACTTGTTAATGTTATCTTGTGCTGTATACGCGCTGTAACTAACCTACTATTTCTCAGTTAATATACTTTGGCAGTATTCATGTAAGGCTTATTTTCGGATTTCTTTCCTAATCTTCTCAACGTACTGGCCATTTTGACGCAGCCTATTTGTAACAGCTTTGAAGTGTGAGAAAATGGGGCCCCCTAATATTTTGAGCTTGCAGCCGAGTTGTGAGGGCTCACCAGCCGGTCTGCGAACTGGATCCAACTGTAAATAACAAACCAGGTGGCTGCCGATAGAGCCTGCAACCTCTGCTGTCCTTTCAAACGTATTAGATCTTTGTTTCGAGTCAAAGGGTTGTAAGTGTGGGTAGTCGGTATTCCAATGTAACTAAGACTTGAATGCGTTTAGTTCAAAGCTGCAGGGATCTCTTGAAATTGGTGCGCCGTTGTCACGGCCGATTATGCAGCGAAAAACTAGTTTCTTTCCTACTGACGTCGGCAATATCCGTTCTCGACCCAGAACAGTAATTTCCATTGTGTCTCGAGTTATTTCCCCTCGCGTCGTTTCAGCGGAAACATTAACTGTAGGACGTCCGTTTTATATTTCCTTTTAACTGTATTGTCGTAGTTGTGGCCCTTGACTTCGTTTGTTTCGTTTTCTAATAATTAGATAGTAAAATGTATTCAGGTGTAATAGCGTGAACCGCAGGCAAATTACTGGCCTAATTCATTCTGCGCGAACGCGGTCATTAATCAAATTCATTTGAATATAGGTATAGCGTGGGATTTGAAATTCAAGGAAGGTTCCTCGCAATTTACCGTGTGAACCTTGACGCTATGATAGATGGCGCGCGATTCGTATTTCCAAAATATGTGGGTATTTCATAGGATTACCGATTTCCCAAGAGAAGCATGTCTGATTTTCATCAATTCATAAAAAAATACCTGGAAAGTAAAATACTTGCGAAGATAGAACATACCAAACGATTTAAAACCATGGCCCACTCTCGCCTTTTTGCTCCAAATCCTTACTTACGGTTACTACCGTCGGCTCTTCGTTTTCATAAGATTGTGTTTGTTAAGGTATAATACTATTTTTCCTTGAAAGCTTTAATTATTATTTCAGTTAATTAAAGGGATCCCAAGAAAAATATTCTCTGTATATTTTAGTTTTTAAACTTAACTGGCTTTAGCAACGGAAGATATGTATATTATGTGTTTAGATATGTCAGCGTATTCAGTGAATCTCTTTTTTACTGTTAGTTGATGCCAGTCTGTTTCTGTGTCTTGTTGTTCGTCTATAACATCTTAATGATAAAGAGGCACTGGGAGAAGGCTGACTTCATTCCCTAATATACCAGGATTCTGGTTTAGCGAAGTATTACGGCGATGCCCCGGCGTGGTCTGAACAGTTTACTGACGGATAGAGCAGACTGATGATGTCGGCGACAGTGTAGCGTTTTGTAGGGTTATAGTATTAATTTAGGAGAAACAAATCCTGTCCTATCACAATATGGGGATGAGACGCACGGGGGAAAGGAGATGGAGAGCTTGTTAAGTTAGTTGTGGTGTTTCAACCTCCCTACTCCATAAACAGGACTGGTCTGGAGCACGCATGTTGCCTTGTCTAATTCTGTCTGGCGGTAGGCCTCCCACAAGATGGACCGACGAGGATCTGAGTCGCCCTGCGAAATCGAATCAGAAATGAGGAGATTCGCAGAAGAACCAAAGGAACTGACAGCCCGAAGGATCGCAAGATTGACGTGGTAGGGAACAGGACATGGCGCTCGTAGAGCAGATGGACGCTGGGGTCGAAGAGTTCTCGAGTGACGACCGCGTGCCTGAAAGCACAGCGTGGGTAGGCCTCCCACAAAGGTAGAAAAACGACCAGTTAAGTGGCGGGGATCCGCTGGATGTAGGCAGCGCAGGACAGGTCTTTGTGGCGAGGCTTGGGGGAGGTATATGTCCAGCAGTGGACGTCTGTGGGCTGATAAGAATTCTGCCACGTACAAGCATGTTCAATTATGTCGTATTATAGTACGCCCTACCACCAGTATTACTCAATACTACCACAGACCACAGATAGGGTCTGGTATGTTTTTCCGGGTTCCCTTGTCTGTCTGATGAAATATCTGATTTTAATTAAATATCATTAATTTGAAAACGAAATGTTATGTCAAGTAAACGTGACTATTCTCCTGTGTAAGCCTACTTTATAACTTAAGCCTGGTATAAAATGAAAACATAGCTTTAAGCTCTAACAAACACCGAACTAGCCTTGATAGATAATAACGGGAAAAGTTCTGTTTACTCGTCAATATGGCCAGTTTGGCAATTTGGATCTAAGCCAATTGATTAGCTTCGTTTTAGATCAGAGTGAAAATTAGCGAGCCTCACACTAAGTAATAAGGTTCAATTTGTTTAGTCGTTTAAAGGAATTGCGCTGAGTCATCTGATTAATTTGTAAACTGGTAACTCCCTCACACATCGTTACATGTCATCATTTCATTATTTTCCCTTATTTTTCCTGGTCGATGAACAAGTCGGCTCACGTTTGACCTGAAGTCCAGTAGTCCAAAACATCACAGATAGCATCCCGCAATATGAACGCAGTCACCCACATTGTGACGGGAGGTCGATTTGTCAATTGTAATAGAGTAATTGATTATATTTGCCAATGTTCGTCCAACTCGATCATTCACTACATTTTCTCTGCTGGTTCGCTTTTGCATTGTCGATACCCTCACATTCATAGAACATTTAAATTGTCACAAGAGTACAAGTGAGGTAAATTCACTATCGAGACACGTCGGTCGATGCGCGGTTTGCCGTTTTTGCGGGTTGTAAATTTTTATTCCGTTTTAATTAATTATAAATGTTTGTTAATTATGAAATTAGAAAAGCCACTTAGGCCACGGCGGTTCTAATGACACTGTGCTCTTTTTATGAAATTATCGATTACTTTTTCACAGTTTTGGCTGGCCTCACCAGTGATGCGTTAAATCGCATGATCTTTATGCCCGATTGACATCAGATCTTCGTGAGATCGGTTGACCTGGAATTCGTTGTTGCACTAAATACATTTTTGAAAACGCCATGCTGCAAGTGACACCGTCCTTTTGAAATGTGAACCTAAATTCGTGTCCCGAATGTCGTTCAGATCCATGACGTTCAGTTGAGGACACAAGAACCCCGTTATGCTGGTCCTGTGATGAATTGCTTTCATAATCACTTCAATAATATTTCTTTCTTTCATATTGCTTTCATAGTCACTTCAATAAATATTTATTTATTTAAATAAGGACAAATGGATTGGACCCATAATTAGATCAAGTTGTCGACGATTGGAAGATGTGTTCAGAATCCGTCGAAATACTACATACATATTTGATCCGTTCATTGTAATGGGCTTCTACATATCGACGCTTGAAAGGCAAACGTGACAATGCGTGAACTTTACAGTTGACTAATTTAAAGTTGAAATACCTGAAAAAAATTCTATTTTTACGAATCTAGCTGTAGGATTGAAATGATTTTAATAGACCTAGAAATATATTTCTTTTGCGCATCGAATATGGTTATTGCCTATCATTTATGTACAAAGCAATTATTGTCGCTTAGTCACGTTTGCCTTTCAAGATATAGATATTCCGAAGGTAGATTCTGCGTAGCACTACCCTTGCTAGGGCCAGTGTTAGCAACACTCTGGTTTGAGCCCCGTGAGCTCACCTACACGTCAAGGAGAAGCTGAAATAGCCCCTCAAGTCTATCAGCATAGGTAGGAAAAAAAAAATATCAAAAAATATTTTTATATCTGGTTCCTCAAAGCGCCGTAGCTTGCTTCTTGGACCTATCTACTGTATTTATTTTTACTGTCTCGTTCCAAGTTTCTTAATAACTTTTCCTCTTTGAAGGCCTTTAGTTAATTGCTTTCATTTCTCAGCGTCGACGTCGAAGCGCTTTAGTTTCTATCTCGTTAAATTGCAAGTCTGTTTGTCTCTTGTAAGAGTAATGGCATTTTCTCGAATGATCCATCGTGAAATCGCTCACCGTAATGAAAGTGTACAGACCAATTTGTATTTTCAAAAGTAGGTTTCGTAACTATTATTCGACACTTGGCATTGTTTGGATTGTGGAAACAAAAACCTTTTCGATATTGCAGCTTTTTGAAGTACAAAGGAGACTGAAACGATTACATACATTTTTGGGCCCGAATGTAACGTGATGAAACTAATATGAATTAATAAATTCAGATTTATCAGTACCTTGCTGAAAATTATAAAAGTTTTCTCAATCTGAGAGCCGAGTTAATAAAGATTTATTAAAAGTTAGGTTATGTTACAATCTCTTTAAAAGAGCTGAATAATAACTTATTTAAGCATAAGTAAATGTTTATTATATCCATTGGATAATCTTTTAAATGTCATATTATGAATGAATATCAATGATATATATCAGGTATGGAATATGGAATTGCTATCCCACAATTCACACAGCGATCCATAATTTCAACAGTATCCAATGCAACAATTTCAAGTCAAACGTGTGAGCGATCTTCGGTATCCAGTGTAGAAGCAATTGTCGTACAAGGCTGGCAGAGTTGGAATCCGTAATAATAAAGCAGTGATCGTTGAAAATATAAAAACAGCCCGATAGATACACACTCAAAATGCGTCGAAGATACAAAACGAGTAGAGCAGAAAAAACCAACAAGCCCCAAAAAATAATTGTATAATCTATGAACAAACGTCATGTCAGCTTGCTGTCAAAGCTGTCATCAAAAATACAATCGATTTTAATCGATTTGAAATCGATAATCATATTACTTTGCTAAGTAATAATAGACTTTTTCTTCATTTATGTATATAATCGCAATTAAATCCGGCGCATACCGCACTTGTATACAACAAGTATAAATCGGTCATTTAATTACTTTGCATTAATTACCTAGTGCAATGTTTTTTCTTTTTATAATCCTGTAATCGATTAATTAAATCGATCACACCGTTATACCGACAAAAACTAATTTTCTCATTTTTCTCCGGTCCCAGAAAGAGGATTGAGGTGATTTTTTATATTCTTATATAAAAAAAAATGACAAATTTTTTAGACTACATTTCAAGTTATTACATTTTTGGCCCACGATTTTCCGTCTCCCTTAGACTTGTTTTACACTAAGAATTAATCAAGGAATTTTCATGTTCTTTCTCATACACAAATCTTCGAATGTATCTTGCAGACAAAATAGTATCCTCTGCCGATTAGATCGTTATCATTTGTGGTCATTATAATTCTCGTTTAATGGTCTTTAATGGCGTCCTTATTGCTCTTCGTAAGATCAACTCTGGAATGTTATTACATTTGGCCTCCTTTGTTTTTCAATAAATCTAAAGACGAAAACCGATTACCAAAGCCCAGAGACTACCACTCAAAGGCGTCTTTAAGATATGCTGTCGAAATTAAAATTTCCAAAAATCTGTTGAAAGCCTCATACGCTTTTGTTTGATTAAAGCTACAATTAGGATGATGGTACTAATCAGTGGCGAGAAATGTCCTAACACGAGAACACCATTCGTACAGGTTTTGATACTAATCTAATCAAATATGATATTCTCTGTTCATTGATCGCTTCATCACAACAAAAGCTGTAATGGAAAGAATAAAAACCAATCACATTAAGGCAGCAAGAATAAGCCAGACAAGAGTCGTTCGAAATTCTAACTGCATCCGAGCAAGAAAATATGTGCGTTACAAAAGTTGTCGGTTTCAATCAGCTAATTACGTAATGGATTGCGTTGGTTTCACTAATAGCATTCGTGTTAGACCACTCACAGAGCCACTGCGGTCATCCAGCGTTTCCAGAGGTCTTTTTTGCCACGTACCATCCGGCTATGGAATGAGCTCTCCTCCACGGTGTTTCCCGAGCGCTATGACATGTCCTTCTTCAAACGAGGCTTGTGGAGAGTATTAAGCGGTAGGCATTGCTGAAATCCATGGGCGACGGTAACCAGTCACCATCAGGTCGTCTACCTACAAGGGCAATAAAAAAAAAAAATTACATTAATTAACACAAGTACCACAGGATATTTAAAATAGTTTTTCAATTTATAGTTAGAATTTATGAAAACCTTGCGGTGGCAAATTTCTTCCTTTTTATTAGTTAAAATACGAATTGATACATTGTTTTTTTTTTAATTCTAGATAGACCAAATTTTTACGAATACAATATTAAGTCAACAAAAGTGTCAACTTAAGATAAAAATTTCATATGTACGTACAATCATCGTTTTTCGATCGTCCAACACACATTGTGAAGTTTAATATCGTATAGGCTGTACTTACCATATACTATCCATATTTTAGGGTCCGAACTGAAAAATTTTTTTTATCAGGGCATCTTTTTGACTTAAAATGGTTTTAAATAGTTGATATGGTATTATAATATTTTCGACAACTGTGCGCGATATGTATTGATTTAGATGCACTTATTTTAAAATTGTACTGTATTTTTAAGTGTTCTATATTTTACTTATGTAATACTACTAGTACCATAATATTTATTGTCTTAGAAATTGTTGTAAAAACAATCATTTAAAAAAATGTGAATTCGCATTGAATTACTCTAATTTAGTGTGAAAGCACCTGAAATAAAAATTTTAGATGAGAATTCCTCATTTTCGATTTTCTCGAAAAGCTCATATGTTTTTCTATTAGAGAAGGCCGCATTTTCATTTGTTTACCCCATAGAAAAAAACGTACCAGCAACGTGAATAATTGAAGCCATAAAATTGACACAAAGCCGACCGACCCTACTTAAGTCGAATTCCGCATTGTGATTAATTAATGGGCATAATGTGAGGTCATCTGTGGAAAAATATACGGGTCCAGTGATAATGCGTGGAGCTTAGGATCTCACACGCTTGTAACGGGACTGAAGTTGAATGGATTCTATTTGTGGAATTTTCGCGAGTCGTGTGCGGACCTACAATTGAAGCTCACGGTTTATTCTTTTGTTGTTTTGATGTGCTTTAATCACAAAAGTTCTTTCAGGAATTTCTTTATCTTGCTTTCATTGCGTTTAGAAACATTGACCGCAATTAGCTCTGCAGAAGCTTGCATGTTTAAAAAATAGACGTACCGTTCACGTTTTTACTGGTGGCAGGACCTCTTGTGAGTCCGCACGGGTAGGTACCACCACCCCGCCTATTTCTGCCGGGAAGCAGTAATGCGTTTCGGTTTGAAGGATAGGGTAGCCGTTGTAACTATTCTTCTTCTCAGTCGTATGCACTCTTGGCAGAGTGGTCGTGGTCATCACTTCGGTTGTAACTATGCTGAGACCTTAGAACTTATATCTCAAGGTGGGTGGCGCATTTACGTTGTAGATGTCTATGGGCTCCGGTAACCACTTAACACCAGATGCGCTGTGAGCTCGTCTACCCAACAAAGCAATAAAAAAAAACGCGGTACAGAATTGAAAACCTCAGTCTTAGCCTCAATCTTATTCTGACGCAATTTAAATCCTGTAGATGTTATATGTTTGTCGCTATTTCGATTTCCCAACGTTATCGAAGATGTTTCCCTTCGTAAACCAACCTTTTACTGTCTACCTTCTTTGGTCTCAAGCTATGATTTCTCCAGTGTTATGGGTACGTCAACACATACGAGAAGAAAATAACAAGCACACTGTTCTGATACTGTATATAGATGATATAGGTACTGAGGATCAATAGATACTGACTGGTGCTCAGAACACCAGCCAGATGGTCAGATCTAGTAAGAGAAGCACTTGGTGGTAGTCTGTATCATGCGGTCCATGCCACCCATGATCGAACACAGTGGAGGAACCTCACATGTGGTCGCGATCCTCAGTAATGATGGTACGATATAGAAGAAGAAGAAGTGACCGGTATAATTACCGGATCCGGTACTGTAGATAGTCAACCTAACCATCAGACCAACGAGGCCAATGAAATAAATTTGTTTTTCGGAAGTCGCGTTTCCATTTTAGAAGTCGAAACGAGAAATTATACGAACCGCGCCTTTCCCTAATTGGTATCAACACTTAAAGTGGACGTAATGAGGTAATTTAATTTGTAAGAATTTTCTCCCGCAATCTCCGCCGTTTGTAATATTCAAGATTTACAATTACGTGGACTTATTGTTATTGTTGACTTATTGTTCGAGATGATACCAGAATCGTTTTTACCATCGCACCGCCCGCCACCGGAGAAGAGTTCATCCATACTACCTGGAGCCACTGCGGTCATCCACAGTGCGTTTCCAGAGATCTTTTTTGCCACGTACCATCCGGCTATGGAATGAGCTCCCCTCCACGGTGTTTCCCGAACGCTATGACATGTCCTTCTTCAAACGAGGCTTGTGGAGAGTATTAAGCGGTAGGCAGCGGCTTGGCTCTGCCCCTGGCATTGCTGAAGTCCATGGGCGACGGTAACCACTCACCATCAGGTGGACCGTATGCCCGTCTGCCTACAAAGGCAATAAAAAAAAAACTTATAAGTTGTTATTTGGAAATAGATTTCTTTTAATGATAAGAGCCGGAGGGAGTCGTCAATGTCTCACAAGATAGTGTTTTCTGGGAATAATTTTGCTTTCGCGTTTTCCTGATTTGACCAGTTTTCCCTATGCTGAGAACCGAGACATACAGGGCGAGGTAGTGCATGATATTTTAAAGAGCTCCTAGCAGCTTTGCACTCCTGGTGGCTATGAGCTCTGATGAATATTTTTACGGATAGGATCTCTTTTATTTAATTTTTATTTATTTATATATTTATTTATTTATGTACACACAGAAAACAAGACACAGTACAGAGTAATAGGAAAATTATGTACAAAGGCACTGCTTATTTCTTTGAGAAATCTCTTCCAGCAGACCTGCGAGAGGATAATGAGAATAATAATAAAAAGTGATGAGTGTGTGTAGAACAAATAACGTTAATGGTTCTATATATAAACAATATTTGAAAATATAAAACAGATGTATTATTTTTGTTGTTAAAAAAAATAAGTTATTTGAATACTGTTTTTAAAAAAACACAGAAGGGAAAAGAACTCAAACAGTTGGTCACAATTAATTCCAAGAACTTTACTTGTAGAATCTATTGTTCAGTTTAGGCCATAACGACTTCTTGGTGGGAGAGATGTAGTCCACACTACGATTAATGATTTTTGTACGTAATATAAATTACATTGCATTATGAGTTAGTACAAAGTCAGCGAAAAGGAAGCTTTTATGTTCTTTTACACAAAAGAAAAGCTTTGAATGAAGGTAGAAGGGATCTTTTTTCATAATTTTGACGAGCCTGACATTCAACGTGAATGGTGGCTTGAAAGTAGATATTTACGGGAACGAATATAATAATAATATGTATATTTATTTAGCCGCAGATTTGGCTACCAATTCGTCTTCTCGCATTAAAACTGTATAATCTCAAAACTTATTAATTTTACAGGAGATTGTTTTAAAGGTTTAACATGTGATATTTTTAATATTAATCATCTTTGCAAACATTTATTTTAAATTTTTTACCAGTTACATTATCTGTCGTTTAAAATAAGATAAAATTAGTAGTCAAAACATAGATAACAAAAACACAAAAAAAAACTAAGCCTAAACTACGCTCTTATGACAGTATTTATGAGAAAACATACTGGTGATACCAAATGATTTCGCATATTAATTTAATCTCGAATGTTTTTGGGAATTGTACACTTTTAATGCGAAAAGACGAATTGTCGACAACGTTCCTTGAGTATTTTTAGGATTGGCATTAACAAAATTTAGCGAAAAACAATCTCAACTCTGAAAATCGCAATTCTGAAGGCGGATACTGTTTTAAAATACCATGTTTTTCATATAATTCAGGTTTTCAAACAGGATAATCATTCCTATCGTATCAACGAACCTTGCAATACGTACCCCTAATTAAATAACGTATAAATTAATCTTATTACATTCTCGCGTGGCTTAGATGTTGCGTGTTGTTAGCTTTCTTGGTTAATGTAATTTTTAAGTTATGTTATCAGTCTATAAGTACATACAATGTTAATTGAACATGTTCTGGGAATTAAAATTCGTGGAAACATTTTATCTTAATTATTTTTTTTTATATTGAAATGTGTACCCCTTTAACTATTTATAACCAATTTTCTTACTGTTCGAAGGTGCTCAAACTTAATTTATGTTTTATTTTTTTATTACATTCAATGTGAAGTATAGTACATTCCTTTCCGTCAGCTTATCCTTCTTACCCGTCGCTAGTTTGGGGGTCGTCGGCACCATGACGGCCTTTCGGTTGTCATATATTATATCACTTATCACAATCCTTAAATCACGAGACCCGCATCGTTTCACAGCCTAAAGTTCAAAAGGACTCTCACCTTTTCATATAAAACATACATACTAAGGTCTTAAACAGAAAAAAATGCCAGATTGTGGTTCATTTCAAAAGAGCATTGATTTATTTTTTTAACATTATGTTTCTCCGAAGTGATCTTTAAGCTTTTTGCCCCTGGTTTCTGGTAGACAGAAACACGCAACTGCCGCGGCGAATGGTACAAGGCCGAAAACAGTCGGTGGAATCCAAGGTCCAGTGGCGGTAAGACCAGCGATGAAAGGAGCCAGCATGGAACCGATTCTGGAGACCGTTGATGAAGCTCCCATCGCCATATTTCTGGCTACCGTCGGGAAGAGTTCTGTTGTGAACATGTAGCTGAAAGGAAAGGACTAATTAATCGATCTTAAGTGATTGTTAATGTTATCAAAGGCATATTTAATAGTCCAGTATTCAGTACCACCGTATGGACTTTATGTGGTTAGTGCTGGTTAGTTTGCTTGTCTCGTCCCGATGTTCTTCTGACTACTTTTTGGCTGTTAACGTGTGGCCGATTATGATCAGTTCATTAGCCTCAAGACCTCCAGCTAAGTCGGTCTCTATGGTCAGTAATAGAACAAGGAATGGGTCAAAGGTAGTCTGTCATGGAAAGCAAAAACATCTATTCAAAACAGATTGATATTAAATCGGTGTGTGTGGCAGGTATTTTTAAAATTAATGTGTAGTTAGGCCACGCAATTGGAAGCCTATAATGACCTTAGTAAGGTGGTGGCGTTCAAGTTAATTGTCTGTAGGAGTGGAAAAGAAATCATCTAAAATATGAGGCATTACGTTACTTTCCTTAATTGTAGCCTGCGGATTGCCAACAATCATCCGATACGTCGTTATTGGGATCCTTACTGTCATACATTATTTCGCAATTTACTTACACGGTCGCAAATGCTCCAGACGCACTGCTGACGGCGGTAGATCCAATAAAGAGCTTGAAGTAATACCAATCGTCAGGCACCGATAGTAAGGCATTGCTGATGCCGCACAAGATAAACAAGAATATCAGCGTGTGACGTCTACCAAAGCGCTTGCACAGATATCCACTGAGAAGAATACCCGGTATCTTGAGGAAAGAAAGCATTACGACCGATAAGAAAAAGGGAGAATAGTGTTATCTTGCATGTTGGCTCAGTTTCAAGACATTAATATCTCAATCATGTGGCTGATTATTGATCGATTTGGTGGTGTTGTAGTTAACGCCTCTGACGAGTGAACCGAGGGTCGTAGGTTCAATTCTCACATCTGACAAACATTCGTGTGATTAAAAGTATAAAAAAATATGCTCTGGGCGCATTTGAGCGGATGCGTCTTAGTGTATGGACCACTGTCTTCCAAGAGTCAGTACTGCACAGTATTGGATGCGGAACGTTGTCTTTGACGATTAGTACTGCCCCTATTGCGATCAGTGCACGGAACTTTGTCCTTGGCAGATAGTACCTACAGCCTTATGTGACCGTTATCATTCACGATTTTCATTTAATTAGTTCAGTCTCCATTTTTATAGATTATTTCAATTATTGGGTTACGATCAGTGATTATTTAATAGTAATTTAAACTCCTATCTGTTATACCTCGGTTACATTCCTAATGTCTGACCCTTAATCCGACATACATATATTTATACATAATAAGTACGTTTATCAATCTCTTGTTCCCATTAACTATCTACAATAAAAGACGTTGTTACTTTTATTAATGGCACGAGTGATGGTTCTGCTAAAGATATTTTTTCTGTTGGACATAAGAGTACCTGAATAGCTCCAGCCATTGCAATAGCAACGAAAACATTAGGGCTGGTCTGTCCTATGTACTGATTGCTGCCATAGAAGCTCAGCCCGAGGATAAACCACGTAAGACAGCATCCGATATTCTTCCACCTTATCTCCTGCACTTTGATCAGGTCTAAGTAAGTAGCCTTGACGTTTTTGTGGGCGTCAACATTGGATTCAAATGCTATAATCTTTACTCTATCCATCATGTCTTCTGTTGGAAGTCTATTCCTGTAATCAAAAGATATCTCAAAATAGGTGATGTTTTTCAGATCTGAGATATAGTAATCAAACGCTGCCTAGGTCTAGGACTCTGTAAATTTAATTTGAGGAAATACATATAATAAATAAATAATAAATAAATAATAAATAAATAATAAATATTTGCTAACAATCACGCCACGTTAACTGGTCCCGTGATAAGTTCGTAAAGAACTTGTGTTACAGGTACCAGATAACGGAAATAAATATAATATTTTTATTATACACATACATATATTTAATATACATTCATAAGACATTTATATTTATCATACTTTTATATTTATACATATCATCTTCCCTTGGCGGGATTCGAACCCGCGACCCCCTTGTGTAGTGTCCATGTCACTTACCACTACACCAGACGGCCGTTGTATGTAATTAAGAAGTACACTTTTCATTAGGTTGGTCATTAAATGTTGTCGTTTTTAATCTTCTCAGCGAATAAAATAGGGTCTAGTTAGATAGATACAATTTAATGAGTAATAATACATGTTCATCAAAGTAATTATGCTAGATGTTGATTTAAATAAAACATTTTTTCTTGTAGTGGACATATTGTGAGTTCTTGGTGGTGGGGCTCCTTGTGAGCTCGCACGGGTAGGTTCCACCACCTTGCCTATTTCTGTCGTGAAGCTGTAATGCGTTTGGGTTTGAAGGGTGGGGAAGCCGTGGTATTGTAAAAAAGACTTAGTACTCATGTCTCAAAATGGGCGGCGGCATTAACGTGGTTCGTGGTTAGGTCTATGGACTCCAGTGATTAACAATATCCATTTAACACCATATAGGCTTTGTCCACCCAAGTTAGCAACAAAAAGAGAATAAAAAAACCAATATGTGTTTCTTTTTGACCAACGCTATGTCTGAATGTGAGCGGTGAAATTCATTTTCTGAAGTCTATTATAGTGTATAGCGCTAGGTGACCTTTTAAAAATACTCACCATTTCGCTATTTTCGTCATAATCAAACTCGCCTCCTCGAGCCTTCCAACGGAAATCAACCACTTCGGAGACTCTGGTACGATGAAGAATAAAACCAAAAATACCAAATTTGGCAGGGCGAGACCAAAACTATATCTAGTCCAAGACCTCAAGTAATATGAAAACATTGGCATTATCATTTCTCCCACCGACAGAGGCACGGAAACGATACAGTTCATTAGTTCCCTTTTCGATATGCCCGTGGTTTCAATCATTAGAATAAAAGAAGTCAGTAATGCGCCAGCAACAGCTGCGCCGTTGAAGAATCGGACCAAGGTGAATGTGATGTAATTTGGGCAAAATGGCGCTGTGAATCCAGCTATCAGTTGCGTGGTGCAGGCCGTCAGGAGAGCGGGACGACGACCGAATCTGGAAAAAACAATCTTGAAACTAACTAATCCACTAACAATAATAGGTTTTTTTTAAAAAAATTGCCACTTTTACTATGACTTTTGGACAAAAAAAACTTATATTTATAATCAAAAACTATTTAACGGATTTTACCACAGTTTTTACATTCAATGAGTTCCCGATATTTCGGTTAATTTCGAAAGCTTGTGGGTAGGATGTTAGGTAAAGACAATTGTTTTTTTATTTTTTTTCAATGCTTAGATGGGTAGACGAACTCACAGCCCACCTGGTGTTAAATTGTTACCATTGGAGCCCATAGACATCTACAACGTAAATGCCGCCACCCACCTTGGGATATGAGTTCTCAGGTCTCAGTATAGTTACAACGGCTGCCCCGCCGTTCAAACTGAACCGCATTACTGCTTTACGGCAGAAATAGGCAGGGTGGTGGTACCTACCCGTGCGGACTCACAAGACGTCCCACCATCAGTAATTACGCAAATTATAATTTTGCGGGTTCGATTTTAACACGATATTATTCCTTCACCGTGGAAGTTAATCGTGAATCTCAGTATCGTTGGTATCTTGCCTGTGAGATTCGGACACCGATGCATCGCTCTGTACGAATGCACCGGAGGTCTTATCCTTTAGGCCACGACGACTTCAAATTTTTTCTACCTTCTATCTGGTTCGTTTTTTTGGTATTAGCTTGACTGTTGCATAGATAATTTGTTAATTTTCTAGTATACTTTTTTTTTAATATATATTTTAAATTATTAATTCATTTCACACATCCATAACAAAGTTTCTTTAGATGATACTGTCTAAATTTGTACAGTGGTTCCATTTATTTTTTCTATTAAAAATATAATTGTAGATATTGATTGAAGGACAAGGAAGGCTTTCTCAATGCTCTACATATAAACGTAATTTTTCTAAGTAGTGGATTTGAAGTGTGTAGTATATGTATCAGAACTAATCACAACTTACCTATCAGCGAAAAATCCAAAAACTATACTGCCCAATAAAACACCGGACATGCAAGCTGTCTGGTTGAAGTTTGTCAGCCAGGATCGATCGCAAACTAGGTCCCATTCAGAAATGATTGTATTCACGAAATCCGTTTTGTATTCGTATTCAGTACAATCACTGTAGCACTCCGATTCTTGGATGGTTTCGTTGTTATTACGTCTCTCCGCGCAAATAAATTCAGTTTTCGGTGCCAGAAATATGATTCCCAAATGGTTCCAGACTGCCGTCATTCGAATCGGTGCAGATAGCGTCATAGTTAGCATCACGTGCCATCTCCCGAATTCACCTATCGCTTGAATCAGTTTATCTTCATCTTGTTTCGGTGTATCTTCTATTTTTTCAGAAATAGTTACCGATTTCCGTTTCGTACCGTCCATGTCAGAACTTGAATTCGGAATCATTATTTAATCGTAATCCAAGAGATTTTTTCATTTGTATAAGGTATATTTAATATCTAAAGTCATCTATTTTGGCTGTCGCTATTGTTTCTGATGATTAATAGTTCGTTAGTTAAATAGTTATACTATATTCTCCAATGTTTCCATCATGGCTCTTAATATTTGTGTTAGGGATTTTTATATCTTAGCCATCAACCGACGATGTAAACTCCTTAGATCGGAATAAAACTGTCGAGCAAATCGGAGCCCATATTTTAATGTTTTGCGATGACGGAGTGCTAATGTCGAACCGCTGGCTGCTGTATCAAAAATGATGACTCATCTAATTTTATGTCATGAGTTAAGTACGGTATTTATGGAAACAATAGAATTGGTGTCTCGGGTGGATGAAGACCATATAAAACAATTTGTAAATTTTGAGTAAGTTTTTATTATATTATATAAATTATACGGTAAAGGATAAGACGCCCGGTGCATTTGTAGCTATTCGAATCCAATAGGCAGGTAACAATTTTCAGATAAAATACGTCAAAAATGTTCATAAATGACTTCTACGGTGACGGAACATCGTGTAATAAATATTATAATTTGCGTAATTGTTGGTGGTAAGGTATTTTCTGAGCCCGCACGGGTAGGTACCACGATCCTGCCTATTTCTGCCGTGAAGTAGTAATGTGTTTCGGTTTGAAGGGTGGAGCACTGGAGCAGTTGTTGTAGTGTGCAAACGAAGACTTAGAACTCGCGTCTCAAGGTGGCTGGCGGTGTTTACGTTGTTGATATCTATGAGTGCTGGTGACCACGTGGTGCCAAGTGGTCATTGTAGCCCGTAGACATCATAACCTGCTTTGGGACATGATGCCGAAATCACAAATTTTGTTTTTTATTACCATTGTACACATGCTACAACTAATGGTAAGTAATCACTGCTGCTCATGGTCATGAGCAATAGCACGGGAGTAAAACAGCCTGTTGCTGAGAATTGTCTCACGGAACTCACACCTTTCAAAACCGGAAACCATGATGGCTTCGTGGAAATGGGCACGATGATTGTATTTACTTACCCGTGAGAGCTTACAGTACGATCTACTAGTTCGTTCCACATTGGAGTTAAAGGCTTGCTTATTTGAAAACCCATATAAAGCTCCACTCGAACAGAAAAGCTATTCAAGTTGATTATATAAAACGTGTTCATATTACAATGTTTTAAAGAACAAAAGCTTATGATTCAATTGGTCGTAACGCCAAAAAAAATATGGCGTTAACGTCATTTGTGATTCTTTATTTTTTTTTTTTTTTTTTTAATTTTATGACCTGGTGACAGAGACCTTTAGGTCATATCTTATTTGGAAAATGTTCATTGCTTTGGGGTCACTACACTTCACTTCACTAAATTTTGTCATTTAAATTGTTTGAATTGTATTTTTTATGTAATTATAAATTGGTTTATAGGATGTTGGATCTTTTAGTAAAAAGTTAAGTGGCGGCGGGCGGGAGGAAGAGACACACTTAAATGCATTGGTATCACTAAGTTCACTAGCCAGCACAAGTCTTTGAATTATGAAACTTTGGCAATCGAAAATAATGTGATGGATCGTCCCTTCTTCTGCTTGACAGTGTATACATTGGTTATTTGAAACAATGCCAAGTCTTGCTAGGTGTGACGGCGCAGTATTATGGCCAAATCTCAATCTGTTTATTGTTGTGATGAAATCTCGACTTTCACTAGTTTTCAATTTGTCATACCATGGTTTAACAGGCAGGTTATCTTGGATACTTCCATACCACTTTCCCTTGTTTTCCTGATCTTTCTTCCACAATTCCGTCCACAGAGTGTAAATATTTTCTTTAATATTTAGAAAATAGTCAGTGAAAGGTACGAGTAATGAGTCTGTAACGTCAATACTGTTTATAGCCTCACGTGCAGCTTTGTCAGCTTTTTCGTTGTCCGTTATGCCTCTATGTGAAGGAACCCACATAAATGCTATATTTACATTCTTATGATGATATTTATACAAAAGCTCTTTTATAATATACAAGACGTAATTAGTTTTATAATTTACAGATATATTACTTAAACTCTCTAGCAGGCTTAAAGAATCAGTTATTATTAAAAAGTTTGTACAGCTATTAACCACAGTAATTCGCAGTAAGGCTTGATAAACAGCATAAGCCTCTGCAGTAAAAATGGAACAAGATTCATTCAAAACAAAGCTTTGAGAAAACCTAGCCTTTGAATCATAAAATGCTGCGTGCACATAGTTATTCCCTTTGCTGCCATCAGTATATATAGTGTAATATGTATAGTTTTGTGACAAGAACTGAATCATATCAGAATTGCTATTAATTGTACTCGGGATTATATTTATTGGATATGAAATGGAGTGATAACTATTAGAGTAACATGGCCAAAGGGACTGTTTACTGATCTTTTTATACTTATTATCTATTTCCAGATATATTATGGACAACGGTGGTGTATATTTGTTAAGAAGGGTTATTCCAGTTAATAATGAAGGAGGGGTGATGTCTAGGTATGGTGCAATTTTTTTAACTATTTGCATATTATTAGAAGATAACAATTTGAGACAGTATCTGTGTGCAAGTAAGAGTCTTCTCAAGATTAATGGCATAACTTTTGTCTCAACTTCCATGGCCCTTATGGGAGTTGAGCACATTGCACCAGATATTATTCTCAAAGCTCTGTTCTGTAATATATCAAGTTTATTTGCATGTGGGCTATTCAAATAAGCTAGAGAGCTATAATCAAAATGACTTCTGACTATCGATTTGTATATTAAAGACAGTATTTTGGGGTCTGCACCCCATGATACTCCAGCAAGACATTTCATAACATTAAGACCTCTTAAAGCATTTTTTGAAATATGATTAATATGTGATTCAAAATTTAATTTCTGATCTATTATTATTCCCAAAAATTTTTTGCTGGTAACCTTATTTATAATTTCACCATTATAAATGACATTATAGATTGGTGTATCCTTGCTGAATATCATTACATTGCTCTTGGATGGATTAATTTTTAAATGTAGAATATCATTGTAATAATAGAACAATTGGGATAAAGCTACATTAATACTGTCTATTGCTACTTGTAAATTATAGTTACTACTATACAAAACGATGTCATCAGCAAATTGTAGAATATTTACATTATTATTTACATTATCTATAAAGTTGCAGATTTGACTAGTGTATATATTATACAATAATGGAGATAAAGTAGCACCTTGCATTATGCCTTTCGAGGCAGATTTTGGACCATATAGCATATTATTGTATTTTACATATACTGTCCTTTCATTCAAGAAGTTATATATCCATTTGCAGAGTTGTCCGGGTATTCCTAGCCCTGACATAACTTTCACAAGTATACCAGGATCTATACTGTCAAAGGCACCTTGAACATCAAGGAATATACAAACAGTATGTAAATTTTTTTCCTTCCCATGTTTCAGATCAGATATTAAAGAGATGAAACTATCAGCACAGCTTCGCCCTCGCCTAAAGCCATATTGGACATCAGGAATGATGTGATTAGCTTCAACATACCAGTCAAGACGAACTTTTAACATTGTTTCAAAAATTTTGCCAAGACATGAAGATAAAGAAATTGGTCTATATGATCTAGCAAGTTCTGGTGCCTTGTCTGGTTTGAGTATCGGAATAACACACTGTGTTTTCCATGCCTGTGGAATATAGTTGTTAAGCCAAAGTAAATTGAGGATATCTAGAAATAATTTTTGAGCTGATTCATCCAGATTTTTAATCAATAGGTAAGGGTAGTCATCCATACCTGGTGTTGTATTACGTCTAGATTGTAAACTTATTGTAAATTCTGACCATGTAAAGGGTTCAACCAAAAATTTTGAATTTTGATTGTCATTGTTTAAATTAAAATAAAAATTCAAGTTACTGGTCTGAATTAAATTACTATTGTCTGTTAAGTTATCCAAAAATGAGGGAATGAATTCATCTCTATATGACTTATTGCCAGTTTTAACACCTTTAAACATTTTAAGTAAATTCCAAATCTTACTAATGGGTGTTGTTCTACTGAAAGTATTAGTTAGATTATTCCAACCAATTTTTTTCTGCTCTGCTATTGTTCTTTTTTTCTGTGCATCCTTTCTTTTATAGTTAATATAATTCTCTATGGATGGTACATTTCTATATAATTTGAGAGCATTATAAGATGCAATGACACTTTGTTCACAAATATCATTCCACCAGGGTGTTGGCAAACGGCTTTTGAAACTATTTGATTTTGTAAGTTTAGGAATTGTCATAGTTTTTAACGTATCCAAACAAGAACAGAAAGCACTATAAGTTAATATAGGGTCATTTGAATTTAGGATAAAATTATTGAAAACTGTTCTGGAAAGAGTGTTGTATTTAGTCCAATCTGCCTTTTTATATAAAAATCTGTCTACTGGCGAACCAATGTGATATTTATCAATAATTAAGGATATTTCTGTTATTGTAGGGTAATGATAACTTCCCATGGCATCATGATGGACAGACCACTCACACATAGATGCAAGACTCGCACTGACGAAGCTAACATCAATAGCAGAAGGATTTCGTCTAGGATAGTTGACAGTTGTAAATCTGCCATCATTCAAAATGCATAAATCTAAGTTGTCAATAATATTAAATAAGCTGTGACCTCGACTCTTACTAGATAAACAACCAAAAGCTATATGATGAGCATTAAAGTCACCACTTACAAATATTGGTTTTGGAAGATTATAAATTATACTCTGTAATCTATTTAGTCTGATATGACGACTAGTAGGTGGACAATAAACACAAAGAACAGTCAAACTACCACTTACTGTTGATAAAGACAGAGCAGCAGTTTGAATGTCCTCATAGAATGTAGTGTTAATAATATTGTATTTGAGGTATGGTTTAATTAATATTGCCACACCATTATGACTATTGTTTGAATTTCTGTTATAAATATTGTAACCTGATATTTTAAATTTGTTATCTTTGAACCAGGTTTCATTAAGTAGACATATATCAATGTTTTGTTGTTTCAAGAATTGAATGAGCAAGGGTTTTTTACTATTGGCACTTTGAATATTATACTGAGCAATACGTATCTTAGACTGTGAAGGACCTAGATCCATTATTTTAGATTTTTAATTAAGATATCCTTAATTGTTTTCACTGTAGTAGGTGAATTATCACCCTTATTGCCTAGCTCCACCAATGTCTGTACAAGGGCCATAAGTACATCATTGTTGGAGACAATTTGATTTTTAATATTTTCTAAAGGCAATAAATCTTGTTGTTTATTTACATTATCTACATGTGTATTTACAGGCTTATTTACAGAATTATATAGAGGCTTATTTACAGAGTTATATACAGATTTATTTACAGTATTATATATAGGTGTTTTTGATGTTGGAAGTGGAGGAAAGTCATTGTTATTTACTTGCTTGGTTGAGGTAGCACTTGCATAAGTAATTTTAGATTTCTTTTCCATAATTTTCTTCATTTTAATTGGACATACTTTTGAAATGGCAAGATGAGGTCCGCTGCAATTTGTACAACAAATTTCAGTGGGCTTGTCACATTCCTTATATAAGTGCTCACCTCCACAAATAGAACATTTTTGTTTACTGTTACATATTTTAGCTGAGTGGTTAAACTTGAAACATTTGAAACATTGTTGCAATGGTGGTATATATTCAAAAACTCTATAAGAGAATAAGTCGTATTGAACATTGTCTGGTAGAATATTAGATAAGAAAGTAATGCTTACAGTTTGTAAAGGAACATGCTCATGTCCTACTTTCTTTGTAAATCTTCTGATAGCAATAATTTCATATATTGACGATAGCCTACTGTACAACTCTTTATTAGAAATGTTAGCTGGAACGAATCTTATTATTCCAGTCTTTTCAATCTGCGCAGCAGGAATGAAAGCTCTCATGTCATATTTTTCTAAGAAAGACGAATTCTTAATAAAGTTATTTGCTGTGTTATATTGTTTAAAAATAACTGCTATTTTATTGGCATTCACTCTTTGAATTGCCGTCACACCTTTAATTTCCGTTGCAAAAACGTGGTTTAAGTAAATAGGGCTCTTGTTGCCCAGTCTGTCCTTATTAGTTGCTTCGACAAATACTTTAAACTCAGTATTAGCAGAGTTCTCTGGATAAAGTCTTTTATAGTTTGGTTTAAAAAAAGGCAAGTAAGAGTCATTACGCTCACCGCCTCCGCCAACGCCAAAGTCCACCTTGGGGTCACCACCACGATCCTCAACGCGAGGACGTTTATTTGAGGTGGGCGGGTTATCCCCGCCCCCCTCGTTACCCTCCATTTCTAAGGGTCACCACTAATAAATTCAACTATTTACACAGTATTTTTATGAAAAAATAACAAAATTGAAATAAAAATGAAAAAATTTTCAAATTGTACGCGCGCTCTTTTTGGAGTTCCCGCCAAAAGTCTGTGATTCTTTAAAAGATATTTTTTTTTTTATTTTTTTTTTATTGCCCTTCTAGGCAGACGAGCATACGGTCCACCTGATGGTGAGTGGTTACCGTCGCCCATGGACTTCAGCAATGCCAGGGGCAGAGCCAAGCCGCTGCCTACCGCTTAATACTCTCCACAAGCCTCGTTTGAAGAAGGACATGTCATAGCGCTCGGGAAACACCGTGGAGGGGAGCTCATTCCATAGCCAAACGGTATATATAACGGATAGGCAGCGGCTTGACTCTGTTCCTGGCATTGCTGAAGTCCATGGGCGACGGTAACCACTTACCATCAGCTGGGCCGTATGCTCGTCTGCCTACAAGTGCAATAAAAAAAAAAAAGATTTTTATTCGTCGAGAAAAATGAAATATAATCTTTTTTACATATGTCACTCTTCCACTGATGTATTCAATTGTGGGATGGTAATAAAGAAACCATGTTGTTAACGTAATTGCCTCGTTTGCCGTAGATTTTGCAGAATCGTAATAAATTATTGAAGCGTGCTTTGTGTTTGTCGGTTCCATAGAGTAGTCATTCCGAGAGAGATTATGGGATGTCCGGACTAAAACTAAGTTATGCTCGCCGATGTTCTTGCTAGGCTAGTGGACTACTAGTGATAGGACATTTCCACCGGCTATTACTGCCGCGAAACAGTAATGCGGTCCAATTTTTTTTTTTATTGTTTAGATGGATGGATGAGCTCACAGCTCACCTGGTGTTAAGTGGTTACTGAAACCCATCGACATCTACAACGTAAATGCGCCACCCACCTCGAGATATAAGTTCTAAGGTCTCAGTATAGTTACAACGGCTACCCCACCCTTCGAACCGAAACGTATTACTGCTTCACGGCGGAAATAGGCGGGGTGGTGGTACCTACCCGTGCGGACTCACAAGAGATCCTACCACCAGTGACAGTTTACTAAGACTACTAGTGTTAGGAGGTTTCCACGGGCTATTATATATACTATATCCCTAAACTAAGTTATGCTCGCCGATGCTCTTGCTAGGCTTGTACTAACACTAGTAGTTTACTAAGACTACTAGTGTTAGGTTTCCACGGGCTATTATATATACTATATCCCTAAACTAAGTTATGCTCGCCGATGCTCTTGCTAGGCTTGTACTAACACTAGTAGTTTACTAAGACTACTAGTCTTAGGAGGTTTCCACGGGCTATTATATATACTATATCCCTAAACTAAGTTATGCTCGCCGATGCTCTTGCTAGGCTTGTACTAACACTAGTAGTTTACTAAGACTACTAGTCTTAGGAGGTTTCCACGGGCTATTATATATACTATATCCCTAAACTAAGTTATGCTCGCCGATGCTCTTGCTAGGATTGTACTAACACTAGTAGTTTACTAAGACTACTAGTGTTAGGTTTCCACGGGCTATTATATATACTATATCCCTAAACTAAGTTATGCTCGCCGATGCTCTTGCTAGGATTGTACTAACACTAGTAGTTTACTAAGACTACTAGTGTTAGGAGGTTTCCACGGGCTATTATATATACTATATCCCTAAACTAAGTTATGCTCGCCGATGCTCTTGCTAGGATTGTACTAACACTAGTAGTTTACTAAGACTACTAGTGTTAGGAGGTTTCCACGGGCTATTATATATACTATATCCCTAAACTAAGTTATGCTCGCCGATGTTCTTGCTAGGCTTGGAAACCTCCTTCGAAGTCGTCGTGGCCTAAGGGATAAGACGTCCGGTGCATTCGTGTTGAGCGATGCACCCGGTGTTCGAATCTCAGGCGGGTACCAATTTTTCTAATGAAATACGTACTCAACAAATAAATGTTCACGATAGATTTCATCGGTGAAGGAATAACATCGTACCATTGTACCATGGTTCACTTGCGGACTAAATAATAATAATAATAATGGTTGCTTCGAAGTAAGTATCAGTTGAGTGGAATATTTGAAATGTATTCAACTGATAATTATTATTAATAAATGTATCTTTTTTATTTTATTGGTTTTATTGATTTTAAGTATGTTTCAATGATACTTTGTACACATATGGACTTGTTGTTGTCTGAAATAAAATAAATCATTCATTCATTCATTCATTCATCCATTACTGCCGCGAAACAGTAATGCGGTCCAATTTGAAAGCCGGGACAGTCGTTATAACTACCATTGAAATACCTCTAGGCTTCATATGGGTTGTAGTACTGGTCATAACACCATACATGGGCTCCGATAAAAACTTAACAACAAGTGAGTCTTAGGCTTGTTAAGAGAGAGAGAGAGAGAGAGAGAGAGAGAGAGTATTCTTTATTGTACACCAAAAAACAAATAAACAGTGCGATACATGAAAAACAAAAAAGTACAATTGGTTTGTTAACCGGTCTATTCAATAAAAAAGTGATGTCAACATTGTCTTCTGATTGTATACCAGTTATTAATGATAGCATAAGACATTGTGAAAGGAACTAATATACAGCAGTCGCTATTACATAATGATCTGATTGCAGTGTGGGAAGGTAGAGGAGTAAAATGCTATTACCCAAAATGAATCGCAAAGTTTTCTAATTGTTTATTTATTTTATTAGTGAGCTCGCATTTACTTTCACTGGTGGTAGGACCTCTTGGGAGTCCACACGGGTAGGTACCACCACCCCGCCTATTTCCGCCGTGAAGCAGTAATGCGTTTCGGTTCGAAGGGTGGGGTAGCCGTTGTAACTATACTGAGATCTTAGAACTTATATCTCGAGGTGGTTGGCGCATTTACGTTGTAGATGTCTATGGGTTCCAGTAACCACTTAACATCAGGTGGGCTGTGAGGTCGTCCATCCATGTAGGCACTAAAAAAAAAAAAATATCTTATCTATTCTACCTTACTTCGTCTCCACCGTTTTACCAATCTTACTACAATACCACATTGCCAAGCTCCGCACCCGTTACAAGTATTTTGAATTTTAAGAATATTATGTAGAGAGAAATGAAAATCGTCTATTTCGAATGATTGGGAACCTCGTGATCCGGTAATTAAATATGGTTGAGTGTGAGGAGATCCTTCAAGGTCGAAATGGTAGTAAACCACTACTTCTATAATTTACTAAGCTCGGCGAAGTTATTTGTATTTGTGTTAAAATGTCATCAACTAGAGAGAGAGAGTATTTTGAGTGTTGTTATTCAATTAAATGCAATTAAAAATTAATATTACAAACAAGGATTGAAATACTATAACTTTTTTATGATTCTTTACTTAAAACTAGCTGACCCGGCAGACTTCGTAGTACCTCAATCGATAAATAAAAAACCTAAACTTTTGTATAAAATAAACTTAAAACAAACAAAAGGAATCCGTCCGACGCGGGACACATCAAAGAGAAAACAAAATTGTTATTTTTATTTAATTCCGAGCATTTTCATATTTATCTACCTTTTAAACCTTCTCTGGACTTCCACAAATAATTCAAGACCAAAATTAGCCAAATCGGTCCAGCCGTTCTCGAGTTTTAGCGAGACTAACGAACGGCAATTCATTTTTATATATAGGTATATTTAAAATTAAAATTAAAATAAGCAATGAATCAACTATACATACTGCTATGAATGTTTAAAGGTTGTCTTTTTTTATTGACTAATTAATCTCTTTTCTATCGACTAAAATATTAATTTATACGTTTTAATTCAATGAGAGTTTACATTATAAAGCGAAGATCTTCCACATATGGTTTTTTTTTTTTTATGATTGAAAGTTTACTGGTGGCCCGAAGGCCTTTCCAGTTTCACCAGGACAGGTGGGCGAGCAAAGGCTCAGCCAAGAGAGGTGGGATTTGCTAACAACTGCCCGAGCGCCCCCGAAGGAGACCTAACAACTCAAGAGCAATTGTTTCGCGAATGAATCTACTACCGGATCGGAATCGCGACCCGCTGAGAAGATCCGGCGAGAAACTCAGCGGGCTGATGCATGGGTTAGGTTGCACGTCGACCTCTTTGTCGAGTTCGACGAGTACGGTTACCGGGTCCACATATGGTACGGATGAGAACATGTATGCGATATTTCGTGAAAGTTAGCACAGTCTAGGTTGTTTCTCATTTTCTTCAATTCGATCAAAGATATCGCTACAAATGAAAGACGAAATAAAAACGAATAAAAATATTTAAAACCGATTTAAATTTCAAAAGTACTCAAAAAAGTAGTAACTCATCACTACATAGTATAAAACAAAGTCGCTTTCTCTGTCCCTATATCCCTATGTATGCTTAAATCTTTAAAACTACGCAACTCATTTTGATGCGGTTTTTTTAATAGATAGAGTGATTGAAGAGGTAGGTTTATATGTATAATGACATCCATTAAATAGTGGAGAAATCAATAATAAATTACAGTTTCCGAAGCGAAGCAAGGGCGGGTCGCTAGTTTAATATACAAGAAAATATGTTTGTTACGCTTATGTATAGATTTGTCAATCTCAATGGTGATCTTAAATAGATCAAGATTCGTCCAGATGATCGTCTAGCTGTTTCCCTTTCGTCTCTGGAAGGAAATAGCAGGCCACGATTCCTAGTACTGGAAACAGTCCGAATACAATGGGTGGTAGCCAGGAAGCCAGTACATTTAGCTCGCCAAAGAATGGTGCCAACATAGAGCCGGCTCGCGTGGTGGTGGATGAAGCGCCCATGGCCATATTCCGAGCCACCGTTGGGAACAGCTCTGTAGTGTACACGTATCTGAAATAAAAATTAGTTACCTATAGCTTGTGGTGGTGGTGGATTGGATTACGGTGGCCGGCAAGAAGTGGATGAGGAGAGCCGCAGACCGGGCTCAGTGGTGTGAATTGGGAGAGGCCTATGTCCAGCAGTGGACGACTGTGGACTGTTTGATGGTGATGATGATGATAGCTTGTAAGCAGCGGTGTCATTATAACTCAACAGATTTTAAAACTCAACAGATTACGTATATACTACCTACCAAAATCTAATGTTACCATTATTACCATTCCCATTTGATAACACAGCTTAACAGATTTTGCTCATCCGTGTAATTAGAAATAACAGATTTTAAGTCTGTCAAATTTGTTGTGAAGGATACTTGTTGTTTCCGGAAGCATATTACGTAGTGATATCACGACTTTCGCGACGCATTGTTTGCGAGTATGTCCAACAGAATCTGTTTCGACATAGCTGTTAAACCAATTGTCCGCTAGCTAGCTAACGGTTCGTCTAGATAAATTGAATTTATCGGTTTTTGCAAAGTTATTTTTTGTAGTGTAATATATACCAATAACTTACACTACAGAAAACGCAGCCGCTCCGCAAGCGTTGGCTATCGAACCAGCCACGAGCTTCAGATAAAACCATGCGTCAGGGAGAACTAATAGCAGGTTACAAATGCAGTTAATCACGAACATGCCAATGATGGCGACACGGCGTCCAAATCTTTTCGAGAAATACGCGCTCAGTGGTAGCCCAGGGATCTGTGGAAAAAGATATGGACAAATTATAACCAGATTATAAGCATTGATGAAGCTAAGGATCGCAGCAGATGGAGGGATAACGTACGGGAGAAATGGATGCAGCGAGGGAGTCACGACCCTCAGTAATGAGGAAAACGACGCGAGGAGGATAAGCATTGATGTTGTATTAAATGTAGGTTGAAGGTGTTATTAACTGGAGGTTGAAGTGTAAACTCCGAAGGGCATACGTGCGATACAGTCAGTTTGTGTCATTGATGTTTAGATTGTTAATGTAGCTATAAATGGGTAAATAAGACAAAATGACTATAAAAATAACATTACCTGCACCAGACCTCCCACAGCGACAGATAAGAATGTATTTATACTGGTCTGTCCAAAGTATTGGGTACCGCCGTAAAAGCTGATCCCAATCACCAGCCAAACGACGCAGCAGCACAAGTTCTTAATCCTCAAACTTGGTAATCTGACCAAGTCCATATAAGTAGCCTTTCTTTGAGTCTTTATTTCAGCTTTTCCCTTTTTGGCCAATGTTTCGACGACTGACAACATACCTGATGATGGGAGATCGATGTTGTTGCTGGTAAAGATTTATAATAAATTAAAGTTTTTTGGCATTTTGCTCACTTTTCGCGAGTTGTGGACAAAACTAATACCACGTGTACTGGTTTCTTTAAATATGCGAGATTAAACCGTAAAATTAGTTTTATTAGAGTTATTAGATTTATTGGAATATTGCAGTTTTAGGGAATGTTAATTTGTATGTTGCATATGACTAGCAAACATTTTAAGGGTTTTTATCTCTACCGTAGGTTATTAGTTCCAAAAGAGGATCGGTTTCATCACGGTAGAAACGACTAAAAGGTTTAGCTTGTTTAAATGCGTTAGAATATAAAATTAATTTAGCGGTGATCCATTATTTTTTTAAACATTCTCAACTAAAGGACAAAATAGAAATTCGAATTTATTTCATTACGATTTCAATATATGTACTTATAACTTCCAATTCAATAAACGTGCCTCAAATACAAATTTTACCAATAAGCTTTTTGAAAATATTCTTTTTATACATATATCTTTCGAATGTAAATCTGATTCTCTACCAGACTAACAAGCTTAAGAGTTAAACGATAATGGTTCTGAATTAAATCAGACCATGACCAATCTGTTCAAACAGTGTTTGGGGAGTCAAATCAATATAAATCATAATTATGCTCTTGGCCATTCAAGCTAAAGCCATTAGAACAACTTGAAGTTATTGTGATATATTTAATGATACCATATTGCATTTCAGAAGTACTCAGTGACAAACTTAGTGATAATGTAACAATTAATGTTGGTATCACATAATAAAAAAAATTCTTTTATGTCTCAAATTCAATCTATTTATATAAAAATGAATTGCTGTTCGTTAGTCTCGCTAAAACTCGAGAACGGCTGGACCGATTTGCCTAATTTTGGTCTTGAATTATTTTTAGAAGTCCAGAGAAGGTTTAAAAGGTAGATAGATATGAAAATGCTTGGAATTAAATAAAAATAACAATTTTTTTCTCCCTTCGATGTGTCCCCCGTCGGACGGATTCCTTTTGTTTGTTTTAAGTTTATTTTATACAAAAGTTTAAGTGTTTTATTTATCGATTGAGGCTCTACGAATTCTGCCAGGTCAACTAGTGAAACATAAAACTTACCCAGGTGATATGCATTCTTCGGGCACACTGATACAAGCCGGGTAGCTGATGTGAGATTCTAAGTAATCTTTCCCAGGTCTTGCATCAAGGATCATGACCTTCAACTTGCCGGCCTTCAAGATTGAATAGAGTTGTTCGCTTTTGATGGTCACCTCATCAGGACCTAGATTAATTTAAAAATTTTGTTTGAACAACTTGAGACAGCACATGCATTTTCATGCATATTTATAAAATTAATGAATTCATTTATTTGTCAACTGAATTGAAACAAATATGAAATATTTGTCCAAGCTTATCTCAATCATCACTGAAACTCTAATTGATTCAGTTGCTGTGGAGTTGAATAATAAAAAGGTCGTAGTAGTAATAATGTAGGAATAAAAGATCGTAGTTGTAATAATGTAGGAATAAAAGGTCGTAGTAGTAATAATGTAGGAAAAAAAGGTCGTAGTAAGTCGTCGTGGCCTAAAGGATAAGACGTCCGGTGCATTCGTATCGAGCGATGCACCGGTGTTCGAATCCCGCTGGCGGGTACCACTTTTTCTAATGAAATACGTACTCAGCAAATTTTCACGATTGACTTCCACGGTGAAGGAATAACATCGTGCAATAAAAATCAAACTCGCAAAATTATAATTTGCGTAATTACTGGTGGTAGGACCTCTTGTGAGTCCGCACGGGTAGGTACCACCGCCCCGCCTATTTCTGCCGTGAAGCAGTGGTGCGTTTCGGTTTGAAGGGTGGGGCAGCCGTTGTGACTATACTGAGACCTTAGAACTATATCTCAAGGTGTGTGGCGCATTTACGTTGTAGATGTCTATGGGCTCCAGTAACCACCTAACACCAGGTGGGCTGTGAGCTCGCCCACACATCCCAGCAAAAAAAAAAAAAAAAGTAGTAATAATGTAGGAATAAAAGGTCGTAGTAGTAATAATGACGTAGGAATAATACGTAGTTTTAGATAGATTGTCACTGATGCCATTACAGGAGGGTACATAATATTAGGTCTTTACGTATGAAATTGCCTTTAATATAGAAAACTTCAAACATTTTTTATTCCTATGGATTCAAATTTGCACTCATTCAATGCAATTTGCTTCTCAGGTATTAAAGTTTTTTCCTGCCAAGCAGTTGATAAAACTTTGGAAATAGTAGAAATCTGTCAGGGCAAGGTCTGGTGAGTACGGGTGATGACGCAACATTTTACTTCAGTCTTATAGCTTAAAGACCTTATCGTGGCATGAGAGGTCAAGCGTTGTTATTCAGCAGGGGCAACCAACTAATGATTCACTAACTTCACCATCATTCTATTTAATTCCTCACATAGTACATCTGTAGTACTGATGTTCCTGATGGAAAATCCCTTTTTTTGTGCCTGTTAAGCAACACAAGGCATACCTAACTATTTTCATTTGCGGCATCCACTCTTAAATTTTTTTTACGTTGCCAATTTGACGCAAATGGATTAATATTGTTTTGATGCTAATATTCAATGCTGCTGCTAGCTTAGCATAGATTTAATATCGTTAGCTTCCACTATCGCTTTTGTCGTCATTGTTGACTTTAGTTTTCAGGCAACAATGTGATCATTTTTACATCAAAATTTCCATCCAATAATGAATCATGTGTTCGACATTACTGTGACAGAACTTATTTTATAAGATGAAAAGGGTACAAAGTGAAAAAAAAACACTAATAAACACGTGACTGAATTTAGCAATAGTATTTTTTCTTAAAAAACAATTCATTTGATTTTAGAATTTATTACCTATACATAAAATACATATTTAATCTATATAATAAATTATGTTTCAAATGGTCAGTAATGTAAAATAACTAATATATTAACATAAAAATGGGATCATTAGTTCTTTTTTCCTGAAACAGTGAAGGCAGTGTTTTGTGAAGATAGCTGGAAGTCTTGTTACCTGAACAATAGATAACATGTACAAAATGATTTTTTGTGATCAATAGACAAAATGCTATGAAACAACCAAAAAATATTGATGGATTGTGTATTGCAAGCAATGTAGTTGGAACAAATAACAGATGTCAATGGAAGAATAAGGACTATTCTGCTAACCCCTGATAATAAGGAAGATTTGAAATGTAATAAAATGACAGAATAAAGACCTGGTAAGTTGACAGGTGTCGAAGGCGGCTCATTGATGGAGACCTCAATGGCCTTCTTTCTGTTCTCCTCAATCTTTTGTTTGAATATCTCATTCTCTTTTATGTCGTTTAGACGTTTCTGCTTCAATTCCATTGCATACCTTCAAATCAATATTAATTACTTATCACACTGTACTGTAAGACTAAAAAAATCAATTTGTGGATATTGATCTGGCAAATGTTGTATTTGCAGTTTTGGGAGTAAATAATGGTCTAATATGGACAGACATTACATATCTTTATGTCTGATAATGATAATGTCATTGTCTGAAATTGTTTTATGTTTGAGTATATTTATTTAAATTGGCTTTAACAGCTTTAGTCTGCCAGCATGAAACCATTTCATACAGTATATTGAGTGGTGAATGAAAAGTCTATCCACTATCACGTTCATTCACACAATCCACCTATCCACTTATAGTATTACGAGTATAAATATTTAAGCATGAAAACACTTTAATGCCTTCTCTGGACAGACTATTGGCTGTGGCTCCTTCCTATACATGACAAGATGACTAGCTATTTTTTAAATGTTAAATAATATTAGATTTGAGCAAGAAAAAGTATTATTGTGTGCGCATTGCTATCTTTATTATCTGTACAAGATTAATTGTGATGAATGTGTTTTTTAGCCACTTTACCTGTCTATAAGACTGTTCTTTAGTTTCTCAGCAGCATCAATAGCCTTGTTAGGGTTCTTAGCTCCCAGCATGCTGTTGTAGTATGACTTATCCTTCAGATACTCCTTATCTTTGCTCAGATAGGCTATGACTCTCAAATATTTCATGTAATATACGTAGGAGTACTCCTCGTCACCATTTTTCCGAGCTTCTTCGGCGCTTTCAAACAATTTCTGTGCTGTCTTGCATAACCTGAACAAAGACCTCAACATATGACTCAAGTTTAGTATTTTTGCCGTAATTTATGCTATTGAAAATAATAATAACTCACAGGTTAGCCCGTTTCGTTTTCAAATCTGGAACATTGTGTAATTTGTCCAGATCTTCGATGCATTTCCCGAGGTGCAATTGTTTACGGCGTGTTTCCGTCATTCTCCGTTTTTATGCGCTTGCACTGTATGTGATACAGATTCGATATGATTGAAGATCCTAATATCACTATTCACTACATTTGGTAAATAAATTTTATGATTATTTTGTTGAAAATTGTCAGCTTCAAACAAAAAAATAGATTTATGTGCCAAACTGTCACAAAATGTCAGTTTTAGTCTAATGTCATTTGTCAGTTGTTGAGTAGTTTTACTTTTCGCACTGTAAAGGCGAAGAAATCACACCATGCAGCCATATCTTTTTAAATTATTTTTCAGATAAGTAATATGAAATGAAAAATGATATGGATGAAATTAGGTGAAGTTGATTTATTTGACTGTAATCGATTGGGATGAAATTCAATGATGATAATGAAATGGGATGAAGTGAAGTCTCAGTAAAATGGTTTTACTTACAGTGACATTAGTGGACTTTTTGGAAGAGCCCGAGAAATTTCGTCCAGCAGATTTTTTCAGTTTCAATTGTTAAAGTTCATGCTTGAGCACTTAGTGGGACAAATAAAGCAGATAAACATGATACCTTAGTTGGATAGGGCTTCTCCAGTCTATGGTATACTTTACTTCTGTGGCTTTACAATACAATAAATTCAATATCTTTAGCCTTATCTCAGAATACTTGTACCAAACCAATACTTTAATTATTTCAAAATATTAACTTTTAAGCTATTGCATAGCTTTCATCGCGGGCCTTGAGCGCGGCGAACGAATCATGAAATTCCGTAACGAAAAAAACCTTACACCCCTCACTCCGCCTACCATGTAGCTCGCGTTCAACACATTCACACGTTGCACTTGTGTAGTGTTTGTGAATAAGCGCGTGGCGTGACGTCACACTGCATGCGCATCATGAAAAGTCTGCCCATCTCTCTCTTGCGCGGTCTAGTTTATGAGTGTGAAGGGGACAGCTACGGTTTTGCTTTTATTAATGTTTAATATAGCGTGGTCTTGTTTTATTATCGTTTTAATATTAAATTATCGTAGTCTAATTATAATTGCTTAAGTTGATAAAAAATGCTATGCAAAAGCTTTACCGCGGCAGTTCCCGAGTGCCACACGTTTTTATTTATTAATTATTTCATTTACAATGTACAATAGAAATTTAATTAAAAAAATAAGCTCTATTGGGTTTAAATGTTGTATGTTTTTGCTTTTTTTTACATTTATTTTATTAGAGACGGTCTTCCAGAGTGAATCATCCCGTCATGACTTATGCAAGTTTAATATTCATTCACGCGGCCTGCATGCACATAAACTCTCTTCAGATCATCCAATCCCGTTTCTGCAGGATACCCGTCGGAGTGCCGTAGTACGTAAGGAATGTCGATCTTTACAACAACTTAAATATATAACCGATACGTAAGTACTTATAGGAAGCA
Source organism: Bombyx mori (assembly GCF_030269925.1). Taxonomy (NCBI): domain Eukaryota; kingdom Metazoa; phylum Arthropoda; class Insecta; order Lepidoptera; family Bombycidae; genus Bombyx; species Bombyx mori. Next base: position 13,109,248 of record NC_085113.1, read on the forward strand.
TCAGAATGCTACTATGAAAAGCGGCGGGACACAATAACTCTCTTTTTGTGGCGTTGTTCATGCTAGGGCTAGTGTTAGTAAATTCTCTCAGGTTGAGGAATCAGGTTCACGCGTAGCTGGAATAGCTTCTTAGGCTACCAGCGAATGGGTAGGAAAAATCAGTGAATCTGAATCTGCACGCCCCACACGTGTATATTTGTATGGCTATTATTTTATATAATTTCATTAAATATATGTTTGTATAATAATTAAAAATATAATACCAGATTTGTCTTCATACAGAAGACGGCTGTCCGAATTGTCGATAACCCCACACTCACGAATTGTTTGGGACCTCTAGGTCTGCGAGGGACCTCAGATTTCTTCGTGTTTTGTACCGTATGTTACATGTGAAGTGCTCTGAGGAATTGTTGGAGGTGTTCCCATCATCTCGTTTTTACCACCGCCTGTCACCCGAGCAGAGTTCACCCATACTACCACTGTCTTCATCCACAGTGCGTTTCCAGAGATATTTTTGCCATGTACCATCCGGATTTGGAATGGGTTTCCTTCTATAGGGCTTGCAGAGAACACTTAACGGTAGCCAGGGGCTTCGCTCTGCTTCTGGGATTGTTGACCTCTATGAGCAACGGTAACCACTTATTATCAGGTCGGCCGTACGCTCGTCTGCTAAAACGGCAATATACAAAAAAAAGTTATGTTCTTAAAAAGATACAATATTAATTTACGTTTTGGCCGGAGTTCTCGTAACAATAAATCGAAAGACCCGCAAGCTCGTTTCCGTCAATCTTAATGTTTACTTCCATTTTAAAATCCTGAAGTACTACGCTCCAGAATTGATATCGGGTCGATATCTTTATTCAGATTTAGTATTGTTATACATAATTGTATCCTTGTGCTTCTAGTTTCATTTATTTTCATTCCACAGATGATCCGGCTCTATCACAGGAACTAAGTTACCGTTGATCGTGAGCACCAACATTGCCTCAGGAATTCCGGCGCCGATGCCTATCATATTTTTTCCAGTAGGTTATAGTTAGGTTATAGATAATAAATATAATGTATAGGTATTTAATAAAAGAGCTAAAACATTAATATATATAAGTTGCTTATTCTATTTCTACACTATATTCATGAAACTGCTAGGATCATTTTATTTAAATTGCAGCACTATAAACGAACATGAAATTTCCCCTCCTGGCTGAGCCTTAGCTCACCCATCCGCCCTGATAAAATTAGAAAGGCCTCCAGGCCACCAGTAATCTCTCAAACATAAAAAAGACGCAAAATTAATAACAAAGTCTATCAATGTATGATTAAAATAATTATATTTAGAGCCAATCCTCATGCCCGGCACTTATGTAAATATTATTGATAAATACTATTAGCTTGTAGAATAATTCATGACTTAAAAACTAGTTTCATGATTATAATAAGAAAAATTGTTCACTTCCGCTCTGTAAAAAATTGCAGGGTGACCGCACATTATACTGGAGTTACAAACGATTATAATTTGAAGGCAGAACCAGGACGATGTAGTAGGTATTACAAGGAACTGTAACTACAGTGTTTGGATTTTTCGGTGAAAGCAAAAATTATGAAGTTAAATTCTATATAAGTTGAAAGCTAAAAACAAGGATATTCCTTACACGCTTCATGCAGTGTCTTTAGGAAGCTGTGTATTCTTTATGATCCTGAGCGATCAATTACAGGATTCAAGGGGAAGTAGGCGAAGTAGCGCTTGATCGATATGAAGTTTTATAGTCTTTGTCATTTTGACTGTTTTTAACTAGTCTTGTCATTTTGACACTTGTTATTTTGAAAGAATTAATTTACAATCACTCTGAAATTTTGTCATTTGTATTTAAACCTTATGTTGAAGGAATAAAGTGTTTTTCAAAATATATTTTTTAGTTGGTGTAGGAAATTGTAAACAGCGCAGAATCGTGAAATTTTCACCCATGCGCATTGGAAACATCCGATTTTCCAGGTCGATTGCGGTTTTCCGTTTAGTTTTTCAGCTGATCACGCATTCTACGGGCGCACTGCAGACCATCCGTGGGTCATGTGCGAAACTGTAACAGCGTAGTTAATTCGCTGTATTCGCGTTGTGTAGTTTGATTAGCTAGTGCCAGTGAAGATGTTCTCAGGTCTCACAAACCAGGTCAGCTCATGGATGGGAGCCGCTAAGGGCGAGCCGCAAGATGAAGAAGTACCCACCCCTACCAAAGACGCAACAGCAGAGGCCGCAGCCGACGTCGAAAGACAAAGGTAAGTTTTTGCTTTGTTTACGTGCCATTTGTCCTCGTTCAGTAAGTAATTTTTTTATTAATTAATTATTGAAATTTATGGGTGGGGTTGGGTTTTGTAGTTTAATTAATCCATATTTGTACTTAATACAACTTTAATATTTTAAAGTAGCATTAGATTATGTTACTTTGTGTGTTCCAAATACTAACTACTAAAAGGTTTAATTTTTAATGACAAAAGATTTAAATATTTTCTTGTTCAGTCCAACTAAAGGTGGCAGCAAGCTGGACATCATCACCAACGTGAAGTCACAGATGACCGGTTGGCTTGGTTCTGGCATCCCTATACCCGGGTTGAGAAAAAATGAACCCGCTGCTGCTGAATCTGCGGAGCCAGCTCCCGAACCAGAGCCTGAATTGAAGACAGACATCAAGGACGACGATGATAACTCCAGGTATAATAGGTACGAGGGGCTGGCAGATGCAATGAGATGGCGTTTCTTTGCTTCTTTTCCATTTTTATAGAGTGGTTGTGTAATATCAGCTTTGGTGCAAAAAATTTCTGAAAGCACCCAATTTTAGCCATTATGTAACATCGCATTAAAGAAAACATATTGTTTTATTTCTTAGAAATGATTCTATCATGTGTGAATTTTGTCAAAGAATACTAATATTCTTTTTTTTTTTTATCTTGCAAACAGTTATTGTTACATAAGTGCTAAATTTTATTGCTTTGATGAACAGTATGCTTAGAAGACATCATTTAGGAAACATTTTCTGACTACAAATAAAATATCACAAATGTTTGATCATTTTGATTAACATTGAACAATTAAAAAAAAATCAGTAACATTTTATATTTCATCTTCTAAGATTAAACACTTGTACTCATTAAATCTGCTGGTAACCCCATTTATTACTTTTGTGTGTTTTATCTAGTCAAATTCATGATAGCACAGTATAACATTAGTATTAAGCATAGTTGCAGATAAACTAAACATATGTAATTAATACTAAAACTGGTTTTCTTTGCTCCTTTTTTTATTGATTGCTTAGAGGGTTGAGCAAGCTCACAGGCTTCCTGGTGTTAAGTGGTTACTGGAGCCCATAGACATCTACAACGTAAATGGCGCAACCCACCTTGAAATATGAGTTCTAAGTTCAGTATAGTCACGACAACTGCCCTACCCTTTAAACCGAAACGCATTACTGCTTCACGGCAGAAATAGGTAGGGTGGTGGTACCTACCCGTGCGGACTCACAAGAGGTCCTACCACCAGTAAAAAGGTCAGTCTGTTCTATTCGTTCTTATTCCAGACGTGGAAATACAGCCAGCACCTTTTGAAGTCTTCGTGGCCTAAAGGATAAGACGTCTGGTGCATTCGTGTTGAGCGATGCACCGGTGTTTGAATCCCGCAGGCGGGGACCAATATTTCTAATGAAATACGTACTCAGCAAATGTTCACGATTGACTTCCGCGGTTAAAAAGTAACATCGTGTAATAAAAATCAAACCCGCAAAATTATAATTTGCGTAATTACTGGTGGTAGGACCTCTTGTGAGTCCGCACGGGTAGGTACCACCGCCCTGTCTATTTCTGTCGTGAAGCAGTAATACGTTTCGGTTTGAAGGGTGGGGCAGCTGTTGTAATTACATTGAGACCTTAGAACTTATGTCTCAAGGTGGGTGGCGCATTTACGTTGTAGACGTCTATCTCGCATGAACCAATCTCATCTTGCATAATATCTGTATTCGCGAAAACTGAAAAATCAATAACATTGGCCAGTTAATCATTAACTTCTGTTGTGAATTTGGCCTGATTGTAATTTTTTTGTAGATAATATTTATTAGTTTTAATCGATCAGTGTTGTCGATAAGACAAATTGTTTGATAATATTTAATAATGTTTGAACTACTTACTGCGGACGTAATCACGATACTCACCATAAGACATGACCTCGAAGTCAACTGAGTTGTTTAATACGTGGCATGAATAGGCAGAGTGGTGATGCAGAGCTCACGAAGTTTCCTGCTAAAGTGATGTTAAGTTAGGCCAAGAGAACTGGCCTAACTTAAGAGTGTAAGAGTGCAGGGGAGTCGTTTAGTGGGTATGGCCCTAAAATTCCTTGGGCCCGCGGTCTGCTCCCAACGCCTTGCAGATCGTTAAGTCTTACATACCCCGCATGCCCCCTAGGCGTGCCTCGTAGGAGGATCGAAAAACAAAAAGGCCAAGAGAACTGGCACTTTTGGCAGAAAGTCTCATAGCTTTAGTTGGTAATAAAGACTCCCGTCTTTTCCTCGTCCCGCAGTGAGATTCGAGTATAATAGTCGATGATCTTTATTCTGACAGTGCCACTGGCGGCGCGGACAGCCGACCAGCTTCCACCGGGGGCACCCCCACTGAAGAGCAGCCGGCAGGTGTTGGCAACGGTAAGGGTAAAATTTGAACCTCATTAGTGTAGATTTAGCTAATATCGCCTTTTCGCATTAAAAGTGTACAATTTCCAAAAATATTCGAAATTGAGTTAATACGCGTAAACATTTGGTATCACTAGTATTTTTCTCATAAATACTGTAAAAAGAGCGTAGTTTAGGTTTAGTTTTTATTTATTAGTTTGCTTATGCTTTGACTACTATTAACAAAATTAATACATAATTTTATCTTACTTTAAAAGACAGATAATGTAAATAGTAAAAAATTAAAAATAAATGTTGAAAAGATGATTAATATTAAAAATATCACAATACGTTGAACCTTTAGAACACTCTCCTGTAAAATTAGTAAGTTTTGAGATTATACAGTTTTAATGCGAGAAGACTATATGTTGGTTCTAGTTTTGTTGGCTTGTCAAAAATGTATATCTGAAAATAATCACACTTGAAAGCTCAATTGAAATATGCTTCCCACGTTATAGGACTCACGTTTCTTTAAAGATAATATCATACCTAATATCATACCTATTATGTGTTATAAGAGATTGCTGTACATGCCTGTAACTGGCTTACATACCAGTACTTAATTTTATACATGTTAATTTTAATCTTGAATGTTTTGTGTGTATTGCTGTTGGTGTGTCTAAATAAATAAATAAATACCTATTTGCGGTAATTATTAGCAATAAAAAAATCATCATCTAAACATTAGGCCGCTACTGGACATAGTTCAAGGCTTTTCTAGTTCACTTTTTGCTGTACTAGAGAACTAAGAATTAAGGCGTTTTTGCTTCATACTAAAATCCCCGTTTTCTTCTTCCTTCCTTTTAGTATCCAAGTATACGTTATGTGATCTACTTATGGGAAAAGGAAGATTGAGGATTTGAATTAGGGGCGTATTTTTTTTATTTTTTGTTTGCACATTTACAGGTCAACAGAGTAAAAAACAGTTATTCACAGTAGACGCTCTAGAAGTGCCCGATATGCAGGAGTGTATGTACATTGTTATTTTTGTTTATTTTATTTTTTAAGTTTGTTTTTTTTTTTGCATATAAATTTTCCTAAGATACGCAGAATAGTAAAATCCGGTCACATTGTAGGGACGGGCCTGTCATCCCTAGAAGAAGTTTCGAGAATGAGAAAGCTTTAAGCTTTAAGCTTTTTAAGTGTTTCTGAAGTAATGATTGACCAGCATAATAATATTGTCACGGTTATCACTAGATTTGAAACTTTTTGTTCATCGACAATGTGGGCTTACTTTATTGCCTCATTGGTCCCGTTAATGATTCTTTCTACTGCATTCAAGTCTGTGCGTTGTGGAAGATAATGACTTGAACAGTATGTGTGTTACCCATATTACACAAAGAAATCATGTAACATACGTCTTTGTATCTGTAATTACTTGCTAAATTACTTTTTCGTAACATATTATCACCTACTATTCATTATCCCCGAAAAATCTAAGCAATGTGACTACTCGTATAAACATTTAGTTGTTAGTCACTATTTTGGTGTTCAATCTATATATATAAAAACTAGCGACCCGCCCTCGCTTCGCTTCGGAAACAATAAAACACACATGAAACTAAAAAAAAAAATTTTTTTTTTAAAAAAGTAGCCTATGTTCATCAGGGACAATGTCGGCTTCTAATGGAAAAAGAATTTTTCAAACCGGTCCAGTAGTTTCGGAGCCTATTCGAAACAAACAAACAAATCTTTCCTCTTTATAATATTAGTATAGATGAATTGCTGTTCGTTAGTCTCGCTAAAACTCGAGAACGGCTGGACCGATTTAGCTAATTTTGGTCTTGCATTATTCGTGGAAGTCCGAAGAAGGTTTAAAAGGTGAATAAATATGAAAATGCTCGGAATTATATAAAAACAAACAATTTTGTTTTCCCTTTGATGTGTCCCACGTCGGACGGATTCATTTTGTTTGTTTTAAGTTTAGGTTTTTTATTTATCGATTAAGGCACTACGAAGTCTGCCGGGTCAGCTAGTACCAAATAAAACACTACGGGCTCTCATGAAACTATTCATAATTACTCCGTCCGTACTCACTTCAAAATAGCACCCAAGGTAAAGTTAGTACTTCTTCACCAGTGACAACAAAAGCGGTCGCCGGCGCAAAGTCCCTGGGCAACTTCCTGTACTCCGCCGTGAACAAAGCCGGGGCCAAGGTCAGCGAGGCCAGCGCCAAGATCAAGAAGACGGTGGAAGAGAACGTGAGTACTAGATTAGGTTTTCCAGGTCTGGTCGGGGAATCTACTACAGGAGTTCACGATGCCGCACCCAGGTATCAGCGCTATATCGCTTCCGGCAATTAGTTTGTGAGAGTAATGTTGATGCAGCAGCTCTGATAGACGCATGGACGGAAATAGCAGGTATCCGCTATTGATGATTTGGTATTGTTTAATGGTGGTAGGACCTCTTGTGAGTCCGCACGGGTAGGTATCACCGCCCTGCCTATTTCTGCCATAAAGCAGTAATGCGTTTCGGTTTGAAGGGTGGGGCAGCCGTAGTAACTCTACTTGAGACCTTAGAACTTATATCTCAAGGTGGGCGGCGGAATTTATGTTGTAGATGTCTATGGGCTCCGGTAACCACTTAACACCAGGTGGGCTGTGAGCTCGTCCACCCATCTAAGCAATAAAATAAAACATATATCCGCGGTAGGCTGTACTCGATGCGCCAAAAGTCTGAGGAGATCATCGGGTAATCGAATGAATTTCATTGGATTTATGTTTCCGCGTGCTCTGTTACACAAGAAAGGCAGTCGATTTGTTAACGGCCACGAGAAAAAGCTACGTACATAGATTTCACTTCCAATTGGATATAAGCCGGAGTAGATTTTGTTCAGTTTTTTGACTTGTAATTACGGATGAAAGCTTTTTAGATATCCTTGTTGTATTCATGATAAATACGAGGGCACGGGTCGTTCTTGAATGATATATAAACATTATAACATAATATTACAGTTTATATTATTAATAATATATTCTGACGAAGCATGTTGCGGATAATAACATGTACTTTTAGGTTAGGAATATTGTGTTCTTTTTTTATAATAAATTCAAGGAAACAATGAAAAAATAGGCCTCTTGTAAGAACTCAGTCATATATAAAAGATACTTCAGTATATTACAGAAATATAGTAAACAAGTTGGATAGTAAGCGTGACATACACTTTTCATATTTCTTTAGTTTAATACCACACTTTATTTTACAAATATTTTGTTGTGATTTCAAAACACTTTTATATGGCTCATGTCCAAAGAAAATATTTTGCAAAAATCGAGATCTTTTGTTTATAAAGTCTAGTGTCATGAAAATTTCGATTTAATTCTTAACTAATAGAGACTAGTTAGGGATTATCTACATGAAACACTTATTTTAATCGAACTGAGTGCTGATTAGCAAATGAACCTTTAGCTGATTGTGGATGGGAGATTTAAGAGGTTTGAAGTCATCTAGGCCTAACGAATAAGACGCCTGATGCATTCGTATCTAGCGATGCGACTAAGCCGATGTTCGAATTCCGCAGGCGAGTACCTATTTTTCTAATGAAATACGTACTTAGCAAATGTTCGGACGACTTCCACGGTAAAGCAATAACATCGTGCACTGAAAATCAAATTTGCATGATTATAATTTGCGTAATTACTAGTGGTAGGGCATTGTAGATACCACCGCTCTGCCTATTTCTGCCGTGAAGCAGTAATGCGTTTCGGCATGAAGAGCGTTACATTCGTAATAAAATACATTTGAAACCTTGATTCCATCTTTCAATGTCTACTGTAAACACTCACTAGCAAGAGAATCATCAGCTTCTCCACTCATAGAAGAGCAAGGAACAAACAATAGTTGCGCCCTTAGTTGAATATGTACAATCTTAGTATTAACATTTATCGCTATGGATATTGATACCGGTCACCGTTCTCGTCGAACCCGTCGCTTGCGACGAAGGGTTCGACGAGTAAATTAACTCTCAGACACAGCCCACTGAGTTTTTCGCCGGATCTTCTCAGTGGGTCGCGTTTCCGATCCGGTGGTAGATTCTGCGAACACGACTCTTGCTAGGGTTCGTGTTACCATCGTTGTCAGGTTTGAGCCCCGTGAGCTCACCTACTAGTTACGGTTACGCTGGAATAGCCGCTCCAGGCTACCAGCTTAGGTAAGAAAAAAATAATAATTGAATATTGACATATCTAAGACGGTAACGTGATGAGCCTTAGTCTCACAGCCTCAACGTTCCCAGCTTACTCTTAACTCCAAAGTCGTGACAGAGAATGGAACAACTGGATTATAATTTCGACTAAATTCACTGTAGAAACATCCGTTTTGATGTTACGGGAATTATGCGCCATTCTCTCTATTAGGGTTATGATTGGTGTACGATTTATATATCTTGGTAAATAGATTTTCTAAATTCAAATATATAATCGAAGGTGTGGACGAAGCTGATAGAATGATAACGAATGAATAAATTATACTTCAAGGGTTTTTCGATGTCATATAATATAATAGTGGTCATATAATATAATATAATAGTTTGTTACAATTGGCTTTGGGTCATTTGGAATTTGGTTTTTGGTTTGAAGAAAACAAATATTTAGATTGGATAGGTCTTTTGGTGGCTGTTGAAATTCACCTATATTCCGTAGTATTCCAGCCGTTGTAACTATACTTGAGACTTTAGAGTAGTTTAGAGCTTATATCTCAAGGTGGGTGGCGCATTTACGTTGTCGATGTCTATGGGCTCCAGTAACCACTTTACACCAGGTGGGCTGTGAGCTCGTCCACCCATCTAAGCAATAGAAAATAAAACCTAACATTATGAGTATAGCCACAATAATTTTTTGCGTCCTACGATAATAATTCTAAAACAAAATTTAAATAAATATATAGGTCCTTTGTGTATTCTGTACCTTCTTTCTTTTTTATTCAATTGAAAAATTGTTGTGGGTACGTAAAATAAATGTTTTGGTCAAATAGGTATGAAAATCTTGCGTTCGGGTTTAGGATCTCCTTTCCATACTTGTGATGGAGTATGGTCACTACAAAATGTTCCACGGCAGCAATCAAAATCTTAAGTCTACAAATAGTAACAAAAAGCCTGTTAATGTAGATATATCTGGCACAGCCAATTCTATTAAGGCATTCACTAGCGACCCGGTCATTGGGAGAGCTAATGGCTCAGGCTATGTTTGGCCATTACATTTTACGACCACGGCCGCTTTGACCCTGGGCTAAGTGACTGTGTGTTTTGGAGCGGAGTTTGTTTGCTGTCTCCGGATCTCGTTGCCGGGTCGAGAAACGGTTGGTCAATAGAAAATGCGTATTTTTGGGTTTAAGGAGGTAGTGAGGTTTATCTGTATAGTCCATATGTTATGTACGGACGTTTATCTAAATGATTTCATAGAATTGTAGGGTGTTGCCATTGATACTTTTTCTATTCGATTCATTACGTTTTCTAAAAAATACCTCAAAAATTAAATAATTCTTTGAAATGAGCCTCAATTTTATTGAACACAAAGATTAACAATTTACAATTTTGCACAAAACTGTATATATTACACTATATTGCTATTAATATATTTTGTTTCGAAATAAAGCTTGAAAATGCTTCTGTAAGTTCTATAAGTGTCTTAAATATGATGCTTCGTTAGGATAAGATATAATAGTCATTAAAAGCGCGTTGAAACTTCGCTTGTAGTAAGTTTTATACGACATCTCAAATTCTTAAATAGGTTATCTGGATTTTCAGTTTAAAATGTTGATTAATTTGGTTACCACGCAGAACTTGATTAATCTGACTGTGCTTATCAATGAATCAATATCGAACTAAACGCTAAAAGAAATGAATGTTACCGATTAAATCCAATGTAGGCATGAATTACCGATCGGTAAGCTTATCTTTGCTGATACCGCGCTGACCCTCAATCGAGTCTGAGTCGAGTAATGAGATTTTCCTCTGTGTTTCCCTTACAAATTATATATCCAAAAGGAACTGGCCAAGTAACTGAACAGATGTGGGTAGTTTCAAATACTACTCTCCGGAAATCGATTGAGAAGGTCTTTTTCTTCAGCGGTTGATTTTAATTACAGGCAAATTAAAGAAAGTACTTGCATAATTGACGTTACATAAATATATTATTAAGAGTACATCGAATTCATTCATTACGAATATCGTAGCTCAACACATCTGTATCTATACTAATAGTCGTGTATACACGTAGATTTATAAATCTACTGTGGTTTTTACGGATGTTCCGTTATAACTACTGAACCGTGCATCCGATTGACTTGAAACTTGGTATCCATGTAGAAAATACATATACTTAATGGATAGGCTAATATTTATATGAGTATTGGACTCCCTAATAATAATGACAATAAATAATAATTTTAATTTTAAATGCCCAGCGAAGCGGGCGATTACGGCGAGTAATTGATATTTTCAGTTTTATTTAAATGTTTATACGCTACATGGAGTGCTGACGGCACATACACTTGGAACTTAATTTTAGTTGGTTAATTATTTAAATCAGAAGCTCGCTTATTAGCGTTTGAATATGGTATGAAATAAATTAAAAAAAGTTAACATATATGTAGGATTGGTAAGAACGGATCGTATGAAAAGAGTGTAGAACGGAGCGTTGAGATGTGAGTGAGAGAAAACGGAAAGAAAGAGAAAAGAGAATGACAGAGAATTGGAAGATGGCGACGACGGTTGAAAAATGCGCAAGACGTAATAAAAGTGTTAATTATTAATTATTATTATAATAGAAGATTTTGGAACAGTGGAAATTTTATTTTATGCGCTGCGATCCCTATTCTACATAATATATAACAAAAAGCATATAAATATGTGAACCTTTATACGTATATGACTGGCGAGAAATTTCTATTAAGATTGACGATACAGTTTCGGGATGGCTTGAAAGCAGACTGGCTGTGTGCCAACTTCCAAGAATTAGGGCGTCGCAACCCGTGACGTCAGCGCTTGGATACGGTGCCTCCTTTGTGCTCCGATGGAACCGCCTTCCGTATGTGACGTTTGTAGCACAACATGCTCTGATGCAAACTTGTAGTTATTTCTAACTGTTTCGCCACGAATAAATTTAGTTTTAATAAAAATCACATTCGTTGCTTTAAATGGGTTGATTAACTCCGAGTTTCCGTGTAATAATTACCTAAGAAGAAATGGATGGATTGCGTGAAAGACGATATGTGTAAGAGGGGAGTGAGCGAAGAAATGGTGTATGATAGAGGAGTATGGAAGGAGAAAACATGTTGTGACGACCCGAGGTGACTAGGAGAAGAGCAGGAGAATGATGATGATGATGAGTTAATAGAGCTCAAAGATGCCACGATGACCTCCATATGATGGCGTTATGTTGAAATTTCAATTACAAAAATACTCTGTTTAAATTCTATTTGTATTTAAATTGGTGAGCATTTGTTACGTAGCGAGTAGATATTTCGGTACATTTTGACTGAATATACTGTATGACGTAATTTTAGTTACTTCACTTTATTATTTACATTATAACACTAGATGAGCTTGACTACTCATCTGCACTAATAAACAGTCTTGTTCGTAAATATATTTGCACAAGTATCGGTAGTCATAAAGAAATTGTATTCACATCACATAAACTGACTTGCCCAGACATTTCCAGACCTACGAAGTTATCGAACTTCCTCGCTGCCATAATAAATCCAATCTATCTACTCCCGAAGGCCACTCGTCCTTAATGGAACCTCTAATAGAATTGGAGCGCGCTCCCACTTAGACTTTTACCTTTATACGACGTTCGAGCATTGGAAATCTAATTATTCCATGGGACTTCGTTTCTATCCGATTTCCATTTTTCATTGGATTTTTCTATTTTATTGCTTGTGAAAGTTTGGACGAAGTAGATCTTAGTCAAACGAAACAACATTCAGTCAGTATTGCGATTTCTATGCATTTGTATATACCGTTATCCAGCAATATATGATGCGGTCATAACCCACCCATCAAACCGAAACGCATTACTGTTTCACGGCAGAAATAGGCAGGGTGGTGGTACCCACCCGCGCGGACTCACAAGAGGTCCTACCACCAGTAATTACGCAAATTATAATTTTGTGGGTTTCATTTTTATTACACGATGTTATTCCTTCACCGTGGAGATCAATCGTGAACATTTGTTGAGTACGTATTTCATTAGAAAAGTTGGTACCCGCCTGCGGGATTCGAACACTGGTGCATCGCTCAACACGAATGCACCGGACTTCTTATCCGTTAGCCCACGACGACTCACTCTTTAAGCCAAGGCAAACCTTATTCGTCATGCTATGGAGCTGCAGGACCATTGAACGTTCACCTTCGTTATAAATTTCGTGCAAAACTGAACTGTAAGACGTGTACTTGTTTAATCTATACTAATATTATAAAGCTTAAGAGCTTGTTTGTTTGAACGCGCTAATCTCAGGTACTACTGGTCCGATTTGAAAAATTCTTTCCTTGTCAGATAGCTCATTTATTGGGGAAGGCTTTATATAGGCTAACATCAGGCTAAGACCAATGCAAGCGGAGCACCAATAAAGAATGTTTCAAAATCGGGGTATTTTTCCCTTTTGAGAGGTTAAAGTTACGCTAAAATAATGTGTGACAAAATTGTTCTCCTTTAAAAGTTTTAAAAAATAGCTCCTTAACATTCTCTATTATTCAAAAATATTTTCACTTTGTACCTACATGAAGAGGTGGGTAAAATTTAGCTTTATACCAAAGTAACTATACAACGTGGACGAAGTCGTGGGCAAAAGTTAGTATATGTGTATACCGAACTGCATCTCGAATTCTAATTAAAATGCTATAACATGTGAATGGTTATCCAATATACGGTTTCGTTAATACTCGTATTGGGTGTGAACTAGGCACTGACCTAGTTCCGAATCAAATCCGGTGGTATTGGAAAACTCGTAGCGTTCATCGATGTATGCCATGTTTATTTCGGTTGAGGGTACTTTAAAAGTGAGGGACTTAATCGGAAAATTCGATTTACGGGGTTGTTATACGTTGGTTATTGTTTATAAAGCCTGATTCGGATTGGTACCACAGTCTTGGAAAAAAAAAACGGATTGAACAACAGCTCATAGCAGTTTATAAGATCGCTGTCAAAATGTGTTGATTTATTAATTTTATACACAACTAGCTGTACCCGTCCGCTTCGCTGGGCATTTAAAATTAACATTATTATTTCTCACCCCACAAAGATTCTCATCATTAACGCCCCCGCAACTGGTGTAGGGAGTCCAACACTCATATAAATATTAGCCTATCCATTCAATACATGTATTTCCTACATGGATACCAAGTTTCAAGTCAATCGGATGCACGGTTCAGTACTTATAACGGAACATCCGTAAAAACCACTGTAGATTTATACATTAGTATAGATATAAAAAGACACACAATTGTAAAAAGTAGTATATATATTTGAATTAATCAATGAATCGTTCATATTTGTTACAGTAATGTATCCCATTTTTATGTGGGAAATTCGAAGTGTTTGCCAATATTAAATTGGCAAAACCCTGTCGAAATTATTCAAGGACGTGCCAAAATACTCCCATATCACAATATCCTTGTTTTCGTCTAGACTTATCGGCGGTACGGGTTCGAAAAATATCCTTTTTTATTACGAGTTGAACGACCCCTCTTGTAATATTTTAAAGATGGCGTATCATAAAATATTATTACTTGTCTAGGCTACGTCTAATTATAGTAGTTATTCCTTGATAAATTCCATGATACCTTCATGTGTACTAAACAAAGTTTGGCAGTAAAGCATTTGCGGCTCTTTCTCACTTTTATTATATAGTACAGGTACACTAGCAGCGGCTTGCCTCTCCCTCTGGCATTGCTGAAGTCCATGGGCGACGGTAACCACTCACCATCAGGTGGGCCGTATGCTTGTCTGTCTACAAGGGCAATAAAAAAAAAACTAGGTACCAACCATCCTATCATACAATCTTATTGATTCAAAATATATATTTTCTTCATTTCGCTTAAACTCATTGAAACTGACATTTTCTACTTGACTCGTATTGAGTTCAAGAGATCAATATCAATGATGGCTGCCACCAGACCAGACGCTGTCAGCTAAAAAGCAAGACGAGGAAAAATCCATTAAAATTCCTAATCTAACAGTGTGCGAGACGTGAAGTGGCCTCTTGCTAGTCGAGTGCCTATTGGCCTTTAGGAATGGATGGTACTTGTAAGCGTAGTGAAATATACGCTTATATTACTAAGTAGTTTTTAGGCATCTTGTGGTCTAAAAAAGAAATTATTTTCTGCTGAATGTTACTGAAGTTGGGTAGCAAAATTCTTTATAGATAACCATGTCCAGAGTAGGTACCTGAAATGGTGACCATTTCTTTTGAGATCATGAAACCCGGCAGATTGACCGGTTTTTTTATTGCTTAAATGGATGGACGAGCTCACAGCCCACCTGGTGTTAAGTGGTTACTGGAGCCCATAGACATCTACAACGTAAATGCGCCACCCACCTTGAGATATAAATTCTAAGATCTCAGTATAGTTACAAGGGCAGCCCTACCCTTCCGACCGAAATGCATTACCGCTTCACGGTAGAAATAGGCAGGGCGGTGGTATACCCGCGCGGACTCAAGAGGTCCTACCACCAGTAATAGGTATTTGGTTAGCTGCGCTAAATGATTAAAACCTTACTAATTTCATTCTATCCACATAAATGAAGTTGCACGCCTTATCTTATGGTATCTTAAGATAATTAATCTTATGTTTAGGATTTAGATTTTTTTAATAAATAAAAATTAACTTGTAACTGAATTTACGTCTCAGTTACAAGTTATAACCATACTTGAGACCTTAGAACTTATATCCCAAGGCGGGTCGCGACATTTACGTTGTTGATGCCTACGGGTTCTAGTAACCACATAGCACCAGGTGGACTGTGAGCTCGTCCATCCATCTAAAGAATAAAAAAATTAAATATCATTACCTACCTCGAGATCTGAGATGGATGTTTCAATTACTCAAGATCACCGAGACATCTAATGCTGCAACTGCAACACATAAATGCTTCGCGGTTTATAGAGACATCAAAGTGGTGCCTAACATACCCGATCCTGTAGACCGAATGGTAAACAGTCGACGTCGACCTTAACACGTCATTACGGATCCTCCCGATCCATTAACGGTGCTTTTAGATACCACAAGCACTGGTCACCGTCCTCGTCGAGCCCTTTGTCGCAAGCGACGGGTTCGACGAGTGAATTAACCCACACCTCACTGAGTTTCTCGTCGGATCTTCTCAGTAGGTCGCGTTTCCGATCCGGTGGTAGATTCCGCGAATCACTGCTCTTGCTAGGGCCAGTGTTAGCAACACTCCCGGTTTCAGCCCCGTGAGCTCACCTACACGTCAAGGAGAAGCTGAAATAGCCTCTCAAGACTATCAGCATAGATAGGAAAAAAATCACCTATAAATCTTACTTGCACTTAAAATATGAAACTAAACACATATATGTAGAATTAAGGAACACCTCGTAAATCTTAAATTTTAATTTACACAATCATATCTTTTTAACCGTCATTTCAAATCTCTCATTGACACTTTTCAAATGACATCTGACGTTTTTTTGTATAGTGTTGCTAACATGAAACAAAAAGTATTATATTATAATATTCGACAGATATATAATAATATAATAACAAAATGCTAATTTTCATAACAGCGTGTCAAAGCATAGCTCGGGTTTTGTAATTAATTTACCCCGAAACTACAGAGACTTGTAATAGTTGTTACTGTTTGTTAGTTGTTGTTTGAGTTGTGTCAAACGCGACGGGAGCCGCGCCGAGTCGTGATTTCTGCACGAGTTTTGGGTAAATGAACTTGAAAGTTTGGGAGATGGGCAGACCTACTTTACCGCTAATCAAATCGTTTCCATTTGATTTGTTGACTTCAGAGACGCGAAATTGAATGATAATAATGAGTGTCATTCGAGTAGGCACTAATTAATGAAATTAAAACAAATGCGAGCATAATATGTCTATTCATATAACGCACTGGTGGTAGGACCTCTTGGGAGTCCGCGCGGGTAGGTACCTCCGCCCTGCCTATTTCTGCCGTGAAGCAGTAACGCGTTTCGGTTTGAAGGGTGGGGCAGCCGTTGTAACTATACTGAGATCTTAGAACTTATATCTCAAGGTGGGTGGCGCATATACGTTGTAGATGTCTATGGGCTCCAGTAACCATTTAACACCAGGTGGGCTGTGAGCTCGTCCACCCACCTAAGCAATAAAAAAAACCTAACGTTATGAGTATAGCCACAATAATTATTTTCGTCTTACGATAATTATTCTAAAACAAACTTCAAATAAAGATATAGACCCTCTGTGTGTTCTGTACCTTCTTTCTTTTTTATTCAATATTTTATTGTTGTGAGTACTTAAAATAAATGTTTTGGTCAAATAGGTATGAAAATCTTGCGTTCGGGTTTAGGATCTCCTTTCTATAATACTTGTGAGACTTGGACCTCATGTCTCCAGTCATATCTCATGCCTCCGCACCATTCACATTATGATAGGCCTAAAACAAATTTGACCCTGTTTTCTCCCGAGACGACCGATTGTGGGTGGGTTTATACTATTTTCTGTGTTACGTACAAAATTATGGGTTTTTTCAATGTTATTGTGCAATGTATCAACTATCAGTTCTTCTTAAAATCTTTCGATTTCGATTGCGAAAACACATGCCGAAGAATACTTAGTGTGACTCTAGGTGGCTCTTATAGCACTGGGTCTAAGATGAGAGATATCTTTTAGCAGTTCGTCATGGGGTGGGGTGGAAAGCTGTTGTATGGCATAGGTACTGTACGGGGAAGAAGCGAGTCACGCCTAAAGTGGAGAGGACTAGGGGGAAAACTATTAAAGTGGTCGTTAATTAGAGAGCTACCTCTTTTATTTGTTAATAAAACACAGTTTTTATTAGCTTTCTGCTAACGCATCTCGATGTAATTTTTGACCGACTTAAGACGTTTTATCTCCTTGAAAATTTACACTCGTATTAAGGACCGATGATAATGCAATAATTTGGTTACTCTGGCTTAAGGATCAACAGGAATAAAAAGTCGTAATCAAATCGTCCTTTTTTAAAATGTCAAAACTACATTCTTACTCTTATCGGAGTTGGTTAAATCCATTGTAAAAAATATACACATAAAAAAATAATTACAGATACCAACATTTTATATGCTCCTTTTATTGGCGCATAAAGCAGGACATTCGAGGTTCAATTTTTATTATCTTGTTTTAAAAACGGACTCAATAAAATCTTTAAGACGTCCTAACTACGTTTGAGATATAATGTATAATATATTCCTTTTAATGAACCAGGGTTGACCGGGTCTAAAAAATCAAATGATTTATCTTAGAATCGCCTATGTAAGTATATGATCACAAGAAATGGTTCTAAACTGCAAAATGTCGGAACAGATTCGTTGATTTTTTTGACCAGGGATTTACGGAGAGGCACGTAATCCTCAATGTTGCAATATATGTTCCGTTGAGAGTAGATTGATCTTTTCGAGTTGATGCTTCTGCCCTTTCTTCTTCATCAACTAAACTAAATCATCAACTAAACTGAACTGAATCACTGGTAATTTACAGCTATATTTTATTTGCAATTTAAGCTATATCCCTCTTCAATGTTTCCTCAGCACTGCGATATTTCTTTCTTCAAACAAGGCTTGAGGAGAGATAGTTTCAGATTTTTATGGTGCACACGACACCACTAGGTAACAAGTAATATTATGTAACTTATTCTCCATTAAACAACAGTCCCAAAATAAACTCTTATAACTCTACAACAGATATCTGCTTTTGGCATAATATAATTTTATTGTTGTTCGTAAGTATTGTTTTGTTCCTCCAACGGGCGGATTCCATTTAGAGAGAACTCGTAAGCACCGTCAGGGCTTATATTTATTCTACAGATCCTGAGTATGAATGTAGCAAATATGATACTCAAAATCGTTACAAAAAACAATGTCTCATCTATATGTATATAGAAAAATGAATTACTGTTTGTTAGTCTCGCTAAAACTCGAGAACGCCTGGACCGATTTGGCTACTTTTGGTCTTGAATTGTTTGTTTAAGTCCAGAGAAGGTTTAAAAGGTAGATAAATATGAAGATGTTCGGAATTAAAGAAAGAAAAGAAAGAAAGAAAATCTTTATTCGCCAGAAATATAGTTTACAAGATATAGGACATAGCTTCATATATTTCGCCTGTTTAGGCATGCGAAAATTTAATTTATTTTTATATTAATTATAACACAAAATTTACTAAATCTATCTAATTTTTACATTCTATCACTTCTTATTCTAATATTTTATTATGTACAACACTTATCATTTAAAAATTCTTGCACACTATAATAAGCCTTGTCTATTAGCCATAAATATAATTTTCTTTTAAATTGAGTTAGTGGAAGATCTCTTATGCTGTTTGGTATCTTATTAAATATTCTGATAGTCATAGGATAACAGTTTGTATGGTAGTAACGAGTATTTATACTTGGTAACATTAGTTTAGTAGGGTATCTTGTATTAAATTGACAGTACTCGCCACACGATTTATATAATTGTGGGTGCTTTTTAACAAACAAACAACATTCTTGTATATATATGGATGGTACAGTTAAAATATTATGTTTTTGGAAGAATGGTTTACAAGAAGTCAGAGGATGAATATTGCACATGGCACGAACACATTGCTTTTGTGCAATGAACACTCTATTTATGTGACTAGAATTTCCCCAGAGGGGTATACAGTATCTGATATTTGAGGCGACATATCCATGATAGGCCTGTAATGCAGTTTTTAAATTACATATTTTTGTAAGTCGCCAAAGTGCATGTGAGAATCGATTAATTTTACTACAAGTAATATCTATGTGAAGATTCCAGCTACATTGATTATCCACATTTAATTCTATAAATGTTATGCTATTACATTAATTTAGTGTGTTATTATTATAAGTTATATTTATATATAATAATATATATAATAAAAATAACAATTTTGGTTTCCCTTTGATGTGTCCCCCGTCGGACGGAATCCTTTTGTTTGTTTTAAGTTTATTTTATATATAAGCTTAGGTCGTTTATTTATCGATTGAGGCACTGCAAAGTCTGCCATGTCAGCTAGTGTCTCATAAAAACTATGACTTTGCAGAATATGTGCTTATTACAAGTGTTATAATAATTAATTATTCAAGATTTACATGGAATTAGGCATTCATTCCAATGAAAAATGGTAGATATTTGTTTCCCTATCCCTATCTCTGTCTGTCCCTGGATGAAGGGAAAATAGAAAGGATATTTTGATCAATGCTATCAGTTATTTTATAGGTGGCATACCGATATGTACTTACAGTTGTCGACGCATGTTTCTGCGACTAACGCCCGGAATTTTGAAAAATAAAACATCATGTATTAATACGTGAAGCAAAAACTTTGTACCCCTTTTTACGAAAATTGCGCGGACAGAGGAGTATGAAATTTTCAATACTTATAGGGAATATATATAGAGAGAGAATAGAGAAGCAGTGCACAATGCTAATATTTTTTTAAATAACACATAAAAGATACATTAAATCAATAAAGAAAACGTTACACACACTACCATGTTTTTGACACACACACATGCATACTATTTATTTATTGTCAAACTTTTGTTCTTGACGTCTGTGGTCAAATTGAGAATAGATTAAATATTGTTTGTCTTTATTAATATTTTTCTATAGTGTAGTCTTGGCGAAATTTGTGATTATAGAAGTAGAATAGTCTTTGAGATTAGAATCATAATAGTGTACAAGCTTACAATTTCAATTAATTATAGTCGAATTTCGACTACTGCGGGACCACTAGTATTTTTAATAACGTCAGTAAAAAAATTGTAACAATAAAATTGTACGAAATAAAAAGTTGTTATACCACATTACACATTAAGATCGCTAAAAGGACCGTTACCTTGTACACGTTGTATTCCCAGATCCCCTCAGGACCCCAATTTCCTCGCGACCTAAACGTCAACCGTGACAATATATTGCTTCCGAGATTGGACGTGAGAGCCGGGAAAAATCCACGGTCAAACATATAAGATCAAATCTTATGGCGGTTGTGACGTGTCACCAGATTGCTCCTAACAATATTCGTCCATCATAAAATATGTCAATAATATTAGTTTCCTATTTTCGAATACTGAGAGATATTGCTTGTTGATATAAATGTGCGATGTGTTGATGGAGGAAAAAGTGGAAGAAAAGGTGAAATGTGTGGCCGTGTCAACACAAATACTTTTTTATTGGTGATAAGACCTCTCGTGAGTTCGCGCGGGTAGGTACCATCACCCAACCTATTTCTGCCGTGAAGCAGTAATGCGTTTCGGTTTGAAGGGTGGGGCAGCCATTGTAACTATACTTGAGACCTTAGATCTTATATCTCAAGGTGAGTGGCTCATTTACGTTGTAGATGCCTATGGGCTCCAGTAACCACTTAACATCAGGTGGGTTGTGAGCTCGTCCACCCATCTAAGCAATAAAAAAAAAGACAAACTTGCTTTTTCGTTGATCTTGTTTGGCAGATCGGCTCTCGATATAGGCTATGGTTACTGAAGACCAGAACCACCTCTGCAGTTTGGAATGAGTTCCATCCACGGTTTTTCCCGAGCGCTATGACTTGTCCCTCTTCAAACGAGGCTTGTGGAGAGTATTAAGCGGTAGGCAGCAGCTTGGCTCTGTCCCTGGCATTGCTGACGTCTATGAGCGACGGTAACCACTCATTATCAGGTGGGCTGTATGATCGTATGCGTGCGGCAATAAAAAAAAAGTATCGGGTGACCATTACTGTACCATACAAACTGGACCGAACTACTGGTGTTGCAGTACAAATGATTAGTTTGATTAGTGCCAATACGCGCGGGCCCAAATGTCTCCCAACATACAATAGTACATCTAGCGTCTTACCAATCGTATCTAAGAATCATCGTATCTAAGAATCATATCACCATAAATATATAAATATACTTACTAACAATCAAGCCACGTTAACTGGTCCCGTGGTAAGTTCGTAAAGAACTTGTGTTACAGGTACCAGATAACGGAAATAAATGTAAGATTTTTATATTATACACATACATATATTTAATATACATCAATAACCCTGGAAAAGACATTTATCATACAAATGTCTTCCCTTGGCGGGATTCGAACCCGCGACTCCCTTGTGTAGTGACCATGTCACTTACCACTACTCCAGACAGCCGTTAACCAATAAAAGAAGATTCCCAATGTTATATCAGAAAAGAAACTGTTCTTAAAAACAGTGCTTTAATTTAGACTAGTGTTCCCCCAGTAGTCGAAATTCGACTATAATTAATTGAAATTATAAGTTCCAACATTATTATGGTTCTATTGTCCAAAGACTATATTTTATTATACCTCTATAATCACAGGTTTCACCAAAACTACACTACAGACAAATACTATGAAAGATAAACAATATTAACTTATTCTCAATTTGACCACAGACTTTAGGCAATAACAAAAGTTTTTATTTTTTTATTGTTAGATGGATGGACGAGCTCACAGCCCACCTGGTGTTAAGTGGTTACTGGAGCCCATAGACATCTACGACGTAAATGCGCCACACACCTTGAGATATAAGTTCTAAGGCCTCGGTATAGTTACAACGGCTGCCCCACCCTTCAAACCGAAACGCATTACTGCTTCACGACAGAAATAGGCAGGGCGGTGGTACCGACCCGCGCGGACTCACAAGAGATCCTACCACCAGTAAACAAAGAGTTTATTTATTATGCGTCTGTGTTAAATATATGGTAGTGTGTGTAATGTTTTTTTTTTATTGATTTAATGTATTATTAATGCATAATCTTTAAAAAATTGCATTCTGCACTCCTCTATATTCTCTAAAGTGTGTGAAATTTCATACTCCTCCGTCCGCGCAATTTTCGTAAAAAAGGGGTACAAAGTTTTTGCTTCACGTATTAATATATAGATAATAGCGACCCGCCCTCGCTTCGCTTCGGAAACATTAAAACACACATGAAACCAAAAAAATTAAATAATTTTTTTTAAAAAAAAGTAGCCTATGTTCATCAGGGACAATGTCGGCTTCTAATGGAAAAAGAATTTTTCAAATCGGTCCAGTAGTTTCGGAGCCTATTCGAAAAAAACAAACAAACAAATCTTTCCTCTTTATAATATTATAGTATTATAATATTATAGTATAGATAAAATTACTCAATGAAATGTTAATCTAATTAGCGTTACAAAAACAGTTTATTCTCTATTTATAAAAATATATATGTACATTAAACTTGTAGAAAACTTTTATCTCCTGTAATCAAGTTAATAAAACTTGGTTAAACGGCTTCAGGTCTCTTTGAGTTTGGCTTCTCGCAAAGTTTGTAATGAGACTTGTTACCTTGTTGTGGATGCCGGGCAAAAGTTCTCTTTGAACCGGCTCACCTTGTGCTTTAACATTTTGGCTATTATCTCAATATAATTGTGGGATAGCAGAAGCTTTCGTCTTACTTTATGGAAGTACCGTCATTTATAAGGTTTTAATGAGTAAGATTTTTAATGTTTTTTTTTATTTATTATTTTTTATTTTTATTGCTTAGACGAGTGGATGAGCTCACAGCCCACCTGGTGTTAAATGGTTACTGGAGCCCATAGACATCTACCACGTAAATGCGCCACCCAAGTTGAGATATAAGTTCTAAGGTCCCAAGTACAGTTACAACGGCTGCCCCACCCTTCAAACCGAAACGAATTACTGCTTCACGGCAGAAGTAGGCAGGTGATGGTACCTACCCTTGCGGACTCACAAGGGGTCCTGCCACCAGTAAATAGATAGACATAGAAAAATAATTTTTCCTCCAAATTACTGAAAATGTGAAATTAAATTAGTTTGAACGCAATGCAAGCAAACAAATAGTACCCTAAGGAGATAAA
Organism: Bombyx mori; assembly: GCF_030269925.1. Taxonomy (NCBI): domain Eukaryota; kingdom Metazoa; phylum Arthropoda; class Insecta; order Lepidoptera; family Bombycidae; genus Bombyx; species Bombyx mori. Next base: position 13,133,006 of record NC_085113.1, read on the forward strand.
AGTTATGAACAAGAACAGCCAGCCTCCTCCCTCACGTACTAGTCGGTGATAAAGTGAAAATTTCTAGAACAAGAGACTGAAATAGCCTCACGTGCGTCCGCCTATATTTTCTACTTAATTTCTTTGTTTTCTTTTCAAGAGACTTGTTTATTTCGCGGTGTGCAGAGTCAGCTAACGGTTTTATGCGAGAATCGTGTTGTATTTTTTTATGTCTATACAGCATTCTTTATTATGTCAAATAATGCTAAAGAAATATCGTTCTGGATATATTACGACCAAAGATTGTCAATTGGGCCAATAACGTAAAAAAGATTATACGGAAAAGAAATCATTCCACACCGCATTCTAGAACTTTTACCACTAGTGCTCAGTATCTTTAATAAAGATAGTAGCAACTCCGATATGACTTCTGCACATATTGGTGTCGCTGCATCAAAAAATGTCAACTTTGTTCTCAACGGCAACTTAAAAAAACATTTTAAATTACATTATAAAAATAGTCTCTTCTCTTTTTCTCCACCTTATCCCACTAGGTGGGATCGGCACAGCTAATCTTTCTCTTCCATTCTCTTCTATCAGCCGTCATCTCAACACTGACTTCTCTCTCTCTCTCATATCGTCATTCACACACTCCATCCATGTCTTCTTCGGTCGAACTCTTCCTCCTCTACCTAGCACTATCATTTGCATACATCTCCTAGTCACGTGCATCTTCTCTCTACGCATCACATGTCCATACCACGCTAACGGTCCGCTCTTTAATTTGTAGATTACCGGGGCTACTTTCACACTTCCTCACATTGTAAATAGAGTATACCCAAATAATAGATATATTGATATAAAAAATGTATTTTTAGTTCCAATAGAGCATAAAAATTATTACTCCGATCCACGCCTTTGCTGAGCCAACTCCCTGATGCGGTGGTGAGAAGGGTATTAAATTTGGTGTATCACATTTTTTTGGTACCTTAGCGTCCAGTCTATTAACTTAAGTTATAGTTGGTACCGAAATCATTTGTATTAAAAAACAATTTAAGTTTAACAAAACTAGAACGGTAACATAAAATTTTAGCAAAATCCCCGGACATTTGAAAATATCCAAAGCTCCTCATTATTCCCGGAGACAGGTAGAAAGCTTTTTTGCTTTGCATATAAATGTCTTATTGTATAAAAGTTTGTAGATCTGTATACCTTTGTACTTCAGAAGACTTTTCTTAAATGTTATATTGTTTCGTGATCCTAGTTCTTTTTTTAAGGCTCTTTTTTCGTAGTTTTATCGATGAACTATACATGTATATAGTATACGAATTTGTTATGTACGTATCGACGCTTGAAAGGCAAAGCGACTAAGCGACAATAACTGCTTTGTACATAAATGATACGCAATAACCATATTCGATGCGCATGCGAATATTATTTCAATCATTAATTTACAGCTACTAGCTAGATTCTACTACAGCTAGATTCTTTAAAATAAATTTAGTTTTCAGGTATTTCAACTTTAATTTAGTCTACTGTAAAGTTCACGCATTGTCGCTTAGTCACGTTTGCCTTTCAAGCGTCGATATGTACATTAGGATATTCTGACTGCATTATTCCTTCGAACGTATTCCTCTCAAACAGTAATTCGATGGTTCGAGATTGGCGATACCTCAAAGAGGTTATTTTAAGTAATCATAGGACATTGTAATTATACTTGAGACCTTAGAACTTATATCTCAAGGTGTATTTACGTTGTAGATGTCTATGGGCCTTAGTAACCACTTAACACCAGATGGGCTGTGAGCTTGTGCACCAATCTAAGCATTAAAAAATACTACGAGTTGATGAGTGAACAAGTGACACACCTCAATGTTGGCTACCTGATATATTGCGTTTGCCCATATTGCAATTTACCGTATCGGTGACCTTATCGATCAAACGAGACTACGCATTGACATAAAAAAAGCCCACGAATGATACTAAAGCTATTAGGGTCAGTAGACACGAAAAACTCTTTCGGAATATGCGCGGAAGTTAGTGATTCTTCACTATAGTTCTATGTAAGCTGTATTCTGGTCGATGTGTATTACTCACGCGATCACAATGGGAGCTTTCCTTGTTTTCATAGGACCTTAACAAAATTCACAGATTTTCACAATATTTTCATAAGTAATTCTTTGTACAAGGTTAATAGGATCAGTGGCTTGAATTATTTTTGAGAGACTTGGGAGTTTAGGGTAGTTTGATATTTTTAAAATATGTCTGGGATTTGGTAACTCTTTGAGAGCAGGTCATAGAAAAACTGGAATCCGTGATTGCTTTGTAGCAGAAATAGGTAAGCAGACAGTCCTTACAATATATTAAAATCGTAGATCACAATTAAAAATAATTTATTCAGACATGAATTATTTATTTGTGTCTGAATTAAAATTGGAATTGAAAAATTAAAGAGCGGACGGTTAGCGTGGTATGGACATGTGATGCGTAGAGAGAAGATGCATGTGACTAGGGAGATGTATGGAAATGATAGTGCTAGGTAGAGGGGGAAGAGGTCGACCGAAGAAGATATGGGTGGAGTGTGTGAATGACGATGTGAGAGAGAAAGGAGTGAGTGTTGAGCTAATAGAGGCTAATAGAGGAGAATGAAAGAAAAATATTAGCTGTACCGGCCCCACCCAGTGGGATAAGGTGAAGAAAAAAAAAGAAGAATGTAACGCGGAAGACTATTTAATGAATTAATTTGAAAAACGATTGTCAGGAAATTTTACGGAACTTAGTGTGGGATATGTGGGACTTGACGATCTGCAAGGTGTTGGGAGCAGACCGCGGGCCCAGGGAATTTTAGGGCCCACCCACTAAACGACTCCCCTGCACTCTTCGCCCAAGCGTCCGATCCCCTCCGAGGTCAGAACCCGAACGTTTAGTAGTAGTCTTGGAAACAGGTCACACTCATCGTTACCGGCACTTATCGTGAAACCGTAGTAAAATAGGATCTAGTGACGAAAGATAACATTGGCTTTCAAACCTTATAGTGGGTCCATTAAAGTAATATTACCGTAAATACCGTAATTTCCACGCCGCTTATTAGGTCCGTCTCATCACGTAAACGTATTTTTATCCGAATGGAAATACTCAAAACACGAATTGAACATAATTGGGTTCGGGGCTCTGTTTTGTTTCGAGATAAATAACGTGTCCGCGTGTCCTTAATTCGGTAGCGATTTGAAAAGGGTATTAACGTCTATTCAAATTTCAAGTCTCCGAATTCAGTTTTAATTAAAATTTACCGTATTGTGATAGGTTTGGGATTTCATTGTGTTCGAATGTGCCTACTGATGAGAATTTCCAACGTTCTTTTGTGTTTCGTTTTTGTTGTGTACTCGATTGTTGTTCATTAAGGCGCAAGCCAATCCTGATTGGAGATTTGTGTTTGGCAACCGTTCCCGGCTTCAACGTGAGGACTATACCATATTTTATTGAACTAATCGATCTATAAAAATCACTAATTTTAAAAAAAAATCAATCATAAACACTGGTCTATCAGACACCGGTTAAATTTAATTCGCAATAAAATGTTATTTAGAATTTGGAGCACTTTGTAAATGCACCCACACTTTTATGATATTTGATGAATATAATAGTTCTTGCTGTGCAATTCGATTCTCATGTTATTATTATTATTATTTATTTTCTATTGCCGACAGGATTTCTTGAACATTTCCATGCAATATCAAAAAGTAAATGTCAAAAGCGGGCATCTTAAGCCTGGGATCATGTCCATATTTATCTGCCAACTTATTTATCTCTGCCTTTAAATTGAGCAATTTTTTTTGGGATCTAGTGCCAATCTTATTGTTTCAGTGCCGTAAGGGTGAGTGGCAGAAATTAGCTGGCTTAATGTTGGTTACACGTCTAAGTTGTAGTTTGGTACATTAATGATAATGGAATAGCTATCAGCTATTAGCTTAGTTCAGGGTTAACCTAATGTTAAGCAGTTTCTGGAGCTTACACTGCAACGGATGCCATTTTGATACTTTAGATCCTAGAATATCAACTGATCGTCATAAGAATATGGGACACATTGAATAGATGGGGAATTACGACACTATTGCTACGGACGAACAATGAACAATGATTAGAGAGTAGTAACACGAGATGACCGCCGTGGTATACTCTAATACTAATGAATAGACAAAACGTGTTGAAGTTGTAAATTGTGACCCGATTGATGCAGTGCAAACTTACGTTATGACATTGCCCTATGAACCTTGCTGTAAGTCCCAGACCTAGTTCGAGCTAATCTCTATTGATCTAAATGACCTTTTCATATTGCACACTCATTGATAACTTGAAGGGGGGTAGTATTGAATAGAAACTGTTTGTTTTGTTCCAATGTTGAGGGGCCTTAAAAATCAATAAATATTAGGATCGTAACAATGTTTGATTTCAATAGTTTACGTTTGAAACTGGGAGTTGAGTTAATGTTCTACTTGGTGTGTAATCGTTTTTGGATCCCACAGGCATTTTAAAGCCGTCGCCCTCTCAATTTAAACGTGTCTTTTATTTTAAACCTGAAATTTTATCTGGCAATTCTCGGTAGCTTCTTCACTACCCTGTGCGACACGCCCATAATCTTTATTTGGACATGTAATTACAACAGTCCGACGATGCTATTGAATATCAAAAGCTTAATGTCCTATCGGAGAATTAATATCCGGGGCAGCGTGATCACTCGGGGATCAATACGGATTTGCGAGACCTCGCACCGATAAACCGACCCGAGTAGCGCCACGACTTTGAAGCTTTCCGTTGAATGGGTCATGGTAGAAAAAATAACGTGCTGTTTTTTACCACATATATTTTGGTGTGAATTTTCATTCTTCTAACAATGCTCTCTCTCTTTCTTGTCATCATTATCAATCATCATTCTCCTGGCTCTCTCCAAGTCACTCCCCTCTTACACATATCATCTTTCACGCAATCCATCCATTTCTTCTTAGGTCTACCTCTTCCTCTATATCCTTCCACATTCATAGTCAACACTCTTTTACCAACCTTATTTTCATTTCGTCTCATCACATGTCCATACCATCCCAAACGCACACTTACAGCTTCTCTGTCACAGGTGCCACTTTCAGACTTCTTTCAGACTCATGTTCTCTTTCTTGTAACACTTTACATTTGCAGTCCAGTTTTGTAATACAAATAAATTAGTTTCCACAACTGGGTTTGATCTGAAAAGTGTTGTATTTTCGCACCAGTTTCATACCGACATAAGAAACGCGCCTCTGAAATATAAGGTACGCTATAAATATACAACCTCAATGTAACAAACGACACGGCAGCGAGCCGAAAATTATTTTCACGAAAAAAAAAATCAGCCCAAACAAGAGACACGAAAACACGAAAATACCTTTTACGAAGTCGTGACGTATAAACGAGCTGGCGAATCATAAAGCTGCGCGCACCTAACGGCTATCGAATTAAAATTAAATCCTCGCTTCTGATTGGTCCGCACCCCGCCTTAGGAAACGCGTGGGGGTGAGGAACGAGCGATCAATACGAGACGCGTTACGTAAACCGGTGCCTCAACCGGCGCTGCTCTGCTACACTAAAACCGACCTAGTTCTCAAATACAATGTACTCAATAAAGTAAAATATTCTATGTAGCTGGAGTGTCGTCGAAGTTCGAAACCGACGCTTAGTTTACATTGTAGCCTGTACAAAGTTGGCGTATTCTAACGTACAATGGAGCGTAAAGCAATTTCGCTGATAGCCATGAAAGTTTTGCAATGAATGATTGATCGTTTTAGGACTATTATGAATATTATAATTGAATTTCATCGATAATGAATGTAGTTATTATAGAAAAAGCTCTGTAAGTAACTCCAGCTGAAAAAAAATGTGTGCGTGTACTAGTGTACACACGTAAGAAGTGAAACTTCTTTATGGCCTTATTTTTCGAAAAATGATCTACATGCAACTTTCTAGAAATTGGTTAAATAAAGTTAAATTAGATAAAGTTTAAACAAAAGGATTTTATTATCATAGACATGAATACAAAAAAGTTAAATTAGATAAAGTTTAAAACAAAAGGATTTTATTATCATAGACATGAATACAAAAAAGATGGCGCGTAACGGAAAAATGTGACGCGTAACCGAAAAATGTGACGGTAAATTTTTTTCCAACGCCGATAAAGAAGTTTCACTTCAAATATTGTTTATTAATAGCATGCGAATTGCGCGTAATCATTGGCGACAATGATCTCGGTCACTACTCTTATTCAACTAGTCAATTCACAATCGTCAATATGTTTTTGTGTAGTGTTTTGTTGCTGTCTCATTTCCGTAAATGCAGTTGCTAACAATAGGACGGCTTACCCTATGTTATAAATAATGAACTATGGACAGATATGAAAGCTGGGACAAATAGAATATTATATGATATAAGTAAATTATTCATGGATGGCTTCGAACCTCTGGGTCTGCGGAGGGACTTTGGTTCCCTCTGTATTTTGTACCGTATGTTCCATGGGGAGTGCTCTGAGGAATTGTTCGAGATGATACCGGCATCTCGTTTTTACTATCGCACCGCCCGCCACCGGAGTAGAGTTCATCCATACTACCTGGAGCCACTGCGGTCATCCACAGTGCGTTTCCAGAGGTCTTTTTTGCCACGTACCATCCGGCTATGGAATGAGCTCCCCTCCACGGTGTTTCCTGAGCGCTATGACATGTCCTTCTTCAAACGAGGCTTGTGGAGAGTATTAAACGGTAGGCAGCGGCTTGGCTCTGTCCCTGGCATTGCTGAAGTCCATGGGCAACTGTAACCACTCACCACCAGGTGGGCCGTATGCTCGTCTGCCTTTTTTTTTTTTTTTTTTTTTTTTTTTTTTTTTTTTTTTTTTTTTTTTTTTTTTTTATTGCTTAGATGTGTGGACTAGCTCACAGCCCACCTGGTGTTAAGTGGTTACTGGAGCCCATAGACACCTACAACGCAAATGCGCCACACACCTTGAGATATAGTTCTAAGGTCTCAGTATAGTCACAACGGCTGCCCCACCCTTCAAACCGAAACGCATTACTGCTTCACGGCAGAAATAGGCGGGGCGGTGGTACCTACCCGTGCGGACTCACAAGAGGTCCTCTACCACCAGTAATTACGCAAATTATAATTTTGCGGGTTTGATTTTTATTGCACGATGTTATTCCTTCACCGTGGAAGTCAATCGTGAACATTTGCTGAGTACGTATTTCATTAGAAAAATTGGTACCCGCCAGCGGGATTCGAACACCGGTGCATCGCTCGATACGAATGCACCGGACGTCTTATCCTTTAGGCCACGACGACTTCAATTGCCTACAAGGGCAATAAAAAAAAAGAATAGTGTGGACTGAGCATAATATAATAAAGTACGTATGTACATACAGAAATGAGGATATTCGCAGGAAAACCATGGTAACCGACATAGCCCAAAGGATTGTGACATTACAGTGGCAGTGGGCGGGGCACATTGCTCGTACGGATGGCTGTTGGGGCCAGAAAGTTCTTGAGTGGCGACCGGAAGACGTAGCAAGGGTAGGCCTCCCACAAGATGGACCGACGATCTATTGAGGTTCGCGTGGATCCGCTGAATGCAGGCAGCGTGTGACCGGTCTTTGTGGCGAGGTTTGGGGAGGCCTATATCCAGCAGTGGACGTCTGTGGGCTGATAAGAAGAAGAAGCACATACAGAATGTAAATGTACATACTGGCTCAAGGTATGTTACGTTCAGTGGCTACTGGAGTCCCCACATCGTGACTGTCTGCGCCACTTCAGCATCAGCTCCAAGTCTTAACGCACAGTGCAAATTGGCACACTTGAATTAGCTAGTAGCAGGAACTGGAAAGGCTTGGAAAACTTATCACCAAGATTCAAAATAACATAATTTCCTGCTGGTAGCCTAAAGAATTATCCCAGGTGCGCGCGAACGAGTAGGTGAATCCACGGACTCAATCTGTGAGGATTTGCTAAGACTAGCCCTAACAGGAGCAGTGCTTCGCAGGATTACTATCGGATCGGAATTGCGACCCACTGAGAAGACCCGGTGAGAAACCCAGTGGGCTATAACTATGAGTTAGTTTAATTTAGACGAGTTCGACGAGGAGAAAATACAGTATAATATTAGGTATACAGTATACTATAACAAATTAGGTATTACAGTATAATAGAACAAAACAGTATAATATTAGGAGTAAAATGCAGGTATTATTAGGTACTTCTATGAACTGGCCGTGAGCAAATAACAGCTAGAGGCTGGATATGCTCAATATCCAAATGCTCTTATGCCACAAATACACAGAAGGCGATTTCAAACATCAAAACACATTTAGGCATGTGATATGTTCATATAACAATTTGTAACTTTTAACCTATCGTGAGAAATATATTTTATAAAAATCGATCCAATACCCTTATCTATGGCGACATCAATCATCCGATCTGACTTTGATAAAGGAATCATGATTCACATGAAAAATAAGCAGAAATGGTTTAAAAAGTTGACTTAAAAAGTATACAATTCCATAGCGATTAATCATATAATATATTTTTTAGAATAGATAGGTTCATCTAAATACTAAGTTAAGTAGTAATCATTGTTTTGAGACTTCAATCTCTCTCTCTCTCTCTCTCTTCGATCGGTTCCTCACTGCTGAGGATCGTGACTCCGTCCGATTTCGTCAACCAACTGTCTCCATCGGTCCCGCCCTGCAGCCCGGTGGAGTGCGTCGCTGATAGGTATCCCCAGTTCCTCCGCTATTTGGTCCGACCATCGTTTGGGACCTCTACCCCTAGGCCTTTTTCCCTCTATTTTACCGGTCACCACAAGGCGTTCCAAATTTCTGGTATCCCTACGTGCAACATGACCAAAATACCGCAATATTCTTTGTAGGCAGATTGTGGATAAACGTTGAATCTTTTCTATTTTTAACTGCCTGAGAATAGATATGTTGGTGCGGCGGGCCGTCCATGGTATTCGTAGCATGCGTCGCCAGCACCACATCTCAAAAGCGTCGATTCTCTGCCTATCTGCGGCTTTGAGTGTCCACGTCAATACTTACATCATAATAGTATCTCAAATCGGTTTAGGAATCGTCTGGTTGATGATCCTTAATGGTATTTCAAAAGCTAATGCTGTTTAAAAAGTTAATATTTTTTGCTACATTAGAACAGTATAAGTCAATAATCTAGTGTTTAGCTTGTTCCCAAAAATTGGATTTAGAAATCTTCGATTTTAACTTTAACAACAAATGCCTTATGTTAGAAGCTTATCGGAAGAGACACGCTTTTATTTCAATGCATCTTGGATTATCATAAGGATGGAAGTCAATACGAATGGCAAACATTGAAAATGATTTTATCTCTGAAATGTGACTCATTTTCGTCCGACCCTACAGTTCGATTTCGCCAACCTCATGACGTAACCTGCGCAGTAATTACCGATGTAACCGCGACCGGTCGTGCTAACACGGTTTGACGGTCGATCACGTGTGTCGGCGGCCGCAGTTCTGCTGCATACATTCCGCAGTAAAACTGTGTAGGCCTTTGTTCGTTCTCACAAGTCATTTCACTATAATATCAATCCAGACACAGATTTGTGGCGTTTAAGAACGCACCTTTTTATGATGCGTGATCGGGAACGCACGCCATGTTGATAGAGAGATAGTCTGTGGCACTATGCAGTAAAAGCCGCTGAACGTAACATCTCGGGATCCTCCAAAAAGTTCACTGAAAAAATCTCAGTAAATGACCACCATTTTACTCAGATTATATTTCATCCCATATCGTAGCGGTCGGGGAACCGGGGTAAATTACCCCAAATGGGGTAAAATGAAATTTCGGGGGGTAAAAATGAAACTTTTGTGAGTAAAAAGTATATAATTATTGAAGTGAAACTTCTTTAGAGTCGTTGTGATTTCAAACTCGATGAAACGAAATGAAACGAAACGAAAAAATAAGTCCATAGAGACACAAACACATAAATGTATAGGATTCAGCCGGCGAGAGAATGAGATAGAACACATTATTTAGAAACTACTACCGATACAAAAAAAAAAAAACTATTATAATCTCGTTAGAAGATATGTATTCTGCGATTATAATACTACATCCTTGTGCAGTAAGGATCAGGTAAAATACCTATCGATAGTTTTTATTAAGGTGTATTGAATTTCAAAACATTAAACGTTATAGAAGACTTTTATTGTCAACATTAAACTTTAGCTGGGACCCTATTCGGAGCTCCTCAGATTAATAATCTTTTAGTAATGTGGCGGATTTCAATGAATGCAAAGACCAAATGAGTATTTGTTCATCCTATACGTTCGGGAAGTTTGCAAGTTGAGTATTACACGGTCACAGCTGGGAGAGTCCTATCTAAGGTTAAGAATGTGAATATAGTACTGCAGTCACATGATGTGAATGTAGTATTAGAAATAGAAGTAGTAGCAGGAGCTCATGAGGGCTGCGTTCATTAACCACAATCATCAGAACGACAACCATTGTTACGTTTCTTAAAAGAACCAAATCATAGATTATTCTCGAAACCCCCTCAACCAAACAGATTCTGGGGGAGATGTAGCCAGTTATATGTATATATATATATATATGTATACGTGAGCATAATCTGCGATTCGTACCTTATACAGATATTACTTCGCTCTGACAAGTCACTGGGTTTTACTGATTTATGCGTATGAATAATTCAAAAGTACTATATCAATCTCATACGATTTGACAGGGTATACCAGAAAATATTGCGTTTATATGACAAAGTGAGATAAAGATCGCGTTAGTCTCAACACTCGTGATGGGAATAGAATTGTTTCGTACCTGCCTTGCGTTTTAAAAGTCTTTGAATGTGCTCCATCTAACCCCGAAATGAAATCTATCTATCTTCTATCTATATATATAAAAATGAATTGCTGTTCGTTAGTCTCACTAAAACTCGAGAACGGCTGGACCGATTTGGCTAATTTTGGTCTTGAATTACCTGTGGAAGTCCAGAGAAGGTTTGAAAGGTAGGTAACAATGAAAATGCTCGGAATTAAATAAAAATAACAATTTTGTTTTCTCTTTGATGGGTCCCGCGTCGGACGGATTCCTTTTGTTTGTTTTAAGTTTATTTTATACAAAAGTTTAGGTCTTTTATTTATCGATTGAGGCACTACGAAGTCTGCCGGGTCAGCTAGTCTTCGATAGTTTCCTAACGCTGTGAAATGTACTTTAAAGTCGGTTTAAAAATATGTCTTTTTGGTGACGGGGGTTTGTTACGAGTCTGGTATGTTTGTATGTGAGTGATATGAACGACCGCGTGAGTAGTAAGTTTGTTCTACTCTTTTATATGGCCCAAACATACTTGTTTGCTTGATCAATATCTTTTTAAGTTAGAAGTCACTGATCGCAAGAAGCCCGACGATGGAAACGAAGTTTTTATTAATTTTACCTAGTTTTTTTTATATATTCGTTACTGATACGTCGTAGCGTGGCGAGTACAGTTAGTTGTGACGTATATTTCTAACTGTACTATACTGGTGACCGCATTTACAAACGATACTGTTAAATTTCACTTCAAAAACCATTACGGGTGGTAGGACGTCCTGTAAGTCCGCACGGGTAGGCACCAGCACCCTGCCTATTTCTGCCGTGAAGCAAAATAATGCGTTTCGGTTTGAAGGGTGGGGCAGCCGTTGTAACTTTACTGAGACCTTAGAACTCATATCTTAAGGTAGGTGGTGGCATTTACGTTGCTTACGGCACTTGCGGCACTTAACACCAGGTGGGTCGCGAGCTCGTCCACACACCTAAGCAAAAAAAATAATTGTAAATGTGAATGAATGGGGATAAAGTTGAAAACGTTTTCGGTTAGAATGTAAATATTTTTAAATTTGAAATACATCTACTTATTTACCATACTACTCCGAATACAACATTAGCTATCTCCTCACAATGCGGCCAAAGTGCTCTTTAGCCCTGATGGTGTTGAATAATTCACAATCTCTTCACTGTAGTCTGCAAGTCACTTACAGTCTCGGTGTGAATTGTGTATCTTGAAGACTTATTAAATAACTTGGGTTGCTTTGAGATAGCTTACATCATATGTGCTCGACAAAATCTTTTATAGATGTTTTATAGATATAGTTTTCGGTTATATAAAATTTGAAGTAAAGGATAATTTGTATGAGTTTTTTTTTTTTTTTTATTGCTTATAGTTGTGGACGAGCTCACAGCCCACCTGGTGTTAAGTGGTTACTGGAGCCCATAGACATCTACAACGTAAATGCGCCACACACCTTGAGATAATATAGTTCTAAGGTCTCAGTATAGTCATAGTTGATAAGTTCTAAGTATTTTAGAGATAGAAGATTGACCAACAATATTTTATCGCAAATCATGATCAATCCATAGTGACAATTTTGTAGTTTTTTATTTGATTGATGAATGAGCTCATGGTGTACATGCCGTTGAGTGGTTACCCAGAGAGCCCATAGACATATTACATCACAACGCAAATGCTTTCACCTACTTTGAGACATGAGGTCGAGGATTATTGTAGTATCATTAGAATATATAAACTTATCTGATATTATTTATTTATTTATTTATTTATTTATTTATTTATTATGAAGTTAAATGATTCTATTCAACTACAAAAGTCTGGCACAGATACTAAAAAACTGACCTATGAGTTTTAACTAGATCTCTTCAGTAATACGAAATTCGCTATGTGGTAGGACAGAGAGGGGTGCTCAAAATTCCACTCATTGTGTAGCGTAAATGCGTTTCGGTTTGAAGGGTGGGGCATCCGTTGTAACTATACTGAGACCTTACAACTATGTCTCAGGGTGGGTGGCGCATTTACGTTGTAGATGTATATAGGCCCCAGTTACCACTTAACACCAGGTGGGCTGTGAGCTCGCCCACCCATCTAAGCAATAAAAAAAAAAAAAACTAGTCGAATATTTCAAAGATCAGTTCTTATTAAGTTTAGAAGCAATTACTGGCATAAAGCTCCACGTGAAAGTAACCTTAGCGTAAACTAAACGATCGTCTCAATAATAAAAATAAGATGTCGGTCCTAGAACGTTACAACTGTAATAAAAAAGCGAATGAGTTCGTGATCATTAGTCTGATTTACTGCCTGTTACGTCAAAAGGACATTTCGACCAGTCCACAGAGGTAATAAAGACGTGTCCTCAGAAGTCAGAGTAGTCAGACTTAGGGTCGTGTTGGCGAAAGTGACACTCGCCAACTGTTGACAAATTACTTTAGCCACTGATTTAGACATTAACAGACTGTGTCACGTTGGGGATGCGAGGGTAGTTTAATATATGTCGTTTTGTTTTGTTCGGATTATTTGTATTTTTTTTTGTATCGAATTTTAGGGATGTAATTTTGGAGTTAATGTATGTTGTAATGAATATTGACACGTTACATTCACTAGTGATTTTAAGAATTTAACATTGTGAATGTTATTATTTAATTACTGGTGGTAGGGCCTCTTGTGAGTTCGCGCAGGTAGGTACCTCCTGCCTATTTTTGCCGTGAAGCAGTAATGCGTTTCGGTCTGAAGGGCAGGGCAGCCGTTGTAATTATACTGAGATCTTAGAACTTATATCTCAAGGTCGGTGGCGGCATTTACGTTGTAGATGTCTATGGGCTCCAGTAACTACATAACACCAGGTGGGCTGTGAGCTCGTCCACCCATCTAAGCAATAAAAATAAAATAAAAAATGTGAAGACTAACTAACACGAGTAGATTTGAGGCAGTCATATAATCATCAGTCACAGTAACTGATTCTAGCAGTTTTTTAAGTTCAAACTTATTGGGCTTAAGTTAACCTATCTACACAGAATAATGAAGAGAGTGGAATGTTAATTTTAATGGAAAACCGAAATTCATTTCTTAATTGAAGTAAACATACTTAATTGACGATTTATTATTTTTATATTTTGTGAATTGTCAAGCTAGAACGTTCAAACATTTTCACAACACAGTAGTACCAACAGTAGTACCAGTTTCAACACAGGAGATGACGTGTAAGATTCTCTACACACGTTTGCCGATAAAGCAACCGGGCGCAGTATACCATTCGGTGGCCAGTGGTACCATGCGATACGCGTCATCTTGCCTCTAGAATGCCTTAGAGACATCATCTGAGGCTGATAGTGACCGGGGTTTCAGCTGGTTCAATTCCGCCATGTCTCACTTACCGCCTTCGAAGCCTGGAAATCAGTTCCTGCTTGTGTGCAGTATAAACAGAGACAGTGAGTTTTACCCATTATTTTTTAAAGAACGCTTTCTTTTACTCGCTACAGTTATGGTTCACCGGTACTCATATGTCATGAGCGTCGACTGCTGCTAAAACATGCATGAAGGTATGCGGTCCCCGTTGGAAGATTTAACTCAGCTTCCACCGAAGTTACTCATGTATTATTCATTCAGGGTTTCTTTAACGTTCTTGTTTAAGATTCGTATTTTCCTTTTAAATGAAAAATTTGTTTGAATTTGCGTTTCGAGTTTAAGTGACATAAATAAAAACAAAATGTGTGCAATTCACACGTGGTAGAAGTGAAACCTTCCAAAATTAAAATACAATTATCCTGAACGCCTTAAGTATATGTAAAATTTTGTCATTAGTAAATAATTGTAAGGTAGCGCCCTCTGTGAATTGATATTTTAATTTCACGTATAATCCTAAATTAAAATTCACTACAAGAGCTTTCATACACACGTTAGTATTAAAAAATCTCACAGATGGCGCTGTATTAAATAGTATGTATATTTCTGTCTCATTCTTTGCTGGCTTCATCCTACACATTTTTGTATTTGTGTCTCTTACCTGTCGTTTTTTCCGTTGCATCCGGTTTGAAATCACAACGATTCTAAAGAAGTTTTCACTTCAAAAAAAAACAAACATTTTTCTCGATTTGAAATCAAAATCTGTAACGATCTCATGTAGTTCATAAAAGAAAAAGTTGATGGTTTTGTGTTTCCCGAGTCTGCTTCGACGGAGTTTGAAATTATTGCTATGCACGAACCCAATGTGTGTATCTTGTTTGGAGCTAGAACACTCCAGGCAATGTAATCTAATTTATTCTATTTTTAATCACGGTGTCTGACTATGATGTTTTATTACCAGTCACACTATTGATTTGATTTTAATAATAAATCTATATATATATAAAAATGAATTGCTGTTCGTTAGTCACGCTAAAACTCGAGAACGGCTGGACCGATTTGGCTAATTTTGGTCTTAAATTATTTGTGGAAGTCCAGAGAAGGTTTAAAAGATAGATAAATATGAAAATTGCTCGGAATTAAATAAAAATAACAATTTTGTTTTTCCTTTCATATGTCCCCCGTCGAACGGATTCCTTTTGTTTGTTTTAAGTTTATTTTATACAAAAGTTTAGGTCTTTTATTTATCGATTGAGGCACTACGAAGTCTGCCGGGTCAGCTAGTAATAAATAAATAAAATGTAGATATTTCCCAATTTTTTTGGAATTCACGTTTATTAGTAGTTTTATTGAAAAAAACTAATGAATACGTCAGATTCGTCGTTGTACATCGCTTTATGTTCCAAAACGTGATTTTATTATTCTAGATGTTCACAACAAAGAAGTATACTAAAGTTAGTTTTTAAATTAAAACATGAAATCATTAACGATTTCTCGGTTACATATTAATTAAATTAGAATTAAATCGTTATTAATAAATAATGCAATAACGTCGACCCATCCTAATTAAAACCTCCAAAGCAAAACACCTTACAAATATGTATCTACGTAATTTCGTAGACTTGTGAATATGTTAATTAACTCAAACTAGAAAATCGTAGAAGCGTAGCAATTTGCTACGTAGCTACGACATACTAACGTTTGAAGTTGTTAATTTAAATAAAGTGAGACTACTATCAAAGCCGGCACAATGTGACTTTTGGACAATTATTGGTAAATCAGAAAAACGAATTATTGACTTTGTATTCCATTGGCAGTCACAAAACTCTTCTGAACGACATCTTAGATAAATAACAGATTAAGTATTAACCTTTATTTAATGCAGGTTTTGAATCGTATTCTTTGAAGGAGACAATTATATTCAAATCAATCTGTATCGCCATATCAATAACATTTTTTTGTCCAAATACACAGATTGCCACCTTTGATAATAGACGACTCAAGTATAATGTTGCCCTCTGTTCTTCTGATATCAGTTTTTGGATATTCTCTAAGAATATGGATCACTGCTTTGCGTATTTCTTCAAGACAAGAGTGAGAGAGACTATTGATTATCATAAGTCTCTATAGGTATTTTCTAATTATGCAATATCCTGTGAAAATATGCATTTTCAAGTATTCCTTTATTAATTCCTTTCTATATTGGGTAATATTTTATATGCTTATGCCGCATCAGGGAATAACTTATTAATGTTATCTTGTGTTGTGTACGCGCTGTAACTAACCTACTATTTCTCAGTTAATATACTTTGGCAGTATTAATGTGAGTATTTTCGGATTTCATTCCTAATCCACTCTCAACGTACTGGCCATTTTGACGCAGCCTATTTGTAACAGCTTTGAAGTGTTTGAGAAAATGGGGCCCCCTAATATTTTGAGCTTGCAGCCGAGTTCTGGGAGCTCACTAGCTGGTCTGAGAACTGGATCCAACTGTAAATAACAAACCAGGTGGCTGCTGATAGAGCCTGCAACCTCTGCTGTCCTTTCAAACGTATTAGATCTTTGTTTCGAGTCAAAGGGTTGTAAGTGTGGGTAGTCGCTCCTCCTCCTCGCGTCGTTTTCCTCATTACTGAGGGTCGAGACTCCCCCGCTGCATCAGTTTCTCCCATACGACTTCCCTCCATCTGCCGCGATCCTTTGCTTCATGAAGAGCATTATGGAAATTGATGCTCAGAGAAGATCGTACTTGGTCCGACCATCTCGTGGGACTGCGTCCTCTGAGACGTTTGCCATCTACCTTTCCTGTCACCATCAGCTGTTCAAGGGTAGTCGCTATTTCAATGTAACTAAGACTTGAATGCGTTTAGTTCAAAGCTGCAGGGATCTCTTGAAATTGGTGCGTCGTTGTCACACGGCCGATTATGCAACGAAAAACTAGTTTCTTTCCTACTGACGTCGGCAATATCCGTTCTCGACCCAGAACAGTAATTTCCATTGTGTCTCGAGTTATTTCCCCTCGCGTCGTTTCAGCGGATACATTAACTGTAGGACGTCCGTTTTATATTTCCTTTTAACTGTATTGTCGTAGTTGTGGCCCTTGACTTCGTTTGTTTCGTTTTCTAATAATGCGATAGTAAAATGTATTCTGTTTTAATAGCGTGAACCGCAGGCGAATTACTGGCCTAATTCATTCTGCGCGAACGCGGTCATTAATCAAATTCATTTGAATATAGGTATAGACCTTAGCGTGGGATTTGAAATTCAAGGAAGGTTCCTCGCAATTTACCGTGTGAACCTTGACGGTATGATAGATGGCGCGCGATTCGTATTTCCAAAATATGTGGGTATTTCATAAAATTACCGATTTCCCAAGAGAAGCATGTCTGATTTTCATCAATTCATAAAAAAAAAACCTGGAAAGTAAAATACTTGCAAAGATAGAACATACCAAACGATTTAAAACCATGGCCCACTCTCGCCTTTTTGCTCCAAATCCTTACTTACGGTTATTACCGCCGGCTCTTCGTTTTCATAAGATTGCGTTTGTTAAGGTATAATACTATTTTTCCTTGAAAGCTTTAATTATCATTTCAGTTAATTAAAGGGATCCCAAGGAAAATATTCTCTGTATATTTTAGTTTTTAAACTTAACTGGCTTTAGCAACGGAAGATATGTATATTATGTGTT
Source organism: Bombyx mori (assembly GCF_030269925.1). Lineage (NCBI taxonomy): Eukaryota > Metazoa > Arthropoda > Insecta > Lepidoptera > Bombycidae > Bombyx > Bombyx mori. The sequence goes on from NC_085113.1 coordinate 13,150,900, forward strand.
TAGATATGTCGGTGTACGATAACTCATTGAAGCTCTTTCTTACATTTAGTTGATTCAAGTCTTTCTCTGTGTCTTGCTGTTCATCTATAACATCATAATGATACAGAGACACTGGGAGACGGCTGGCTTCATTCCCTAATATACCAGGATTCTGGTTTAGCGAAGTATTACGGCGATGCCCCGGCGTGGTCTGAACAGTTCACTGACGGATAGAGCAGACTGATGATGTCGGCGACGACAGTGTAGCGTTTCGTAGGGTTATAGTATTAATTTAGGAGAATTAAATCCTGTCCTATCACAATATGGAAATGAGACGCACGGGGGAAAGGAGATGGAGACCTTGTTAAGTTAGTTATGGTGTTTTAACCTTCCTACTATGGAGTAGGAAGGTTAAAACACCATAACTAACTTTATGGAAAAGGGACTGCTCTGAGACACGCATCACCTTGTCTAATTCTGCCTGAGGGTAGGACTCCCACAATGATGATGGACCGACGACCTATTGAGGTTCGCGGGGATCCGCTGGATGCAGACAGCGCAGGACCGGTTTTTGTGGCGAGATTTGGGAGGGCCTATGTCCAGCAGTGCACGTCTGTGGGCTGATAAGAAAAATAATAATTCTGCCTCGTACAAGCATGTTCAATTATGCCATATTATATTCCGCCCTACCACCAGTATTGTACATATGAATTGAAGGGTTAGTTAAATAGGCGATGCAGTACTCAATACTACCACAGATAGGGTTTGGTATGTTTTTGCGGGTTCCCTTGTCTGTCTGATGAAATATCTGATTTTAATTAAATATGATTAATTTGAAGACGCCATGTTATGTCAAGTAAACGTGACTATTCTCCTGTATAAGCCTACTTTATACCTTAAGCCTGATATAAAATGAAAACATAGCACCCTGACAAACACCGCACTAGCCTTGATGGATAATAACGGGAAAAGTTCTGTTTACTCCTCAATATGGCCAGTTTGGCAATTTGGATCTAAGCCAATTGATTAGCATCGTTTTAGATCAGGGTGAAAATTAGCGAGCCCCACACTCTAAGTAATAAGGTTCAATTTGTTTAGTCGTTTAAAGGAATTGCGCTGAGTCATCTGATTAATTTGTAAACTGGTAACTCCCTCACACATCGTTACATTTCATCATTTCATTATTTTCCCTTATTTTTCCTGGTCGATGAACAAGTCGGCTCACGTTTGACCTGAAGTCCAGTAGTCCAAAACATCACAGATAGCATCCCGCAATATGAACGCAGTCACCCACATTGTGATGGAAAATCGATTTGTCAATTGTAATAGAGTAGTTGATTATATGTATTTGCCAATGTTCGTCCAACTCGATCATTCACTACATTTTCTCTGCTGGTTCGCTTTTGCATTGTCTATATCCTCACTTTCATGGAACATTTAAATTGTCACGAGAGTATAAGTAAGGTAAATTCACTAACAAGACATGTCGGTCGATGCGCGGTTTGGCGTTTTTGCGGGTTGTAAATTTTTATTCCATTTTAATTAATTATAAATGTTTGTTAATTATGAAATTAAAAAAAAGCCACTTAGGCTACGGCGGTTCTAATGACACTGCGCTCTCTTTATGAAATTATCGATTACTTTTTCACAGTTTTGGCTGGCCTCACCAGTGATGCGTTAAATCGCATGATCTTTATGCCCGATTGACATCAGATCTTCGTGAGATCGGTTGACCTGGAATTCGTTGTTGCACTAAATACATTTTTGAAAACGCCACGCTGCAAGTGACACCGTCCTTTTGAAATGTGAACCTAAATTCGTGTCCCGAATGTCGTTCAGATCCATGTAGTCCAGTTGAGGTCACAACAATTCCGTTATCTTGGTCCTGTGATTAATTACTGTCATTGTCACTTCAATACACACACAATAACACAAGTTCTTTACGAACTTATCACGGGACCAGTTAACGTGGCGTGCTTGATAGTAAATAGTAAATAAAGACAAATGAATTTGACCCATAATTAGACCAAGCTCTCAACGATTGGAAGATGTGTTCAGAATTCGTGGAAATACGACTGCATTTAAATGAGAGTCTGTCGGGGAGATAACTGGATTTTGAAACACGTTTGATCCGTTCATTGAAATGGGCATCTACATATAGACATTCCGGTGGCAGATTTTGCGAAGCACTGCCCTTGCTAGGGCCAGTGTTAGCAACACTCCGGTTTGAGCCCCGTGAGCTCACCTACACGTCAAGGAGAAGCTGAAATAGCCTCTCAAAGCTATCAGCATAGGTAGGTAGAAAAAAATTATTATCAAAAATTATTTTTAAATCTGGTTCCTCAAAGCGCCATAGCTTGCTTCTTGGACCTATCTACTCTATTTATTTTTACTGTCTCGTTCCAAGTTTCTTAATAACTTTTCCTCTTTGAAGGCCTTTAGTTAATTGCTTTCATTTCTCAGTGACGACGTCGAAGAGCTTCAGTTTCTATCTCGTTAAATTGCAAGTCTGTTTGTCTCTTGTAAGAGTAATGGCATCTTCTCGAATGATCCATCGTGAAATCGCTCACCGTAATGAAAGTGTACAGACCGTTTTGTATTTTCAAAAGTAGGTTTCGTCACTAGTATTCGACACTTGGCAGTGGTATTGTTTGGATTTTGGAAACAAAAACCTTTTCGATATTGCAGCTTTTTGAAGGACAAATTTAGACTTGTTTTACACTAAGGACTAATCAAGGAATTTTCATGTTCTTTCTCATACACAAATCGTTGGATGTATCTTGCAGACAAAATAATATCCTATGCCGATTAGATCGTTATCATTTGTGGTCATTATAATTCTCGTTTAATGGCGTCCTTATTGCTCTTCCTAAGATCGACTCTGGAATGTTATTACATTTGGCCTCCTTTGTTTTTCAATAAATCTAAAGACGAAAACCGATTACCAGAGCCCAGAGACTACCGCTCAAAGGCGTCCTTAAGATATGCTGTCGAAATTTAAATTTCCAAAAATCTGTTGAAAGCCTCCTACCGTTCTGTCTGATTGAAGCTACAATTAGGATGATGGTACTAATCACTGGCAAGAAATGTCCTAACACGAGAACACCATTCGTACAGTTTTTGATACTAATCTAATCAAATATGATATTCTCTGTTCATTGATCGCTACATTACATCACAAGCTGTAATGGAAAGAATAAAAACCAATCACATTAAGGCAGCAAGAATAAGCCAGACAAGAGTCGTTCGAAATTCTAACTGCATCCGAGCAAGAAAATATGTGCGTTACAATAGCTGTCGGTTTCAATCAGTTAATGCGTAATGGATTGCGTTGGTTTCACTAATAGCATTCATGTTAGACCACTCACAGAGCCACTGCGGTCATCCACAGTGCGTTTCCAGAGGTTTTTTTTGCCACGTACCATCCGGCTATGGAATGAGCTCTCCTCCACGGTGTTTCCCGAGCGCTATGACATGTCCTTCTTCAAACGAGGCTTGTGGAGAGTATTAAGCGGTAGGCATTGCTGAAATCCATGGGCGACGGTAACCATTCACCATCAGGTCGTCTGCCTACAAGGGCAATACAAAAAAAAATATTTCATTAATTAACACAAGTACCATAGGACATTTAAAATAGTTTTTCAATTTATAGTTAGAATTTATGAAAACCTTGCGGTGGCAAATTTCTTCCTTTTTATTAGTTAAAATACGAATTTATACATTTTTTTTATTTTTTATTCTAGATTGACTAAATTTTTTACAAATTTAAGATACAATATTAAGTCAACAAAAGTGTTAATATTAAGATAAAAATTTCATATGTACGTACAATCATCGTTTTTCGATCGTCCAACACACATTGTGAAGTTTAATATCGTATAGGCTGTGCTTACCATATACTATCCATATTTTAGGGTCCGAACTGAAAAATATTTTTTATCAGGGCATCTTTTTGACTTAAAATGGTTTTAAATAGTTGATATGGTATTATAATATTTTCGACAACTGTGCGCGATATGTATTGATTTAGATGCACTTATTTTAAAATTGTACTGTATTTTTAAGTGTTCTATATTTTACTTATGTTATACTACTAGTATCATAATATTTCTTGTCTATAAAATTGTTGTAAAAATAATCATTTAAAAAAATGTGAATTCGCATTGAATTACTCTAATTTAGTGTGAAAGCACCTGAAATAAAAAAATTTGGATGAGAATTCCTCATTTTCGATTTTCTCGAAAAGCTCATATGTTTTTCCATTAGAGAAGGCCGCATTTTCATTTGTTTACCCCATAGAAAAAAACGTACCAGCAACGTGAATAATTGAAGCCATAAAATTGACACAAAGCCGACCGACCCTACTTAAGTCGAATTCCGCATTGTGATTAATTAATGGGCATAATGTGAGGTCATCTGTGGAAAAATATACGGGTCCTGTGATAATGCGTGGAGCTTAGGATCTCACACGCTTGTAACGGGACTGAAGTTGAATGGATTCTATTTGTGGAATTTTCGCGAGGCATGTGCGGACCTAGAATTGAAGCTCACGGTTTATTCTTTTGTTGTTTTGATGTGCTTTAACCACACAAGTTCTTTCAGGAATTTCTTTATCTTGCTTTCATTGCGTTTAGAAACATTGACCGCAGTTAGCTCTGCAAAAGCTTGCAAGTTTCAAAAATAGACGTACCGTTCACGTTTTTCCTGGTGGCAGGACCTCTTGTGAGTCCGCGCGGGTAGGTACCACCACCCCACCTATTTCTGCCGTGAAGCAGTAATGCGTTTCGGTTTGAAGGATGGGGTAGCCGTTGTAACTATACTGAGACCTTAGAACTTATATCTCAAGGTGGGTGGTGCATTTACGTTGTAGATGTCTATGGGCTCCAGTAAACACTTAACACCAGATGCGCTATGAGCTCGTCTACCCAACTAAGCAATAAAAAAAAACGCGGTACAGAATTGAAAACCTCAGTCTTAGCCTCAATCTTATTCTGACGCAATTTAAATCCTATAGATGTTATATGTTTGTCGCTATTTCGATTCCCCGACGTTATCGAAGATGTTTCCCTTCATAAACCAACCTTTTACTGTCTACCTTCTTCGGCCTCAAGCTATGCTTTCTCCAGTGTTATGGGTACGTCAACACATGCGAGAAGAAAATAACAAGCACACTCGTATCAAATAGTTCTGATACTGTATATAGATACTGGAGATCAATAGATGGTGGGCAGAACACCTGCCAGATGGTCAGATCTAGTAAGAAAAGCACTTGGCGGTAGTCTGTATCATGCGGTCCATGCCACCCATGATCGAACACAGTGGAGGAACCTCACATGTGGTCGCGATCGTCAGTAGTGAGGGAACGATATAGAAGAAGTGACCGGTATCATGACCGGATCCGGTACAGTAGATAGTTAACCTAACCACCAGACCAACGAGGCGAATGAAATAAATTTGTTTTTCGCATGTCGCGTTTCCATTTTAGAAGTCGAAACGAGAAATTATACGAATCGCGCCTTTCCCTAATTGGTATCAACACTTAAAGGGGACGTAATGAGGTAATTTAATTTGTAAGAATTTTCTCCCGCAATCTCCGCCGTTTGTAATATTCAAGATTTACAATTACGTGGACTTATTGTTATTGTTGACTTATTGTTCGAGATGATACCAGCATCTCGTTTTTACCATCGCACCGCCCGCCACCGGAGTAGAGTTCATCCATACTACCTGGAGCCAATGCGGTCATCCACAGTGCGTTTCCAGAGATCTTTTTTGCCACGTACCATCCGGCTATGGAATGAGCTCCCCTCCACGGTGTTTCCCGAGCGCTACGACATGTCCTTCTTCAAACGAGGCTTGTGGAGAGTATTAAGCGGTAGGCAGCGGCTTGGCTCTGCCCCTGGCATTGCTGAAGTCCATGGGCGACGGTTACCACTCACCATCAGGTGGACCGTATGCCCGTCTGCCTACAAAGGCAATAAAAAAAAAACTTATAAATTGTTATTTGGAAATAGATTTCTTTTAATGATAGGAGCTGGAGGCAGTCGTCAATGTCTCACAAGATAGTGTTTTCTGGGAATAATTTTGCTTCGCGTTTTCCTGATTTGACCAGTTTTCCCTATGCTGAGAACCGAGACATACAGGGCGAGGTAGTGCATGATTTTTTTAAAGAGCTCCTAGCAGCTTTACACTCCTGGTGACTATGGGCTCTGATGAATATTTTTACGGATAGGATTTCTTTTATTTAATGGTTCTATATATAAACAATATTTGAAAATATAAAACAGATGCATTATTTTTGTTGGTAAAAAAAAAATTGTTATTTGATTACTGTTTTTAAAAAAAACACAGAAGGGAAAAGAACTCAAACAGTGGGTCACAATTAATTCCAAGAACTTTACCCGTAGAGTCCATTGTTCAGTTTAGGCCATAACGACTTCTTGGTGGGAGAGATGTAGTCCACACTACGATTAATGATTTTTGTACGTAATATAAATTACATTACATTATGAAAAAGTACAAAGTCAGCGAAAAGGAAGCTTTTATGGTACTTCACACAAAAGAAAAGCTTTGAATGAATGTAGAAGGGATCTTTTTTCATAATTTTGACGAGCCTGAGATTCAACGTGAATGGTGGCTTGAAAGTAGATATTTACGGGAACGAATATTTATTTATTTATTTAGCCACAGATTTGGCTACCAATTGTCGATAGCGTTCCTTGAGTATTTTTAGTATTCGCATTAACAAAATTTAGGGTTGGGCTGTTAGCGAAAAACAACCTCAACTCTGAAAATGATAATTCTGAAGGCGGATACTGACTTTAAAATACCATGTTTGTGATATAAAGGTTTTGAAGCAGAATAAACATTCCTATCGTATCAATTCGATTCGATTCGATTCTTGCAATACGTACCCCTAATTAAATAACGTATAAATTAATCTTATTACATTCTCGCGTGGCTTAGATGTTGCGTGTTGTTACCTTTCTTGGTTAATGTAATTTTTAAGTTATGTTATCAGTCTATAAGTACATATAATGTTAATTGAACATGTTCTGGGAATTAACATTCGTGGAAATATTTTATCTTAATTAAGTAGCACCCCTTTAATAATATATAACCAATTTTCTTGCTGTCCGTAGGTGCTTAAACGTAATTTATGTTTTATTTTTTTATTACATTCAATGTGAAGTATAGTACATTCCTTTCCGTCAGCTTATCGTTCTCAGCGGTCGCGAGTTTAGGGGTCGTCGGCACCACGACCGCTAGCCTTTCGGTTGTCATATCCTTATATCACTTATCACAATCCTTAAATCAAGAGACCCGCATCGTTTCATAGCTTAAAGTTTAAAAGGACTCTGACTTTTTAATCTAAAACATACTAAGTTCTTAATAGAAAAAAGCCAGATTGCAAATCAAATCAAATCAAATCAAAAAAGTTTTATTCAACATAAATGAAAGTACATACTTGTTGAACGTCAAAAGAACTACCGCCAATTCACAAGAACTAGCCTCCGTCCTGAGAAGAATTGGCAAGAAACTCAGCGGGCATGTTTTTTTTTTTTTTTTTTTTAAATATTATATTTTTATTTTTATTTTACATATATATTTTTTTTAAATATTCATATTACAATAAGTAATTATAACATAACAATTTTACAATATTGAAATTCCCGGAGCGAGCAACTCATTCCCACTTTGTGCAATCTTCTAGATAATCATTGACTTTATAGTAAGCTTTATTGCACAGATGTTCTTTAATAGTTTTCTTAAACCTATGTATATGTAGGTTCTGAACATCTTGTGGGATTTTGTTGTACAGGCGCACAGACAAACACCCGAATGAATTTCGTATCTTATGTAACCTACTCATCGGCACAACAAGCTTGTGTTTGTTCCTAGTATTTATATTATGTATGTCCGACATTTTAGGAAACTCCTCAATATGTTTACGAACATACATCAAATTTTCAAAGATGTACTGGGATGGCATAGTGAGAACTTTAATTTCTTTAAATTTTTCCCTCAGGGATTCCCTTGAGTGCATGTTATAAATAGCACGTATAGCTCTTTTCTGCAGAATAAATATCATTTCTACATCGGCCGCATTGCCCCATAGCAAAATGCCATAGGACATGACACTGTGGAAGTAACTAAAGTAAACTAAACGAGCCGTGTCCGCATTTGTTAACATTCTAATTTTTTTTACTGCGTATGCTGCAGAGCTAAGCTTACTCGCCAATTTATGAATATGAGGTCCCCACTGCAGTTTGGAGTCCACTGTTATACCAAGAAATACGGTTGACTCAACAAGCTCCAATGATTCCTCAGAAACAATTACATTACTATCTACTTGTCTCACATTTAAAGATGATTTAATACATTTTAAAGTAAATTTAATACATTTCGTTTTCTTACTATTCAATAATAGGTTATTGATACGGAACCAATGAACCACACACGAAATCGCATCATTCACTTCGTCATAGACTTGTAATTGTCGTTTAATTTTAAATAATAAAGATGTATCATCTGCGAATAATACGACCTCGTGTCGGGACTCAATAAAACTAGGCAAATCGTTTATATATATTAGAAATAAAAAAGGAAATTGCGTTTCATTTGAAAACAGTATTAATTTATTTTATTAACATTATGTTTCTCCGAAGTGATCTTTGAGCTTTTTGCCCCTGGTTTCTGGTAGACAGTAACAAGCTACTGCCGCGGCGAATGGTACAAGGCCGAACACAGTCGGTGGAATCCAAGGTCCAGTGGCGGTAAGACCAGCGATGAAAGGAGCCAGCATGGAACCGATTCTGGAGACCGTTGATGAAGCTCCCATCGCCATATTCCTGGCTACCGTCGGGAAGAGTTCTGTTGTGAACATGTAGCTGAAAGGAAAGGATTAAACAATCGATCTTAACTCATTGTAAATGTTATCAAAGGCATATTTAATAGTCCAGTATTCAGAACCACCGTATGGACGTCATATGGTTAGTGCTGGTTAGTTTGTGTGCCACGTCTCTATGTTCTTCTGACTACCTTTTCGCTGTTAACGTGTGGCCGATTATGATTAGTTTATTAGCCTCAAGACCTCCAGCTAAGTCGATCTCTATGGCCAGTAATAGAACAAGGAATGGGTCAAAGGTAGTCTGTCATGGAAAGCAAAAACATCTATTCAAAACAGATGGATATTAAATCGGTGTGTGTGGCAGGTATTTTTAAAATTAATGTGTAGTTAAGCCACGCAATTGGAAGCCTATAATGACCTTAGTAAGGTGGTGGCGTTCAAGTTAATTGTCTGTAGGAGTGAAAAAGAAATCATCTAAAATATGAGGCATTACGTTACTTTACTTAATTGTAGCCTGCGGATTGTCAACAATCATCCGATACGTCGCTATTGGGATCCTTACTGTCATACATTATTTCGCAATTTACTTACACGGTCGCAAATGCTCCAGACGCACTGCTGACGGCGGTAGATCCAATAAAGAGCTTGAAGTAATACCAGTCGTCAGGCACCGATAGTAAGGCATTGCTGATGCCGCACAAGATAAACAAGAATATCAGCGTGTGACGTCTACCAAAGCGCTTGCACAGATATCCACTGAGAAGAATACCCGGTATCTTGAGGAAAGAAAGCATTACGACCGATAAGAAAAAAGGAGAATAGTGTTATCTTGCATGTGGCTCAGTTTCAAGACATTAATATCTCAATCATGTGGCTGATTATTGATCGATTTGGTGGTGTTGTAGTTAACGCCTCTGACGAGTGAACCGAGGGTCGTAGGTTCAATTCTCATATCTGACAAACATTCGTGTGATTAAAAGTATAAAAAAATATGCTCTGGGCGCATTTGAGCGGATGCGTCTTGGTGTATGGACCACTGTCTTCCAACAGTCAGTACTGCACAGTATTGGATGTGGAACGTTGTCTTTGACGATTAGTACTGCCCCTATTGCGATGAGTGCACGGAACTTTGTCCTTGGCAGATAGTACCTACTGCCTTATGTGACCGTTATCATTCACGATTTTCATTTAATTAGTTCAGTCTCCATTTTTATAGTTCATTTAAATTACTGGGTTACGATCAGTGATTATTTAATAGTAATTTAAACTCCTATCTGCTATACCTCGGTTACATTCCTGATGTCTGAGCCTTAATCCGACATACATATATTTATACATAATAAGTACGTTTATCAATCTCTGGTTCCCATTAACTATCTACAATAAAAGACGTTGTTACTTTTATTAATGGCACGAGTGATGGTTCTGCTAAAGATATTTTTTCTGTTGGACATAAGCGTACCTGAATAGCTCCAGCCATTGCAATAGCAACGAAAACATTAGGGCTGGTCTGTCCTATGTACTGATTGCTGCCATAGAAGCTCAGCCCGAGGATAAACCACGTAAGGCAGCATCCGATATTCTTCCACCTTATCTCCTGCACTTTGATCAGGTCTAAGTAAGTTGCCTTGACGTTTTTGTGCTCGTCAACATTGGATTCAAATGCTATAATCTTTACTCTGTCCATCATGCCTTCTGTTGGAAGTCTATTCCTGTAATCAAAAGATATCTCAAAATAGGTGACGTTTTTTTAGATCTGAGATATAGTAATAAGTAATTTGAGGAAATACATATGTAATTAAGAAGTACACTTTTCATTAGGTTGGTCATTAAATGTTGTCGTTTTTAATCTTGTCAGTGAATAAAATAGGGTCTCGTTAGATACTATACTCGTATAATCTAAAGAGTAATAAATAAAACATGTTTGTCAAAGTAATTATGCTAGATGTTAATTTAAATAGAACATTTTTTCTTGTAGTGGACACGCACGGGTAGGTTTTCTCGCACGGGTAGGTTCTCTCTCACGGGTAGGTTCCACCACTTTGCCTATTTCTGTCGTGAAGCTGTAATGCGTTTGGGTTTGAAGAGTGGGGAAGCCGTGGTATTGTAAAAAAGACTTAGTACTCATGTCTCAAAACGGTTAGCGGCATTAACGTGGTTCGTGGTTAGGTTCATGGACTCTAGTGATTAGCAATATCCACTTAACACCATATAGGCCTTGTCCACCCAAATTAGCAACAAAAAGAGAATAAAAAAACCAATATGTGTTTCTTTTTGACCAACGCGATGTCTGAATGTGAGCGGTGAATTTCATTCTCCGATGTCTATTCTAGTGTATAGAACTATATAGATGGCCTTTTACATCATAATCGCAAAATAATAATACTCACCATTTCGCTATTTTCGTCATGATCAAACTCGCCTCCTCGAGCCTTCCAACGGAAATCAACCACTTCGGAGACTCTGGTACAATGAAGAATAAAACCAAAAATACCAAATTTGGTAGGGCGAGACCCAAACTATATCTAGTCCAAGACCTCAAGTAATATGAAAACATTGGCATTATCATTTCTCCCACCGACAGAGGCACGGAAACGATACAGTTCATTAGTTCCCTTTTCGATATGCCCGTGGTTTCAATCATTAGAATAAAAGAAGTCAGTAATGCGCCAGCAACAGCTGCGCCGTTGAAGAATCGGACCAAGGTGAATGTGATGTAATTTGGGCAAAACGGCGCTGTGAATCCAGCTATCAGTTGCGTGGTGCAGGCCGTCAGGAGAGCGGGACGACGGCCAAATCTGGAAAAAACAATCTTGAAACAGTAACCACTAACATTAATACTTTTTTTTTTAAAAATGCCACGTTTACTATGGCTTTTGGACAAAAAAAAACGTATACTTTTATAATCAAAAACTATTTAACGGATTTTACCACAGTTTTTACATTCAATGAGTTCCCGATATTTCGGTTAATTTCGAAGGTATACTTTTATAATCAAAAACTATTTAACGGATTTTACCACAGTTTTTACATTCAATGAGTTCCCGATATTTCGGTTAATTTCGAAGGTATACTTTTATAATCAAAAACTATTTAACGGATTTTACCACAGTTTTTACATTCAATGAGTTCCCGATATTTCGGTTAATTTCGAAGGCTTGTGGGTAGGATGTTAGGTAATGACAATTTTATTTCTTTATTGTTTAGATGGGTGGATGAGTTTTTTTTTTTAATGCTTAGATGTGTGGACGAGCTCACAGCCCACCTGATGTTAAGTGGTTACTGGAGCCCATAGACATCCACAACGTAAATGCGCCACCCACCCAATTATAATTTTGCGGGTTTGATTTTTTTTACACGATGTTATTCCTTCTCCATGGAAGTCAATCGTGAATCTCTGTAGCGTTGGTACCTTGCCTGCGGGATCCGAACACCGATGCATCGCTCGATACGAATGCACCGGACGTCTTATCTATTAGGCCACAACGACTTCAAATTTTGTCTACCTTCTATCTGGTCCGTTTTTTTTTATATTAGCTTGACTGTTACTGTTACACAGATAGTTTGTTAATTTTGAGTAGTCTTTTTCCAATATATGTTTTAAATTATCAATTAATTTCACACATGCATACAAAGTTTCTTTAGATGATACTGTCTAAATATGTACAGTGGTCCCAATTATTTTTTCTAGTAAAAAATAAAATTGTAGATATTGATTGAAGGACAAGGAAAGCTTTCTCAATTCTCACGATATATACGTAATTTTTCTAAGTAGTGGATCTGAAGTGTGCATCTGTCGCCGGTCATCGTCCACGCCGAACCCATCGCTTGCGACGAAGGGCTCGACGAGTGAATTAACCCACAGACACAGCCCACTGAGTTTCTCGCCGGATCTTCTCAGTGGGTCGCGTTTCCGATCCAGTGGTAGATTCTGCGAAGCACCGCTTTTGCTAGGGCCAGTGTTAGCTACCCGGCCCGGTTTCAGCCCCGTGAGTTCACCTACACGTTAAGGAGAAACTGATATAGCCTCTCAAGGCTATCAGCATAGGTAGTAAAAAAAAAGTGCATCTGTGTTAATATATGTATCAGAACTGATCACGACTTACCTATCAGCGAAAAATCCAAAAACTATACTGCCCAATAAAACACCGGACATGCAAGCTGTCTGATTGAAGTTTGTCAGCCAGGCTCGATCGCAAACTAGGTCCCATTCAGAAATGATTGTATTCACGAAATCCGTTTTGTATTCGTATTCAGTACAATCGCTGTAGCACTCCGATTCTTGGATGGTTTCGTTGTTATTACGTCTCTCCGCGCAAATAAATTCAGTTTTCGGTGCCAGAAATATGATTCCCAAATGATTCCAGACTGCCGTCATTCGGATCGGCGCAGATAGCGTCATAGTTAGCATCACGTGCCATCTCCCGAATTCACCTATCGCTTGAATCAGTTTATCTTCATCTTGTTTCGGTGTCTCTTCTATTTTTTCAGAAATAGTAACTGATTTTCGTTTCGTACCGTCCATGTCAGAACTTGAATTCGGAATCATTATTTAATCGTAATCCAAGATATTTTTTCATTTGTATAAGGTATATTTAATATCTAAAATCATCTAATTTGGCTGTCGCTATTGTTTCTGAAATATGGCGACGTCTGGTGAAGCGCACCACCAACCGAAGTGATGACCACGACCACTCTGCCAAGAGTGCATACGACTGAGAACAAGAAGAAGAATTGTTTCTGATAATTCTTCGTTAGTTAAATAGTTATCCTATATTCTCCAATGTTTCCATCATGGCTCTTAATACTTGTGTTAGGGATTTTTATATCTTAGCCATCAACCGACGATGTAAACTCCTTAGATCGGAATAAAAGTGTCGAGCAAATCGGAGCCCATATTTTAATGTTTTGCGATGACGGAGTGCTAATGTCGAACCGCTGGCTGCTGTATCAAAAATGATGACTCATCTAATTTTATGTGATGAGCTAAGTACGGTGTTTATGGAAACAATAGAATTGGTGTCTCGGGTGGATGAAGACCATATAAAACAATTTGTAGATTTTGAGTAAGTTTTTATTATATTATATAAATTATACGGTAAAGGATAAGACGCCCGGTGCACTCGTAGCTATTCGAATCCAATAGGCAGGTAACAATTTTCAGATAAAATACGTAAAAAATGTTCATAAATGACTTCTACGGTGACGGAACATCGTGTAATAAATATTACTAGAGGTCCCGCAGTAGTCGAAATTCGACTATAATTAATTGGAATTGTAAGTTTGTACACTATTATGATTGTATTTTATACTTCACAAATTTCACCAAGACTACACTATAAAAAATATTAACAAAGGCAAACAATATTTAATTTGACAACAGACGCCAAGAACAAAAGTTTGACAATAAATAGTATGCATGTGTGTGTGCGTCAAATATATGGTATGTAGTGTGTGTAATGTTTTCTTTATTGATTTAATGTATCTTTAATGCATTATTTTAAAAAAACATTAGCATTGTGCACTTCTTCTCTATATTCTCTATAAGCGTGGAAAATTTCATACTCCTCCGTCCGCGTAATTTTCGTAAAAAGGGATACAAAGTTTTTGCTTCACGTATTAATATATATAGATTGTTAACGGTATATATAACGGTAGGCAGCGGCTTGGCTCTGCTTCTGGCATCGCTGAAATCCACGGGCGACGGTAACCACTTACCATCTGGTGGGCCGTATGCTAGTCTGCCTACAAGTGCAATAAAAAAAAAACAGACTTTTATTCGTCGAGAAAAATGAAATATAATCATTTTTACATATGTCACTCTTCCACTGATGTATTCAATTGTGGGATGACAATAAAGAAACCATGTTGTTAACGTAATTGCCTCTTTTGCCGTAGATTTTGCGGGATCGTAATAAATTATTGAAGCGTGCTTTGTGTTTGTCGGTTCCATAGAGTAGTCATTCCGAGAGAGATTCTGGTATGTCCGCTCTAAAACTAAGTTATGCTCGCCGATGTTCTTGCTAGGCTTGGAAACCTCCTATCACTAGTAGTCTTAGTAGACTATTATATATACTATATCCCTAACAGCATTCTGAAGGCATTAACAGACCGTTATGACCGTCGGTACTTGACCCATTGTACCATGGTTCACTTGCGGACTAAATAATAATAATGGTTGGTTCGAAGTAAGTATCAGTTGAGTGGAATATTTGAAATATATTCAACTGATAATTATTATTAATAAATGTATCTTTTTTATTTGATTGGTTTTATTAATTTTAAGTATGTTTCAATGATATTATGTACACATATGGACTTGTTGTTGTCTGAAATAAAATCATTCATTCATTCATTCATTCATTCATTCATTACTGCCGCGAAACAGTAATGCGGTCCAATTTGAAGGCCGGGACAGTCGTTATACCTACCATTCAAATACCTCTAGGCTTCATATGGGTTGTGGTACTGGTCATAACACCATACATGGGCTCCGATAAAAACTTAACAACAAGTGAGTCTTAAGCTTGTTAACCGGTCTATTCAATAAAAAAGTGATGCCAACACTGTATTCTGATTGATTGTATACCAGTTATTAATGATAGCATTAGATATGGTGAAAGGAACTAATATACAGCAGTCGCTGTTACTTAATGACTTGATCGCAGTGTGGGAAGGTAGAGGAGTAAAATGCTATTACTCAAAATGAATCGCAAAGTTTTCTAATTGTTTATTTATTTTATTAGTGAGCTCGCATTTACTTTCACTGGTGGTAGGACCTCTTGGGAGTCCACACGGGTAGGTACCACCACCCCGCCTATTTCCGCCGTGAAGCAGTAATGCGTTTCGGTTCGAAAGGCGGGGTAGCCGTTGTAACTATACTGAGATCTTAGAACTTATATCTCGAGGTGGTTGGCGCATTTACGTTGTAGATGTCTATGGGTTCCAGTAACCACTTAACATCAGGTGGGCTGTGAGGTCGTCCATCCATCTAGGCAATAAAAAAAAAAATATCTTATCTATTCTACCTTACTTCGTCTCCACCGTTTTACCAATCTTACTACAATACCACATTGCCAAGCTCCGCACCCGTTACAAGTATTTTGAATTTTAAGAATATGTAGAGAAATGAAAATCGTCTATTTCCAAAGATTGGGACCTCGTGATTTAAATGGGAATTAAATATGTTTGAGCGGGAGGAGATCCTTTAAAGTCGAAATGGTAGTAAACCACTACCTCTATAATTTACTAAACTCAGCGAAGTTATTTGTGTTTGTGTTAAAATGTCATCAACTAGAGAGAGAGAGTATTTTGAATGTTGTTATTCAATTAAATGCAATTAAAAATGAATATTACAAACAAGGATTGAAATACTATAACTTTTTTATGATTCTTTACTTAAAACTAGTTGACCCGGCAGAGTTCGTAGTGCCTCAATCGATAAATAAAAGACCTAAACTTTTGTATAAAATAAACTTAAAACAAACAAAAGGAATCCGTCCGACGCGGGACACATAAAAGGAAAAACAAAATTGTTATTATTATTTAATTCCGAGCATTTTCATATTTATCGACCTTTTAAACCTTCTCTGGACTTATAGAAATAATTCAAGACCAAAATTAGCTAAATCGATCCAGCCGTTCTCGAGTTTTAGCGAGACTAACGAACAGTAATTCGTTTTTATATATAGGTATATTTAAAATTAAAATAAGCAATGAATTAACTAAACATACATACTGTTATGAATGTTTAAAGGTTGTCTTTTTCTATCGACTAATTAATCTCTTTTCTATAGACTAAAATATTAATTTATACGCTTTAATTCAATGATAGTTTACATTATAGAGTGAAGATCTTCCACCTATGGTACGGATGAGAACATGTATGCGATATTTCGTGAAAGTAAGCACAGTTTAGGTTGTTTCTCATTTTCTTCAATTCGATCAAAGATATCGCTACAAATGAAAGACGAAATAAAAACGAATAAAAATATTTAAAACTGATTTAAATTTCAAAAGTACTCAAAAAAGTAGTAACTCATCACTACATGGTATAAAACAAAGTCGCTTTCTCTGTCCCTATATCCCTATGTATGCTTAAATCTTTAAAACTACGCAACGGATTTTGATGCGGTTTTTTTAATAGATAGAGTGATTGAAGAGGTAGGTTTATATGTATAATGACATCCATTAAATAGTGGAGAAATCAATAATAAATTACAGTTTCCGAAGCGAAGCAAGGGCGGGTCGCTAGTTTAATATACAAGAAAATATGTTTGTTACGCTTATGTATATATTTGTCGATCTCAAAGGTTATCTTAAATAGATCAAGATTCGTCCAGATGATCGTCTAGCTGTTTCCCTTTCGTCTCCGGAAGGAAATAGCAGGCCACGATTCCTAGTACTGGGAACAGTCCGAATACAATGGGTGGTAGCCAGGAAGCCAGTACATTTAGCTCGCCAAAGAATGGTGCCAACATAGAGCCGGCTCGCGTGGTGGTGGATGAAGCGCCCATGGCCATATTCCGAGCCACCGTTGGGAACAGCTCTGTAGTGTACACGTATCTGAAATAAAAATTAGTTACCTATAGCTTGTGGTGGTGGTGGATTGGATTACGGTGGCCGGCAAGAAGTGGATGAGGAGAGCCGCAGACCGGGCTCAGTGGTGTGGATTGAGAGAGGCCTATGTCCAGCAGTGGACGACTGTGGGCTGTTTGATGGTGATGATGATGATAGCTTGTAAGCAGCGGTGTCATTATAACTCAACAGATTTTAAAACTCAACAGATTACGTATATACTACCTACCAAAATCTAATGTTACCATTATTACCATTCCCATTTGTTAACACAGCTTAACAGATTTTGCTCATCCGTGTAATTAGAAATAACAGATTTTAAGTCTGTCAAATTTGTTGTGAAGGATACTCGTTGTTTCCGGAAGCATATTACGTAGTGATATCACGACATTCGCGACGCATTGTTTGCGAGTATGTCCAACAGAATCTGTTTCGACATAGCTGTTAAACCAATTGTCCGCTAGCTAGCTAACGGTTAGTCTAGATAAATTGAATTTATCGGTTTTTGCAAAGTTATTTTTTGTAGTGTAATATATACTAATAACTTACACTACAGAAAACGCAGCAGCTCCGCAAGCGTTGGCTATGGAACCAGCCACGAGCTTCAGATAAAACCATGCGTCAGGGAGAACTAATAGCAGGTTACAAATGCAGTTAATCACGAACATGCCAATGATGGCGACACGGCGTCCAAATCTTTTCGAGAAATACGCGCTCAGTGGTAGCCCAGGGATCTGTGGAAAAAGATATGGACAAATTATAACCAGATTATAAGCATTGATGAAGCTAAGGATCGCAGCAGATGGAGGGATAACGTACGGGAGAAATGGATGCAGCGAGGGAGTCACGACCCTCAGTAATGAGGAAAACGACGCGAGGAGGATAAGCATTGATGTTGTATTAAATGTAGGTTGAAGGTGTTATTAACTGGAGGTTGAAGTGTAAACTCCGAAGGGCATACGTGCGATACAGTCAGTTTGTGTCATTGATGTTTAGATTGTTAATGTAGCTATAAAAGGGTAAATAAGACAAAATGACTATAAAAATAACATTACCTGCACCAGACCTCCCAAAGCGACAGATAAGAATGTATTTATACTGGTCTGTCCAAAGTATTGGGTACCGCCATAAAAGCTTATCCCAATCACCAGCCAAACGACGCAGCAGCACAAGTTCTTAATCCTCAAACTTGGTAATCTGACCAAGTCCATATAAGTAGCCTTTCTTTGAGTCTTTATTTCAGCTTTTCCCTTTTTGGCCAATGTTTCGACGACTGACAACATACCTGATGATGGGAGATCGATGTTGTTGCTGGTAAAGATTTATAATAAATTAAAGTTTTTTGGCATTTTGCTCACTTTTCGCGAGTTGTGGACAAAACTAATACCACGTGTACTGGTTTCTTTAAATATGCGAGATTAAACCGTAAAATTAGTTTTATTAGAGTTATTAGATTTATTGGAATATTGCAGTTTTAGGGAATGTTAATTTGTATGTTGCATATGACTAGCAAACATTTTAAGGGTTTTTATCTCTACCGTAGGTTATTAGTTCCAAAAGAGGATCGGTTTCATCACGGTAGAAACGACTAAAAGGTTTAGCTTGTTTAAATGCGTTAGAATATAAAATTAATTTAGCGGTGATCCATTATTTTTTTAAACATTCTCAAATAAAGGACAAAATAGAAATTCGAATTTATTTCATTACGATTTCAATATATGTACTTATAACTTCCAATTCAATAAACGTGCCTCAAATACAAATTTTACCAATAAGCTTTGTGAAAATATTCTTTTTATACATATATCTTTCGAATGTAAATCTGATTCTCTACCAGACTAACAAGCTTAAGAGTTAAACGATAATGGTTCTGAATTAAATCAGACCATGACCAATCTGTTCAAACAGTGTTTGGGGAGTCAAATCAATATAAATCATAATTATGTTAATTTTAACTTGAAAACATTTTCTGTATCTGACTCAGAACTGAAATTTAAGACAATCGTTATTGTAACAACAGACCGCAAAATATGTAGATTTACAAAATGACATGTAAATCTCTTCACAATCACATGTAAAAAGTTATTTATGAACAACATCAGTTATTTTGCTACGCAATTGTTATGTATTTTCAGAGAACATGTGATGCTACAGCGGAACAAGTTTAGTTATCTTTATGGTGAACACGTTTTGTCAATGTTACAGACAAAATTACAATGAAATTTGTTCTGTTATTCGTATTCAAGGTGTGCCTTAAAGCCTTCATTAGTTAATTTAGGAAATTGTCCAGACTAATCAAAACCTTGGCTTCGATACTTACAATTTAGCCGCAGAGGTCATAACAATACTGGCCTCTTCAAGCCGTCCAACTGAGATTAGCCATTTTGGGGATTCCGGCATATAGAAAACATACGTTAAGTATATAATACTGGGCAAGGCCACTCCTATACTGTAATTTGTCCAACTTCTCAGATAATATGCCATAAGTGCCATCAGCGCGTAACCAATAGCCAGCGGCATAGAGTACACGCAGCCTAGTAATTCGCGTTTGGCGGGTCCCACGATTTCCATTAGAAAGATGAAGGATGACATCATAGTGCCTGCTGTCGAGGCACCAAGTCCGAACCTCACGACGACAAAACTCCAATAGTTTGTACAGAATGGTGTAATCGAGCTGGTAATCAGTTGCAGCAAGCACGATGAGATGACTCCAGGTCGACGTCCATACCTGTTTGAATGTAAATGTACAGCAGAATGTAGACAAACGATGTAATTGTAATTTTAATTGATTACTTGGTTAAGGATGGTGGTCATGGACTGGTCTAGTGTTTATTCCAACTCAGTCCACATCTGGCATTTTTAATAATATTTTTATAAGTTATCCTGTGGTCATGCCGTTATAGTCACATCTGGCATTTTTAATAATATTTGTATAAGTTATCCTGTGGTCATGCCGTTATAGTCACATCTGGCATTTTTAATAATATTTTTATAAGTTATCCTGTGGTCATGCCGTTATACATTTTGCTCGTATCACAATTTAGACTTCCACGATGAAGGAATAAAAAGCATCGTATAATAAAAAGCAAAACAGGAAACTTTAGCAAGTAAATATTTTGAGCAAGTAATGTTGGGTCGTTTCGGAAGGAGGGACAATCGTTATCATACATTATAATAACAATAGAGACTTTCACCTCATTTATCAAGGTGTGTGACGGTATTCGTTTCATTTTGTAATGTCTATGGACTCCTATAGATACTGACCATTTAACTAGAAAATATTAGATTTTAACAGTTGCATTCAACGTTTTGTTATGCATATGCTAAAAAACCACATCTACTTTATACCCTTATATAGCTGTACCCGACCGCTTCGCTGGGCATTTAAAATTAACATTCTTATTTCTCATCCACACAAACATTCTCATCATCAACGCCCCGCAACTGGTGCAACTGGTGTAGGGAGTCCAACACTCATATAAATATTAGCCTATCCATTAAGTACATGTATTTTCTACATAGATACCAAGTTTCAAGTCAATCGGATGCATGGTTCAGTAGTTATAACCGAACATCCGTAAAAAATACTCTAGTTATTCAGCTATTCTAAAACTTGTCTTGTTGAATAAAATACTTGAAGTTTTAATTACCGATCAGAAATAAAACCGAACACAATACTGCCGACAAGAACACCGAACATGCACATGCTCTGTGTAAAGTTTGCCATCCAAGCTCTATCGCAAATGAGCTTCCATTCCGATATAATGGTGCTCTCAAATTCACTATAATATTCGTATTCAACACAATCACTATAGCACGTTGAATTAAGAGTTTCTATTGTAGAATTTAACTTAACGCAACGAAAAACTGTTTTGGGTGCCAAAAATATTATACCGAAATGTATCCAAGGCATTGTTAGTTTAATAGGCAATGCTATTGTTAGGAATAAAAGGGTTTGCCATTTCCCGAATTCACCAACTGTTTTAGTATATAAATCTTCTTTTGTTTCGTCACCGTTTTCGTTTTGAATTTTTTTTGTTTTCATTTTAATTTCAAATGTAAGCTATGAGAGTTGCTGCGACACCGGTTCTTGTTATACTGATGTTTTTGACGCTCCGTTAATGTTTAGTTCAAGAACCGACTCGATACGGTGTTTATTATCTACATAATAATGGGTGTTAGTACCGTTTGTGGTGAATCCACGAGTTTCTAAAATAAAATTGACGCAAACCCGCGAAAGGCTTGCGTCAATTTTATTTTAGCGGTCATAACTTTATGGCCCGTAAAAATGAAGGCTGATTATTACTAGTAAAATCCCAACGTACCTACTTAGAGCTTTATGTAACGGTTTGTTTTCAAATTTTCAACAGAGCATCTTGGGTGAATTCAATCGCGAGCAGGACGCCTTCATCAAAGGACAAGAGAAAGCCGGTGCTGGGTCGGCTATTGCTCCCTGGATCGGCGCTCCTAACGAAGCTGCTCTGAAGGAAGAATGCCTCTCCCTTTCCACTGTGAGTACACAACTTAGTGAACTATAATACAGTTGAGTAGAAGAATCGGCTTAAGTGACCTTTTCCATTATTGGGTAGTTTCGCACACAATCGTGGGATCGGCTGTGATAAGAACGATAAATCGAACTCCCAAGGTCTTGGACATTATTATAGCCCAAGATTTTAGTCGGTATTGGTTACAATTGTACTTTACCTGGAATAATGACCCCTTTCCACCTAAAGGAGAAAAACTAATCACATACGAAACGTTTCGAAAAAATTACTTATAAAAATACGCTAGAAAAATTAACACAACGGACACCATGTGTCTACGGCATAATAGATGTATTTTTAAGCTATGTTCCATTATATTGTAATATATTTTTATTCCTTCCTGCCGCGAAACAGTAACGATTTCTTATTTATAGTTTTAGAAAACATAATCACTTATTTCGCTATTTACACAGGCGTAAAATAGTTTCATTGTCTATAGGACGTAAATTTTCGTGTAGTCTATAAAATTATTAGTAAACAGTATAATTTCATCCCCACGAGACAACGACAAAAGCAATCTTTATGTCTACTGAATGGATACTACAGTTGAAGGAGCACCGAAAGGATATTTACTCTTCGATTCTTTTCCAGGATCGAAGGAACTTTGTCCGCGCTCCGCCGGCGGGCGTGGAGTTCGACTTCGATTACGACAAGATGTACCCGGTGGCGGTCGCAATTATGACCGAGGACCCGAACCTTGAGAAGATGCGCTTTGATCTTGTGCCAAAAGTGTAAGTAATTCATCATCATTCATCATTATCCTGCCCTTCTCCCAGTTACCTGGGTCGGCGCAACATGTCTTTTCCTTCCATACTCTTCTATCATATACCATTTCTTCGCTTACTCCCTCTTACCCATATCGTCTTTCACGCAATCCATCCATTTCTTCTCAAGTCTACCTCTTCCTCTATATCTTTCCACATTCATAGTTAACATTTTCTTACTAACCTCATTTTCATTTCGTCTCATCACATGTCCATACCATCCCAAACGCGCCATCCATCCCTAAGTCTGTGAGCAATAGCATTGAGATAAGCTCCCTTGTACTTGCCATTCAAGAAAATTGTCATTGAAAATACAGGATATTTCTATAACGGAAATGCAATATTATTATGATCTAAACATAATTTTGTGGTACGGTGATTTAACACTAAACATACCATAATGGGTTTTGACCCATTTTGAACTTTTGCAATGAAAATGCACGTATCATTTTATTGCTTGTGCACATTTGACTTCATGAATTTTTCTTACAAATGAATCTACAGTTATTATATTATCCTTTTTTTGTTTTGTTTGGTTTATTATGAGTAGCGCTTGTCGTATACGGTTATCTCCCCGCTATGGTAGAAATAAGTATCAGTAAGTGTTGGCGTGATTAGTGTTAATTGCATCAGAAACGGGAAGTTATGACACCTTATATTTGGCACTAGCTGACCCGGCAGACTTCGTAGTACCTCAACCGATAAATAAAACACCTAAACTTTTGTATAAAATAAACTTAAAACAAACAAAAGGAATCCGTTCGACGGATTCACATCAAAGCGAAAACAAAACTGTTATTTTTATTTAATACCGAGCATTTCATATTTTTCTACCTTTTAAACCTTCTCTGGACTTCCACAAATAATTCAAGACCAAAATTAGCCAAATCGGTCCAGTCGTTCTCGAGTTTTAGCGAGACTAACGAACAGCAATTAATTTATATATATTATAATAATATATAGATAAGCAAAACTGATTCTTATTTACATCGTCTCCAGTATCACTGAAGAGAACTTTTGGAGGAACTACTTCTACCGCCTGTCGCTGATCTGCCAGGCCAACGAGGCCGACGCCCTCGCGGCGCGCCATTCCTCCGCCGACGACTCCCAGGGTATGTTCCTCACTGTTCTTGGCTGAACCAAGGCCTCTTGTCTTGTAGGATTTTATCAAATAGCCTCTCACGACTCTCAGCTACAAAACTTCCCTCGATCAGTATTGGTTCTGGTTGTATTAGTGTTATAGGTGCAGTTAGTTCTCCACAATTACATCATTATATCATAACTAATCTGATTATTGATTCTTCTTAATAATGTCTCTAAAAGATCTGCTAATTTAGTAGATAAATATAGATTTATAATCAATTGATTAAATAACTATTTGACGCAACACTAAATTGCATGACTTTGAAAATTACAATTTAGTAATTATGGCAGTTGGGTATTAACGCAGTTTCCCGTTAATTCGTGATACATAATCATCATCATGATCATCGCCGTCATCATCATCAGAACTCATTGTTTTGTTTATGATTTTATTTTTGTTTTTCTCTTTATTTTTTTCCCCAAAAGACTCGGATAAATCCGCGAGTGAGAGTCTAATAGCTATCGAGAGCGAAAACCAGTCTATAGACGAGGTCAAGAAACGTATAAAATCGTTGAAAATCGACAGAGAAAACGATGATGGTAAGAATCGATTATATTATCGTTTTATTTTAACTAGCTTTACTTCATTTGGTAAGGTCTAAGGGTGCCAACGTGTGGATAGTGTTTTAATATTCCGAACTAAGAATATAGTTTCTATTTTTATAAATAAGAATTTTCCATGTTCTCTAGATCCGTTTTGTTCACGTTATTTCCGTAAATTGTATTGAATCTTACCAAAGAAGTAAGCTTTTTCACCAATTTTCATCACTTATTGCATGTTTTTTTTTCTTTTTGTTTTTTTTTTTTTTTTTTTTTTTTTTATTGCCTTTGTAGGCAGACGGGCATACGGCCCACCTGATGGTGAGTGGTTACCGTCGCCCATGGACTTCAGCAATGCCAGGGGCAGAGCCAAGCCGCTGCCTACCGCTTAATACTCTCCATAAGCCTCGTTTGAAGAAGGACATGTCATAGCGCTCGGGAAACACCGTGGAGGGGAGCTCATTCCATAGCCGGATGGTACGTGGCAAAAAAGATCTCTGGAAACGCACTGTGGATGACCGCAGTGGCTCCAGGTAGTATGGATGAACTCTACTCCGGTGGCGGGCGGTGCGATGGTAAAAACGAGATGCTGGTATCATCTCGAACAATTCCTCAGAGCACTCCCCATGGAACATACGGTACAAAATACAGAGGGAACCGAAGTCCCTCCGCAGACCCAGAGGCTTTTGTTCTACATCTTTTCGATTCTGCCTTGAAGTGACATAGATTAACAACTGCAGCCAGGCAATGACAAACTAAAGTAGTATGTATTAAATATTTTAATATGTACAAGGCGCGTGAGATAAATCTCTGTGGTACTGAGTTTCAAAGAAAAGGTTGTGCCATCGTTATGAAAGTTCCAGTTGAAAGTTTGTCTATCCGCAAGAAATTATTGTTAGCGCGTGTTAGTAGTTCTTAATGATTATCGGGGTTATTAAATAATAAAATAACAAATGTTGTCTAGATTGAACGAGTCTAATTCAATAGTCCTTTCTTTATTTTATATTTAATTCACATTTCTTTTTTCATTCACCTTTGACACCACATTACATATGTACAATTTTTTAAATCAAATGAACCAACTTTGAGGGATTTATTAGCGTTTGCATGTTCTATATCTATGTTATGAATTTTAATAATTCACCAATTCCTACTTGAGATATTAACAAAAGAATACCCTTTCGTAATATTGCAGAGCTATTTAAACACAATTCTGCTATTTACATATTTAACTTTTGTCTAAGTAAACTTGTCCGGGCACAGATCGATCCCAACTTATTCACTGTCGTTTCGAAATTGAAACAAAAATGTGTTAGAGTCTATTATAGTGGTATACAAGTGTAGAATTATACAGCACATATCCCAGCTTCGTGATTATTTTGTGGTTGTAAGACCTTTGAATGGTCTGTAAATAAAATTAAAAGTGTGGCTACCGGAATGAAAAAAACGGTCAAATGACCGAAATTCTGTTGCGCAGTCCCATTTTGATATATTACGTGTTTATTACCGATTTAAATTAATTGATATTGAAATTTAGAGACTGAGTAACTCTTCATCTTACGGCTAGAAAGACTATAGCTATAGTATAGTTAATTGCCAAAGTTATCTAGTAAAAAAAAAAATTTTCAATGATTCTATCTTATACTAATTAAAAGTCTCATTGTATATCTTCGCTTACCGAAATCTAACAAATTCGGGAACAATGAGAACCTTTCTTCTACCCTAAAGTGGCTTACAGAGATAATAGCGATTTTATAGTTTGTTGTGTAATTATAGCTAAACTGCAAATTTTTGTTTCCAACGGAATGCAGCTTAAACACCACGGACTACGGGATAATCTTGATTCATCGTAACAATAACACCACTCGTGTGTACCATGCATAATTCACATATTCTAGCTTTGTACTATAATAATAATATGATATACGATTGAAATGTTGCAGCTATTTGAAACTTGAAACATTATAAAGTTGATATTGTTGCATTGCATTAATATGCTAACCTTGATAAAATAATGCCATCACTGACTTTCATAGTATTAGCGGAAACGCACATATACCTGTAGATGTTGATGTAATGATTTATAATCAAAAATCTATTATACTCTAATTTAGATTGAAAACCCGAAATTTAAAATCTCTCTTGTATAATAAAATAATGAATAAAAACAGAATAATTTTGTGTGTATCTTGACGACATTGTAGTAGTATGTGATTATTATCAAGTGGCAGCATGTGGATCTGTGGTTATCTTGACGACATTGTAGTATGTGATTATTATCAAGTGGCAGCATGTGGATCTGTGGTTATAACAACCAAATTCAGGTTTCCGTTTAAAGGGCTGAGTGGTCGTTAACAAATTCGAAGCGGTCACTTTTTATTTAAATTTGACAGTATTAACATTTATGATATAAATTTGTAACGAATACTGCTTAATTGTTCACTCGAATTCATGCAAACATGTTTATATACTGCAATGTCGTGGCATTATTGTATCGAGTGCACTATTAAAATTTTCACTTTAGCTAACAATATGCTATGGTCTGTTCTAAATCGTGTTTATTTTATAGTACTCGTAATATGTTTATTATCGTATCGTTGTCATATCTTCATTCTTGTTGTTATATCGTGTGATGTTATAAATGTTATTGAAAATATAGTTTTTCAAAATCCAAAATAAAATGGATTTCCTATTACTGTATATATGTTTGTGTATCGAAATGTTTATCTTCTATAAAAATCTGTGTTTCAACAGAACTACATTAGACACGTCTCACACGTTTAACATTTGAGGCATATTCACACACGTAAACCAGTTTTTCACTGTTGATGAAAAAGATAGCTCTTAACAATGAGTTACTACAGAAAAAGGATGAGTTCCGTCGCGTCTATTTGGCGAACGTAATCCAAGCGTGTCTAATGCAGCTCTAGTATGATTGTATACTTAACCAACCCTTTTTCTCGACAAAAATATATTATCTACTGAATGTTATATATGTTTAAGTATCGTGAATAAGATATAGATGTAATAGAAATAATGTTCATTGATGGTTTACGCTCAGTAGGTTTTAAATGTAAGTACTGCGTTATCTAGTTTTGACATTGCTACTTTGATTTTATGTTACGCTTCGTGCTTAACTTCCTATTTTTGAATGAACGCTTTTTTCTCAAAGTTGGTTTTTGATTTTACGAATATTGATTAATTATTTTACATTTTTCAAGTCGTGTTCTACGTTGCATATCGTAGCAATGTTGAAACTTCAAAGTATGTTTTATTGTGTTGTCAGATCTTTGAAATCGAAATTCGAACTATGATGAGGACGAAATACAGACTTTTTTGTTCTGTGAAGCAATCCACGGTACAGCAAATGTAATTTTGACGGTCAATTATGAATTTTTATATTACTTGGTCTTCGATCTAAATAATTTTGTATACTGACAACACAACGATCATTCAATGTTTTTGTGTTTGTCTGTTTGGGGAGCTAATAGCATTGCAGGGCTATTTTGGTGATGGAAGATATTAAATAGGATTTTAATCCCAAACTAAATTAGACGAAGATGATCAGAATATTTGGGATATAGTCCTGCAATTATTGTATTGGCGTTCATTTTGATATCTTTGAAATATTTCATAGTAAATTACTCTGTAACCCGAAAGTGGAGGAACACTGAATAAAAAAGGTAAAAATATAAAAATGTAACCTAGCAAAACGCATTGGCGTCAGTAGATCTTTAAAAAGTCATATTACCTAAGAAAGTTATTCTCGAGATGAAACATTTTGTAGGGATTCAAATAAAGAAATATGTACTCATAATATAGTTGATGTTTAATGAATGAGTGATAATAAAGTATTGGCCTAGAATGTTGCTCGGTATGTCTTCGATGACGATTTTGAGTATTAAAAGAATATTGAAATGTCGATTCTTTTTTGCAGAGAGGTTTGTTTTTAAATTTATTTCTTCTAATCAAAGTAGTATTAGGGATACAACTGGAATTCTTGTCTCGTATTGTGAGGAATTTTAGTGGGATGTTAAATAACAAGGATTTTCAAGACATTAGATCCAGGGAATTATGAACAGGTTGTGTGTGTTCAAATCAAACTGTTACATACATTGAGTAATTAATTCAGTCGCGTTTTTGTAATTTCACAAGTTTGAAATAAAAAATGAATGGCAATTTGTAGGCCAGGGGGCTCGTTTCATCTCATTTACCTAAATCTCTTTAAAATGCCTTGGAATCAATCGACTTATTAGTTTGCGCACCTGATTATGCTCATGCAAACTCACGGTTGTTACCATTCAAGAGAGAGTTGCGTTTAATCTGTATCTTTTGGCCGATGCGAGCTTGTATAAATATTTAAATTTCAATTAAGATCCAGTTAAACGCTCGATAGAAATCTATAAGGATTCCAGTTGGAACCATAAATTGGTTAGAAAATAAATGTTCTAGTATGATATAGAAGAACAGTATTAGAAATGTTTTCACGTGAAATACTAAATGTTTAGATGACTCGACTTCGACTTCAGTCGAAAGAGATATTGGCATATTATAGTTAGTTATTATGAATTGAAAATAATTATATTATTCTAAAATAATATTGGTCTTCTTATTTACGCTGTTCGATTATTCTTTTGCAATAGAATGTAACATGTTTTCTTTCAAAAAACTATTTTTCTTTATGTAGAAGTTAGTTTTTCTAAAACATGTCCCTTCGAGAAGATCTTTAAGAGTGAGAAGGATTTAAAAAAAATTGGTAAATTTGTGGTGGATCTAAATTATAGTTAACTTGCTTCTTCGAGATTAAATGTTTTAGATTGGCGCTAAAAGTTAGTAGTGGTCCGCTGTGACCATTGCCAATTGTATGAGAAGCATAGATTTCTTGAAAGTAATCGTGCGCCACATACGTTACATCGATGGGAATATGACAGAAGCCTTACGTGAAGTGCCAAAATCTACTGTACCGAATTTCGTCGCAGTCGGATAAAGGCTTAAGGAACGAATAGAGGACAAACATCCAAAGAAATATAATTGCCATTTTTTATGAGTTAAGATTAAAACTTTCAACCCCTAGTAACCTACTGAGGGGTAAATTTTTGTAAAAACTTATTTTAACGTGAAGCACATATATGAAATTTGGTGACTCTTACTTTGAATATGGTTGACTCATATATAAGTGTATATAGCTTTACTCCCTAAGTAGTGAAATTTCCAAAAGCTTTGATCTAACATAAAAACATCAAATGACCAAATTTGAGGCTCATAATAGTTAGTGAAACAGTCCGTCAGGACAAGTAGCTATATTTCTATAGACGAAGAGATTCGAAATGATCAAAAGGAACGACCGATCGTTTTATAAGAAAAAAGTGAAAACTCGCATTTCGGGATTTTCGCGAGTAGACACAACCTTAACTGTTTTTAATCTCTCTTTTATTATTTTAAGTTAAAATTAGATCATAGTTAACACAATATACAAATTCAAACAACATCTCAAGCGTTTGTAACCACGACAACTGTATTCGAAACTATGAAAATAATAAAATAAAAATAATAACACAAGATTAAATCGTAAAATTAGTCTTAGTTCCTACTACTCGAAATACGAAGAGACAGCTAGAACATTATAATATCTGAAATACGCCACATGCAATTAATATAACAATATTCTAAGCCCTTAGAATCTAAGGTATGGTTTGACTTTTTTGTATAGGTTATAAAGCAAAAGAAATATCAAAAATTGTGCACATCTAAAATAATGAAATCAATAAATTACAGAACAATGGGAGAAAGAATTAGAAGCCGAATTGAAAGAGTACGAAGTGGTCGAAGAGAAGACTGGAGAGGATAAACAGTGGGAGAAGGAGTGCGAAGATCTACTTGGTGATGACGTCGATCTCAAGTAGGACGCACAGGATCTAATCGTTAAATCCAAATTCCATTTTAATTTCATTAATCACCTATGTTCTGCATTGTTAATTTTGTATTCCATTCGTTTAAAGCCAAATGTACAGCATCATTGAGATCAACCAATCTCCAAACATGGCCTCTAATTCCAAATGAGCCGTAAACAATGCGATTAAAAAGATGCAACACTTGATCGTTTTGTTTCCAGCCATTTTCCAACCATATTCACAATATTGACGGATATTTCGCTATAGTTATTGTTCTAAATAATTGTCGTCTCTAGACCACCACTTTTGCGCATTATCAACATAAGCGTCTTTTTTTGCTTTTTCTTATTTCGGTTGTAAGATAACAGTCAAGCCACTGACCCCACAGATCGATTAGTTATTGAGTAAGTTACATTGCGTGCAGTTTGGGTCATTATTGCAACCTGCAATGGCTGCGTTCTCCCAGTGCTTTCCCAAAGATAATATCTGTTACGTACTAAGAAACTTTGTAACGAACTTACCTCCATGTTGTTTCCTGTGACATGTCCTTCTTCTAACGAGGTTTGAGATGAGTCTTCGGTATAGGCGGGGGCTTGGCTGTGTTCGGAGCATAATATCCATCCACAAACTACCAGCTAGACTGGTTTCTGTCTGCCTATGATGCCCATAAAAAAACCTATCGCAATAATTACCAAGTTACCTTATTAAACCCTAATACTATTATTGGCTATGTACGTAAAAGTGCATATTGGAAATTTTATTAATCTTTATTTAACTGCATCTTACAGGATATTATGTATTTATGTGTTATTTTGTAAATATAGTGAATATTTAGCGCAATACATGCACAAAATGATCCAATATTATCAGTGTGCGAAAAAAAACAGTATATTTTTCACTACATTCTTAACTCAATTGTATATCTAAAGACTAAGGCATCTAGTTTAGAGAATAAATGTTAAATTATTTTTTAGTTGTGTGCTTATACCGTACAAGGGCCTTGAACCTATAAATTGGTCATCATGGTCAAGTGAGCGAAATGTCTATAGTAATTCATTTATTGTGTAGCTTAATGACACACTGAATGTAAAAACAAATGTTTATCTGTTTGTTTGTTGCTGATTTATGAGTTCGAAGATAGTTTGTCCGATTGAATTTAGATATTGATCAGTTGTTGGCACATCTGATGAAGGATATGTTGATACTACAATCAACGTATTTGACGCGCGAGTAGTTCTTACAGACAGCGTTAGTGTTAGTAACAGTGTTAGTAACAGCGCGGCGAGGTCTGGTTTCATTATTGTGTGAGAGAAAAAGGTTTTCAGTGTCTGTCAATCTGATTTTTATGCCTCGACTGGCGAGCATACGGCTCACGTAATGAAAAGTTTTTTTTATTTTTTTATTGCCCTTGTAGGCAGACGCGCATACGGCCCACCTGATGGTGAGTGGTTACCGTCGCCCATGGGCTTCAGCAATGCCAGAGGCAGAGCCAAGCCGCTGCCTACAAATCACTATGATCACTGTTGAAAACCACCTTGAATGCTTTGCTTGATGAAATATATATCAACACTTCGGACATAATTCAGCAGAGAGTGAATTCAAATTATACACATAATGATCGGTCACTGTCCTTTAGGCTGTGAACATTGTTTTTTTTTTGTAATGAGTGTCTGTTAGCGACATTACAATGGATGAATGTAAAAATAAGTGATATTTTTTAAATTATGCTTCAACATTTAGCACTTAACGGTGGTTTTCCAATGACAGCACAAGAGCGCATTATGCGGCATAATGCTCAACGTTGAATGTTCCAACTACAGCAACTCGAAGCACAATCGAGCACTCTCAAAAGTACTGCTCTCGCGTGATACTCGCAATCGATACCGACTCAGTGACACAAAATTGACAAGTGTTTTTTCTTTAAGTTGGCATTGATCGAAATTTTGTTTATACTAGAGGTCCCACAGTAGTCGAAATTCGACTATAATTAATTGGAATTGTAAGTTTGTACACTATTATGATTTTATTTTCAAATACTATTATACTTCTATAATCACAAATTTCGCCAAGACTACACTATAAAAATATTAACAAAGACAAACAATATTTAATCTATTCTCAATTTGACAACAGACGTCAAGAACAAAAGTTTGACAATAAATAGTATGCATGCGTGTGTGCGTCAAATACATGGTATGTAGTATGTGTAATGTTTTCTTTATTGATTTAATGTATCTTTTACGCATTATTTAAAAAAAAAATTGGCATTGTGCAATTCTTCTCTATATTCTCTATAAGTGTGGAAATTTTCATTCTCCTCCGTCCGCGCAATTTTCGTAAAAAGGGATACAAAGTTTTTGCTTCACGTATTAATATATAGATTATCGTTAGTAATATTATTTAATGTTTAAATAAATTGTAAGACTTTCGTTTCATCGCAGTTTCTTAGAAATAATCAATGTTAATTAAAACCGTGCTAACTTAGCGCACTCTGCTGATGCATTTGAAAACTAATTCACGTTCCAATGAAGCTTCAGCATAATTCGGCATTGTGCGTCACTGAGTCGCATTATGCTCTGTAATTGGAAAACTACCAACGAGTATATAGGTTTTATTTTATCTTCGCTGAGGAACGTGTTTGGACCGTATTATGCGATTTAGTTAAATGGTTACTTAGAATATTTAGTTTAGCATTGTATGCAAATTTTATATTTTAAAAATAATGTGTGTATGTGAACATTCCTATTCAATAAATGTTTGTTCGTATGCTCGTGTGTTTTTGTCGGCCTTCACGGTCGGGCGCTTTTCTTGACTCTTCTAGATCACTGCACCTCTCCGTTGAGTCGTGTCGTTTGGACCCTCCCTCCTCAGGGGGTTCGGGTAACCCCACTGCTACAGGACGCAAGAAGTATTGACGTTCTGGACTATAAATGTTTTTCGCATTTATTTACTTCTCCGTAACGTTTAGGTGAGCCCAGTGAGTTTCTCGCCGGATCTTCTCAGTGGGTCGCGTTTCCGATCCGATGGTAGATTCTGTGAAGCATTGCTCTTGCTAGGGCCAGTGCTAGCAACACTTCGGTTTGAGCCCCGTGAGCTCACCCGCACGCTAGGGTAACGATATATAACCTCTCGAGAGGATATAACCTCTCGAGGCTATCACCATAGATCAAGATCTTTCCTATAAAGACGGAAGGTTTGCCCTTGTAGGCATACGGCCCACCTGATGGTGAGTGGTTACCGTCGCCCATGGACTTCAGCAA
This sequence comes from Bombyx mori, assembly GCF_030269925.1. NCBI lineage: Eukaryota > Metazoa > Arthropoda > Insecta > Lepidoptera > Bombycidae > Bombyx > Bombyx mori. The sequence goes on from NC_085113.1 coordinate 13,184,449, forward strand.
TGCCAGGGGCAGAGCCAAGCCGCTGCCTACCGCATAATACTCTCCACAAGCCTCGTTTGAAGAAGGACATGTCATAGCGCTCGGGAAACACCGTGGAGCTCATTCCAGAGCCGGATGGTACGTGGCAAAAAAGATCTCTGGAAACGCACTGTAGAAGACCGCAGTGGCTCCAGGTAGTATGGATGAACTCTACTCCGGTGGCGGGCGGTGCGATAGTAAAAATGAGATGCCAGTATCATCTCGAACAATTCCTCAGAGCACTCCCCATGGAACATACGGTACAAAATACAGAGGGAACCGAAGTCCCTCTGCAGACCCAGAGGCTCTGGGCAAGTTTTCTAGAACGTCAGTGTTACATATTATGTAGTGTTATCCGAAACGTGACTCGGTCAAACCTTGGCTCACAGTTCTCGTATCAAGGTCAAGTTAATCTTAATTAGTTTTTTACTTGCTTCTTGCAATAATTATATCGTTCATTCGGATGCTTTGTTTATACGAAATGTATGTCTTTAGTTTTGTGGTGTGGTATTTTTTTATCTTATTTTGTTTAAATGGTTATTGGAGATGATGGGACATGAAAACGTGAATGCCTCCTTGAGACGTTATGTCGAAGCCGCAATTATATCTGTATATTGAATTTCTGTCCTTTTATTTTAAACCGGAACTTGTGACTGATTAAATAGGCAGAATGGTAGTACCTACCAGTGAGGGCTTATATAACGTCCTGCCATCATATTTCTTACGAATAAACGATAATTATGTCCGTCAAATATTAATTTCAAAACAAACTATTGAACAAGGTCCTCAATCTGTACTTGAACTATTTGAAGTTGAATACGTGCGAACAGACAATATTTTGATCAAACAAGATCTTTGTTATTCAAACATTACTTAACGAGTTAAGTTTAAATGTTGAAATAAAGGTCGGCCTACACGACCTGAGTGTTCACAGGAGGGACAAGTAATCACTAGAACTTAAGGCGCTTGAGGAATTTGTACGGTAATTACTGAGGGTAGAGGTATGGAGAACCGTCTCATATGGGAGAAGCTTAAAAAAGTGTCCGTCCCACTTTCAGCACTAAATAACAGTTCAAAAATCCTCCAGAATGGCGCTAGCATAGGCACAGGGTATGATATGATTTGAACAGTTGTTAACTGATTGAAGTATGCTGAGTTAGGAAATTTAATATATTTAATGACTAGAGTAGTTAGTGACAGTGTAATATACAAGACCTCACATGTTTACGTAGTCCAAACTAATTTCGTCAGTATAACCTAAAATTATTGCGTGCTAAAACGTGGAGACATCGATTGCATTTTCTTATCAGCTTTAAATAAAATACTTTTCGTAATTTTATAGTGCTTACTGTTATAAAAGTTTTTTCGTCCTTTTTTATTTCTCTGTCTTATTCTAATAACTTTAAGCGCCTTTTTTTAAATTTACCCGGTTGCTACTGTAGCGCCACCCTTATTTAGCAATTTTAACGGACGCTTTTTACACACAGAGACGGTTCTCCTTACCTCTACCCTCCATAACGGTAATGTTGTTTAGGCCCCATAATAGAAAAAAAAAGTGTGTGTGTCCGCTCCGACGCACGACTGGAGTTTACTGGATATAAAAAATTAAACGAAACAATACGAGAAATAGTTCTATATTACGACAACACGATACACTACAGATTATTAACAAATTAACGAGACACAAAACAAACGACTAACAAATATATGAAAATACAATAATGAGAGAAACGCGCGATCAGTACGAGGCTTTGTGGCGGACTGCCGGCGCAGCAGCCCGGCGTCACCTGCGATAACGCATTTCGTGTGACATGCGCAATCAGGCGCATAACGCATTTCGTGTGACATGCTAGTACGATTTTGGTCCCCATAATTTTCATACCCCGGGCCTATATATGTAAATCGATTCTAAAGGAGTAAACTCCAAAAAACCCACAATGCTATCTGCCACACACCCCTGAAGTGTAGGGTTTTAGGTCATTTTAGTATATCGATGTTAGGAACCCGGATTGATCTCATGATCGGTTTCAATACACATCGTAGATATAAATGGGGCCTGTACTGTACTGTGTGGCTTTACTCTTGTCTGATTACTATGTAGAAAAGATCGCTGGTAAAGATCGGTGAGACTGCCGTTGTGTTTTTCTTTTATTTTGGTGTATAATAAGCAAACTACTTAGAGAACCTTACTTTATGCTTTAGGGATTTAATTGTAATCTACCCCCCTTGAGGCATGAGATGTAAGCCCCGAAATCGTATTGTAAATTACATAACGGCTGTCCCGACTTTTCACAACGGTACGCAGTACTGTTTGGTAGCAGTAAACGGTGGAGTATTGGTACCTGTGCTGGATCACACAAAAAGGCTACCATCAGTAATTACGAAATTTATCAATTACACAAAATTTTATCGCCGTGAAAGTCATTCGTGAAATGTGTTAAGTGGGTTATCTATACGTATTTCATTAGAAAACTTAGTACCTGCCTGCGGGATTTGAACACTGACACCGTCGCATCGCTCGATACGAATACCCCGGGCGTCTTATCTTTTAGGCCACGACGACTTAAATAGGCCTAAGTAATAATTTAGTTGTATTATATTTTACACAGTTACCAGTGATTTTATAATTAAAATTTCAACACGTGGGAATAAATTTAGTTTTATTTTCATAATTACTGACCTTGTATTTTTTTCCGGAATTAAATTAAAATGCTCATTACAAAGTTACGAACAGGATTGATTTGCTCGCGTGTACGAGAAGAGATCATTATCAATATGGAGATGTAAAGAACTGTTTATATATTATCTCAAATAATAACCTATTTTAAGTTGAAGCCGTATTTATATGTACGTAGTTCTATACAGGACTGTCGGGCAGTCGGAGGTCCGATCTGTGAGGAGCTCGGGATTCATTCAAGAAACACAGTGAAAAATAGTAGTGCTATTGCGGTGTAGGCTAGATATATTTTCTTGTACATTGACATCTCATGACATTTTGAAGTCGTCGTGGCCTAAAAGATAAGACGTCCGCGGTGCGTTCGTATATAGCGATGCACCGGTGTTCGAATCCCGCAGGCTAGGCGGGTACCAATTTTTCTAATGAAATACGTACTTTACAAATATTCACGATTGACTGCGACGGTGAAGGAATAACATCGTGTAATAAAAATCAAACCCGAAATACTTATAATTTGCGTAATTACTGGTTGTAGGACGTCTTGTGAGCCCGCATGGGTAGGTACCACCACCCTGCCTATTTCTGCCGTGAAGCAGTAATGCGTTTCGGTTTGAATGGTGGGACATCTGTTGTGTTGTCAAAACTGAGTTGTGAAACCTTAGAACTCATATCGCAAGGTGGGTGGCGGCATATATGTTGTAGATGTCTATGGGCACTGGTGACCACTTAACACCAGATGGGCCGTGAGCTCGTCCATCCATCTGAGCAATAAATAAAAAATCATGTTTTCCGCTGAGCAGTACTGCGTTGCAAGCGAAACGGCAGTTACGTCATCAACATTGACCCCGTGTCTTTTGATGGGCTTTGACGATCGCCTTGGGGTGCGATCGACTGCCCAGTAAGTGACATGGTCACTACACAAGGGAGTCGCGGGTTCGAATCCCGCCATGGGAAGATATTTGTATGATAAATATAAAAATGTCTTTTCCAGGGTTATGGATGTATATTAAATATATGTATGTGTATAATAAAAATATTACATTTATTTCCGTTATCTGGTACCTGTAACACAAGTTCTTTACGAACTTACCACGGGACCAGTTAACGTGGCGTGATTGTTAGTAAATATTTATTTATTTATGAAAAAAAAAACGATCTTACTGTGAAACATTTTGTACGAGTCATTCATATACAATTCACAAGTATGCTTAGTAGTTAAATTAGTTGAACAGAGGTTTATATGTATCTGCATAGTTATGGTGCGCTATGTTGATTTGATGGTGTTTATTGTAAGTGGTCTCGCGTGATCATATACAGATGAAGCCTTCAGTTGGTCATCAGATTTTAAAGTGAGCTTATTGTCAGCGTAGGAATACAAGAAAATATATATTGAATAAATCAAATGGTTTCACGAAACAGCTTGTGACATGAAGTTCTTTGGTTACTGCGTGCTGTTGTTACTGGCAGGTAAGGTTTTTTTTTTGCTTAGATGGGTGGACGATCTCACAGCCCACCTGGTGTTAAATGGTTACTGGAGCCCATAGACATCTACAATGTAAATGCGCAACCGGCCTTGAGATATAAGTTCTAAGGTTTCAATATAGTTACAACGGCTGCCCCGCCCTTCAAATCGAAACGCATGACTGCTTCACGGCAGAAATAGGCGGGGTGGTGGTACCTACCCGTGTGGACTCACAAGAGGTCCTACCCTAAAGGTACTTCGTGATTGATTTAGGGAGCGGTGAATAAGAAAATGCTCATTTGAACCGGGAAATTGCACATCTATACATACGTTGTAGTTACTCTTCTGCAAATTCATATATATTAGTTGTTTTTTTTTTAATATGTCATGAGCGACGTCATAAATGGGAAAGTTGTTTTTTTTTTAAAACAACTGTATCAAGCATTTGTATTGATTCTGCGTTAATCGGATACGATTTACAGTTTAAGTGGTCGATAAACCTCTTAATTACGGACACACAATTTAAGGGAATAACCGAAATTTTATACATACAGGGATAGTTGAGATGTTTCATTCAAATAATTGTAAATAGACATGCTTTAACAAAAACTGACTTCAAATAGACAAAAAATGACATTCCAAAATAAATTAATATACACTAAAAACAATAATCATCGAAATCGGTTGGCGTGATATTGAGGTATTGAGTTATTCATCTATTTGTCGCGCATGTACCTACTGAATGCAAATTTAAGACATATATGGTTTTCTCATGGATGCCATTATCAGAACTGGACTAAATTGAAAAGGGACCACACGGGAAGCGTCATCTTTCTAATAAAAAAAGAATCATCAAAATCGATTCACACACTCAAAAGTTATGAGGTAGCAAAAAAAAGACATACAGTCGAATTGAGAACCTCCTCCTTTTTTGAAGTCGTTTAAAAATTACTCTCGTAGCTGGCTTCTAGTTTCATATAACACGGTTTTGCACAACACGGGGCGTTGTAGGAACGTATCTACCGCGTTATAGGAGGGTTACCTGTATATAGCATATAGTACATAGTAAATAGTCGTTATAAATAGTATTATTTTTTATATTAGCGCTTCTCTGTGAGGGTCAGCGACCACCAGCACTACCTTTCAACATAAACAGCTTCTCTCAGGCGCTCAGAAGTAAAACTAATGGTGAGAAGTATGATATTTTAATTATTTTTTTCCATTATTGATGTACAAAACAAATTACAACCATAGAAGTTTAAATATTTAATATAACAGTCTGGATTGAAATTCAAAACAGGTGCGTGCAAAAAATTATAACAACTGAACAGATTCCTAAATACCTTGTGTGTATATATAGTTGAAAGTCTCAAGGTGGGTGGCGCATTTACGTTGTAGATGTCTATGGGCTCCGGTAACCATTTAATACCAGGTGGGCGGAGAGCTCGTCCACCCATCTAAGCAACAACAAAAAAAACTTAACCATTAGCAGGGTAATTTGATAAGTAATATTATGCGGAATATGACAATAGCTTACGGAGTATATTGCTATTGACTGTGCCAGGTGTGAAATTCTCGAATTATAATCGGCGTACCTACGTGCACGTACGTCAGCCGTTATGAGAGCCTCAAACCTTGAGATCATAGGTGGAAGTCTCAGTTCCATTAGCACAATACGTGAGTCCGCGCGGGTAGGTACCACCACCCTGCCTATTTCTGCCGTGAAGCAGTAATGCGTCTCGGTTTGAAGGGTGGGGCGGCCATTGTAACTATACTGAGACCTTAGAACTTATATCTCAAGGTGGGTTGCGTTGTAGATGTCTATGGGCTCCGGTAACCACTTAACACTATGTGGGCTACAAGCTCGTCCACCCACCTAAGCAATAAAAAAAAACGTATGACCTGACCTTCAAAGTGGAAAGATGGTGGATTACTAGACGCGATGCCACGTTGCGGGAATATAATAAATAAAGTGGGAAAATTTAGTAATAACCTCAACCTGCTTACTTACAATAATATCCAGATCACATACCTGTATCCTTCAATTTTGTATATATAATACCTTCATGTATGAAAAATGATTGGACCGACCATTATAAGCAAGTCTCACTGTTCCGAGATAAAACAGCCCGAAACAAAGATCAGTGTGCTTAGTGCGAGTTTTTTAACGTTCTCGATAGCGTAAAAGTTAACTCATGTTTGTATGGAATCGTTTTTTTTTTTTTTATTGCTTAGATGTGTGGACGAGCTCACAGCCCACCTGGTGTTAAGTCGTTACTGGAGCCCATAGACATCCACAACGTAAATGCGCCACCCACCTTGAGATACAAGTTCTAAGGTCTCAAGTATAGTTACAACGGCTGCCCCACCCTTCAAACCGAAACGCATTACTGTTTCACGGTAGAAATAGGCAGGGTGGTGGTACCCAACCGCGCGGACTCACAAGAGGTCCTACCACCAGTAATAAAATCGTTTGCGTATGTTTGCCGCTAGGGGCGCTGTTCCAACTGCATACAAAATTGGGTTAACTTTTACGCTGTCGAGAACGTTAAGAAACTCGCACTAAGCACACAGATGCTTTGTTTTCTTAAGTCAGTAGCGGTATGAGTCGTTGAACTGTTTGTTAGGTTTTGTTTTTTCAGTCGAAGTGACAGTGAACTTAAAATTATTTTTAATATGATATCCATGTTTGTTTCAGTTCCGGGGGGAAGGTCGTTCACACCCAACGACATTATACTCCGGTACTATGGGTAAGGAATGTTCTGGGCTTTTCCAAATTGTAGTTCTTCCTTGTTGCCTATATACACTCACGGGGCTCGAAGAGGCAGGTAATACGCAGAGGCCGAAGTCCCAAATTGTATGCAACCTGCAGCTCGCGACTGTTTTGCTTAATTACAGGCTGGGTTTTAGAACCAATGCATGCGGGCCTACAAAGACTGTACTGAAACAAGAATTAAAGGTAGAAGTATATGGTCATCATCATACTACTACTAAATACTGGTGGTAGGACCTTTTGTGAGTTTACGGGTGGTAGGACCTCTTGAGGCAGCCGTTGTAACTATAGTTGAGACCTTAGAACTTATATCTCAAGGTGGGTGGCGCATTTACGTCGTAGATGTCTATGGGCTCCAGTAACCACTTAACACCAGATGGGCTGTGAGCTCGTCCACACATCTAAGCAATAAAAAAAAAGGCGAGCGCTAATTCATCTGTTAGCACTAAGCGGTTTTGATGTTGTATGTTTGTTTCTTTCAGTAAGAATTCGACTGTGCCGACATCATATCGTTTTAGTGAGGTGAACAGACTTTTAGCTGACCCAACGTTTGATCCTAAGCGACCTACGGTACTATTTGCTCACGGGTAAGATTAATTTCAATTTAAGCTTTCTTAGTATTTTCGTGGGTTTTCGCGAGTGGTAGACATAATAAAAAATAAAATCGGTTCTTCTAAAAATCTTCAAAAAATCTTTTTTTTTATTGCTTAGGTAGTTGGACGACCTCACGGCCTACCTGGTGTTAAGTGGTCACCAGATCCCATAGACATCTACAACGTAAATGCGCCACCCACCTTGAGATATAAGTTCTAAGTTCTCAGTATAGTTACAACGGCTGCCTCACCCTTCAAACCGAAACGCATTACTGCTTCACGGCAGAAATTGGCAGGGCGGTGGTACCTACCCGCGCGGACTCACAAGAGGTCCTACCACCAGTAGACTGCCTATCATCATAACTTAAATTGCAAAGATGAAATCCGATGCGTGCTCATATAGACCTAAATATATTCCAGGTATGTGGAGTTAGCGACCGATGAATCGGTACTAAGGATAGTTCGTGCCTACGTCCAGAGAGGCGGTTATAACATTCTAGTATTAGATTGGTCGAACATGGCCTTTGGAAACTACCTGCTTGTTTCGTTGGACGTACCTGTTGTGAGTAAGAGCGTGATGATGTATCGTTCCGGTTATCTCTCGAACTCGAACGAGAGGAAACCTTAAACCGGTTTTTTACTTCCTTAAGATATCACCATCAACTTGTGGATCCTCTGACTATGAAGTCATATTGAAAAAATGTATGTAGTTTGTCAACAACTTAGAATCTTGATATAGCTCTCCAATTTTTATATGAAAATCCTCTAATCACAGTACGATCTTCATCTCTTTTTTCCTATTCGCTGGTAGCGTAAGGGGCCATTCACGCTGTGACTGGTAGATCATGCTATTGAGGAGCTCATCGGGTTCAACCTGAGAGAATATGCTAACACTGGCCCTGGCAAGAGCAGGGCTTGGCAGAATCTACTTGGATCTGAATCGGGACTTACTGAGAATATCAGGCGAGAAAATTACTAGGTTCTGTCAATGGGTTCGTTGCACCTGGAGCTCTTCATCGTAATCGGCGAGTTCGACCGGTCGTCGATCGGTGAAGACCCTAAAAGCACTCTGAGTGTATCTGGGGGATCCGACGAGACATGTTTTGAACTATGGCGGTTTTGAATTGGCCGGTACTTTGGGTCGGATATCTAATTAGCGGCTGCCATCGATGAGAGAGTTAACGATCATCATCATCAAAAGTCACAGAGTACGGAGCTAAAAATGAATTAGGTCTATGTTTCAGACGGGCAAGAAAGCAGGCAAAGCACTGCTAAAGCTGTTAAAGGGGGGGCTGTCTTTGAAAGGGTTGCATTTAGTGGGACATTCACTCGGCGCGCATCTCTTGAGCTTTGCAGCAAAAGCTTTAGCAGCAAAAGGATTTACAGTACCCAGGTGTGTGATACTTTTCTCTTTACAAAATTAATCAACATTTTTATTATTAGAGGAAGGGGGAGTATTAGGGGAAACATGACCCGGGAACAGCGTGTATATTTGCTTTAATGAATACGTCCGTGTGTTCACTAGTTTGTGATTCTATGTACAAACAGATCTACAAATCGACTGGTAGTTTAAATACTAGAGAGTGAGACAAGCGACCCTTTATCATAGAAATATTTATCATTTACTGGTGGTAGGACCTCGCGTGAGTCCGCACGGGTAGGTAACACCGCCCGGCCTATTTCTGCCGTGAAGCAGTAATGCGTTTCGGTTTGAAAGGTGGGGCCACCATTGTAACTATACTGAGACCCTAGCACTCATATCTCAAGGTGGGTGGCGGCATTTACGTTGTAGATGTGTATGGGTCCCAGTAACCACTTAACAGCAGGTAGGCTGTGGGCTCGTCCACCCAACTACGCAATAAAAAAATAATTTACGGTTCGTACATACCTAACTCAATACGTTGACGCCCCGTGCGTCGTCATTGTGGTGTCAAATTATTTTATTATATTCTTGTATAGCAGTGCACTTACGAGGGCTGCACTAAAAGTATCGGGAATGGAATATTTCTACTGTTCCTGTCATATTAAAATCTTTTTAATTGAAAACTCCTTGGTTTTAAAAATCGAATACCATTTATTTATTTAAATAAAGATTCTCGGTCTTGTCACGAGGTTTCGTCAAACTTGTTTAGTCGTTGAGAAAATGGAATTGACTCGAGAAAATTCAAGAGCGATGATTTATTATGACTTTCGAAGTGGTTTAACACAAAAACAGTGTGTTGACCGGATGATTTCTGCATTTGGTGATGAAGCCCCATCCAAAGCCACAATTTATCGCTGGTTTGCGGAGTTTCAACGTGAACGTGTCAAGCTCAGTGATGATCCCCGTCAAGGTCGTCCAAAAACTGCAGTCACCTAAGAAAACGTTGATGCTGTGCGTAAGCTGATTGAGGAAGATCGACATGTGACATACCGCGAAATTCAGGCAACTTTAGACATTGGCATGAGTCAAATACAAATAATCTTGCATGAACAATTAAGTGTAAAAAAGTTGTTTTCCCGATGGATACCGCATTCGCTCTGTGAAGAGCAAAAAGCGGCTCGCGTTACTTGGTGCGTCAGAACTCTCGAAAGATTCCACGCAGGATCCTCAAATGCTGATGATACAACATTGTATCAGGTGACGAATCCTGGATATACGCGTAAGAACCCGAAACAAAAAACCAGTCACGAGTTTGGGTCTTCGAAATTGAGTTAAAGCCAACAAAAATTGTTCGTTCACGGAGTGTTGCAAAAAAAATGGTGGCCATGTTCGTCTCCCAAACCGGCCATGTTACGACTATTCCTCTTGAGGGACAAAGAACGGTTAATGCAGAATGATATGCTAGCATTTTTTTGCCACAGGTCGTTTCTGAACTCCGTAAAGAGAACTGCAACCGCCGCATCATCCTCCATCACGACAATGCGAGTTCTCACACCGCGCACAGAACAAAAGAGTTTTTAGAGCAAGAAAACATAGAATTATTAGACCATCCGCCATACAGCCCCGACCTAAGCCCTAATGATTTCTATACTTTCCCTAAAATAAAGAATAAATTGCGTGGACAGAGATTTTCATCACCTGAAGAAGCTGTGGATGCCTACAAAACGGCCATTTTGGAGACCCCAACTTCCGAATGGAATGGTTGCTTCAATGATTGGTTCCATCGTATGGAAAAATGTGTCAAATTTCGCGGAGAATACTTCGAAAAGCAATAAATACATTTTTAAATAGTAATGTTGTGTCACTTCGTTAATTCCCGAAATTTTCAGGACCGCCTATGTAGCAACACGTACTCGTTAACACGCTACCATTTGTACATAACTAACATAATAAAGGTGCTCAAACAACATACTCTTTTGGAACTCTACAAACATCCCCTTGGACTCCAACAAATAAAGCTTTTCATTTTTTTATTTATTGCTTAGATGGGTGGACGAGCTCACAGTCCACCTGGTGTTAAGTGGTTACTGGAGCCCATAGACATCTACGACGTAAATGCGCCATCCATCTTGAGATATAAGTTCTAAGGTCTCAATTTGAAATTTAACACGTTGTATATCGTATCTACATATTTATCTGTTGTCTTGTTCGCAGATTAACTGGTCTGGATCCCGCGTACCCAGGGTTCTACCCTCCGCTGCTGGCGGCGCACATGTCCAGCGAGGACGCTGACTTCGTGGACGTAATCCACACGGACGGGGGAGGTTTCGGTGCCCCCTCCAGCACCGGTCATGCCGACTTCTGGCCCAACGGTGGGCAGGCCAAGCAACCCGGCTGCCTGTCGTTCACTGTGCCTTTATCCAATGAAGGTTAGACCGTGACGTATGACCCGTGACCGTATTCAATGAAGGTGGACCAAATAAAGAATGATTTTCACGATAGTAGTAGTTTGATGCGATGCTGTTTTTTTTATTGCTTAGATGGGTGAACGAGCTCACAGCCCACCTGGTGCTAAGTGGTCACTGGAGCCCATAGACATCTACAACGTAAATGCGCCACCCACCATGAGATATAAGTTCTAAGGTCTCACAAGACTTCCTACCACCAGTAAATGTCTTACACATCTCCACTCAAGTTTTCCTATAGTTTCTATGATGTCTGTATTTTCCTATATAAATAAAAATACCATTACCATACGACAGGTGGCGAGCGCGTAGTTTCAAGGAAATTTATTTTTTACGTAATTAGTGACCGCCACAGCGAGGCGTGACCGGACTTCATGAGTTTAAAGGCTTTTAATACATTTTTTCATACATGTAGTTTTTATTATAAGCCGCGCCAATAAAGAAACGAATCGAATATTACTACCTGCACTGACAGATGGTAGGGTCAACAAATAAAAAGAAACAAAGAAAAAGTTGTTTATTTAAAAAAAAATATAAATTCACAAATGATAATTTCTTTTCTTTAATTTCTCGAGATTCTTTTCCTCTTCAAAGTATTTAATAATTTCGCGTGCATCACTGTAAAGGACTTTTCTTTGTTTGTGAGAGGCCATATTATTTACCAGTCAGAACTGATATTTTTTTTGCATGCAGTACGCGCTGTGTGCGACTAAAGATAGCAATAGTTTAGAGTGAGAGCGCATGATCGCCGCCGCCATTTTAGATTCGTTTCTATATTGGCGCGGCTTATATTAATTAAAATTACCAATTATTTTCTATCTTGAATTACGAATCAAATACCCAACTTCCTCATGTTGAAGATCTAGGTTAATCAACCAATAACCATGGCTATCTCTGGTTCCAGATTTCTGCAGCCACTGGCGGTCGTGGGCCTTCTGGGCGGAGTCAGTCGAAGGGAGTCAGTTCATGAGTCGAAAGTGCCTAGATTATGACGCTTTTCTGCGCGGCCAGTGTCACGACGCACCCTCAGTGAGCATGGGGCTGGGAGCCACGTCTGAGTTAGTTTTGTTGGATGTTATTCGTACTGAGCAACGAATAGGTTGTCTCAAGCCCATTCCGTTGTGGATAAGGCTAGACAGACGATTTTCACGCTGATCCCTTCATCTCCTTTTTATCATCGCACCTCCCGCCATCGGAGCAGAGTTCATCCATATTATCTGGAACCGCTGCGTTCATCGAAAGTGCGTTTCCAAAGAACTTTTTTTCCACGTACCATCCGGCTTTGGAATGAGCTCCTCTCCACGGTGTTTCCTGAACGCTATGACTGTCCTTCTTCAAACGAGGCTTGCGGAGAGTACTTAATGGTAAGCAGCGGCTTGGCTCTGCTTCTGGCATTGCTGACGTCCATGAGCGACGGTGACCACTTACCATCAGGTGGGCCGTATGCTCGTCTACCTACAAAGGCAATAAAAAAAAAGCCGACCAGAGCACTTATTATGCCGCTTCAATACTGTTACGCGCTGTGGTTCGGGACAAATAAAAATTCTACTTAAGTACAAATTAAAATTCTATTCAACACTTAGAACACTTTACATTTCGTAATTCACTTATTCCGCGTCGCTTCAGGTGATCCGGTCGCTGATTCGCTTCCGAACCGATAACTAACTGCCATCGTGTTATCTCTGCAACGCTTTTATAGTCGATACGACATCCCTAAAGTTATCGAGAACATTCCTGACAAGTCGAGTATTTTCGATATGCGTTTCAGCCATTTGACTACAGATGGCGTTGTACTTCTCGAGCGTTCTCGATTTTACTATTTGTTTTGACATTCGTTTCTACTATTCGACCATAGATGGCGTTACTGTTACTGGCGTAACAATACTGTGGTAGATCGGAGATCTATTATGACGCAGCGATCCTTGATACAGGTTTCAGTGATGTGGTGTCAGTCGGGTACAAATATGGTGCGCAGGGCGCACGCTCACCCCACCCTCCGACCCTCGGGGTGCCGTTGCATTAATCCGGTAACCACTTAACACCAGGCGGGCCGTGAGCTCTTCCACCCATCTAATCAATAAAAAATAAGCATAGCGGAATCGCATAGCGTGATCTTCAACAACGCGCGTCGCGATGCCACGAAATCAGTTTAAAATTTGGAATTTATGTCGTATAGCTACTAGATAAGATTTAATTTGAAATGTGAAATTAAATGTAATCTGGTCCCGTTGCCATAAAGGTTATTGTTACCCTGTACCACATATCGTATCGACACAGTCCTACAACTGTGATGCTATAAGATGTTCACTCTAAGGCTTAATTTAACCACTTTAGTTATGACTAGCTGTACCCGTCCGCTTCGCTGGGCATTTAAAATCAAATTTAAATATTTATGTATATGAATGATTTATTTTATTTTATTTCAGACAACAACAAATCCTAAAGTGTACATAGTATCATTGAAACATGCTTAAAATTGACAAAATAACAAAAATTAACAAATTATTAAAAATAATTATCAGTTGAATACATTTCAAATATTCCATTTAAATGATAATAATAATAATATAACACTTTATTTACACCATATGTACAAAGTAAGCATATAAAAACAAATAATAGACGGTGACATAAATTGGCGGCCTTATCGCTGAAAGCGATCTCTTCCAGGCAACCTTGCGGGGAGAGGAATGAGCTGATCCTTACTTCGAACCAACCATTATTATTATTATTTAGTCCGCAAGTGAACCATGATGCAATGGTTCAAGTACCGACAGTCCTAACGGCCTGTTAATGCCTTTCCTATATGGATATAGATGAATAAGGCTATTTATTTTAATGTTTTCATTTTAGATTACGAGGGAATTTTTATCTTCGGACGGCCACTAGAACTCCGTATTCTCTAGGCATCAAAGGAGCAGAATAATTATGGTGAATTATTTTAAATTTAGTAATAAAAGGTCTATCCGTTAGCACACCTATTAATAGTTTCATTAAAACTGTTCCGCTGTTTAAGGTTTAGGAACGCGTAAGCACTGTTATTGACATGGGCAACATATCCACTTTAATATAAAGTTTAGATCAATACTGGTAATAAAAGACATGAAAAAGTACAAAGAAAACTTTACAAATATTTATTAAAAACTAACTTATCACAGAACACATTGTGGTTGAACATAATTTTATGAAATTGTGCAGTCCGTACTCTAATATGTATTTAATATTACTATTTTAAATATAAGTATTATTATATATTATTATTATTTTTATATTATTATTATTTTTATTCATTTATTAGATATTATGAAAATTATCACATACATGATTTTCTTTGGGACAACATTGAAAATAAATGGATTTTTAATTATTAGTTGAATTATGAATGAATGAATAGTATTATGTAAATATGATTAAGAAATTAAATTATTAAAAACAAATTTGATTGTATTATTTTTCAATAATTATTTTATTACGGTCCACCATTGCGTACTCGGTTGGTTCCATTGTTATTTCATTTTTTTTCCTACCTAGCTGATAGCCTTGAGAGGCTATTTCAGCGTAACCTTAACTAGTAGGTAAGCTCACGGGGCTCAAATCTGACGACGTTGCTAACACGAACCCTAGCAAGAGTCGTGCTTCGCAGAATCTACCACCGGATGGGAAACGCGACCCACTGAGAAGATCCGGCGAGAAACTCAGTGAGCTATGCCTGTGGGTTGATTTACCGGTCATCGTTCTCGTCGAACCCGTCGCTTGCGACGAAGGGCTCGACGAAAACGATGACCGGTGCTTGAGGTACCTAAAAGCACCGTTAGTGGATCGGGAGGATCCGAAATGACGTGTTTTGGGCGTTATTTCACGCGTTAACACGGACATGCGTAGTCCCTGCATCATCCGCGACTCCTCACATCATCTTCCATTGTTTACTTCCCTTAAACTATTCAGTAATGTCTTCCCCTTCGTCTCCGGCAGCAACAGACAAACCAACGCTGAACAAAGGGGTGCCACGCCAAAGACGAGGGTCGGCAGCCACGGCGCAGTCACTGATAGATTCGATACGAACGGTGCCAACATCGACCCTACCCTCATGGAGGTGGAACAAGCTCCCAAGGCCATGTTCCTAACGACTGTAGGATATAATTCTGAAGTGTAAATATAGATTGTGGCCGCGATAATGGCAGTGCAGCTGACTCCCAACGTTCCCAGGGTCAAGGTCAGCCAGAAAATATCAGGGACACATCCTAGGGTGATGATGCAGAGACCTCCCAAGGCCGAGAACATAGTTGTTGTGACTTTACGTCCTAGTTTTCGGATCAGCCAAATTGAAATTAAGTTGGACGGTATCTGAAAATAACAGATTAAATTGGATATAATGGAGTTTTTTTAATTTATTTTTATTTTTATTCCTTTATTGCTTAGAGGGGTGGACGAGCTCACAACCCACCTGGTATTAAGTGGTTACTGGAGCTGTGGGAGGGTTAAACGACAAAGGGAAGATCTTCCACTGAGCGGGTGATATTTGCTCGGTAGACTGACGGTCCAAATGTTTTTTTTTTATGATTGAAGGATTACTGGTGGCCCGGAGGCCTTTCCAGTTTCACCAGGACAGGTGGGCGAGCAAAGGCTCAGCCAGGAGGGGTGGGATTTGCAAACAGCTACCCGAGCGCAAAGGTCCAAATGTTGTTCGGAACTTGTATATATGTAAGCTTATCTTGAAAATGTCGTAAGTGAGATTGAGGCATCTGTCAAATATCTTGTGTTGTATGATGGCTACCCGCCACAGAGCCAATAGACATTTTTGTAAATGCGCCACCCACCTTGAGATATAAGTTCTAAGGTCTCAGTATAGTTACAACGATTACCCCACCCTTCAAACCGAAACGCATTACTGCTGCACGACAGAAATATGCGGGGTGGTGGTACCTACCCGTGTGGACTCACAAGAGGTCCTACCACCAGTAAATAAAGTACCACAATGGAGATAGATTGTAGGATCTATTCGTAACAAATTACAGTCTGAAGTCTACTGCTAATGCATAACAGCCTTTGTAGAGTTTCATAATCATATTAAAAGTTGTGATTATTATTTTTATTCAAAAATGTTGAAAGAAATTGCTATACTTAATGGAAGTAGAATCACATAGTGTTGTGGAAGCGCTGAAGTCAACCAAACTAAAATTACTCTTTGAAACCGACCGTAGAGTATAATATAGTTCTGTGATGCCAAGTAAGACGAACGAACTCGCTTCAGCTGGTCTTAATACAAGAATTTTGATATCATCTCGAAGAAAATAATCAGAGATCTGGTTTACCTGAATAGCACCAGCGGCTGCGACGCTAACAAAGGGGTCTGGACTTGACTGGCTGATGTACTGGTTGAACCCGAAGAACGTGACCCCCGTGACGAGCCAGATAGCACAGCAGGACACCGACTGCACCAGCAACGGCTTCCGAAACAAATCAGAGTAATTTGGCTTTTGGACTTCGCTCGAGGTGATTTCTTCGGCAAGCTTTTTTAGTGTGTCCTCTATTTTCGCCGTTGGCAGATTGTTTCTGAAATGCATTTTAAAGGGTTCCAACGAATTTGCATATTTTTTGACGATTTGCTGATTTATTTGGTAATGGACTTCTAGATATGGTAATCTTAGTGGTGGTAGGACGTCTTATGAGTCTGCGCGGGTAGATACCACCACCCTACCTACTTTTGCCGTGAAACAGTAATGCGTTTCGGTGTGAAAGGCGGGGCAGCCGTTGTACTATTAAAAGTGAGACCTTAGAACTCGTGTATCAGGGTGGGTGGCGGCATTTACGTTGTAGATGTCTATGGGCTCCGGCAACCATTTAACACCAGGTGGGCCGTGAGCTCGTCCACCGATCTAAGAAATAAAAAAAGCTATGCTAATATTCCAGCTAAATACTCCAAATTGAGTTCTGTAATGTTTGATGTGGTACATTGGGAAGTTTATTCATAGCAGTCGATCTTTCATGAATAATGAGGTCGATATGCAACGTCGAGCGCCTGTTTTAGATATGTACTTGTACTAAAATGATGAACTAATTGAGGAAATAATAAACATACTAAAAAGGCATTAATGAATGAATGAATGAATGATTTATTTTATTTCAGACAACAATAAGTCCATATGTGTACATAGTATCATTGAAATATAATTAACATTAACAAAACCAATCAAATAAAAAATATACATTTATTAAAAGTAGCTATCAGTGGAATACATTTCAAATATTAATGGAGATACGAAGCGTTATTAAAATTTTAAGACGGTAAAACTGCACCTATTTATGGTAAAGAATGGAAATAAGATTTTTCACTTGGTGTGTGACAATCTGAGATAATAAAGTCAGCATCACAACCAAATCCAATACTTATCAGATAAGTATGGTCTGGCCTTATTTCCAAATTAAATGGCGTATTGTATTCTTATCTGTTTACTAAACGGTTGATAGTCTCATCTGTCATAGTACTTTAAAACCACTTTAATTAAATGGATTATTTATCTTGTAGACAAATTTTTACAAACATAAGTGTGACGCAAGATAATTGACAGATGCCTGAATCTCGCTTACGACATTTTCAAGATAAAGCGCATATATACAAGTTCCGAACAACAACATTCGGACCGTCGGTCAACCGAGCAAATATCACCCGCTCGGTGGAAGATCTTCCCTCCGTCGTATATCTCCACATAAGTATATTTAATTTTAGCTTTTCATTAAACAATAAGGTTGCGAAGGCACATGCATTAGATAAGTCTTGGCACTGACCCAGTCTGCAGGTATTTTGAGGAAAAGTAAACCCTTCTTCATACACTAGGTGACCGTTTTGCCTCAAAAATATTCAAACTTTGAAGAGTATATGGTTGCGCTATGCGGTTGGTAGACCAAAATTGTAACGGTCATCTATTACAAAAATGAGTGTGGACTGTATTTGCGTTGTTTAACTATGACACTTTCTCGGGCCGTGGCGGGAAGAAACAAAGGAACACAACCCGAGGGAAATTTTGAAAGAAAACGCCGTACCTGGAGACGATGGAGTCGTCCGAATCACGGCTGCTAGAAGTGCTTGAAGCCAGTTGGTGTATCTTCTATCTTGCACGACACTGTGATACACTGACACTGATGTTGTATGAGAATAAAGTCTTAGGCCATTTCAATAATTAAATCACAAAATAAATGATTTCTGTAATGCGGAGCGCGCGCTAGGTAACCGCCATATTTTTCTTCTTTTTCTTTTTTTCCGTGTGCCCGCGTCGCTCGTACCAGCTAATCCAGGGCGCGGGGGATGGGTGAGGAAGGGGAAGGGAAAAGTGTCATAGCTGCCATATTATTATAAAAACATCTATCTACAAATTTGTTATGACGCTGGCGCAACCATTCCCCCCCAGTTTGAAGGGTTACCTTCAAGAAATAAAAAGCTAACCTACCAAACACCTATGCGAAGATCTATCTATCTATCTATATCTATGTATTTATATTAAACTAAATCTAACGAATACCTTATATCTAATAGTGAAGTTATTCTATTGTGAATTAGGTAAAGGGCAGAGGCGAATAACCGGGCGTAGATACGATCCGGTTGCGGTCCTAACGCGTACAGTTCTATAATCACTCCATTTGAACCAGGAAAAACCTCCTCCACTACTCCTAAAGGCCAATGTAGCGGGGGCGCGTTTTCCGTCATTAAAATTACTACTTTTCCAACAACGATTGGGTTGGATGGAGTGTTCCATTTTTGGCGCGATTGTAGCGTATGTAAGTAGTCTGTTTTCCAACGTTTCCAAAATGACTGAACTAATTTATCTAAAAGAGAGTGACGCGAGAGAACATGCTGCCTGTCTTCGTCAATATCTCTAGCGGGTAAATATTTAAGCGGCGTCAACGACAAAAAGTGAGCCGGAGTCAAAGCTAACGGCTCAGCTGGGTCGCAAGACAGTGTCCTACATAGCGGACGTGTGTTCATCACGGCTTCTATTTGAGTGAGCACGGTACTCAACTCTTCGAAAGTAAGAATCTGCAACCCTACAACTCTATAAAGATGGGATTTAAGGCTTTTTATATTTGCTTCCCAATTTCCGCCGAAGTGACTTGCGGCGGGCGTATTAAACTGCCATTTAATGCGATTTTCTGCTAACATATGTGCGAATTCAGTTTTGTAGTATTTAGAGTTCAAGAAAGCGTTAACTTCCGAAATATTGCGTTTGGCACCCACATAATTTGTACCGTTATCTGAGTACATACAACCTACAGGACCTCGGCGTGATAAAAATCTTTTAAAAGCAGCCATGAAACTATGCGTGCTCAAATCACTGGCTAGTTCTATATGAACAGCACGAGTGGTCATACACACGAAGAGACAGACATATGCTTTCGATGACCGAATACCCCGACCACGTGAGATGGTGACCTTAAAGGGTCCAGCAAAGTCTGTACCAGTATTCAGCCAGCCATTTCAGGTGCGAAGGGACGCGGACGAAGTCTATAACAAAGCACACATTTATGTACCCTTGAGCGAATCAAATTACGTGCGGAAAGTATCCAATATCTTTGTCTAAGTATTGACATCAATAAATCGGGACCAGCATGACAGTGAAGTTTGTGATAATAATCGACCAGTAAATCAAGGATGTGGCCCTTACGCGGTAAAACTATGGGGTGTTTTTGATCAAATCCTAAGTTGGACTGACTCAAACGACCACCTACTCGGATGAGTCCATCCTGTAAGAAAGGCTTCAAATTTTGAAAAGGACGCCTGCAAGGTTTATTCGCCTCTAGGCTGCTAATTTCTGAAACGAAATGCGCTCGTTGCAGCTCACGAAGAACGATAAGCTCTGCCTTATAAAACTCAGAGGCGACTATGTACTGCTGCTGTGGTAACAGTTTAGCAAAGCGGCAAACATATACCACGCAACGTAACAACTTTGACCATGACGAAACACGACTAGCCAACAATAATATAACTGAGTCTTCTGTTGGCGCAGAAGTAACAAGAGTGTGCCGTTTTTCTTCTGGCGGTTCAGAGACAGTCGCGGGATTGAAAAGCTTAACTGGCCAATCACAGGGTGCATTTCATACCCATGATGGACCATGAAACCAGAGCGGATGATCTAATATTTGAGCGGGGGTTAAACCCCGCGAAAGACAATCGGCAGGATTGTCTGTTCCAGCGACGTGATATAGGTTTTGAGGTGATAATTCAGACTGAATTTTTGCTACTCTATTAGCAACAAATGTGTCCCAACGGTGGGGAGAAGAATGAGCCCAACACAAAGCTACGGTTGAGTCAGAAAAGCCAGCAATTCTATCAATATTAATGCGGTTGTTACAACCCTTGACTATGGCACCAATGAGTCGCGTCAATAGTAGTAAAGCGCAAAGCTCAAGGCGCGCGAGAGAGACGACCTTTCGAGGGGAGACCTTAGATTTCGCACTAATAAGGCTAACTGTAATGTTGTCGCCATTGCAAACGTGAAAATACACAACTCCTCCATAAGCCTTCTCACTAGCATCTGCGAACCCCACTATTGTGACTACACTATCTCGAGAGATACCTACATGACGTGGGATTTTTATCTGTTCGAGCAAAGGAAGCTCTTCCCTGAAGATCCGGCCACGTTGTCTGGTGCGATGTCATCCCAGTCACACTGAGAAAGCCAAAGCTCTTTAATAAGAAGCTTTGCGTATAGCACTACAGATGCTACAAAACCCATAATGTCCCATATGCGAGCGACACAAGACAATATGGTGCGTTTGGTACAAGTTAGCGGGGTCGAACTAATTTTGAGACTGAATGTATCGGATGTGGGAGACCAGCTCAAGCCGAGAATCTTATGTGTATCATTGACATCAAAATCCTTAACCGTCGATAGACGATGCGATGGCGGAATCCAGTCCAAAACACGTTGAGAGTTGCTCGTCCACTTAACAAGGTCAAATTGCCCAGTCTTCATTAAGCTTATCACTTGAGTAGCTGTTTCGATAGCTTCAGGCTCGCTATCTACACTATAAGCAAAGTCGTCCATATACAGACCAGTATTGATGGTAGCTTTTGCCTTGGGGTAGGAATCACCCTCATCAAGAACTAACTGCTTCACAGTGCGAAGCGCGTGAAAAGGACTTGACTTAAGTCCGAAACAAACGCGGTTAAACTGGTAAACCTTTAATGGTTCATGTGGGGAAAACCTATATAGAAATCTTTGAAATCTACGATCAGATTCCCGAATGCCAATACAAAGAAACATTTGTCTAATGTCTGCAGATAGCGCTACAATAAATAAACGAAAATTGACGATAATATCAAACAAGCTACCTTGAAGATTTTTACCACAATACAAGATGTCGTTTAGAGAAACAGAAGTACTAGTCTTAGCACTGCCATCCAGAACAACACGCAATTTTGTGGTGAGTTTATCCTCCCTAATGACACCATGATGCGGGATGACATAAGAGGGACCATTTTGCGTCTCATCAAGTACAGCGGGAGCAGGTGAGATGACACCCTTATCTACATATTCATTCACGACATCGTCGTAGGCCTTTTTCAACTTCGGGGATGCCATCATCTTACGTTCTAAACAAAAAAAGCGTTTTTCGGCCATTAGGCGCGAATCACCAAGCGAAGAGGTATCACCCTTAAAGGGGAGGGCGACAATATAACGACCACTTTCATCGCGGGTGGTCGTGCTACAATAAATATCCTCAGCAGTTTTATCATCAGGACTCATAACCAGCGGAACATTTACTTCTTCAATTTCCCAAAAGCGGCGGACGGTGGACTCCAGTGGCGGCTCAACGGCGCAGCAGTATGATACGGTCGAGTAACTATTTATAAGAGCGGGTGCGGATCCAACTATAACAAAACCGAGAACAGTTTCCAAAGCGTGCGGTGCGGGGTTCGCCGAATGACCCTGAACCCTACGTGGCAGCAGGAGGTGCGGGAAAATCAAAGCGCCAATCAAAATATCGACGGCTCCTGGAACGGCGTAAGTATCATCGGCTAATGGCAAACTATAAAGTTAGCTAACAACGAGGTATCTACAGAAACAGTAGGAAGTTGCTCCGTTACTTTATCTACAACCAGCGAGTTTATTTCGAATGAAACATTCGAGCTAAAACGTGGTTCAAATTTAATTTTTACGGACCCTTGGATGTCCTTAGTAGACCCCCCTATGCCCTTGACTACGGGGCACGTAGTCTGGTTACTATATTTTAATCCAAGGCGTTGACAACATTCACGAGTAATAAAATTACTCTGTGAGGCGCTATCTAAAAGGGCGCGAACAAGATGCGGTTTGCCATAAGTATCAACCATTACAACTCGAGCGGTCGCAAGCAAAACAGTTGTAGGCAAGCGAGCGGAAGACAGCGAGCATAATGTGACGTCATTTGTGTTGCCGTCCGAGTTGGTAGCTGCGGAGCTGTCTGTGCGAGCGGCAGCGACAGCAGCGGCGGGAAGCGCGGGTGAATACGCCGGACGCGCGAGATGTGTGGTACAACGTGCGGTGCCGTCAGCGTGAGTTCGACCATGCGAGTGCTCCGAGCTTGATACTGCTAACGACGAGTTACCATAAATTGGTTGATTACCTGCGCTTGTATTTCTATTGGCTACTATATTACTATTTTTATCAAAATGAAGCAAGGTATGATGCTTCAACGAACATTTGCGACAACTATGGCTACTATTACACACACCAACGCGATGTTTATCACTAAGGCAGTTTAAACACAAGTTATTTGCGCGAACAAAATTATAACGATTTGTAGGCGACAATTTCAAAAACCCAGCACACTGATACAACTGTGTATGATAAGATTTGCACAGAAAACAAGTCGACTTGGCGGGCACGGACGCAGGCAATGCCGCGGTATTTACATAGCTATGAGTCGTTCTAAGCGGTCTTGAGGACGTTTCTAAATGCCTTTCTGGTTGTCTTTTCGGGACCTCGTGAGGTCGCGTAGTACGCTGAAGTATTCTTATGTGATTACGTAAAAATGATTCCAATTCATTAAATTTCGGCAATTCAATACCCTTAGTACCCTGATTCGTTTCAAATAAGCGAACAGTTTCGAAATCTAGCTTTTTTAAGCCAATGTACAAAAATAAAAAGTGACTGAGGTCATTGACGTTGAGATTTCTAATAGCCCGAACAGATGATGCAAATATGTCTAAGAATTTCTCCAAATTCTGTTCGGTACACGATAAAATAGGTTTTAATTCGAACAATTGATCCAGGTAAGCGGTAGCTATCAACCGTTTATCTTCATATTTGGCTTTGAGTGTGTTCAAAATCAAAGAATAGTTTTCGGCACTAAACGTAATTCCCGCGCAAGCCGCACGGGCTTTGCCGGTGAGTTTTTCTACTAGGTAGTGTAATTTTTCGTGATCGGTTAAGTGATCATTTTGATTTACTGTATTTTCAAAACTATCTATAAATAAACCCCAATTACGGATGTCCCCATTAAATTCGGGTATGTGGATAGGCGGTAATCTAGGTCTATCGCGGGTGAACTTAGGTTCCGTTTGCGAATACCCGGCGCTAGGTATTTTTTCTAAAGATTTAGCGACACGTTTTATACGGCAATATAGATCATCAAACGACGACATAACAGAGTAACTGACGGCGTGATCAGAATCTAGTTCTAATTGCAATGCGTTGATATTATGAACGATACTTTCAAAATCCGCGCGCAAATCGTCTATGTTTTCAATAGAACAAAGAAATGAGTCTCTTATCGCTAAGTCGGATATCATAAGTGCATTATCACAAATTGTTTGCACGCGTGAATAAATCATATCCCTCTTAGCGTACAAAAGCTTCAAATCGTTCTCGGATTTATTAGATTTAGGCGGCATATTTAAAATTTAAATAAAACCAATCAACCAGAGTAAGTAGGTAAAGAAACAAAATAAAATCTGCAAAACAGCGCGAGAAATCAAATAATTTTGTGAATAAAGTATATTACGCGGGCGGACGAACGACGCAGGGGCGAGGGGGCGCGCGGATAGATGCAAGCGCAGCGCTCGTCGTCTTATAAACTAATAATAATAATAATATTTAAAATAGTTAGATAGCTACTACTATAAAAGTTGCTATTATTGACGCGTTGAGAATAAAACAACCAGACAATATCAAACGACCTAGGTTATGCCTCTGTCCTAGTTAAATTAAAAATGATAATAAAATATAATAACATACAAATATTTAAACACGAACGATGTATGTATTATGTTATTCATTCAAATAAATCAAAACAGACCAATTTGGTAGTTATTTGTATGTTCAAATGCGGTTATCGAAACGAGTGAATAACTCGTGAACATAAAAATAATGGGAAGGTAGCTAATCACAAGATCACAATGTTCAAAGTAAATCTTACGATATCTATGATGCGTTTTCGAATACGAAAAAACTAATTAAATAAATATAATTTCTACGCATTCAGCGTCTAGCGAATGTGTGTGACTACAAAGATGGCGTTTACCTAGGCTATCTAAATCTACCTATAACTAAATACCTAAATGCGGGTTTTTCTACTATATTAAATAAGTATTTAATTGCGGTGCGTTAATTCCCTATGGAATTAAATACAAATAATGCTAGATTACTAATATGAGACGATGTAAGTTCAGAATCCGGCTCGAAATGGACCACTAAATAATGGTTGCGCTATGCGGTTGGTAGACCAAAATTGTAACGGTCATCTATTACAAAAATGAGTGTGGACTGTATTTGCGTTGTTTAACTATGACACTTTCTCGGGCCGTGGCGGGAAGAAACAAAGGAACACAACCCGAGGGAAATTTTGAAAGAAAACGCCGTACCTGGAGACGATGGAGTCGTCCGAATCACGGCTGCTAGAAGTGCTTGAAGCCAGTTGGTGTATCTTCTATCTTGCACGACACTGTGATACACTGACACTGATGTTGTATGAGAATAAAGTCTTAGGCCATTTCAATAATTAAATCACAAAATAAATGATTTCTGTAATGCGGAGCGCGCGCTAGGTAACCGCCATATTTTTCTTCTTTTTCTTTTTTTCCGTGTGCCCGCGTCGCTCGTACCAGCCAATCCAGGGCGCGGGGGATGGGTGAGGAAGGGGAAGGGAAAGTGTCATAGCTGCCATATTATTATAAAAACATCTATCTACAAATTTGTTATGACGCTGGCGCAACCAGTATATTTTCCGTCACCAAGAATGCTGTCACATTTCATGACTCCTGTCGGCGAGGAAGAGGAGGCAAGCAGTGGTGTACGAAATAAATTATTGCTTTATTCCTTCCAAATTATATTTTAAAATAACGGACCTAACGATATACACAGGTCTTATGCGCAAGGTTATTGCGAGAGAAGTGTGTGGTGGCAGTAGTGCTCCTTGACTGATGTTGTTTTTTTTTGGTAGTATTGTGCGCACAGACAACGCCATAACTGATTCAACTTGTCTTTGTCTCAGTCGCTTGCACTCTTGGCAGAGCGGTCGTGGTTATCATATTGAGTGGTGGTGCGCTTCACAAAGACGTCGCCATTCCTTGGGCACCGCGATCCTTCTTGTGCAGTCGTTGACGGGACCGTTTAAAGCTGCCTTTATTTGCTCGGTTCATCGTAACAGTGATCTGACGCGACCTTGTCTTACTTTTCTTAAATAGGCTTCTTTCATAGTGTTTTGACTCATCTATCGGTATAAGAAACATACTTACATCAGAGCGGCCTTCTTAACGATTCTCGTGGCCTCTTCTACTTTTCCTACGCTGACCAGCCACCTCGGAGATTCAGAAAGCAGAAAGAAATAACCCAGGTATATGAGAGGAGGTACTGCAAGCGCGAGTGTGTAGGAGTTCCATCTTCGGAAGTAATACGCGAAGAGGGGTACTGATATGTGTCCTACACAAAAAAAATATTCTTTAGTTTTCAGCCTGTATTTCAAGGAAATATATGCCTCGCCTCTATTTATTTATTAAGTTGCACCAACAAAGTGATCATCAATACAAAAAATTGACAAACTGACAAAAGTTCATGGCAGAAAGCACCTCAATTATAGGTGCAATCGACAGTGCATTAACAACAAAAATAAAAACATTAGATAACTAAGATTTGATTACATTTGATTGATTGCTTAAGATTAATTTATATTTAATTGGGAAATGATCCGCGACAGATTTTTCCTGTAAGTTGTGAGACAATTAGAAAAAACATCTATTTCACTTAAAATTAGTTCAGCGCAATCGGACAACTCCGAACGACTCTGTCATAGGATGTTATAATGACTCATGGTGTCTACATTCAAATTGGCACACATACTGTGGAAATTGTATGGACAAACGCTCAAACAAATTGTCAATAAGTCTATTTACGATGTCAATGTCGCCCTGGTTTAACCGGTCTTAGATAGTTAAGTAATGTGATGCAGCCGAGATGCGAATGTTGCGATGGATGTGTGGAGTAACGAGAATGGATAGAATACAGAATGAATATGTTAGAGGAAGTCTGAAAGTGGCACCTGTGACAGAGAAGCTGAGAAGTGCGCGTTTGGGATGGTATGGACATGTGATGAGACGTAATGAAAATGAAGTTGGTAAGAGAGTGTTAACTATCAATGTGGAAGGATATAGAGGAAGAGGTAGACTTAAGAAGAAATGGATAGATTGGGTGAAAGACGATATGGGTAAGAGGGAAGTGAGCGAAGAAATGATATATGATAGAGGAGTATGGAAGGAGAAAACATGTTGCTCCGACCCCAGGTGACTGGGAGAAGGACAGGAGAATGATGAGATAGTTAATGTGAATTTGCCTCCTCCTACAATTAGTAGTTAAATAAACTCACCTATAATGAAAGGTATTTGAAATAAGCAGCCCACGACCTCTCTGTACTTATTGCCTATCGACTCCATAATGATTACGAAAGATACGACCATGGTCCCAGCTGTAGCGACTCCCAGAAGGAATCTTAGTACAGTGAAGGTTGTGTATCCAGGCGCGAATGGGATCCCGAAACCGATTAAAATCATTGCAGCAATCGCTATCAAGAAGGTGACTTTGCGACCGTATCTGGAAACAGATTTTTTTATTATTATTTAGGTTGGTGGACGAGCTCACGGCCTACCTGGTTTTAAGCAGTTACCGGAGCCCATAAGACATCTACAACGTAA
This sequence comes from Bombyx mori, assembly GCF_030269925.1. Lineage (NCBI taxonomy): Eukaryota > Metazoa > Arthropoda > Insecta > Lepidoptera > Bombycidae > Bombyx > Bombyx mori. Next base: position 13,211,962 of record NC_085113.1, read on the forward strand.
ATGCGTCACCCACCTTGAGATATAAGTTCTAAGGTCTCAATATAGTTACAACGGTTGACTCTCCCTTCAAACCGAAAACATTACTGCTTCACGGCAGAAGTAGGCTGGGTGGTGGTACCTATCCGTGCGGACTCACAAGACGTCCTACCACCAGTAATTACGCAAATTATAATTTTGCGGGTTTGATTTTTATTACACGATGTTATTCCTTCACCGTGGAAGTCAATCGTGAACATTTATTAAGTAAGTATTTCATTAGAAAAATTGGTACCCGCCTGCGGGATTCGAACACCGGTGCATCGCTAGATACAAATGCACCGGACGTCTTATCCTTTAGGCCATGACGACTATATAACTAACTAAATAAGCTCCTTCACAAAACTCACCTATCAGAAAAGAATCCAAATATGATACTGCCAATTAAGATGCCAAATTGTAGAAGCATCTGTGTGAAGCTCGCCAGCCATCTCCTCTCACAGACCAGGTCCCATTCCGATACGATAGTCTCCTCAAACGGGCTAGTGTCATAACTGTATTTTACGCAATCCTTGTAACAAGTGTTATTCTGAACTATTCTAGAATTATTTGCGAACTTCTCACACCAGAAGACCAAGTTAGGGGTCAAGAAGAGTATAGCCATTTGGACGGTGCCCGATGAGAATTTCACCAAAGATATGGTGCTGAAAATTAAAAACTGCCATCTTCCGAATTCTCCAACTAAGCTGACAAATTTGTCTTCTTTTTTAGCGCTCTGTGGTACTTCGACGGTGAATCTTTGCACCATTTTTACTTTATAATACCTATACGCGCTTAGAACATACGCCTCGTGGTCAAATATATTATACTATATCAGGATTCTTTCTCCATGGTTTCTTTAAATCAGTTGTAGTAAATTTCTGGAAACCTACCAAACATTTCATTGTTTGATACGTTTTTATGGAGACATACTTGTTTTTGCATACAAAATCCAGGCTATCTGTACAAAAAAAAAATCCGTAATTCAATTATCAACATAAATGAAAATATAGTAATGAGTTGCCTACGTTACAATATTCTGCTAAAGACGTATCTCTCAATGGACATCGAAGAGGAATTTAGATTTTAAATAGATTCAAATTTTAAATTTTAAAAATTAACTTTAGAAAGTTAAGTCAAAGAAATTGCCTCTTAAAACGTACTGTATTCTTCTCTTTACTGGTGGTGCGACGTATTACGAGTATGTTTTTTTTTCCTACTTATATTAATAGTCTTGAGAGGCTATTTCAGCTTCTCCTTGACGTCTAGGTCACGGGGCTCAAAGCGAGAGTGTTACAAACCCTGGCCCTAGCAAGAGCAGTACTTCGCAGAATCTACCAATTTATAAGTATCATCATCATCATCATCATCAGCGTTTATCTGCCCACTGCTGGACATAGGCCTTTCCCAATGCCTTCCACATAATGCGTCCTTTATACGTATGTGTTGTGTCAAATACATGGTAGTGTGTGTAATGTTTTGTTTATTGATTTAATGTATTTTTTATGCATTATTTAAAAAAAAAAATAGCATTATGCACTTCTTCTCTACGTTCTCTATAATTGTGGGAAATTTCATACTCCTCCGTTCGCGCAATTTTCGTTAAAAAGGGTACAAAGTTTTTGCTTCACGTATATATACACACATATATAGATTTAAAAAAAAAACACAATATAAACAAACAATTGATAGATAGAATTGGGCAGACGTGGATGAGAATGGCGGGCGATCGAATATTATGGCATAAAAATGGGAGGCCTAATGCCCAACAGTGGGTCCCAAAGGGGTTGGATGATGAATGAATTTTACAAACAAGGCATTCTTCTAAGATCTCTCGGCATATATTTTAAAACGCATATTCAAACGAATCGATTTTCCTCAGTACCAGCAAGATTTTAATTTATTCATCGTGTTACTTAAAATGCAAAGTTTAAAGTCCTCTAATGGCTCTAAGCGAACGTAAACAGGTTTAATTAAGGATTGTACCGGTACTCAAAGTTGGTTCATTATGAATTTATAACCTAAGTAGTTCTTATATTGTAATAATTAAAGGTTTCCGGTAGTTAGTTGCTTGCCTGTTTCTACCGTGAAGCAGTAATGCGTTTCGGTTTGAAGGGTGGGGCAGCCGTTGTAACTATACTGAAACCTTAGAATTCATACTCATATCGCAGGGTGGGTGGCGGCATTAACGTTGTAGATGTCTATGGGGTCCGGTAACCACTTAGCACCAGGTCGGCCGTGAGCTCGTCCACTCAACTAAGTAATAAAAGAATAAAAACTTGAAGATTAGTTTCGTAGTAAAAGCGACCAGTGTGCTCAGTGCGAGTTTTTTAACTTCTCGATCGCGTAAAAGTTAACTCGAATTTGTATGAAGTTGGAACAGCGCCCCTAGCGGCAAACGAAGGGAAGCTGTTCCAACTTCATACAAATTTAAGCTAACTTTTACGCGATCGAGAAGTTAAAAAACCCGCACTAAGCACATAGACTGATTATGTGTTATGGCCATAAAACACCATAACTATAGTTTGTTAAATAAAGTTTGAAACACAAAACAGTTGGCAGAGTGATATTTTTAGAATTAGATTCTGTTCGAAAAAAATCGATTATCAATGGTATTTTTTCAACATTATTGAATAATTCATTCTTATAACAATCTCACGTATCAAGATAATAAGTAACGAACTGCACTCAGTACACATTTCTAAGGCTCTATTAACAAACACGGTGTCATTAGTAGCATATAATTATACCGCGCTATATCTTTTCCATTTAGTTAACTTTGAAAACTATTGAAAGAGACAAAAATAGTGCAAGCCGCAATTAATTGGATAGCGTAAGATAAGATTTTAATGTATTTTATAACGATATTCGTATGTCGAAGAAGTGGTTATTTTTTATATAGGTCTCTGTTGAAACTCTGTGGAAGAACTAGAAAGAAGATTATATTAATCCCATTAACATTGGGTTCATAACATACCCTAACACCAGTGGGCAATATAGGTAGTAACTAATGTTGAAGCCGTCAGAAAGAAACACAAAGGTGGAAATCATTATCAGTACGATGGACCGATGATCGGGAAGTAACTTGCTAGAAAGAACCTGGGCCAGAATGAAGATATTTAGGTTAATATCTTGACAAATTAATACCGTATAAAATCCGTTGACCTAATCTAAATTTAATTAATTCTTGTAAAGATGTCTAATGTGGCAAACAGAAATCGACGCGACGATAAACTATGTTTTCCAAAATCCAAAACTACATTAAAGAATAATAGTATACTAGGTATGAGCGTTAGGATATTTAATAAACTACCAAAGAAATTAAGAGACTTGGACGATTTTAATTTTAAGAAAAAAACTAAAAGATAATCTTATTAGTGGAAATTATTATCACATAAATGATTTTCATAGGGACGACATTGAAAATAAATGGAATTTTTAATTATTAGTTGAATTATGGATGAATGAACGGTAAATTATATAATATTACAATATCTTGCACTGCACTAAAATTCGCATGTCAAATAATGACAAAGCATACACGCTGCTTTTAATTTATGTAATAACTCATTTTCACTATGCTTGGCGAATAAATGCAAAAAAGTCGGTGTTTACCTCTTTTTAACTTACATTATAATAAAACAATTGATGTTCCGGCAGCCAGGACTTATGTGCGTCGATGATCATACAGAAAACACTTCACATGAACAGTAATTTTAAATTGTATTCAATCATACTTAATTATAATAATCGAAATCCGAACGTCTTCACAAAACGGAAAATAAATACTGAATGAAACACAGTACACACCGTGTGACATCGCGTGCTGCAGTCATTAAGATAAAATATTGGGCGATATACAAACTGACCATATATGTAATGGTATGAATTTTAATGTAACATGAAGAAACAATAATAAATAAAGAAAACTTCACTATTTGTAGCATAAGACTTTTAATTGTGCTGTGAATATTTGAAACACAGGCTATTTGAGAATAAATATAGACTCCTACCGAGAATCAACTTAACACTATTGGTACAATATCTGGGTAGTTAATCACAGAACTAATGAAGCGGTCAAATGTAAATTATTAATTATATAGCTATTATACTCAAAGTTCCAAGACTGCAGAGACTTCAGTCTTCTTTATGTTTTGTAACAGATGTTCCATGAGGACTACTTTGAGGAATTGTGATGCAAAGAATAATAGATTCTAATAGAATTGTGATCCTGTCAACTTATTTTCACTATCACAACACCCACTCTAACAACCGATCTAAAACCTGTTAGCTGGCACGCTGTGAGTTTCTAGATAATATTTTACATGATATATCATTTCTCATTGGTCACCGTTCTTCAGAGTAAATTAGCCCACAGATACAGCCCAGTGACTTTCTCGCCGGATCTTCTCAGTGGGTCGCGTTTCCGATCCGGTGGTAGATTCTGCGAAGCACTGCTCTTGCTAGGGCCAGTGTTAGCAATACTTCCGGTTTGAGCCCCGAGAGCTCATCTGCACGCTAGGGTAACGATGATATAGCCTCTCGAGGCTATCAGCATAAGTAGGAAAAGAAAATCATTTCGCATCACCTGGCGCCAGAGTGAACTCCTTAGTATGTTAGAGCTCTGTGTGTGTTAAACGAGATAAAGAGTCCCCAGTGGAAGACACAAGGTCGACTGTGCTTCAGCCATTGTTGACGTCCATGAATAACGGTGATCCACCAACATCAACTGGATTGTGTGCTAGTCTGTTTACAATAAGAAAAATGGTTGGTTTTTAAAAGCTATCATTTTTAAATCTAACTGCAACCACCCTTGGCATTGAGCATAACAATGTCGTGTACTAAGGTCGAATAACTTTGTATACAAATGTAGTATTGTGATAAAGATTTAATTTTTAAACATCGGTTTTCCTTTACGCGTTTCAGATCGACGAATGTGTATTCAAACATACAATGTAAGGAAATTTTCTCAATTTTGTTTGATGAGTTGTAAGTATATAATCTAGGCTGTCGATTTATCGTAGGCCAGCAGGATTACCAAGCTATTTACTCTACGGAATGTGACGCCATCGCCATTAATGTCAAGCAGCAATATCGAGTGGCTTCCTTAATGTAAGCGTTTTATGCAAAATTACTGATGTCCACGAGCAATGATGACCACTCACCATCACAGCCTTACCGGTCACGGTCCTCGTCGAACCCGTCGCTTGCGACGAGTAAATTAACCCACAGACACAGCCCACTGAGTTTCTGGCTGGATCTTCTGGGAGTGAGTGGGTCGCGTTTCCGATCCGGTGGTAGATTCTGCGAAGCACTGCTCTTGCTAGGGCCAGTGTTAGCAACACTCTCAGTTTGAGCCCCGTTAGCTCGCCTACTAGCTCGGTGAATCTAGAAACCCCTTGAGGTTACTACTATAACGAAAGGAACATTTTCCACCAAACGGGTGTTATTACTCGGTAGACTGACGGTCCGGTTGTTTGTCGGAACCTATATGTAGGCTTATCTGGTTTTTTACTGGTGGTAGGACCTCTTGTGAGTCCGCGCGGGTAGGTACCACCGCCCTGCCTATTTCTGCCGTGAAGCAGTAATGCGTTTCGGTTTGAAGGGTGGGGCAGCCGTTGTAACTATACTGAAATCTTAGAGCTCATATCTCAAGGTGGGTGGCGCATTTACGTTGTAGATGTCAATGGGCTCCAGTAACCACTTTACACCAGGTGGGCTGTGAGCTCGTCCACCGACCTAAGCAATAAAAAAATAATTGAAAATGTTGCTAGCGAAATTCAGGCATCTGTCAAATATCTTGTGCTCTATCATGAACTACCCGCCACAAAGTTATTAAGTTATTATAGCGTAACGAATACCTACGTGTCTCTTAACATTTTTACTGAAAATTATGACGATACGGTGTGTAGGCGTGCCTAATCACATACAGCCTATCTACACAAAAAAAACAATTAAATCAGATTTTCTCGGACCGTCAAACCACAACACACAGTGAGATTGTAAAATGAAAAAAAATACGATAGAATTAGAGTGGCAAAACTTCCAATAGCAATCTGTGCATACTTCCAACCGATAGCCTTGGTAAGGTTTAAGGGAGTGTTTTACACAACTGAACATTAACAGTATTACGTCAACACAATTCAATTCAGAAGCATTACGCGAAAAATAACTTACTTCTTTATAAAGAAGAAAGTTACTTATCACGTTCCAAACTTAACGTATTGAAATGGTGTAATATTAATTATATGTATTTGGAACATCATATTTTTGCTTGCACCGAGAACTGGCAAACAACTCAGTTTTTTATTGCCTTTGTGAGCAGACGAGCATATGGCCCACCTGATGGTAAGTGGTCACCGTCGCCCATGGACGTCAGCAATGCCAGGGGCAGAGCCAAGCCGCTGCCTCCCATAAAATACTCTCCGCAAGCCTCGTTTGAAGACGGACATGTCATAGCGCTCGGAAAACACCGTGGAGGGAGTTCATTCTAAAGCCGGATGCAATAAAATAAAATAAATGCAATTCTTTTATGAATTTTTTCAATAATTTCAAAATCTGCGTGGTTATTGAATTTTTTATTGAATCTCATACAATGATCAATTGTCCCGTGTTTGCCGGAACATACATATCTTAACAACGGACTGAAAGGATTGGCTGATTTATATTTTGTCAGGATAAAAAAAATACCTTTTATGTTCATTGAATATTCAACGTTTTGGCTTTATCGATTATAAAAACACGTAAGCTCTGACGTCACAATCTAATAAACAAACAGATTTCTTGTTTGTCCAGTCGTTTTTAAATGTGTATTTTATTTAGAAACCAATAAATATGATATTCGTATTACGTCATACAAACTTGAATTTAAGGGAGTAAATTAATTAATTTAATACCTAACTGGAATAGCCCCTTAGGTTACTAGGGAATAGGGACGGAAAAATCTTTATATATATATTTCTTCTATGCGTGTGTTTGTCACTGAACTCCTCCTATACAGCTGGACCGATTTGAATAATTTTTTTGTATGCGTTTGGATGGCACCCTAGATGGTTTAGATTCACAAATCAGCCCGGTATATGGCGTTGCAGTCGGTATCCAGGTTATTTATCTTTCCTAGAAATAATTTATATAGTAAAACAACGTTTGCCGGGTCAGCTAGTACCTATATAAATATGCATTTGAATTTTATTACTGATTTTTTTGTAAGCATGTTACATTCGGTTAATATACTATTAATTCTCGATTTCATTAAGTAACAAAGACATTATTAGTATCAATCAATATACTTTGTAATTTTAATTATAATAAAGAAGTTATTTGGCGTTGTTTCACGCACAGTGGGGCAATGATTCACCATTTCTTGCAGAGACTGATTAACTATTTCTAGTGGACAGTAAGTAAATTGTTAGCTGACGTCTTTACGTTGGTAACTCACGCGGTCGCTGCGAGAATCCAGCGCTGCTGCGTCGCGTCGCGTCGTACTGTATCGATCGCCGGATTATTTGTTATTCTTTTGATGGATGCATTGTCACTTTGACGTCTTCAGGTTCACTATAATAATCACGTCATTAAATAGCTATAAATCAATTTGCTGTCATGGTCGTCTAGGCGTTGAAAACAGAACGTAATTCATAAATTTTTTTTAATGCTTAGTGAGGGACGAGCTCACAGCCCACTTGGTGTTAAGTGGTTACTGAAGCCCATAGACATCTACAACGTAAATGCGCCACCCACCTTGAGGTATAAGTTCTAAGGTCTCAGTATAGTTACAACGGCTGCCCTGCCCTTCAAACCGAAACGCATTACTGCTTCGCGGCAGAAATAGGCGGGGTGGTGATACCTACCCGTGCGGACTCATAAGAGGTCCTACCACCAGTAATTACGTACGTAATTCATATAACTTTTAGATACCAAATGTTATAGTACTCTTATGTGTGCTTAGTGATTGTTTTATAGCGTTCTCGATAGTGTAAAAGTTAACTCGAATTTGTATGCAGTTGGAACTTTTGATTACGTTTGCCGCTAGGGGCGCTGTTCCAAATGCATACAAATTTGAGTTAACTTTTACGCTATCGACAACGTTAAAAAAACACACTAAGCACACTGAGTGTTATTTAACGTCTAATGAGCTGATAAAAGAATATTTTGGTGAAAACAAACCTTTAGCAATCTCGTCACACGCGAAGGCGTTTGTAAGAAGGAAAGGCCCACGGAAGGATAGCGTGGAAGGTGAGTATGCTGAACCGATGCTATAGACAGGATAAGATTGGATTGGTAAGAAGTTCGAATACGGTATTATAGAGAATAAATAAAATTTCCAAAAATACTAGTTAGCGATTTAATTCAATTTACGTAATCCGGCTTGCTGTATTCATATGGCTATTTCATAACATAACTAGTTACTTCTAAGAAGGAACCCATAATTATAGATGATGGTTAAATAGATAAAAAAAAACTCTGGAACTTAAGTAAATCGGCAGTATATTACAGATATCAACAGATATTAACAACAGACTAGTGGTCCCTCTGTAGTCCAAATACGACTATAATTAATTGAAATTATAAGTTTGTACACTATTATGATTCTATTGTCAAAAACTATTACACTTCTATAATCACAGATTTCGCCAAGAGTACACTTTAGACAAATCTATATATTAATACGTGAAGCAAAAACTTTGTACCCCTTTTTAAGAAAATTGCGCGGACGGAGGAGTTTAAAATTTCCCACACATATAGGGAATATAGCGAAGAAGTGCCGAATGGTAATATTTTTTTTAATTATGCATTAATAATATATTAAATCAATAAAAAAACGTTACACACACTACCATATATTTGACACAGAGGCATATGAATACTCTATGTTTATTGTCAAACTTTTGTTGCTCTGTTAGTCTGTGATCAAATTGAGAATAGGTTAATATTGTTTATTTGTCTATAGTGTAGTAGTCTTGGCGAAATCTGTGATTATAGAAGTTTAATAGTCTTTGACAATAGAACCACATTAACGTTCAAACTTATAATGTTAATTAATTATAGTCGAATTTCGACTAATGCGGGACCACTAGTATTAATAAAGAAATATAATAATCGATCTATTCTCAATATGACCACAGACTGTAAACAATAAGAAAAGTTTGATAATAAACAAATAGTATGCATTCGTGTGTGTGTCAAATTCATGGTAGTGTGTGTAACTTTTTCTTTACCGATTTAATGATTTTTTTATATTTCATTTAAAAAAATACTATCATTCTGCACTCCTTCTTTATATTCTCTATAAGGGTTGGTATGCGTCCGCGCAATTTTCGTAAAAAGTTTTTGCTTCACGTATTAATTTATAGATATTACAGATACAACAGGTATTAAGAATAATTTTAGCAGTATACAAAATATTGAACTTTTAATGATTTCATAACACATACATTAGTTGCCCGTGGTCAGAGAGTTGAAATATATTTAAATCAATGCCCGTGCTCACAAAAACTGAAAAATATACGAAATGAAAAAAAAAAACAACAATTTAAATTTAAATTCTGTATCGCAGCAGTCGGAGAAAAGAAAAACGAAGATAAAATATTAGTAGTTTATCTAAACTAGCGGTAACGTTGGTGAGCACATTCTTATCTATCACACGTGACGCTCCCGTCGTTCATAGAACGGAAATTTTCAAAGCAAAAAAACAATTCGTGACCACTAGAACAGTAAAGTAACATTTGAAATATTGGAAATATCGTAATGGATCTTTTTTTACCTATTCTGATAGCCTTGAGAGGCTATTTCAGCTTTGCCTTGACGTGTAGGTAAGTTCACGAGGCTCAAATCGGAGTGTTGCCAGCACTGGCCCTAGCAAGAGCAGTGCTTCGCAGAATCTACCACCGGATCGGAATCGCGACCCACTGAGAAGATCCGGCGAGAAACTCAGTGGGCTGCGTCTGTGGGAATGCCAATAATAAACGCTCGATTAAACAGTTATATGATGCATCGCATCGGTGCCATTGCGGTTGGTTGCCATTGAAATTCATAGATGTCGTTGTTCGTACGGGTATTGTTATATATAGAAATAAGTTTTGCGATTGTTAATTTAAAGACTTATTATTTGCGTAATTACTGGTGGTAGGACTTCTTGTGAGTCCGCACGAGTAGGTACCACCACTCCGCCTATTTCTGCCATGAAACAGTAATGCATTTCGGTTTGAAGGGTGGGGCAGCCGTTGTAACTATACTGAGATCTTAGAACTCATATCTCAAGGTGGGTGGCGGCATTTACGTTGTAGATTTCTATGGGCTCCGGTAACCACTTAACACCAGGTGGGCTGTGAGTTTGTTCACCATTGTCTAAGCAATAAAAAAAACATTCTTATCCTCCTTCATCGACAACCTTAAGCACGTGATTGGCCTAAATCTTGTAACAGTACACGATGTTACCACTTACCAGCTTAGTGAACATGACCGACGTGGCACCAGTGCCGTCAATCATCTGAACTCCCGTGAGCACGACTCTTGAACTGTCACTACTGTTGTGAAACGTCCACCGTTGATAAGGGCCGTCGTATGACCAATTGATAATGTATGCGCGTACTGTGTAATTTTTTTTTTATTTACTAACAATCACGCCACGTTAACTGGTCCCGTGCTAAGTTCGTAAAGAACTTGTGTTACAGGTACCAGATAACGGAAATAAATATAATATTTTTATTATACACATACATATATTTAATATACACCCATAACCCTGGAAAGACATTTATATTTATCATAACAAATATCTTCCCTTGGCGGGATTCGAACCCGCGACCCTCTTGTGTAGTGACTATGTCACTTACCACTACACCAGACGGCCGTAATGGTTGTCACTGAGCTATTTCGGTGCAGTATATGGACTGCACTTTACCTTAGAATTTCTGTCATCCTTGAATGCATTACAACATCAATTTGCCGAGGGTCACGGACGCGATATGGAACAGATTCATGTTATCGAAAGAGCCTCTTCTGAAAAAGTAACGTTAGTGCTATATACACGTATGTACATATATATATACTTAGTCTGGCCATAAATACTGTTACAATTAAAAATAAACAAAATATTACATTTGAATTTGGAATCTGTAATTTTTATTTTATTTTTCTTTTTTATTTTTATTGCCTAGATGTGTGGACGAGCTCACAGCCCACCTGGTGTTAAGTGGTTACTGGAACCCATAGACATCTACAACGTAAATGCGCCACACACCTATGCTCATTGATTGCTCATTGAGTTTTCTCATTTTGGCGCATCATCATTTCATTTTTCATCAATCATCATTTCATCAATCTCTCATTTTGACATTGTACAATATTTTGCGATATTAAAATGGAGTGGGGTGATAAAGAGAACCGAACCGCTGTGATTGCATTACACAAAGTAGTATGGAGCCAAATGCAATTTTTAAAACTCTCCATACGCTTGGTATTAGTAAAATGTTTGTGTACCGGGCTATTAATAGGTGCAATGAGACCTCATCTGATAGGACAGAAAAAGATCTGGCCGTCCACGTAGTGTTCGTACAATCTTGCTACAATTGATTGCCCTTTGTGACCAAATGACCAAAATACTTTTTTTGAAATCACATATACATATCGACGCTTGAAAGGCAAACGTGACTAAGCGACAATAACTGCTTTGTACATAAATGATAGGCAATAACTATATTCGATGCGCAAAAAAAAAAAATTTTCTAGGTCTATTAAAATCATTTCAATCCTACAGCTAGATTCGTAAAAATAGATTTTGTTTTTAGGTATTTCAACTTTAAATTAGTCTACTGTAAAGTTCACGGATTGTCGCTTAGTCACGTTTGCCTTTCAAGCGTCGATATGTAAGACTACATTCGTCTTCTTTCTCCCATAGACACTTTCGTTACAAAATTTGCATTGTTAATTTCACAAACGATTGACTAAAATAATAATTATTGACAAACATTTTCAAAGGTTGTCAGCCCTGAATTCAAGCTAACGCCGCCAACCGGCGCTGCCTGACGAAACATTCCGAAGGTCAATGTGAAGTATTGTTTTATTTGTCACTTAAGTAATTGCTACACATCAAATTATAAAGTGGCATTACGAAGGTTGAATATTTCACTCAGAAAATGATGATATTGAAACAACTTTACAGCTATTTAATTTTTAGTTAGTGCCGGTCGAATCCCGCTGTTTCTTCTTTAGGGTTGTAACAGCTTCTTTTCCCCTACCTATGCTGATAGGCTTGAGAGGCTATATTAGCGTTACCGGACGAGTAGGTGAGCTCACGGGGCTCAAACCTAGCAAAGTTGCTAACACCGACCCTAGAAAGAGCTTGAAACAGCATTAATAATTCCGATCTATAGAAGTAGGGTATTTAAAAACAATCCATGATCAAATGCTTTAATGCTATATATAGTTTTGGTAATATTTATAATTAATTACAATGTTAGGTTTTAGTTAGATTGTGTCCCAAATACTGGTAGGACGTGTAGTGAGTCCGTAAGGGTAGGGTATCACATTCTGCCTATTAGTGCCGTGAAGCAGTAATGCGTTTCGGTTTGAAGATTTGAAGATATCAGAACTATTGTGTTAAGGTGTGTGGCTGTATTTACGTTGTAGATATGCACAGGCTCCCTTTAACCCAAGGGGAGTGTAGGAGAAAGAAGAAGAAGAAGGACATTAAGCGACTATACAAAGAGTAAACAAACCTGTTCGTGATAAGAATTCGAACGCGTTGTCGAAATCGAACCCACAACCCTCGGCTCAGTAAGCGACACTAACTTCTGCGTCACCGAGTCAGTGAAAGATAAAGATAAATTATATTAAACATTAGACAGTAGATGGTCTCAACCAAAATATTTCCTATTACATTCTCACAAATTCTAAAGATATATTTCAATAATTCTAGTTTCAACGTCTCAGTATGGGTGGTTGGATCCACGTTGTGATGTCCTATGTACCTACATGTAACTACATATATATATTTACCACCGAATGACAAAGTCTCGTGTTTGTTAGATGAACTGAGGCCTATAAAATCAAAGGCAGCTATGTCCAAGTCTGTCAAATATTCAGGTAGACTACAAAAATCGGCTCTAAGCACGTCATTACGGATCCTCCTGATCCATCGAAGTACTTACTGCTCTTGCTAGGGCCAGTGTTAGCACACTCCCGGTTTGAAAAGTTGAAATAACTGTTCGGATAGCTATGACATTCTTTATTTTAATGCAGATTTATAAAGAATGAGAATATTACTAATAATCTGAATTTTAAATGATAAAACTTCGTTTATTAGTACTTAGTACTGAGTAAAAAATAAAATTTTTGAACTGAATTTGTTAGAGATTTAGCTGCATTTGTTATAACATGAAAACACTAAAGCGTGTCCAACTAACTAAACAAGATAGCGCCATTGTTAATCCATTTTACGACATTAAGGCGTTTAGCTGCCTTTGATTTTATAGGCCTCAACTTCTTTACGTAAAGAAAGATGAAGTTACAACTTCATCTTTGAACTCACTAAATATAAATAAGGTTCTGAATTTGGGTCACACGCACTTTTCCCTAATGTGAATAAATAAATCGATGCGACAATGCACGTTGAATAGAATAGAATGCGGGTCTGACCTAGTCCACTAACACGTATGTAGGAGTTGTGCTGTTATGTTACGTAGGTGTAGGAGTTGATGGCCCATCTGATTCTAAATGGTCACGGACGTTGACAATAGCAAGGTCTTCTACATGTTAAGTGGCCGTGTGACTGCTCCCTGCTTGTGGCCCGAGTAAGCCAGTCCGTTTATTTATGAAGCGGAATAGGGAGGACACAAATACTAACCACTCAACGAATGAAGCAATCGGAGAATGTCAAAAAGGCTCTAAACTTTTGCGAGCTTCGTATTTTATTTATTACTAGCCGTCACCTGTGGCTTCACTCGCATAATGTGGAATACAAAATTCCTTCGGGATTATTACGTTTGTTCTAAGTGGAAGTTACCCTATGTCCCCTTCTCTATCGCTGACAGTGTGGCAGTAGTCATACAACACAAGATAGTTGACAGATGCCTGAATCTCGCTTACGACATTTTCAAGATAAGCCAGCTGTTGGCGGAAGATCTTCTCTTTATCGTTATTCTGAAAATCGCGAAAAAAATTCACAACAATCGATTGAAAGATTTAAGACGTAACATTGTAACCACCGTGCGTCGTATTCCTCGGTTCTGAGGGTCGTGACCTTTACTGAGCACTTTTGTTAGGACTATGTTCCTCCATTCACTCTTGTCCTCCGCGCAGTGGATAGCGACATTGATGCTGGATTCCAAAGTCGTCTTAATCTGATCGGACCAGCGCATGGGACTACGCCCCTGAGGCCTCTTTCCTTCCACTTTGCCGGTGATGAGAAGTCTTTCGAGATTGTCACCCTTTTCCCTCGCAACGTGACCGAAAAACTCTAAAATCCTACGTAGGCAAATGGTGGAGAGTCTTGAGGAGACGCCTCGTTCTTTCAGGATTGATGCGTTTGTCCGATGCGCCGTCCAGGGAATCCGCAGCATTTTCCTCCAGCACCACATCTCAAACGCGTCGATTCGACTTCGATCAGCCTTCCTCAGAGTCCATGTCTCCGCCCCATATAAGAAAATAAAAAACACAAGACCTGTTCCAAGTTTACGCTTGGTTTTTAAGGAGATGTTTCTGTCGGACCAGATGCTATCAAGCTGAGACATGGCACTTTTTGCTATCCCGATACGTCTTCGAATCTCACGATCGCACGATCCATTATTCACAATCATGGAGCCCATTGAACAACATTTTAACAAACGAACTCATATTCGCATTTACAATTTTAGTATTAATGATGAGGTTACATCTCTCCCGGAGTCCAGTACCTTCGCCTACTTTGAGTCCTGCACTCTTAGTTTCCGTAGCACGAACCCTTTAAGCGCTGATCCATGCTTCGTGGAAGAATCTCACTGGACGGTGGTAACCATTCATATGGGCTATCAACGCGCCTACCATAACTACTAAATATAATAATAATATATTTGGCGGATTTGTAATAACTTTCTATCTATCCGCTTCTTTATTGTAACAGGATTCACCGTAAATGGTTTTGTTTTGTTTCTGTATACCCATTTTAAGCGTGATGATGTCATTCTACTTTCCACCAGACTTCGGACGGAGAAATCCATGCATTTCTTCTTTGGAAGGACGTGTGTGAAGACTTATTTCGTGTTGTCGGTAAAAACGGTATGTAGCTAATCATAGAAATACGACTTCTACTTAATTTGTTCATTAACTGCTTGATTTAATGCGTGTCTTGTAAGCATAGCAGCCGTGAGCATACATTTAATCTATTAAAATGTCATGTTACATAATCCATTAAAACACAGGCACTAAGGTATATAATGATGCATAAGTATGTAATGATAAAAGTTCACAAGTGCTTACGGTTGACAGCTTCTAAAAATCTTATCTAAATAAATTACTAATCTAAGAACGGTGCGCATTATTTCAGTACATTTAATTTTTTTTTCTAAATATTTTTCATTTTCTTTTCAGAATCAAAATGAAAAGTATTTTCATTATCATATTTATAATCGAAGTGAAGCTTAAAAGCACAAGTGGAAATAATGATACGAGCTTCGCGAACTACAATCCAGCTGAACTTCTTGGGTAACTAATATATAGAAACACGTTCAATGATGAATTTCGTGAATGAACAAGGAATAGTTTATCTTTTATTTTTGTAGAATCATGGTGTCTGTATTATGCAATTATTTGTTTTTAGGAAAATCTTTAATTTCGATAGTGCAGAGGACATTAGAAACATAGATAGCCTATCAAACTTGGATGCAGATAAGGCTTTAGAACAGCAGCCACGACAGTATGGATTCTATCAGACGAACCCAGGCTACGAAGGTGAACAGTTTCTGAATACCTTTGATGATCCGAATAAGAGTAAGCGAAGGAGACGCAGGAGGAAACCGAAGAAACAAAATCTCCAGGAAGGCCAAGAGTTTTCTGGGTTTCCGGAGCAAAATCCTAATTTCGGATATTTTGATACTAATAACCAAGTTCATAGTAAGTTTATACTGTTTATAATTATTTATTATGGCTCAAGAAAAGGGATAAATTGTACGTAAGAGATAAAACTTTTTAGTGTTAAGGTTATTTTCACATATTTTACAGAAATTGCTAAAGTATTTTTGAAACAAAGTATTTACCTTAAAAAAAAATTAAAATTAAAAAAATTTACTCCTTAAAAACGTTATATATGCCTTAAGACACGTCAATACAGGTCGATACCTAATACCTATAAACTAAGTGCGCAATAGTCGGTATTCTGACGCTCCGAACTTTATATGCATTAATAGAGAGTCGATCTATCGACGGTTCGAGCTCAAAGAGCTAAGTAATATACATAGCACATTCAAACTTAATTACGAGCCTGCAGTATTATTTAACGGGCAAGTACGATTTATTTGTATTTTATGACGAGATGTCGGTGATTTAAGATATGAATACATATAATTGCTATTTAAAATCAGAAGGAGTTTTAACGGTAGGCGGCGGCTTGGGTTTGCCCCTGGCATTACTGACGCCCATGAGCGACGGTCCACATCACACCATCAGGAGGGCCGTGTGCTCTCGTCTGCCGTAACGGCAATAAAAAAAAAATTACTAACAATGACGTCAGAAAATTATTCAGATTGTTTTACATTAAACTATCCAAGAGTGACAGAAAATAGTATAGAAGAAAAATATTAAATGAGATTATAATAATGAGGTTATAATAAATATATCTTAGGGCCCACTCGACGTCCTCCCAGACCGAGTATCGCATCCGGAGCCCTAAACTCCATCGTCGGAGCTCTAACTTCCATAGCCCTTTATGACGACCGACAATGCGTTCCAAGGCTACTCTGTGAGGCTGCTGGTGGTGGAAGCCTTGGTTCCTCGTCATTATTGAACTCTGTCAGTGGACTACAGCCTTTGCTAACGTGAGTAGTATTGTTACAAAATGCTTTGTTTTGAAGTTAAATTTTAGATGCAAGCCATACTAGTTTCGTGAAAGAACAATTAAAATTTTCCAGACTTCTCTCAGCTTACAACGGACTTAGTACATCTCCCCTTTTCGTCTTCGGTCGAGCTGTCTTCCTCGGAATGACCTCAAAAGACAACCCTGGTACCTGTCGTTACGCTTACCCCACGTGCCCCACAGACCCCGAGCAACTGGTTTACTATCTTAACAACCACAACGGTGGCTTCTTCCGATTCTTTAACGCTCCACACCTATCTCAACCTCACGGGCAAAACGTGCAGCAATTGTACCAACATTTGTCTGGTCAATATGGCTTACTACCAAACTCTGGTTACGAAGAAAACAGTCCAGCTTACGCCCAAAAGCCTGGACTTTACGGTAAAATCCAGAATTACGACCGAGATAACACGATTGAAGAAAGAATACAAAATAAACCTAATAAAAACTTGAATGAATTTGTAGAAGACAGAGATACCAATTGGAGATTTCCTGATGAGGTCAATAACGATTTTTACGAAGAAGATGATGTCATAAGAGATAACGCGCCTAGTATAAGGGAGGTTAAGAGTTTAAAGTTCCCAGATGAACTAAGTTATCTTACACCGAATTACAAACAAGACATAAATTATAACAAATACTCTGATACAAAAAGAGGAAAGATGATTTCATTCCCGTTTAATGAAAAATACAAAATATATTATAATAATTACGAGAAGCCGGACTACAAAGATTATGTTTATGATTATAAACACAAGATATATGTGAAGAAACATAATGATGACGATGGTTATAAAACAGTTTATGTGGTCAGAGGGGATGGCGATGTAAATCATCCTGAGGTAGTAAGGCTTAGGCCTGGAGAATCTTTACCGAAATAACTATAAGAGGTAATAAATGGATAGAATATTTTAATTACTCTTAATCTTGGGGCGAAAAGGATACAAATAACCGATTGGGATACAGTGTTTTCTTAATTGATTAAATTTTTAGAAATAAACAGAAAACTAATTTGATTTTTTTTTTCTTATTAAATATTCTTTGTATTGGTATTTAACTTTTATTATTCAATGTAGTGTTTGTTTATGTCATTATTTATTAATTGATATTAGAATTATTGTAATAACAATATTGTTTCACATTTAACGACCTCAATTTTATTTTCTATATTTTATCATTGTACCGGATATACTCGACGGATACAAGTTCACATACACTTCGAATCGAAATAGATTTCGCAAAAATACTCTCTCCCGTTGGGAACTATTCTCGGACCGTGTGGTATGGCAGTCACTTGATAGAAACAGGTCATGGACGTAAACAATACCAGGGAAAATAATTATAAAGGACGCATCTTTTTCCTAAATATTGTTATTAATTTTTTATTGCATGGATCGTATGGACGAGCTCACAGCCCGCCTGTTGTTAAGTGGTTACCGGAGCCCATAGACATCTACAACGTAAATACCGCCACCCATCGTCTGATTTGAGTTTTAGATCTCAGGTCTCAGTATAGTTACAATGGCTGCCCTACCCTTCAAACCGAAACGCATTACTGCTTCACGGCAGAAACAGGCAGGGTGGTGGTACCTACCCGTACGGACTCACAAGAGGTCCTACCACCAGTCGCTGGTGGCCTCAACGGCTTAATTCAGTTTCACCGGCTTGGTAAGTGAGCTCACGGGGCTCAACCTGAGGGAACTTTGCTAACACTGGCCCTAGCAAGAGCAATGCTACGTTGAATCTACCAGTGCATCGGAATCCTACTGAGTAGATCCGACGTGCAACTCAGTGGGTTGAAATACGCAGAATCTCTGCACGATCCTCATACTCACAAATCAAGTCAATCAGTTTCATTGCATCTCGTAATGACCGAGTGTGATTCGGGAATTAAAATATACAAAATCATTTAACGATGTCCTTAACTTTATTTATCAAGCTTCTCGAACGTTCAACTTTACACCTTACGATTATTTACAATGAACGATTTGTCGTTACGTTTTCTTCTATATTATCTTATTTTAAGTAGTTATTTTTAGTAGATATTGTAACGGAAGTGGTTTTTTTTTCCAATAAATGCAATAAAAAATTATGGTTTTTAATTTACATAATACTTGATTTCGACTTTGATTGACTCGAGGATGCAGTAGTAAGTTGCCTGAATAATGTGCTGAGGGTCGTGGGTTCGACAAACTTTCCTGAATGATTCCTGATGAGAATCCTAATTCGAAGCCCGATGATCGTACGCGATTTGTTTCCACTTATTTATTTATTGTTTATTATACCTCATCATATTTTTATTTTCTTTTTCATTCTGTTTATTATTCATTTGAGTATTGAAGTGCATTATAAAAATTACTAATACACAAAATTTAGATAGCTTTATGATCTGACTTAAAACTAGTGTAATTCTAGTGTACTAGAGGTCCCGCAGTAGTCGAAATTCGACTATAATTAATTGGAATTGTAAGTTTGTACACTATTATGATTGTATTTTATACTTCTATAATCAAAAATTTCGCCAAGGCGATTTTATAAAAAAATATTAATAAAGACAAACAATACTTAATCTATTCTCAATTTGACCACAGACGTCAAGAACAAAAGTTTGACAATAAATAGTATGCATTCATGTGTGCGTCAAATACATGGTATGTAGTGTGTGTAATGTTTTCTTTATTGATTTAAAGTATCTTTTATGCATTGTTTAAAAAAAAATTAGCATTGTGCACTTTTTCTCTATATTCTCTATAAGTGTAGAAAATTTCATACTCCTCCGTCCACGCAATTTTCATAAAAAGGGATACAAAGTTTTTGCTTCACGTATTAATATATAGATTCTAAGTTCGCTTTACACGCCACAAGTACCTAGTTAATACGATAAAATATATATTGGGTAATGTACAAAAAAATAGCCCCTCCCTTGAAAGACATCTCTTGGTATACGGTTTACTGGAAAATAAACTGCATTACAGAGGTTAATTTCTTTTTCATTTAAAAAAAAGGCACCGGACATCCATCGATAATCAGGCTTACACTCTAACTTTAGTGACTGCTCTAAGAATCCGCTTGTACACCACTTAGTCCTGTGAAGTTTATCAAAATCTGTGCCATCTCATTATTGGGCGTATCACACTACTTCACCGATTTCCGATGTTAATCCAATTATGTATATATGAATTTCAAAACTAAAGTAAAAACCTTATAAATTAAAAACAGATGTGACACGAGCGCGCTTATATTTGTACAATTTCCGAACAATACATTTGTTTAAATAACCGCACGGTTGCATTTATGAGTAATAACACACATAATAGTAAGTTGTAATTTAACGAATTATTCAACTTAAATTAGATAAGAAATGACAGCTTGTCTCAAACTTCTTGAAACTGTAGCATTTAAAACTGTCTACTAGTATTCATAAAGAGATTGGTGGAGTACCAGTCAATACGATCGCAGACAAAGATCCGTTCCTGCTTCAGTACAGCAGAGAAAATGTTTTGTAATAACAGATCGAACGTCGGCTAATAATGCACGTGGCTTATCAAGAAAACATTGTATTTTCACAGTCAAATTGTATTTTCGTAAAATGTACTATATTTCTCCAATCGAGACCGCGCAGCGGAAGACCTAACGTGGGACGCCCCCTGGCTAAGTGGTGGTGCACCTTTGAACGGTGGTCGGTAAGAAGTGGATGAGGAGAGTCGAAGATCGGATTCAGTTGTGTGGATTGGGACAGGCCTATGTCCAGCAGTGGACGACTGTGGGCTGTTGATGATGATGATGACTATATAAATAAATTTAGTTCGAGATAAGCAGCAATAGACAAAGAGCAGTCAGCAGCCTCCAGAGGTCATACAACAGCACTTCTTAATGTAAGGGTCGTCGTGTTGTTAATAAACAAACGTGTAGTTACACGTTTTATCATCTTTTTTATCGTTAACTATGAATCTGGAAGGCTTTAGAAGAAGATGTAAACCTAAGAAAAAATGGATGGATTGTGTAAAAAAATAGAAAGTGTAAGAAGAGAGTGAGCGAAGAAATGGTATATGATAGCGGAGTATGGAAGAAGAAAACATGTTGCGCCGACCCCAGGTCACTAGGAGAAGGGCAGGAGAATGATGAGCTACATGTTTTATCAATGGTCGTATTAATATTACACGGAACGTCACCATACATGGATTTGGACAGTTTATGGATTGTAAGACTCAGTGATGAAGATATAAAGAGAGATGCTGTAAAAGACAATACTTTTTTTTGCTTAGAGACGTGAATGAGGTCACGGTAAACTTGGTCTTAAGGTGTTTTTTTTTTAAAGTTTAGCTGTATGGGCGAGCTCACAGCCCACCTTATGTTAAGTGGTTACTGGAGCCCATAGACATCTACAACGTAAATCCGCCACCCACCTTGAGATATAAGTTCTAAGGTCTCAGTATAGTTATAACGGCTGCCTCACCCTTCAAATCGAAACGCATTACTGCTTCACGGCAGAAATAGGCAGGGCGGTGGTACCTACCCGTATGGCCTCACAAGAGGTCCTACCACCAGTAATAATATAATCATCAGTAATAATCTAATAGAGTCACCGGAGTCCATAGACATCAACAATGTAAAGTAAAAAAGTGTAGAAGTCGTGGCGTGCGTAGTGTACTCCTATCGAGCGATGTCACTAAGCCGTGATTCAAATCCACAAAGAAGAAGAAAGGAAGAATAACTTCGTGTAATAACAATGATACTCGTAATATTTATGAATTTGTTTAATTATTCGAGATGATCCCTCATCTCCTTTTTATCATCGCACCTCCCGCCATCGGAGCAGAGTTCATTCATATTATCTGGAACCGCTGCGTTCATCGACAGTGCGTTTCCAAAGATCTTTTTGGCTAAGTACCATCCAGCTATGGAATGAGCTCCCTTCCACGATGTTTCCCGAGCGCTATGACATGTCCTTCTTCAAACGAGGCTTGCGGAGAGTACTTAATGGTAGGCAGCGGCTTGGCTCTGCCCCTGGCATTGCTGACGTCCATGAGCGACGGTGACCACTTACCATCAGGTGGGCCGTATGCTCGTCTGCCTAAAAAGGCATTAAAAAAAAACGAAAATTAGTTTGCGCATTATCAGTCCACACCACAGGTTCTTGCAACATTACTGTTCTGATGCTTTTGGGCCCTGGTACTATCCAACGCTTGGTAAGCTGAAGGTATCTGCAGCAAAGGCCAAAAAAAAAAAGCGAACGGCCACCGACCTTGTAACCGGTAACTACTGCGCCACAAAGCCACATAACCAAATCGGGCATAGCGGACCTTTCGAAAGATCGTTACGATAAAACGACAATAAAATCGTATAGTGTAAAGCTCCTTATTCCCTCTCGTGACATATACCGTTTTTGGGAAAAACAACATGTTTTCATGCGAAATGAATGCCTTGAACTTAATATGTTAGCCTCAAATATATGGCGCGCCCTATTTCCGCCTTTACACCTATTATTCTGGCGTCTACATGATTACATATAACTACATTAATATGTGTATACAAAGATGTGGAGTGCAATTTATAGTTGTACAAAGTAATGATCGAATTGAGTGTAAGGCTTGGGATAATACTTGCTCCCAATTTTCTACCGAAAGATTCTTCGTCTTCAGCGCCAAAAGAATCGTTCTTCAAAGAGTAGAATTAAATTTTTCTACTTGACTTACCTTGAGGGTTAAGCTGTAGTTCTACCAGTGACTAATTACCTTTCATAAACACCCTCATCTCACGACTTATCTGCTGACTTGTTTTGAAACATGAGGTCATACTACAAATTTTGTTCTTTTCTAATTACTATTAGGTAGAGAAAAAATATCAATCAATAAATCATCAAACAACCTACCAAGCAGACCACGGCTACTTCAATACTTCGTTACCTTGTTAGTATAATGAGTGTATATCATTTCTTTTTGTTTAGATGGGTGGACGAGCTCACGGCCCACCTGGTGTTAAGTGGTTACCGGAGCTCATAGACAACGTAAAGGCGCTACCCACCTTGAGATATGGGGTTCAAAGGTCTCAGTATAGTTACAACGGCTGCCTCACCGTTCAAGCCGAAACGCATTACTGCTTCACGACAGAAAAAGGCGGGGTGGGGGTACCTACCTGTGCGGACTCCAAGAGGTCCTACCACCAGTTAAATTCTCCCTAATTCTGCCGCGAAACGGTCATGCGTTTCGGTCTGAACGATGGAACAGTCGCTATAGATCAATTAACCCACTGAGTTTCTCGCCGGATCTTCTCAGTGGGTTGCAATTCCGATGGTGGTAGATTCTGCGAAGTACGGTTCTTACTAGGGTTCGTGTTAGCAACAACATCAGGTTTGAGCCCTGTGAGCTCACCTACTCGCCCAATTACGCTGATATAGTCTCTCAAGACCGTCAGCTCAGGTAGGAAAAAAAATATTTATATACCTATATAGAGATGGTGGTATAAACAACAATATTATTAGCGTATAGACTAAGAGTCAGCAAGTTGAAGTGGCAGTGGGCTGGCCATATATGCCGTAGGACTGACGATCACTGGAGCAGACGGGTTCTCGAGTGGAAACCGCACAGCGGAAGACGTAACGTGGGACGCCTCCTGGCTAGATGGTGCGATGACCCTCGCACGGTGGCCGGCAAGAAATGGATGAGGAGAGCCACAGACCGGGCTCAGTGGTGTGGATTGGGAGAGGCCTATGTCCAGCAGTGGACGACTGTGGGCTGTTCATGATGATGATGATGTACTTAGTCAATAAATACATTTTCTTACAATAATTAAATCGCAGAATAAAGGGTAAGTGAATAATAGTGTTTTAGGAAATATTTTAATACATTTGAGGTCGAGTCTAGTGTCTCAAAGCTGCCTCAGTAATCACTTAAAGTCTTGTTTCAAGTTAGCCTGCACATTCACGACAAAAAAAAGTAAACACATTAATTTGCAAAGTTATATAATTTAGAACAATGAGTTACGACGCCATTTTGTATTCGTCCACCTGTGCACACAATACAAAAGTCAAGGTGTTGCAAAATATGTTTATGTATATAATTTTTTTTTTTGTAAATTATACTAGAGAAATTGAAAACAATATGGTACTCGAATAGTCGACTTGTATTGCACAGTTTTATTAGTCATAGAACCGTTGCGGTGTTTGAGATATTTTAATATAAATCATAAAAGAAACTAAGCATCCAAATTAGGAAATTAGTTAACAAAATAATCATTTAGTTAGTCAAGAGATCTTGTTATTGATAAAATTCAATAATTACGTAGACTAGTGGTCCCGCAGTAGTCGAAATTCGACTATAATTAATTGAAAATATAAGTTTCAAGATTATTAGGGTCCTATTGTTACAGATTTCGCCAAGACTACACTATAGAAAACTACTCGTAATATTAAAGATAAACAATGCTAACCTATTTTCAATAACAAAAGTTTGACAATACTTCAGTGCAATAAACAAAGAGTATATGTCTGTGTGTAAAATACATGGTAATGTGTGTAAGGTTTTCTTTATTGATTTAATGTATCTTTTATGCATTATTTTAAAAAAATGTTAGCATTGTGCACTTCTTCTCTATATTCTCTATAAGTGTGGAAAATTTCATACTCCTCCGTCCGCGCAATTTTCGTAAAAAGGGATACAAAGTTTTTGCTTCACGTATTACAGATAATTACATATTAAATTGACTGCGTAGTGACAGTTCGCACTCGAATATCAATTTACAATTTTAAATTCACAGCTATGATAGTTGTTTAGTGTTCTGTAGATAGGAGGTAGGATCTGGTGGTTGGACCTCTTGTGAGTTTGCACGGGTACCACCGCCCTGCCTATATCTTCTGTGAAGCAGTAATGCGTTTCGATTTGAAGGGTAGGGCAGCTGTTGTAACTATACTGAGACCTTAGAACTCGTATCTCAAGGTGGGTGGCGGCATTTACGTTGTAGATGTCTATGGGCTCCAGTAACCACTTAACACCAGGTGGGCCGTGAGCTCGTCCATCCATACATATCTGCAAAAAAATAAAAAAGGAGCCCGGGATACCATAAAGTAGGGGTTCAGTTCCAGGTTTTAAGTGTTACTTGACTTGATTCTAGAGCCAAGTGCAATCTAATGTGATTGTACTACAGTATGACAGGAGCGCGTCGTGAGCCCATTGATACGTTCCTATTCTCTCTATTTTGTTCGCAAAGCTGTGTGTTCCTGTTTGAAGGGTGGGGCATCTGTAATACCATCGTCCAGGTGACTGCACCAACATCAGTGGACCTGTGGTGTTATCTGAGGAGGGGTCAGATTCCGCAATGGGACAGAAGTGCTATCTGATCAGTGAGCCTTTCTCACTAGACCCGGTAAACTGCAGGGACCTTGTTGGCAGATCCACTCTCTTCTTAAATTCGTATTGGAGCGAGATAGAGAGCATTATCATCATTCTCCTGCCTTTCTCCCAATCACCTGGGGTCAACGCAACATGTTTTGCCCTTCCATACTTCTCTATCATATACCATTTCTTCGCTCACTCCCCTCTTACCCATATCGTCTTTCACGCAATCCATCCATTTCTTCTTAGGTCTACCTCTTCCTCTATATCCTTCCACATTCATAGTTAACACTCTCTTACCAACCTCATTTTCATTTCGTCTCACCACATGTCCATACCATCCCAAACGCGCACTCCTCAGCTTCTCTGTCACAGGTGCCACTTTCAGACTTTCTCTAACATATTCATTCCGTATTCTATCCATCCACGTTACTCCACACATCCATCGCAACATTCGCATCTCTGCTGCATGCAATCACCTTTCATCAGTTAGAGCACATTATATATGACAATATTGGTATATCCAGCCACAAATAATGCAAAATGCATAATGAGTATCTATGAACTCTTGTGAATATTATTATGTTATGTATAAATAAAATGAAATAATAGAGAATTGAAAAAAGCAATCTCTCGTTTTCTTTTAATTAAGGAAAAAAGCTAAATAGTTTATTTTAAAAGTCAACACTTTGATACTCTACATAGAGTCACGTAGAGCTGTATAAAGTTCATTCTAAATTCTAAATATAATTGAACATCTGTCGTTTGTAGTAAACAATTAGTCATTTGCAATTGAAAAATACGTAATGCATCTTTACTTTTATTAAGGGCAAGGCTATTTATTACAAATGAATCCAATCGAAATGGTCAATATTGAGAATCGAACTATTCTAAATGTGACTATTATAAACTAACATAGGTATTATACATATTTCAATTTGTTTGTGCTAGATGACAAGTGATCGAAATTAACAATCAAACTGTTATGAAAAATATGTATAAAAATTTTCTAATTTTTATTAATCATACTGCAAATGACAAAGGATAATTTGAATATTTAATCATCGCCCGCTTTGTACTAAGTGGTTACCAAAGCTCATATAGACACTACTGTACACTAATATATTAATACTGGCTACCCCGCAAAAAACAGTCGTGAAGATATTCAAAAACATGGCGCCACAACCAAAGGACTATAATTTGACAGTTATAACGTAAACAAATTCAAACTACTTCAAACTTAGGCCTAAGTATAAATCAACGCTTCCACTTACATCGGTCGCCTTATAAATTATCGTGCTCAGTGAAAGTAGAAGGACAAAGGCCAGTACGACTTTGACTCGCTGCGGGAGCGCACGTCACTTTCCGCACAGAAACTAAATCGCGTGTGTTTTATTGTGAATAAAATAATATTACATTGGATTACCATTGCTTGCTGCTTAAGTATGTATTTAAATGATAATTTTATACAAGTAAATGTTATTTATCGTGTAATTTTATGATTTACCATGGTAAAATTAGGCGGACTAGGTTCGCCTCGATAATTCCTTTTTAATATGGAAATAGTTTTTCTTTTGACCTTAACAAGTTGAAGTTTTTGTTTGTACGTTTTTTCCTATTAATTCGAGTTTGTCTGGTCGTTTGAATCTTAAGCATCTCGTTAACTTCCCTGTAACCTATAAATGTAATTATTTGTAAAGTGTCCATAAATCGCGTAATCGCGAGAAAAAATAATTGGTACTTTTTTTTAAATAATTGTGCGCACGGAACTTTTTTTAACGCAATTAAAGTAAAATACATGGTTCATGTGTTGTAATTAATCCAAATTAATTCAAGACATCCAAAATGCACGTCTTTGATAAAGTATAAAGTAATTTTTTTTGTTACAAATGGAATTTCGACTCTGAGAACTATAGTAGTATTTACTGCATCAAAATAATAATAATATGTAATGTAATATGAAAATATAACATGTGTCGAGAAATGTTTCTCAGTGTTACATATTCTCACTACATAATATCTGCAATAACGCTCCACGTCAATACATGTTATTATGCTCATTATACCTTCCTCAAGTCTGCTCATAGCTCTTGCCTGGGAGTTTGGTGGAGGGCCTTCTTCTGATTTCATTTTGTACCACCAAAATCTTACCTATGTCGCAAGAATGCTTCCTTTAGAAAGAAATTATATGAACCAAATTATATTCACATAGTAATGTTTTTGTTTTCATTTGAATGAATCTTGTACTGACTTGTACTTTAATAAAACTGTAAAAGCTTGCAATAATAATTTTTTTTATATTTTTTTTATTGCTTAGATTGATGGACGAGTTCACAGCCCACATGGTGTTAAGTGGTTACTGGAGCCCATAGACATCTACAACGTAAATGCGCCATCCACCTTGAGATATAAGTTCGAAGGTCTCAAGTATAGTTACAACGGCTGCCCCACCCTTCAAACCGAAACGCATTACTGCTTCACGGCAGAAATAGGCAGGGTGGTGGTACCTACCCGTGCTGACTCACAAGAGAACCTACAACCGGTGATAATGCAGTAATGCTAATTTAATTATGTGACTTCAATCGACTTTTATAGTTCTAAAGGTGCGATATAATTCTTGCATGGCGGAAGTCGTTTGTAAAGACAAGTATAGTACGTATTTCCTTAAGAAATTTGGTATTTACGTGCGAGATTTGTTTAAACCACGACCAGGGACGTCTTAAACTAGGCTGGGGTCCTTGGGCACACAAGAATTTGAAGCCCTTTTGGAAAGTAAAAAAAGCGAATTATAATAACATTTTTTTACTGAGTATGACCATTTATTATAGGTAATCAAATACAGTATGATATAATAATATTAATTATATTAGAATGCTGCTGGTTTTTTGGTTACGATTACGATAATGGTTTCTTTCGGGATTTCTGTTGGGAAAAATATTCCATTATATCTTTAAAGTAAATTTTTTGAAGGATATCACTTTCTATGCCCATAATTGACAAATTACTCAGCCGTTCTTGTAACATTGTTGTTCGCAATTCATTTTTTATTCTCTTAAGCTGCGAAAATGACCGCTATCGACTACAATTGATTACCAAATTGTCGGTTCTTCGGGGCCCCCTGAGAATGGGGGCCCTGGGCACGGGCCCCGTGTGCCCTTATGGTAAAGACGGTATTGACCACGACGCCATCATCCTCCTATCTGACGATGCGTAATGCTCATTTTATGATGATACTGAAGAGCATTAACAACACCAGTAGCAATAAGTGGGCTGTGGGCTGTGGGCTTCTCTGCCCAAGAGTAGGGTAACAACGCGATCGTGTCACAAAATGTCAGAGCTTTTTCCACACTACCCTTTATAAGTAGCGAGTATCTAACCGCATATAAATACATAAAAATAATAATTGAACATTCTACAATATCATAAAATTTTGATTCATGAACTAGAAATATTCCCGCACTTTATAATGCATATCAGAAACGGCTTAAATTTGAAAAGCTATTGTATCGGCCGCCTTTATGCAAACGGCTTCTGAATTATTTAAAAGATTATATTTGGGGTTTTTGGGTTAAAAAATAATGATATTTAATTTTACTGTTTTGTTCATAAGTAAAACGTTTGATAGTAAAAATTCAATAATATGTATTTTTACTTTAATATAAAAGTAAAAAAAAATAAGCTTTGTATAATTGCTGGGAGGCATTGTGAGCCCTCATGGGTAGGTACTACCACTACGATGACAACTTTCGATCAAGTGGGCCGCATGTATATCTATCCGTTGAAAAGTTCACGTCAAATAAAGCTCCAACGTGGATACACATTGCGTCAAAGCTCTGCGGTGAGATTAGACAAGAGGACAACAGCAAGATTAGGCTTCATAAAAGCTCTATAAAAAGTCATGTTTCGAAATTTGAATTAAGTTTTGTAAGTTCGTAAAAATGGTAATTATAAAATCAAAGAGAACGTAAACCCATAAAACACCATAACTAGACGGCGTGGGGTTACGTAATGACCAAGTTGTATTAACGCTTGCGCTTTAAGCTCGGTGGTGTACAAGAAACAGCCTCTGCTTCGAATAGGGTTTTATGTTTATTCATATATTTATATTTATTATTTTATATACTAGTAATAAGTTAGGACGTAGTTTGTATGACTGCACGCGATGTGTTAATGAATGTAATGAGATGATGTCAAAGCTATAAGGCGTTGCTCAATGACAAATTGAATAATACATTTGAAGTTGTTTGGATTCCCAATAGCTAGGAAATTATAAAAAATAAAAATCAATAATGAAACTAAATAATGTTTTGAAAAGAACTAAACTTCGAAAATTATTTAATATGTAAATTAAAAACTTATGTGCACTAAGTTATTTTTTTTTAGATTAAACTAAATTATAGATTTACTTTTTAGATTAGTAATTTCAATTAATTTAGTTGGAGATTCCGACTATTTCGATAAAACCAGGGCCCTGAAACTGCGATACTTAAGACAAATAATTTTTTGCATGGAAACTATCAACATCTTGTATCGGATGCCCCTAAACTCATATGTTGTTAAAGTTAAGACATTTAATTATTGTATAACTAAACACAGAAAAAAAAACATGCAAGTCTTTATTTGTTAATATGTATAAAACCTTAAAATCATTACCCCTTTAGGTCTGTATTAAATAATAATGTGATTCTCAAATTCAAGGCCCGTCCGTTGAGTGGGCTTAAAATTCATATCGAATTGCACTGGTTTCTTTGAGTTCTATATTATTACGTGAGAAAAAGTATACTTCTAGAACATACCCACATAGTTTGAGAACGTTTCACCTAATTTCGCGGCATAACTTCAAATCTATTTTCGAATTCCATAAGTGTCACTCGCTTCCTGAAGAAGTTCACATTGGAACTCACGAAAACACTCTTTGGGCTTAATAAATATAAAGCACGTTTTACTGTGAATAAACCGAATGTAGAAAAATGCGGCGTGAATAGTTAAGTTTTTTTTTTTTGTTGTTGTTAGTTTGGTTGTCGGTAATGATCTTTTTGCTTAGACCATTAAATTAGACTTTTTGAGTTGGTATTTTCAGGTTTTTTTTCAACATACTGGACTGTCTGTAGCTGGATTTTTGTAGCGAAGTTTGATAGTTTGGTATTGTTCATTATCCTTCATATTTGTACCGTAAAAGCTTCGATCAAAAAAGCTTCAATTTGGGATAGGCTCGATTAAAAAAATAAGACTTAGACCTCATGTTTCAAGGTGGTTGTAATATCTATGAGGTCTGTTAATCATCCATCTACGTGTTTTGGCCACAAATTACGTCACATCTTGACGAAGTTGTGTACAAGCAAGTTTTGTAGAGTTTGCGTCTTAATTGAGGACTGCCCAGATCCCTACTATAAGCGTTGGTCGTGAACATACAAACGCGGGCAGGATTATGACGACCATTCATATAATTATGTATGAACACGAATGTAACGAATGTGAATTGAATATTTATTGCTGTTTCTTGATATTGTGTCACAAAAACACACCCTGTATTTGAAGTGTTTCTTAGAACTAAAACAGGACAATGGCGAATGAAAATTTAGATTTCAATGTCGTTTTTCGGAACGACTTGTAATAATAACATCAAGAATCAGCTGACGCGCGGGGTCAACGGTCGTGCGAGAATGAGAGGGGAGTCCATCGGCTAGATTTGCTTTATATTTCATCATGTGACGTGAATCAGTTAAAACGACGAGTAATTTAGTAGTTACTTTTAGTAAGCAACAAGGGTGTAAAAAGAAAATTTCCAAAAATTAGACGGAACTTATAATTTGCGTAATTACTGGTGGTAGGACCTCTTGTGAGTCCGCACGGGTAGGTACCACTGTCCTGCCTATTTCTGCCGTGAAGCGTAATGCGTTTCGGTTTGAAGGGTGGGGCAGCCGTTGTAGCTATACTGAGACCTTAGAACTTATATCTGGGTGGCGCATTTACGTTGCCTATGGATTCCAGTAACCACTTAACACCAGGTGGGCTGTGAGCTCGTCCACTCATATAAACAATAAAAAATAATAATAATATTCGTTAGAGATTTTATTTCGGATAGTTATTTGGTGTTTAAAGGTTGGAACAATCGTTATACATACAATTGAGTCTTCGATTTCAAGGTTATTAACGACATTCATTGTGATTTCTATGGTTTCCATATAAAACCATCAACCCTGAAGCTCAAATCGAAAGCGGAAAGCCGCTTGTAGCTTCCCGAACATGTCATATCAGCTGAACTTGTATCTTATATTTCGAGACACTTGACAAGGCGAAACAATAATAGATTGAGTAAGACAGTGACGGAATGATGAACAAGACTATGTCGTAGAGGTGCCGGAAGATCTATGGGACGGTAACCGATGACAAATCGGGTCGGCGGGGTGGACATGGATGAGAATGGCGGGCGATCCAACATTATGGCGTAGAAATTGCAAGGTCTATGCTCAGCAGAGGGTATCAAAGGGCTGAAAATACTTTTTTTTTGATTGTTTAGATGGGTGGGAGAGCTCACAGCCCACCTGGTGTTAAGTGGTTACTGGAGCCCATAGATATCTGTGACGTAAATGCGCCACCCACCTTGAGATATCAGCTCTAAGGTCTCAGTATAGTTACAACGGCTGCCCCGCCCTTCAAACCGAAAGGCATTACTGCTTCACGGCAGAAATAGGCAGGGTGATGGTACCTACCCATGCGGACTCATTAGACGTCCTACCATCAGTAAGAATACCATATCTAGAAGTCAGTAATTTCAACGTAACGCAAAATTTATCTTCTATCTGTCTATGCTCTCTACGCAAAAAAATACACAACTTACAAATTATCAAATAATGTTATTATTGATCAATTTTTTTTTTTCTTTTTTTAGATATGTGGACGAGCTCACAGCCCACCTGGTGTTAAGTGGTTACTGGAGCCCATAGATATCTATGACGTAAACGCGCCACCCACCTTGAGATATCAGCTCTAAGGTCTCAGTATAGTTACAACGGCTGCCCCGCCCTTCAATCCGAAAGGCATTACTGCTTCTCGACAGAAATAGGCAGGGTGATGGTACCTACCCATGCGGACTCATTAGACGTCCTACCATCAGTAAGAATACCATATCTAGAAGTCAGTACTTTCAACGCAAAATTTATCTTCTATCTGTCTATGCTCTCTACGCAAAAAAATACACAACTTACAAATTATCAAATAATGTTATTATTGATCAAATATTTTTTTTTCTTTTTTTAGATATGTGGACGAGCTCACAGCCCACCTGGTGTTTAGTGGTTACTGGAGCCCATAGACATCTCTAACGTAAATGCGCCACACACCTTGAGATATAGTTCTAAGGTCTCAGTATTGATTTCGTCAATATTCGTCATTTAAGACAAAAAATAAAGCTACAGAAATACTTTATCGTTTTAATTTTCAAATGTTACATTATGTAACGACGCCCACGGGGTAGACAGAAACATTTATTAATAAGTGCGAGAGAAAACCGCTTTTTGAATAATATGGTCATAATTCGACTATTGATTGTTAGTGAAATTGTTAGTTTAAATTAACTTAAGCGTGTTTTGTAATTTTTGATGTGGTTGAGAGTGTGTTTTGTTATGTAACTTAAGATTTTGGGCGCCCGTGACCTTGTATGAACTTAGATATTACGACGCGTACCTACTCGAAGTTGTGCGATAGGTACTAGGGGCCCGTATTATTTATTACAAGGAGGACCAACAGCGAACACAACATAATATAATAATATAACAAATAATAGAAACAAAAAGCCAATTAAGGGTCCGCACCAATTTTTTTATTTTTTATTGCTTAGTTGGGTGGACGAGCTCACGGCCCACCTGATGTTAAGTGGTTACCGGAGACCATAGACATCTACAACGTAAATGCGACCACCCACCTTGAGATTGTCTCAGTATAGTTACAACGGCTGCCCCACCCTTCAAACCGAAACGCATTACTGCTTCACGGCAGAAATAGACAGGGTGGTGGTACCTACCTGTGCGGACTCACACGATGTCCTACGACCAGTAATTACGCAAATTATAATTTTGCGGGTTTGATTTTTATTACACCGTGGAAGTCAATCGTGAACATTTGTTGAGTACGTATTTCATTATAATAAATAATAGTTTTAAAAATCCAACTAAAAATAGAAAATAAATTTTTAATAAAATTTGAATTACCCAGCCTATTTCTGCCGTGAAGCAAGTTTTGTCGCCAAAGTAAAATCTCAAATTACATTTCTGTCAAAATCAATGTCAATAGCCAGACTGTCAAGGAATGCTGGTCCAATTTTGAACTCCCACAATTACAATTACCAGTAAATACAACATCCTCACTGTAGTAGTTGGCTACTTTTATATATATATCTATAATCTTTGATTATATCAATCAGTTAATGCCGTAGCGAAATAATCTTTATGTTCAAAGCAGCAAGGGATATCTTGTCTGTATGCCTGTTCGCCAGCTTATATGGGAAACGACCGTGAGTGCGTCTGTGAGTAATCAAGTGGTACCGGCCTTGCGTGGCGCTCGCCGAGTGTTTTAAGATTTGTTTTCACGACTAAATAATACAATATGGACAAAGGAAAAAAAAACGAATCCTCGACACAACTTACTTCTGGTCAATGAGAATGATAGAAGATTGCACAAAGTGGGAATGAGCTGCTCGCTCCGGGCATTTCAATATTGTAATAATTGTTATGTTATAATTACTTATTGTAAAAATTAATATTTAAAAAAATCTAATATTAAAAAAATTTATCTAATATCTAAAAAAAAAAAAAAGACATGCCCGCTGAGTTTCTTGCCAATTCTTCTCAGGACGGAGGCTAATTCTTGTGAATTGGCGGTAGTTCTTTTGACGTTCAACAAGTATGTACTTTCATTTATGTTGAATAAAACTTTTTTGATTTGATTTGATTTGATTTGAATGAAAACAGAAATTAAATTCTCTTGAGAAATAAGAAAGGTCAGAATTTTTTTATGTGATAGAGCTCATCAACCGAACGATCATTGTTCTATACTCTTCGTATATACTGTGTTACTTATAATATTTTGTATTCAAGTTTAGCAATATTTGCTATGTGTATGTGCATTACTATAATTCTCATGTTGTATTTGTTATTTTGGCTGTTCTACACACACTCATCACTTTTAATTATTATTCTCATAATCTTCTAGCAGGTCTGCTGGAAGAGATTTCTTAAAGAAATAAGCAGTGCCTTTGTACATAATTTTCCTATTACTCCGTACTATGTCCTCTTTTTTGTGTGTACATAAGTAAATAAATCATTACATATTTATAAATTCTATGTCACAGATAATTTTGTGGCAAAAGGACGCAGTATTCCCACTAATTCCTTGATTTTTTTTTAAATTCACTCACAACAACCACGAAGCATGTTAAAGGTGGAATATGTTGTCATACAATCAAATTAAATAATCGACCTCATGCCGTCACGTAATCTGGTCACGTTCCTATGGACTTTGGTGGCCACTTAACATCAGAATGGTCGTTAACACGTTTACTCATCTAGCGCCAAAGACAACTACAATAAATACTAGAAAATTAAAAAAAACATTTTTACGTAATCTTATACAAACAACTGCAATAAAAATTACATATCATAAATAAAAATTAACATATTCATTAGCGAGTGCGAACAGGTTCGAGTGTTTTCACTTTCCTATTAAATAAATACGGGTTGTTAGTGCTCGGATCAACTGCATCATCAGGTGTTGGTGATGAGGAGGAAACAGCAGATCAAGAGCGCCTGGCATAAACACATGTCTTCTGATGACGTCTGAATAGTCGAATCAACTGGTGGTAGGACCTCTTGTGAGTCCGCACGGCTAGGTACCACCACCCTGCCCTATTTCTGCCGTGAAGCAGTAATGCGTTTCGGTTTGGAGGGCAGGGCAGCCGTTGTAACTATACTGAGGCCTTAGAACTTCTACCTCAAGGTGGTTGGCGCATTTACGTTGTAGATGTCTATGGGCTCCAGTAACCACTTAACATCAGGTGGGCTGTGAGCTCGTCCACTCAACTAAGCAATAAAAAAAAACTATTATCAAATTGCCTAGCTCATGACGTCCTTCTTCGGTGGTCAAGTTAAATACAAGGGAGTAAGATAGTTGGATCAGGATATTGTAACAAAGGATTGATGTGGAAGAGGCAGTGGACTGGAGGAAAGAGATATATTTCTCTGAAAATTTTTTCTTCTTCGTATCTGTTTGCCTCAGGGCAGGCCTAACCTTAGACCGTTCGAGGGATGGTCTGATAATTTAAAAGGTATGCCCAGCGCGTGATCTTTGGAGGGCATATTCTTTCCCGTCGATGTTATGAAAATTGCTGAAAATTTAAAATTCGTTAGAAGCAGATGATCTTGCCGCTTTCTCGAAAAAATCCGTCGATAACACTCCGTTCTGTAGCCGTGGTTTTTTCTTTTGCCCTTGTAGGCAGACGAGCATACGGCCCACTTGATGGTGAGTAATCACCGTTGCTCATTGACGTCAGCTAATGCCAGGGACAGAGCCAAGCCGCTGCCTACCTTTGTAACAGTCCAAGATTTTATAATACGTCATGCGGGAAGATTAAACAAACCAATGTGCGCCCAGCATGTGACATACAAGCCCTCTCTATGTGCTCATCGATCGAATAGACTATCATTCTAGTTACGAAGTTGCTCTGAGCTGATTTCAAAGTCGTCGTGGCCTAAAGGATAAGACGTCCGGTGCATTCGTATGTAGCGATACACCGGTGTTCGAATCCCGCAGGCGGGTACCAATTTTTCTAATGAAATACGTACTCAACAAATGTTCACGATTGACTTCCACGGTGAAGGAATAACATCGTGTAATAAAAACCAAACCCGCAAAATTGTAATTTGCGTAATCACTGGTGGTAGGACCTCTTGTGAGTCCGCACGGGTAGGTACCACCACCCCGCCTATTTCCGCCGTGAAGCAGTAATGCGTTTCGGTTCGAAGGGTGGGGTAGCCGTTGTAACTATACTGAAACCTTAGAACTTATATCTCGAGGTGAGTGGCGCATTTACGTTGCAGATGTCTATGGGCTCCAGTAACCACTTAACACCAGGTGGGCTGTGAGTTCGTCCATCCATCTAAGCAATAAAAAAAAAAAAAAAAAAAACTAACGGTCTTTCGTTACTTAGCGATTCTATTGCCTTATAAATTACTATAATGATCCAAATCGATTAGGTGAAAAGATTTACGATTTCATTGATTTTCTATTTTGTCAAATCAACTATGAATCTTTTATGTTCTATCTACTACGATTAATTATTAATTGGATGTGATTTATAGCTAACACACAATTTTATGAGCATTTATGTTATTGTGGTTTAGCGAATGCTGCGACTGGTTCTTTTAGAAATGGGGCTTAAGAAACTACTACCATTCGGAAGGCAGCGGCTTGGCTCTGCCCCTGGCATTGCTGAAGTCCATGGGCGACGTTAACCACTCACCATCAGGTGGGCCGTATGCTCGTCTGCCTACAAGGGCAATAAAAAAAAAACTACGTCCTAAGGTCTCTTCGGCACATTAATCACTGTATTAGATTGCTGTACTACAGGGCTGGGTTCGATTCCCGGTCGCAATCACTATGTTTGTGATGGTTTGTGTAGGGTTTTTGTTTCGTATATATTTCCGCGACAAAGAAGAAAGACTTAGCTAGAACAGGCAAGAGGACCATAAACTATTCGTACCCAATAGGGACGTTCAATGTGGAACATTTATCTATATTATATATGTTACTAGCTAATCCGGCAAACGTGGTTTTGCCGTAAGATTTCTAGGGAATTTCTAGTGTACAAAAAAAAACTAAGTTATTGTAAGTGTGTAAGGATTAACAAATAAACAATAAGGGTTGATCGTAGAGGGATGAAAATTTAGGGTTGTATGTATTTTTGTATGCTGTATCATAAAAAAAAAATCAAAACATTTTTGTCTAAAAAAATAAAAAATAAAATTTAGGGTTGGACCACCCTTAACATTTAGGGGGATGAAAAATATATGTTGTCTGATTCTCCGCTCTGGCCGATATGCACGCTAAGATTCACAAAAATCGGTTGAGCTGTTTCGGAGGAGTTCAATCACGCACACCGTGACACGAGAATTTTATATATTAGATATCATACATATATTATAATTAAATGTGCTGTTTGTTCGTAAACCTAACAGAGCCAATTAAAAACTGAATATTATTGATTCTTAAAAACAATTTTCCCACACCCATGTGTAGTATGCGCACTATTACCAAATGTGATTACGAAAAATATAATATTTTCATAAACCAAAGCCCACGGTGTGTTAGCAACATTTTAACACTTCTTGAGCAAGATTTTACTGTTCAACTTTTTATTATTAAATCTGTTTATACCGCTAGTGTTGGGGCTTATCACCCAGCTGTGTCAAGCTTACTGAAGGTCGTAGGGTCGAGTTTGGGCAATTACATTATTTTAAAAGTTTCCAAGGTCACAAGCTTAGCCTCTTGTCAACCATGTCAGTGCATGAGCTACGTCTGCCCCAAAAAATGACTAATTATAGGTCAGGATATTCCGAAGTAATCGCGCTGAGTAACTAAAAATAAGATTGGTTACTGATATTGGCTAGGCGTGTCGTCTACCAAAGTATGATAGGGTATGATAGATCACTAAATGAATGGAGCAATTACTCGTAGTGATACAAGATGAAAGAAAGAAAGAAAGAAAATCTTTATTCGCCAGAAATATAGTTTACAAGATATTATGGATATAGGACATAGTTTCATATATTTCGCCTGTTTAGGCATGCGAAAATTTAATTTATTTTTATATTAATTCCAACACAAAATTTACTAAATCTATCTATTTTTACATTCTATCACTTCTTATTCTAATATTTTATTATGTACAACACTTATCATTTAAAATTTCTTGCACACTATAATAAGCCTTGTCTATTAGCCATAAATATAATTTTCTTTTAAATTGAGTTAGTGGAAGATCTCTTATGCTGTTTGGTATCTTATTAAATATTCTGATAGTCATAGGATAACAGTTTGTATGGTAGTAGCGAGTATTTATACTTGGTAACATTAGTTTAGTAGGGTATCTTGTATTAAAGTATCTATGTAAAGCAAAGTGATTGGTAGTTTGAAGAAAGAATAATGTCCTGCAGCCGGAAATTGCAAAGATATGATTCAGTGACAACAGGGCGTATGAACCTGCTCTTGCATTCTTCTCTATCCTGTCTATTTTTACCGCGATGCAGTAGGGCGTGTGTACAAGTTTGAAGTGTGTGACAACTGTTCTACATTAATAGGTGCGCAACTAAGTTCTCGCTTTAAAAAAATAATGAAAATGCAAGTTTTTTGTGAAAGAATGCTTACAAATAAATCGTTCAAAGTGTTGTCCATTACTCACGTCACGACTTTTGCACATCTTTCTGACAGAGTTCGAATAGTGTGGCGGTAAGTGTTCGTGGAAGCGCATCGTCAGGTCCTCGGGAACATGGGGAACCTAACGGGTGCTTCTTTATATAACACCGTCAGCGAAGCAGGGTTAGCGTGGTATATAGCACGGTAGCGAATGAGTAGAGAGAAGATGCATGTGACTAGGTATGGAAATGGTAGTGTAAGGTAGAGGGGGAAGAGGTCGACCGAAGAAGAAATGGATGGAGTGTGTGAATGACGATATGACAGAGAGAGGAGTAAGTGTTGAGATGACGGCTGACAGAAGAGAATGGAAGAGAAAAATTAGCTGTGCCGACCCCAATTAGTGGGATAAGGTGGAAAAAAAGAAGAGTCAGCGCAAGCATGACCACTCTGACAAGAGTGTCCGATTGAGAAGAAGAAAAGTCTTTTGAGGCTCTCCACGAATCAAACCATTCGTTGATATTTTGAGTGGAGCATCAGCCGAGCCATGTGCCGTCGGTCGCAACAAATAATTATCCAAAGGGACAATAACTGGGGATATAGAAGTCTTCGAAGTCATTTCTCAAGATGGGTAGTGATCCTTCAACGGGATTAAGTGTCTTAGAATAGACCATGCTTTTCGAGCACCAAACTTCTTGATATATCAACAAAAAAACCCCAAAAAGTGAACATGTAATTGATCAAACATTACTGTAAATAGTAACGAATATTACTTAGTCTACATTCTAACGCATTGAAAAAGAACATCTGAAAGCAATTTTAAGCCCTATCCTTATTCGAAGCCAAAGAAACAAAGTAGAAAGCTAAGAATAGCTATCTTATCAGTCGGCTTTATAAATAGCGGTCGGCGTAAAGCGTCTGGCAACTTTGTCTTGCCGCATCCGAATTGGTATTAGAGAACTGTACTCAACTTGTAATAAATAAGGGATGTTTTAAACATTCCCGGCTATCTATATTTTAAATATTATTTAACGGGTTCTCAACACGATTTTACCATTAAATGTGGTCCCGATGTTTGGGCGCTGATGCAAAGTGCCATGAACATGGGTGGATTGGGTGGTCTACCCAAGTATATTATCATCTACCATGCATAAAGCCATGGTAAGTAGTGTTTACTGTCCTCGTCGAACTCGTCGTCTAACTCGAACTAGTCCATAGACACAGCCCACTGAGTTCTGCGCCGCATCTTCTCACTGGGTCGCGATTCCGATCCGGTGGTAGATTCTGTGAAGCACTGCTCTTGCTAGGGCTAGTGTTAGCAAATTCTCTGAGGTTGAGCCCGTGAGCTCACCCACCCGTCCGGGCGTAGCTGGAATAGCCCTCTATGCTACCAGAAAACAGGTAGGAATGAAGTCGTCGTGGCTTAAAGGATAAGACGTCCGGTG
The DNA here is from genome assembly GCF_030269925.1 of Bombyx mori. Lineage (NCBI taxonomy): Eukaryota > Metazoa > Arthropoda > Insecta > Lepidoptera > Bombycidae > Bombyx > Bombyx mori. The sequence goes on from NC_085113.1 coordinate 13,252,200, forward strand.
CATCACTGTTGAGCGATGCACTGATGTTCGAATCCCAGGCGGGCACCAATATTTCTAATGAAATACGTACTTAACAATTTACTTCCACGGTGAAGGAATAACGTCGTGTAGTAAAAATCGAGCCAGCAAAATTATAATTTGCGTAATTACTGGTGGTAGGACCTTTCGTGAGTCCGTACGGTTAGGTACAACCGCCCTGGCTATATCTGTGTAAGTGTTTATTAAGCCGTTAATATACCTTGAAAACGATTGCAGACAAAGACAAATTCCGGTGTCAGCAGAACAAATATTTTGTAATAACAGATCGAACGTCGGCTAATATAGCACGTGTTTTATCAAGAAGACATTGCGACACACACATCTGCCCGCACGCACACACAAAGGGCTGCGATGGATGAGCGAGTTATTTTTTAATTCATTGCTTAGTTGGGTGGACGAACTCACGGCTCACCTGGTGTTAAGTGGTTACCGGAGCTCATAGACACCTACTTCCTTTAACGTGAATTTTGTGCTGTTTGAAAAGCATTATCGAATTAATGAGCTACAGTTGTGAACTAACTTACTATAAAAATAAACGCTATAAAATAAAAATAAGCAAACAAAATAAAACACTTTGTTTAAACAGAGCAACATATTGAAGAATTATTTGAAATTATAATACTAAGTATAGTTAGAAGTTAATAGATGTTATATTAATTTGTATGTTCGATTATTTGTTACATGATCTTATTACTTAACTAAGGTGATTTTATTGGTCTTGTGAGTCCGCACAGGTAGGTATTACCGCCCCGCCTATTTCTGCCGTGAAGCAGTAATGCGAGTCGGCTTGAAGGGTGGAACAGGTTGTAAAAACTGAGACATAGAACTCATGTGTTGTTGTACTTTAAAATCAGATGGTCCGTGAGCTCATTTACCCATCTAAGCAATAAAAGAGTTGTTAATAAACCATGATAATAAGAATGTATCTCTTTGTAAATTTAAACTTCAGTATCTCAACACACGATACTTGTTGACGCGTTTTAGTTTTATCTCCGACGTCGATTATAAAAAAAATTGTATTAAAAAAGTTAATGATAACAAAAAAGTAAGAACCTCTTAAACGTAGTCGCTTAGGTACCACGTGAAAGTTCAGCTAGGTGTTCAAACTAATGATAGCTGAATCTAATCATTTGATTAACAAACCGATAGATACAGACGAAAATGAAGTTGTTTTGTTCATGATAAATATCTTATGATTCATATTCTGTAGACGTTTGTAAAGAGAATGTTTTTATGTTGCTTAGGTTTGGTAAACAATTAATCAATTTGAAGGTAATTGTTGCTCGTGATATTAGCCTGTCAAAATTTTAAGAGACGGCGAATTGTCAGCATCTCTGTACTCACTACCACTTATCCTACATAGTCCATATCTGTCGGGAATCTGTGATGCGTTGTAGTTTGAAGGCCGTTACAATTTAAGCTTTATTCCCTTATTTTAAGGCTGAATTCACGTTGTTATGTCTACCAATAGTTTTATTATTTACTAGCTGTCCCGGCAGACTGTGCCTCAATCGATAAATAATAGACCTAAACTTTTGTATAAAACAAACTTAAAACAAACAAAATGAATTCGTCCGACGGGGGACACATCAAAGGAAAAACCAAAATTGCTATTTTTATTTAATTTCAAGCTTTTTTTTATTTTCTCACCTTTTAAACCTTCCCTGAACTTCCACAAATAATTCAAGACCAAAATTAGCCAAATCGGTCCAGCCGTTCTCGAGTTTTAGCGAGACTAACGAACAGCAATTCATTTTTATATATATCGATATAAATTATTAACCGATTCATTAAGCCTCCTAATCTTGTTTGTTTCAGGTTTGGACTAAACTTAAAACCAGTGACGTAACTTGAATGTGAGAATGTGAATATCGATTCGTGTCACGTTATATTATATCGATTCAGTGCAAATGACGGATGTTTTGTGGCGGATATATTGGTGTTTAGTGCATCACCCTGGCATTGGTAAGTGAGAAAAACTCTTAAAACCTATTAGCGCATCAATATTGTGTATGTGACTATATGCGTAATCTATAATTTGCGTAATCACTGGTGGTAGGAGCTCTAATGAGTCCGCACGGGTAGGTACCACCGCTCTGGCTATTTTCTGCAGTGTAGCATCGTATATCTCAAGGTGGGCGGCGGCATTTACGTTGTAGATGTCTATGGGCTCCAGTAACCACCTAACACCAGGTGGGCTGTGAGCTCGTTCACGCATATAATCAATAAAAAAAATGTGTGTATAAATTTTATATTATTATTATGATATAATAATATGCACGGTGTTGTATGTTATGTTTATGTGTGTATACTATATGTGTGTTTATATTTGTATGTAATATTATTATTATTTATCTTATTTCTCAAAAAGGACTACACCTACTACAGGATTCTCTACAACACCCTAGCTAGACTAGAAGACAATGCCTTAGGCATTAAATCCGCCACAGTACTTGTGTATTAAGTTGAATAAATAAATAAATATTATCAGTGCGGAAGTGTGTCTGTGGGTCATTCTTTCGCGCAGCAAAAAGCAATATATTAAAATAATTTGTTTTGCAAATACATTGAAACCGGTTTTATAATTTCATTAAGCATTTAAAGGAAAGGACTACCGGTTTAGCTTTAGGCGGTTCGCCATTTTATTTACGACAAACAATCGGCCTTCGGTCTATTGAGTAATCTCACGGTGAACCCTACACATTGCTGTTCCTTCTGCTAGTTTTGTCGACACCAAGGTTTCCCATATTACTGGTGGTAGGACCTCTTGTGAGTCCGCGCGGGTTGAAGCAGTAATGCGTTTCGGTTTGAAGGGTGGGGCAGCCGTTGTAACTATAGTGAGATCTTAGAACTTATATCTCAAGGTTGGTGGCGCATTTACGTTGTAGATGTCCATGGGCTCCAGTAACCACTTAAACACCAGGTGTGCTGTGAGCTCGTCCACCTATCTATGCAATAAAAAAAAAACAAAATAGAGGACTTTTTTGTTTTTCTTGAATCTTCGGTGTAGCTTTCAGTCATCTCGGTGCTTTAAGCCTCTTGCTTTTACCTCTGAGCTTGTTATCCGCTTAAATTACGCAAATCTGTTTGCTCGTTCGCAATTAATCAAAGCAAATAAATAGTTGAAAATAACGGTTCCAATCCAATTAAAATTTAAATGCACTATCGAATATAAAAGTAAGTCTTGATTGATAAAAAAAAAAGTTTCAATTTGCAAAACTGGTTCTCAAATTTCTATGGTCTAGAAATATGTGGTACTATTCAGGGTCAAGGCGTCGATAAGGATCGGGTCTCGGTGTGGGCGTGAAGCGATCGATCAGCGCCCGCTACATCGCCGTCCGCTCGATTAATTAGCGTTGTGCAATTGTTGGTTGAAAGAAACATTCATCGGTTATCTTAAGGTATGAGCTGAAGCGGTGATATCCCTTGAGTTTGAAATCGTAAATTGGTATTCTGTTCTTTATGATGGAGTATGGAAACAGATGAGCTACTGAAGGCTGTCACTATTATACATCTCAACTAATAGTCTTAATTGTTATTAGAATCTTCTTTAGCATGTTATGTATGTTATGATACAGACTCCCCTTAAAATCTACATCAGCAGCTCTAAGACCATCCATCCCCTTGTTGCAGCACGTTCTATGTCTGTCACGGTTTGGTTTCATCATCTATTACCATTTTTGCTGCGATGTCAACTTTCCAGGTTTTGATTGAGAGAATCGTCTTCAGGTCATTGACATCTTAGAACTGATATCTCAAGGTGCGTGGCGCATTTACGTCGCAGATGTCTATGGGCTCCAGTAACCACTTAACACCAGGTCGTCTACCCATCTAAGCAATAAAAAAAAAGTCAGCATCTTGCCTCAAAGCGGCGATGGTATTGACCTTGTGTGGTCTATGAGACTCAGTTTCAATATCCGGTAATTAAATCAGGATAATAGATCGAAAGGACCCGCTGTATTTAGTGACTTGGAGCGCACAATCAGTAGCCACAGCACAAATTGATGTGTGGTGATGAAACGCATTGCTGACATTAAACTAATTGAGTTATTGCCGGTCCGGTTCCAATCGAATTGACATTCGTAAGGCATGTCACATGTTCTTGTACGTTCTTAAGGTGCAAATCGCAAAGGTGACTTTCGAATATGGTGGGTGATTGGACAGATTTATTAAAAACGACAAAAAGAATAACACAAATTTTAAATTGTTTCTTTTGATACGACAGGAACTAAATAAAATTTCGTGACGATTTGTTGTTTGATTGTCATGTTGGTTCTACGGTACCCATGCACCAATTATAAGGTTAGAATTTTTTAAATAATTGCTGGACTTACACTCGAGAACCTTAGAGCTTAATGCTAAATATTTTATCAAGGATAGTGGTCTGAGCTGGGCGCGCTGGTCCTTTGGTGTAAATGGTGAACCTTAAGCCGGTCAGTCTAACTACAGCGAACGCCGAGTTAGTTTTTTTTCCTACCTAAGCTTGAGTAACTTGAGCCTTGAGAGGCTATTTCAGCGTAACCTTAACTAGTAGGTGAGCTCACGGGGCTCAAACCTGACGACGTTGCTAACACGAACCCTAGCTAGAGCCGTGCTTCGCAGAATCTACCACCGGATCGGAAACGCGACCCACTGAGAAGATTCGGCGAGAAATTCAATGGGCTGTGTCTGAGGGTTAATTTACTCGTCGAGCCCTTCGTCGCAAGCGACGGGTTCGACGAGAACGATGACCGGTGCTTGATGTACCTAAAAGCACCGTTAATGGATCGGGAGGATCCGAAATGACGTGTTTGGGGCGACGTCGACTGCTTTCCATTCGGTCCACAGGATCGGGAATGTAGTTACCGGCGGTCACGATCAGAGGATTCTCGTGTCGTGCCGCTTTATCGAAGTGAGCCGAGTTACAATCGCAAGTGATTTCACAATTACATCTTTCACGGTCACCTTCTTTATACTTTCATCTGTTTGAGAAGTTAATATATGAGCGTATGAGAGCAGCGGCAGCGCGCCGTGGGCGTGACGCGGAGTTGGCGATTTAAAACCGGTCGCATTAAATATTCACTGTATTCGATGTTATTTGCATACGATTATTTATGTTTCAAGGTAATTAGAATTTCGTTAGTCGTTCAGTATTTATTATCGTTCATGGATTTGTTGAGAGGCGACACCTGCGTTGTGTCGTGTGCTTATTGTCAAATGTAAGAATCACTAGGTCACGTGGGTTTTTACTGGTGCTAGGCCCTCTTGTGAGTCCGCGCGAGGTATAATAACCGGCAAACTTCTTGAGCATTTGTTGACGTAGTGGGGGTAAGTTTGCGCATGGTACACTCACGTGCAAAAACATTACTTACTCTGCGTCATAATGCTATTAAATTATTAAAATCAACATATGTATTTATTTATATATTTATTAGAACATCAACAAAACATATAGGTTAATAATTGTAATAATTTAATCTTGGGGTAAAATAGATATTCCTTCTATTAAGTCAAAACTAGAGCTGTTGCCAGGTCTTGGTTCAGTTAAAGCGAAGCTGGTATTTGTAAATTTTTTTTCGTTATCATAATCTTGACCATCATCATCATCACTGTTTTCATCACCCGAGTCGCTATCATCGTGATGAGTCGACATAGGGCTCATCGGCGTAGTTTACAACTCTGTCGATTCGGTCTTCTTTTTTGTCTATAATTAATTATTTTTTGAAGATATTCGATTCGTAGTAATCGAATGTTACTTTTTTCATTTACCAGCTTCCGATTATTTTCTGTTCTTTTTTTCCATCTGAAGCCTAGCTCTTTCATAATTCGTCGTAAGCTTCATTCCGAGCCATTAAAATTTATATCTTCTTTAAATTCTTCGAAGCCTTTCTACGGTACGGAGTTTCGCTGCTTGTTATGTAGTTATTATGATTACATCTTTTTATTACAGATTGAACGAAACTATCCATTCCGGTAACTTTCTTCTTCCCTGATCTTTTCTTACCCGGAGTCCGAAACACTGCGAGCAAGCCAGAGCCTTTAGCTTCGTTAATAATGCACCTAACAGTACTCACTGATGTTTTTGTTGCTTCCGAAGTCTGTTTTAATTTTTCCATATCATTCTTCCCCTGTTTTATAATGAAGCAATATACGTCGTACACAAATTTTCTACCCTTTCTTTTAAGTACTACACCAGTTTGTCACGGCATAGTGTATGTTTTATAAAAAATCAACAAACACTCAACAAATAGCAATGGCAACAAAGTCCACAAGCAATTATAACAAATAACTTAACGATTAATAACGATAGACTTTCCACTGTACGCAAGCGTACTTTTGGGAGCAAGCGGAATGAGGGCGCGGTGCGGGACGCAAGGTTCGACTGATCTACCAATAACGCGCTCGATACGATTTCCCCTGCCGTCGCGCCTCACCCTCATCACCAAAGTGACCTAAAATTCGGTTCTGCGCAGTCAAGGTCATTTGCTCAAGAAGTTTGCCGATTACTATACCACCGCCCTGCCTATTTCTATCGTGAAGCAGTAATGCGTTTCGGTTTGAAGGGTGGGGCAGCCGTTGTAACTATACTGAGATCTTAGGACTTATATCTCAAGGTGGGTGGCGCATGTACGTTGTAGATGTCTATGGGCTCCAGTAACCACTTAACACCAGGTGGGCTGTGAGCTCGTCCACCCATCTAAGCAATATAAAAAAAAACGTTGGATTCAAGTGGCGACAGACCGGCCGCACTGGACATCAATTGGAGAGACCTATGTTCAGCAGTGGGCAGGCTGAGATGATAACTAGTTTATATATTTTATATGTATGTATGTAATCTTCAGATGGGCATAGCGGGTGATCCTGTGATTTGTTAGCAAAACCATTCGGACTTGATCTGTTATTTATGTTCTGAATGCGTCCACGGTTGAATTGTTAGTTCTTTGTTATGCATCTGTTGTATTCTGATTTACCTACTTATTTGAGTGAATTCCGTATATAAAAAGTGTTCACGGACGAACGACTTTGAAGATTAAGGCATTACGTCACATAAACGAGCCAATTGTTTCGTTGATTTGTAGAATTTGATTGTTTAGCTTCACGACGCCGTCATGTTACGTTACGGCCGTCGCCAGTGCAGAGTCCTTTACTACTTGAACCTTTTTTTCCTACCTATGCTGATCCTTGAGAGGCTATTTCAGCTTCGCCCTAATATGTAGGTGAGCTCACGGTGCTCAAACCGGGTGTGTTGCTAATAATGGCCCTAGCAAGAGTAGTGCTTCGTAGAATCTACCACCGGATCGAAAACGCGACCGAAAAGAAGATCCGGCGAGAAACTCAGTGGGCTGTGTATATTGTTTAATTCACTCGTCGAGCTCTTCATCGCAAGCTACTGGTTAGGCGAGGACGGTGACCGGTGCTTGAAGTACCTATAAGCACCATTAATGGATCGGGAGGATCCGTAATGACATGTTTTGGGTGACGTCGACTATTTACCATTCGGTCTACAGGATCAGGTATGTAATTTCCAGCGGCCACGACAAGAGGTATTGGCAGAGGTATTGCACTGATTAGCACACCTTTTCTTTGTCGGTATGTACCACAAACTCCTCTCCAAGTTGTTTCTTGTTAACGTTCTCGATAGCGTAAAAGTTAACTCAAATTTGTATGGAGTTGGAACAGCGCCCCTAGCGGCAAACGTAGGAACCCTGTCCAACTCCATACAAATTTGAGTTAACTTTTACTCGATCGAGAATGTTAAAAAACTCGCACTAAGCACACTGATCGCTGTAACATGTCTTTTTCCTAACGAGGCTTCAATAGAATTCTGGACAGTAGGCAGTTTCTATCCCAGCATTGCTGATATCCATTTACCCTTAGCTAGATTTCGATAGACATAATTGTTTACCTCTTTTGTTTTTGTTTAGAAGGGTGGACGAGCTATTGGAGCTACTGGTGGTTACTGGAGCCTATAGACATCTACAACGTAAATGCGCCACCCACCTTGAGATAAGTTTTAAGGTCTCAAGTATAGTTACAACGGCTGCCCCACCCTTCAAACCGAAACGCATTACTGCTTCACAGCAGAAATAGGCGGGGTGCTGGTACCTACCCGCGTGGACTCACGTGATGTCTTACCACCAGTACGAAAAGAAAAAAAAACAATATATAAACTATTAGATCTTTAAAAAAACCTTATTATACGTACTTGTGATAAATCCATCTAACAGAGCCTCTGATCTAAAACCCCAGTAGGAGAGTCGCTTCTTAATACTCGGGCCCATGATTCAGAAGCGCCCCGAACAGGCATTAAGTACATCGAAGTAAACACAAGTGTACCGTGAGGCCGCGCGTTAACATTGACCTCAAACGCCGTATATGGGATACGGTTGCAAAACTACTCCCGACAGATGTTCAGTGAAGGTTATACAGCCTACTGCCTCGTGAATTCACTAAATATTGTTATTAAAAGCTTCTTAATAATATTATTTATAAGCATACTAGACGTGTCTCGCGGTTTCTCCTGTGATATGTTTGTAATACAGAAAGAATAAAACTCATTGCATTTTCTCGACATAATGAGTCCACTTTGTTTCTTTTTTTATTGCTTAGAAAGGTGGACGAGCTCACAGCTCACCTGATGTTAAGTGGTTACTGGAGCCCATAGACATCTACAACGTAAATGCGCCACCCACCTTGAGATATAAGTTCTAAGGTTTCAAGCATAGTTACAACGGCTGCCCCACCCTTCAAACCGAAACGCATTACTGCTTCACGGCAGAAATAGACACGGTGATGTTACCTACCCGGGCGGACTCACAAGAGGTCCTACCACCAGTAAATTACAAACCAGTGAACGCATTGTAGTATTTGCTATTGCAGATGTATCTGGCGTTGATCAGGACACGTCATCTATCAGTCTATGTCATCTAGGTTAGGTACTATCAACAGAATTCTGAGAAATCGCACCCAAATCCGTTAAGCTATTTTTGCTTGATTGAATAACAAACATAAAAAAACATTTAAAAAAAAACATGTTTGTACAATTAATTATTTGATTTAAAACATTTAGTTGGAAGAGCGATTTTGGAGCTGTCCAAAATCAACACTGCAAATATTTCAATAAAAGCTATGTCTCTGAAAGCCGACCCCAACAACCGATCAATATTTTTATTTCTTTTTATTACCCTTGTAGGCAGACGAGCATACGGCCCACCTGATGGTGAGTGGTTACCGTCGCCCATGGACTTCAGCAATGCCATGGGGCAGAGCCAAGCCGCTGCCTACCGCATCAATCTACATATTAGTAGTGTTCACGTCTCTGAATCAATACGTCATGAATCTAAATAAGTTGTTTTGTTTTAAACAGCAATGGTTTCGTTTTCTAAGAAATCAAATATGAATGAATATATTTCAAAGAATCTATTTTACAAATAAGTACATAAATTGTTGTAAAAATTTCGTTTGTGGGTGTTGTTACTTAGTCACTTTGCACTGTGTGAGTCACAGTTCAGACGTCTTACAGTCGCATCACTGGATAAAAATTTATTGTTAACTAGGCGCGCCTCGCGAATTCGCCGGCGGCAATTTTGAAATGAATAATGGTGGTGGATGTGAATATCTTTGAGGTCCTCAATTACTTATCGTTTTTTTTTTGATAAACAAGGTGTCATACTGTATGATTCTTAATTATAATCATAATATATTGGTAGTTTTTTAATATCCTGCCAAATAATCTTATCTAGTGTTCGTCCGAAGATCTAAATTCGACCACTGTTCATGTAATCTTATGATTTAGGTTCAATTAAAATTTTCTTTTTTGTCATGTTTTAAAAAATGCTGCTTACAAAGTTTACATATTATTACTTACCAATATTGTGCCTACAATATGTTCTATACTAAAGCAGAAATATTAAAAGGGAATGGCTTAGGAAGTAAAGAAGGAAGCCGTTTACTATGTAAATTGTAGTCTTTGTCTATTCGTATATAGATTTGATTAGTTCAAAAGTCTCCTTGTAGTATTTTGAACTAAGCACATCCCGTGATTTCACTCGCTAAATATAATTTGATGCGTCGTTACGTTATTATTGAATGCACTGACTGTACATTCATTCAATTACCGACCGACATTTTTGTCATATTCGTCATGTGTATAATGGGACAAGTTTATGCAAAAGCAATATTTAGTGCCTTGACACGTTATCATCATACGCAATCCTGGCAGTTTACCACTGATCCTGGCGGCGCAATGAACTTCCTCGTGAAGAAGGGTACCGGGGATCTTTCTATAGCAAAATAAAATGCCCTATCTTCTAGGGTCCATTTTTTATTTTTATTTGTTATTGCTTAGATTGGTGGACGAGCTCACAGCCCACCTGGTGTTAAGTGGTTACCGGAGCCCATATACATCTATAACGCAAATGCGCCACCCACCCCGAGATACAAGTTCTAAGGTCTCAGTATAGTTACAACGGCTGCCCCGACCTTCAAACCGAAACGCATTACTGCTTCACGACAGAAATAGGCGGGGTGGTGGTACCTACCCGCGCGGACTCACAAGAGGTCCCACCAACATTGATACGGACTGGCCAGCCATTGGTATTGGGCCAGTAAATGCGCTATCTTTGATCACATAATATTATCCCTAGTCTTTGGTGAGCTTATCTTAATTCTTCCGTATATCATTATATGAAATTAATAAAAATATTTTTATTAATATTATTGCAAACACTTGTCGTTATCTCCGGCTATGCTCGCGTAATTCAAACAACTGACCGCCGGTTGTGGCAAATCGAAGAATTCCAGTTAATATTATACACGTGATGAATAATCGGAATAACAAAAGATAAACAGTGATTCGCAGAAGTCAGAGTCGCGATTGTTTAAATGAGTTTATTTTAATTTCACAGTTGCTTATCGGCTGTATAAATATTTTAGAGGATAAGCCTCGAGTATGTTAGGGTCAGCATTCTTACTCACAATTTTTATTTTTTTCCTACATATTCTAGTGACCTCGAGGGGTCACTCTAGATTCATCGGACAAGTAGATGAGCTCACGGGGCTCTAACCTATAACCACAATGCTACACTTTAAATATAGGGGTTCTGGATTAATTAAAAGTGGATTGAGATTGGAGGATCCAACATTAAAATAGTTTGGGGGTAGTTTTATACCCCTAGCTGTTGCCACTTTTTAATTTTTTTATTGCCCTTGTAGGCAGACGAGCATACGGCCCACCTGGTGGTGAGTAGTTACCGTCGCCCATGGACTTCAGCAATGCCAGGGGCAGAGCCAAGCTGTTGCCTAACTTAACCTTAACTCCTCCGCAGTATCTTTCTTTTATCGAAATTATTCTCATACCTAACTCTTCTTGGCTAGATTGAAAAATTCCCATAAGTGTCTATTATATTCTTACTTATTTCTATCAAATCTACCCAGTCCTAAGGCATTTATTTAGTAGCGTCTGTAGCCTTCGAGGACGTAGCTGAAATAGCCTCTTAGGCAACCAGTGAATAGGTAGAAAAAAAAAGATCGAGCCAGACGTATGTATGATTTACGTTATGTGGTCTGTAGGTTCCCTAAACAATTATTACGAACCTACATTAACCTTTCTGCCTACGGCTTTCAGCTCTTTAATGAATCGCCCTCTACGGTTGATGTAATTCCTCAAGCCTCAAGGGCTTGGTAGCAACACATTTGAGAATGCTCATGAAGATAAGCTTCTGCAGCAGCCGATGATTACGATCTAACTAGTCAGGTCATAAGTATTGTCACACAGTAAAAACTTTTCTTTTAGAATGCTGGCCACAAAAAAGTTTATTGAATTCGAATTTCGAATTGTTCATGAAAATAAAAATGTATACTTTTAGAATTTTACTGATTTTTAAATATGGAGTGGACACTTAAAGAAGACTGTGTTGCAGTTATTGCGTTGCATCGTTGCGGTTACGCGCCAATTCAAATTTTTAACATACTGAAAAATTTTAATATAACCAAAAGATTCGTTTATCGTAGCATCAAACGATACAATGAAGACTAGTGTAGATGACAGGTCAAGAAGTGGCCACCCTCGGTCTGTTAGGACGCCAGCAGTGATAAAAGCTGTGAAGGCGCGAATTCAAAGAAATCCCAAACGTAAGCAGAAACTGTTTGCCCTTCAGATGGGGTTAAACAGAACCACGGTGAAAAGGGTGTTAAATGAAGACTTAGGGCTTCGGGCATATCGAAGAAAAACAGGACATCGTTTGAATGCTCGTCTAATGGACCTGAGACTGAAGAGATGCCGCGCTTTGTTGAAGCGGTACGCGGGAAAAAAATATCGGGAAATTCTTTTTTCGGATGAAAAAATTTTTACCGTAGAAGAGAGCTACAACAAACAAAATGATAAGGTGTACGCACACAGTAGTGAAGAAGCGAGCAACCGTATTCCGCGTGTCCAACGAGGTCATTTTCCATCCTCGCTCATGGTATGGTTGGGAGTTTCTTATTGGGGCTTAACAGAGGTACATTTTTGTGAGAAAGGTGTAAAAACGAATGCAGTTGTGTATCAAAATACAGTCCTGACGAACCTTGTGGAACCTGTTTCTCATACCATGTTCAATAACAGGCACTGTATGTTGTATTCCAACAAAATTCGGCGCCAGCTCATAGAGCGAAGAGCACACAAGACTGGCTGGCGGCGCGTGAAATCGACTTCATCCGGCACGAAGACTGGCCCTCCTCCAGTCCAGATTTGAATCCGTTAGATTACAAGATATGGCAACACATGGATGAAAAGGCGTGCTCAAAGCCTCATCCCAATTTGGAGTCACTCAAGACATCCTTGATTAAGGCAGCCGCCGATATTGACATGGACCTCGTTCGTGCTGCGATAGACGACTGGCCGCGCAGATTGAAGGCCTGTATTCAAAATCACGGAGGTCATTTTGAATAAACTTTAGTGTCATAAGAATCTATGTTTTGTTAAGTTAATTTTGGTATATGAATGGTTACATAATGAATAAACTTGTTTCAATTATTTTACATTAAACATGTGACAGAATTTATGACCTGACTAGGTATATACGTTTGGAAAACAAAACGGATGCTTTTAACATTACTATTCTATATGCATAAATTCTTAGGTATATTATAGAATAGTATATTAGTCGCAATTACATTATGTATTATTTACGAACTCATAAATATTTGTAGTCGTGCTCGATTAAGACTATTATGCTATGTGGCTCTGTAACCGGGCGTCCTTGGATTGATTCCTGGTAGCTATTTATTGTTCCGATACCTTGTTCAACTTTAACGGATTTTGTTTTACGGAGTATAATTTTTGTCTATTGTTATTGGCGAAAACTATTGGCTGTCATCGTGACATTTTTATTATTACTAGAGGTCCCGCAGTAGTCGAAATTCGACTATAATTAATTGGAATTGTAAGCTTGTACACTATTATGATTGTCTTTTATACTTCTATAATCTCAAACTTCGCCAAGACTACACTATAAAAAATATTAACAAAGGCAAACAATATTTAATCTATTCTCAATTTGACAACAGACGTCAAGAACAAAAGTTTGACAATAAATAGAATGCATGCGTGTGTGCGTCAAATACAGTCATGGTATGTAGTGTGTAATGTTTTCTTTATTGATTTAATGTATCTTTTATGCATTATTTTAAAATTAGCATTGTGCACTTCTTCTCTATATTCTCTATAAGTGTGGAAAATTTTATACTCCTCCGTCCGCGCAATTTTCGTAAAAAGGGATACAAAGTTTTTACTTCACGTATTAATATATAGATTATTTTATTGCTTTGATGGGTGGACGAGCTCACAGCCCACCTGGTGTTAAGTAGTTACCGGAGCACACATACATCTACAACGTAAATACCGCCACCCACCTTCAGATTCTAGTTCTAAGGTCTCAGGTCTCAGTATAGTTACAACGACTGCCCACCCTTCAAACCGAAATGCATTATTGCTTCACGGCAGAAATAGGCGGGGCGGTGGTACCTACCCGTGCGGACTCATAAGTAAGAGGTTCCACCACCAGTAATTGATAAATGACATGTGACAATGTGATGTGACAACGACATGTGTGATAGTGACATGTGAGCGTATTCTATCTTTGATTAGAACCCTTATTAAAATAGGAGTTATTCAATCCGAGTAAATTCGTGATAACTTTGTCGCAAGAAAGCGTAGACCAGCAAGTGGAACATCAAACAAGAAAAGTTAAGGTCGCTTCTGAATCTGCCTTGAGATGCTATTAAAAAAAATTGTATGCGAAAGTTTAAAAGCGCAAACCGTCCTAAAAGACTCATTTCAAGGAATTTTGATCAATAAATAAAACGAAAAAAAAAAAAAACTGGTTTTCGAATTTAAGAATTTCAATCGCAAGGTCAACAACGGCTTAAATGATACGAATTGATTTATAGGATACGCGTAGAGCACGAATTGGCAATATTATTGGAATTACTTAACCGACTTCCAATGCGCCGATAATGTTTTCAGCCTAACCCATGCATCAGCCCGCTGAGTTTCTCGCCGGATCTTCTCAGCGGGTCGCGATTCCGATCTGGTAGTAGATTCATTCGCGAAGCAGCTGTTCTCGAGTTGTTAGGTCTCCTTCGGAGGCGCTCGGGCAGCTGTTAACTAATTCCAACCCTCCTGGCTGAACCAATGCTCGCCTAGGTGTCCCAGTGAAACTGGAAAGGCCTCCTGGTCACCAGTAATCCCTCAATCATAAAAACAAAGGTTTTCAGACGTTTTACAATATGGGATGGGAGCTCGGTGTGGTTTTTATATCTTCTAAAAACATCATTTCATTCGTTTATCGCTTCAATCTGTTGCCATCTTTATTTTTCAATGTAACTAAAACTAAACCCGCCATGACTTCTGATTCCTTGACCAGTGTAGTCAGCCACATCAAGGCTGGTGCATTAGTTAAGATCTTTATGCACATGCACATAGAATAACGCACTTCTTTATCTGATTTTGTTTATTTAATAATTGCTCAGGAAGTTAGACGCGACGGAATAATAAATGATGCGAGGGGCAGAATTATTGTCAGTCTTTGGGGTCAACGCTCCGCGCGGCGAACGGTAAAGCTCGCCAATGCTTGATGGCTCAGATTTTTCATGGCCAATCCGTATCACAATTGACTAGTTTGGATAACGTCGCATTTTATGACAATCAAACCGAGGCAAATATCCTACCACTGAACTACGCCCCCCGTTGCCTTCTGATTTAGTTCGTTGTGGGATCCAAGATAAATTAGCTTTCCTGCGGTAAGCCCTGAGCCGTTATTTAGAGTCTTTTCGTGTGGCTGCTACTTTGGTTCCCGGTTAATCTGGTAATATATAAGCCTTAGATGGTTTTGGTGGTGATTAGAGAATGTTCTATCCCGTTCTCGCAGCAAGACTATTAGTGTGTGTATCGCACTCTTGAATGATGGCGTCATTGGATAACTTCTTGCGTTTTCTGTCCAATGTGAAAATAAACGCTTTATATTTCATAGTTGTCATAAGTACTCATTATTCATTTGGGCAATGGTCCAAGTTAAAATTATCTTCTGTGTATGGGTAAAATAAACTCACATATAAAGACTTGAACTTTATGACCCCGAATACCGAATATTTTTGATAAAGATACTCCGACTGGATCGAACCTAAACTCCATATAAGAGTTCTCAACCGCAAAACCAATAAGGCGATACGTAAAATAACTTCAAATATTTAAAAAAAAATTAAGAAATTACAGAAACGTGGAGTTAAAAGATAGTACTGCGGGATAAATTAATAATGCTGTTATTTTTTAATAAATATCTTTAAATTTGTAATATAACAAATCAAAATAATTTAACATAAATCAACTCACACAGTAGAACAAATCTTCCAATGCGCTTGAAGGAGGCACAGTTCCCAAGATACTGGCTACGTTACCTCGTTGAACAGCCAATACTACCAGCCAATACTACAGCCAATAATTAATACTGTAGTTTTGAAATTATTTAAATTTGTCATGTCTGTTGATGAATCTAGATGATATCTTCAAGGATTTAAAACCAAAGCGACGCGAATGACCATGAAAAGTGTAACCCAAGAAGACATACAAGACAAAGACCGCAATTAATCCTAATTTGAAGTGAATAATTAAAAGTTTCCAAACAAGTTTCGTAGCGTTCCTTATCTGTGTCGCAAGTGTGTTATTAGAACGGATCACTTTTATGGGCAAAATACGTTTTGAACCCGGAACAGCGTGAGATAATTTTTAGTACAGTAAATAAACTTAGCGTTCGCTTGGAGGGGGCCGCGATGAAGCTCGCGTTAAATTCGTAATTAAGATAAGATAATGAAGCAGTTACTATCCAACAGGAGCAGCGTCGTGCTCGAAATATTATTTTTTTTGTGATTGAAGGATTACTGGTGGCCCGGAGGCCTTTCCAGTTTCACCAGGACAGGTGGGCGAGCAAAGGCTCAGCCAGGAGGGGTGGAATTTGCTAACAGCTACCCGAGCGCCTCCGAAGGAGACCTAACAGCTCATGAGTAGTTGCTTCGCGAATGAATCTATTACCGGATCGGAATCGCGACCCGCTGAGAAGATCCGGCGAGAAAATCAGCGGGCTGATGTATGGCTTAGGTGCACATCGAACTCTTTGTCGAGTTCGACGAGTACGGTTACCGAGGTCCCTAAGCCTGCTCCTATTATTAGAGCTGAAGGCGTCTAATGCAAAGGTTATTGGATCTGGTGGATCCGTAAGGACGTGTGCTCGAAATAAGACGCAACTTCACTACATAGTATAAAACAAAGTCGCTTTCTCTGTCCCTAAATCCCTATGTATGCTTAAATCTTTAGAACTACGTAACGGATTTTTATGCGGTTTTTTTTAATAGATAGAGTGATTGAAGAGGAAGATTTATATGTATTATAACATCCATTAAATAGTGGAGAAATCAATAACTAATTACAGTTTCCGAAGCGAAGCGAGGGCGGGTCGCTAGTAGACCGTAAACTGAGAAGTCTTATAATGTTATTTTTCAAACTACCATTTTTTTTTTATTGCTTAGATGGTTGGACGAGCTCACAGCCTACCTGGTGTTAAATGGTTACTGGAGCCCATAGACATCTACTACGTAAATGCGCCATCCACCTTGATATATAAGTTCTAAGATCTCAGTATAGTCACAATGGCTGCCTCACCCTTCAAACCGAAACGCTTTACTGCTTTACGGCAGAAAATAGGCAAGGTGGTGGTACTTACCCGCGCGGACTCACAAGAGCTCCTACAGCCAGTAATTACGCAAATTATAATGTTGCGGGTTTGATTTTTATTACACGATGTTATTCCTTCACCGTGGAAGTCAATCGTGAGCATTTGATGAGTACGTATTTCATTAGAAAAATTGGTACCCGCCCGCGGGATTCGAACACCGTTTCATCGCTCAACACGAATGCACCGGACGTCTTATCCTTTAGGCCACGACGAGTACCAGTCTATGTAAATCATCTCGCAATTTAAAGTAGGAGGTACCTAATCTTTACGATCCCTTTTTCGGTGTTTTAGTCCTAACGTCAGCCGCTCTCTCAGATAGGCTAATAATAATGTGGCTATCTCTTTGTCGGACGCTGCGACGCGGAAAAGACAACGGGTTCTCTCATTACGGCAGTATTGTAAATTTTTAAGTTATATGACCTGTACCGGACCAATCTTTCTCTTTTACGGTATTATCACGCATACACCCTAAATATGTCCAGGATAAAATAATCGAAAATAATTGAATAGATAAACAATTTAAAATTCATTTATTTCCAGCGAAAGTTTTTTAAGAGATTTTATGACCTGGTAACTAAGACCTTTAAGTCATGTCTTATTTTAATTTATTTTCTTATTTTTATGAATAATGATAAAATGAAATGAAGATGATTAATTTGAGACATTAATCAACTGGGATGAAATTAAATGAAATGAGATGATATGGGATGAAATATAATCTTAGTGTAATGGTGGTCATTTACTAAGATTTTTTCAGTGGACTTTTTGGAGGATCCCGAGAAGTTGCGTCCAGCGGTTTTTGTTTCATTTTCCCACATTTGTGCACTTTCACAGATATTAAACAGTTAATAAACCACCGTTATTACGCATTTAAACCTGAAGAAACACTAAATAGACAAAATAAAACAAATCACATAACTTCACTCCTCGCGTTCCCGTCAAAAAGTCTCAAGCGAAAGTCTAAATAGTTCTAACCGCTTCGAAGCTTAATCCGTCCAAAGCGACAAGGTTAAATACTTGTTTTACTTTATTTAAAACGTAAGGTAATTGGTTAATTGGTTCTTTTATATATGGATATATTTTATATCTCTACTTGTCACATAAATATGTCTTAATTCTCTACTTTTCCGCCAGCGATACCTTTTATAACGTAGGTAACTTGTTTTCCGTTTTTTTATTTAATATATTCAATAATTTGGATTTTCGCTTCATTGTTTGTTTATATTTCATAATTATTTGATTACGAATAAAAAATATTACTTCCACGTCCCACGCTATAGAATACAATTAATAATTATTATTCGTTCGTAAGCGCCATTTTGTAATAAATTAGTAATGCATCGTATGCACTGAAGTAGAATGTCACTTCCATAGCTGAGATAACTCTAATGACGCCTTTTTTTTACTCTATAGAGCGTGCCAAAGAAGTAAACACATATTCCAAAAAACAACCATTACCCTGCTTTGGCAGTGGGGTTTAAAAAACTTATTTTATTAATTAACTAGCGACCCGCCCTCGCTTCGCTTCGGAAACATTAAAACACACATGAAACAAAAAAAAAAAAAAAAAAAAAAAAAACAAAAAAAAAAAAACAAAAAAAAAGTAGCCTATGTTCATTAGGGACAATGTCGGCTTCTAATGGAAAAAGAATTTTTCAAATCGGTCCAGTAGTTTCGGAGCCTATTCGAAACAAACAAACAAACAAATCTTTCCTCTTTATAATATTAGTATAGATCACAGACAGAATTTTATTTACTTTTATAGAAATAGGTTAGCAATGAGCAGTTGATAACAGAATTTGATAGCGAAGTAACTTCAGCTACATATAACTCAGGTCTCAGTTAAATTCATTAGTCAAAATTTTGCTATCGTCAAGTTGTGAACTCAAATGGCTATTTTTTTCTGGCTAGACGAGTGTGCTAGATCTCAACTGGTATTCAGTTGTTATCGGAGCCTATTGGAATCATTAATTTTTTTTTGGAAATCCAATAACTGTTTTATACAATGTATCGATTTCCAACCATCCATTGTCATACACAAATCCTGTTCTGAACTACTAACTGGTTGGGTAGTTGTGCGTCAGCAAAGGAATTGGTTTTTGCTCTGAGATTGCATTGCAGGGAATAAAACAGGGGAATTCCTATAGACTAAACGTGATGAAAAGTGCACAAAGTCTGCAGATCGCGTTAATAATACGATACTGCCTTTTCTATGTCTTTCATTCACAGCCCCACGACAAGCGGCGCGTCTAGCTCCCAGACAACTCTTAATAGATCGAATTGAGATTTATGTTCGACAGTCCGGCCGGTGTCAACAATTGGATAATACAGTCATTGACCGGGTTACGGACTGTCGGATCTAAGGGGTAAGAAGGAGCTGTGTTTTGAAGTGTATTGTAGTTGCAGTCATTCAAGGCGGTAGAGAGTTTTGGGAGCCCGTCTAACTAGGTCCAATAGCGTCTGCCACTCATCAGGTTAGAGCCTCGTGAGCTCACCTACTCGTTCTGTGAATCTAGTATAACCCATCGAGGTTACAAGAACAGGCAAAAAAAAATTGTTTATAAAAACAAACAAAATACGTTTTTATAGAAAATCCAACTAAAAAATAGAAAATAAATTTTAATAAATTTGAATTACAAACAGTGTAAGAAAAAGTGATTTTATAGTAAAGAAGCGTGGGTAGTTGGATTTTCTATAAAAGCGTATTTTGTTTGTTTTTTTAAACCCTTATTTATTTTCCATTTTTAGTTGAATTTCAATATTTTCATATATTTTTTTTAATATTGAATTTTCATCGGTTCTTAATAAGTATACCAAATTTCGAGTTAATCCGACGTTTTGAAGGGGGTCAAAATCATGTTCAAAGATTCCGTTACATACATACGTCTGAAGCTAATAAAACTGTATTAAAAAAACGTCTGCCGCGTTGCGGTTTCAAGGGTAGGGTTATGGATATACAAAACAAGTAGGACTTCGATTTCATGTCCCAAGTTAGTATTGAGAATTTTCATTTCATTCTGCTCCAGTAATAGATTAAAATTAGAAGAGACGTATACACTTCGTTAGTGATTCTTATCACCGTTCTTAAATCAAATTCTAGAAGTCCTTTTTTGTTCTTCTTGCCCTTTTGTATCACGTCTGGCTCACCAGTGTTGAGTGATAAGACACGTGTTCAGTTAAGTGACTAAAGTATATTCGGATAACAACCTAACGTGCTATCGTCAGCCCGACAATCCCGAGACTGACGTAGCATCACTGCAATATAATTATTGTTAACACATACATATGAATGAATGATTTATTTTATTTCAGACAACAACAAGTCCATATGTGTACATAGTATCATTGAAACATACTTAAAATCAATAAAACCAATCAAATAAAAAAGATACATTTATTAATAATAATTATCAGTTGAATACATTTCAAATATTCCACTCAACTGATACTTACTTCGAAGCAACCATTATTATTATTATTATTTAGTCCGCAAGTGAACCATGGTACAATGGGTCAAGTACCGACAGTCATAACGGTCTGTTAATGCTATAGGAACATTTTTGGTCCTACACCCTTATCCCATATTATATGGAGTCGACGCAGTACCTTATCATGCTGCATGATTGGCACGAGTCTTATGACCGACCGTCTGTCTTACGTCAACCTTTCTTGGGTGACACCACTAGTATATCCACTGCAACTTGCCTACCGTACAGTAGACTATGTATAGTGAACTATAGAACAATAGTAAAGGGAGAAAATGATTCGAAAAATCACTGTTTTATGTACTACTAGCGACCCGCTCCGGCTTCACTCGGGACTTTAACAAAAAATTTCAAAATAAAAAAATTATATTACACACGTTGACCCTTATATTTTTTGCGTCAAGTTTCTAAAAATAGAAAATTATTATATAAAGATAGTATGAATATTATTATTTTAATAAACTTTTAATGTTTCCTCTTTATCATCATCATTCATCATCATTATCCTGCCCTTCTCCCAGTCACCTGGGGTCGGCGCAACATGCTTTCTTCTTCCATACTCTTCTATCATATACAATTTCTTCGCTCACTCCCCTCTTACACATATCGTCTTTCACGCAATCCATCCATTTCTTCTTAGGTCTACCTCTCTCTCTATATCCTTCCACATTCATAGTTAACACTCTCTTACCAACCTCATTTTCATTTCGTCTTTCCTTCTTCTTTCTTTCAATCTTTCCTCTTTATAATATTAGTATAGATTGCTCCTATTAATGTTTCTTCTTTTGGTGTCTCTTTTCATCAACTTCAAGACGTCCTATCGACTTAAATTCTGCTCACGTATCAAGGATTAACGGCAGGACAAACATTTTATTACTTTGCCCTAATATCCTGACCAGGATCACCGGCGAAAAAATCCCGTTTTTTTCTTTGGTAGGTCTTTTATTTAAAATTGTTTTATTTTTGTATATATACTATACCTTTTAAGAAGGTTCTGAATTAGACGAGGTTATATCTTTTCATTGATTAAGTGATTAGCTACTGTATCAAGGAAGACTTGTACACCAAGGTACGGGTTCGATATAACCCATCCAAAACCTAAGAACAAAATAATTTGGAGCATCCAGCTTTAAACTTTAAGCTGCTATTCGTTTAACATTCCGACCCTCAACAAAATAAATGTTTTCTTAGTTAGAATAAGAGTTACCACCTACCATCAGCCGAACAATTAACACGAAACAAAAAAAACAAAACTTTTGCTTTCAATTTACGAAAATTAACGAGAAAAAAAAAAGTGAAAACATGTCAATGACACCGTCAAATATTTGCATAGCGCGGTGTTGCAGGCGAACTGTTGTGTCGCGGTAATGTGCGAAGTGCGGTTATTAGCACAAGGTCGAATTTGCTACTTGAATGTTTGTCAATATTTAAAATGTCGGATTATTGATGATAGTACTTTTGTTTGTATATGTTTAAAAAAAAAAAAGAACAGTTTTGATTTTAGAACGTCTCGATTTTAATTCATGCAAATTAGCAGACGTGCTGAGGACTCCTCTCTGCGTAAGTGGTCACCATTCATCTGCAAAACCACATTGCGTTGTGGTAGAGATATTTCAAACAGTATACATCACGTTGTACCTAAATTAATGAACGTTTTTAATTTTTAATTTTTTTATTGCTTTGATCTGATATTAAGCGGTTACTAGAGCCCATAGATATCTACAACGTAAATGCCGCCACCCACCTTGAGATATAAGTTCTAAGGTCTCAGTATAGTTACAACGGCTGCTCCACCCTTCAAACCGAAACGCATTACTGCTTCACGGCTGAAATAGGCGGGGCGATGGTACCTACCCGTGTGGACTCACATGAGGTCCTACCACCAATAATTACGCAAATTATAATTTTGCGGGTTTGATTTTTATTACACGATGTCATTCCTTCACCGTGGAAGTCAATCGTGAACATTTGTTGAACGTATTTCATTAGAAAAATTGGTACCCGCCTGGGATTCGAACAGGGGTTTATCGCTCAATACGAATGCATTGGAGGGCTTATCCTATAGGCCACGACGACTCTTCAAACCGAAACGCATTACTGCTTCAGGGCAGAAATAGGCAGGGTGGTGGTACCTACCCGTGCGGACTCACAAGGCGTCCTCCCACCAGTTTCATTATCTACCCAGCCTTGAACCGGCTGCGATATGATTGACCTGCACCAACTCAACGATCGCCACTACAAACAATTTATTTAGAAGCCAGACAGTAATTCACCTAGTTTTTTTGCTAGATCATTCTGTTACCGGATGCGGACACTTGATTCATATTAAATAATGAGACACACATATAGGGGTCGGTGAACTTACATATTTTTGCACACGGCGCTAAAGTTTGTCGTGGGGCTTTTTGGCCGTTAGCTTTTATGTATCGAAAAATTTTTGGCTACACGACGAAAGAGTAATTTCCCGTGATAATATCCGAAATAGCACAATTTGGAAATTGAGGTATCCACTATTACACTTATTACTTTTTACTGGTGGTAGGACCTCTTGTGAGTCCGCACGGGTGGGTACTACCAACTTGCCTATTTCTGCCGTGAAGCAGTAATGCGTTTCGGTTTGAAGGGTGGGGCAGGCGTTGTAACTATACTGAGACCTTAGAACTTATATCTCAAGGTGGGTGGCGCATTTACGTCGTAGATATCTATGGGCTCCAGTAACCACTTAACACCAGGTGGGCTGTGAGCTCGTCCACCCATTAAAGCAATAAAAAAAATAAAAAAACAAAGTTTTTTTTTTATTGCTTAGATGGGTGGACTCACAGAGAGAGCCCTTGGGGAACAGTAGTCCCTTGTTTCGATTTCGGGCAGGTACGAGACGTATTTCTTATTGCAGCTCATGCTTAGACGACATCACGTCCTAACCTGCGTTAAATGATTACAACGGCTAATACAATATTATCGTAATTTTTGCTGTACGGAATTTGAGTCGGATAAACTCAAACAACAATTATTATTGTATTGTTATGCATTCTGCCACGGCACGAGTACGTGTTTAAATGTAAAATTAAGATTGGATTTAACTTGGCTCAGTCCATATAACGTTCAGTAAGGTTATTCATAATAAATATTGGCTCTCCGCCCATAGTTTTATTATAGTGAACTGTTTGCTTAGTGCGAGTTCCTTAACGTTCTCGATAGCGTAAAAGTTAACTCAAATTAGTATGGAGTTGGACAGTGTTCCTAAGTTTGTCGCTAGGGGCGCTGTTCCAATTGCATACAAATTTGAGTTAACTTTTACGCGATCGAGAAGTTAAAAAACTCGCACTAACACTGATCGCTATACCATGTCCTTTTCCTGACGAGGCCTCAATAGAGTTCTGGACAGTGGGCAGTTTGACTTTATTCCCAGCATTGCTGATATCAGTTGGAACAGCGCCCCTAGCGTCAATCGTAGGCAAACGTTCTAACTCTACTAATACTACTCTCTACTAATACTCTTCTAATACTACTTTGACTTAACTTTTACGATATCGAGAACGTTAAAAAACTCGCACTAAGCACACAGGAGAGAAGGTGATTCGAAAAATCGCTGTTTTATGTTCTTTTATTCATTGTACAGACACACTCAAATGTATTGTTTTATCAGTATACAGAAAACCGTACCACCTATCTAAGGTCCCAGTCCTCCTATCCCTAGTATCTAACAGGCAAACAGACTATCGTCTGCGGTCGTCTCTGAATTAATTACCACTTAATAAGGTGGTCAGTAGCTGGGAAGGGTGTGGCGTGATAGCAACTATGTAAACTTCATCTTCATGTTTCGAGGGGATATTGGGAATATTCACGCCGTGATGCTTAAGGGAGCCGGTAATTTTATTTTTATTTCATTGCTTAGATGGGTGGACGAGCTCACAGCCCACCTGGTGTTAAGTGGTTACTGGAGCCCATAGACATCTACTACGTAAATGCGCCACCCACCTTGATATATAAGTTCTAAGATCTCAGTATAGTTACAGCGGCTGCCCTACCCTTCAGACCGAAACGCATTACTGCTTCACGGCAGAAATAGGCAGGGCGGTGGTACCTACCTACCCTCGCGTACTCCCAAGAGATCCTATCACCAGTAATTACGCAAATTATAATTTTGCGGGTTTGATTTATATTACACGATGTTATTCCTTCACCGTGGAAGTCAATCGTGAAAATTCGTTGAGTACGCATTTCATTAGAAAAATTGGTACCCACCTGGGATTCGAACACCGGTGCATCGCTCAACACGAATCCTTTTTTTTTTATTGCTTAGATTGGTGGACGATCTCACAGCCCACCTGGTGTTAAGTGGTTACTAGAGCCCATAGACATCTACAACGTAGACGCGCCACCCACCTTGAGATACAAGTTCTAAGGTCTCAGTATAGTTACAACGGCTGCCCCACCTTTCAAACCGAAACGCATTACTGCTTCACGGCAGAAATAGGCAGGGCGGTGGTACCTACCCGCGCGGACTCACAAGTGGTCCTACCACCAGTAAAAACCTTATCCTTTAGGCCACGACGACTTCGAATCATTCAACACCAGGTGAACTATCAGCTTAGCAATACATCTATAAAAAAAATCCACAAAAACTACATAAAAACTCACTAAACGGCTGGTTTCCCTATACTGTGGCACGCGTTTAATCTACTCATATATTCCTGGACAACTTGAACTAAATATAAACTTACAAGCCACACAATATATTGACGCTAATAATAATATTATGGTTTGTTTGTATGTGCGTAATGAAGACGCTACTCACTCTACAAATAATTGACAGGTAGAGTCGTGTAGACATGCAAGAGCTACCACTGCCAACCTCCCTATTTCTGCCGCAAAATATTAGTTTGGTAGGATTTGAAGGTTGGGACTGCCGTTGGTTGTAATATCTGAGAGTGAAGCCCTCCTCAGCAGCCAGTTCACACCAGAAGGGCCATAAAGATCCTTTTTGTGAGATTCTTGCTAACTAAAGTCCCTCTGTAACTGCATTGGTATATTAGAAGTTATCCTCTCACAGGTAGGGTCAAGGTCACTCAAAGAGCAATGGACAGGGCTATGCTCGGAGTTTCTGTACGAGATCAAATTAAAAATGAGGAGATTCGCAGGAAAACCATGGTAACCGACGTAGCCTAAAGGATTGCGACGTTGAAGTGGCAGTGGGCAGGGCACATTGCTCGTAGAATGGATGGACGTAGCGAGGGTAGGCCTTCCACAAGATGAACCGACAACCTATTGAGGTTCGCGGGGATCCGCTGCATGCAGACAGCGCAGAACTGGTCTTTGTGGCGAGGCTTGGGGGAGCATGTCCAGCAGTGGACGTCTGTGGGTTGATAGAAAAACTGTCTACCTGGTTTTTTTTTTCCAACCTAAGGTGATAGCCTTGAGAGGCTATTTCAGCGTAACCTTAACTAGTAGGTGACCTCACGGGGCTCAAACCGGAGTGACGCTAACACTGACCCTAGCAAGAGCAGTGCTTCGCAGAATCTACCACCGGATCGGAAACGCGACCCACTGAGGTCCGGCGAGAAACTCAGTGGGCTGTGTCTATGGGTTAATTCGCTCGTCGAGCCCTTCGTCGCAGGCGACGGGTTCGACGAGGACGGTGACCGGACCTACCTGGAACACTGCTGTAGAACTTTGATGCTCCTGACGAATATTTGATATGAGTTTCTCAACAATAAAAACCCGCTAATGTAATCGGGTTGTTGGCTGTAATCAAAATTGTGTTATCGAAAAAACGTATCGTTCTATCAAAATACAAACACGAAACGCCTTGGAAGGTCGCTTCTTATCAGTTAATCTATTATCAAGTCCATTACGTTGTAATATTGTTTTTCGTTAACTGACATTGGCAGACGAATCGGGCCCTCTGTTCACAAGATTTACTGGCGGTAGGGCCTCTTGCCAGACCGCGCGGGTAGGTACCACCACCCTGCCTATTTCTGCCGTGAAGCAGTAATGCGTTTTCGGTTTCAAGGGTGGGACAGCCGTTGTAACTATACTTGAGACTTTAGAACTTATATCTCAAGGTGGGTGGGGCATTTACGTGGTAGATGTCTATGGGCTCCGGTAACCACTTAACACCAAGTGGGCTGTGAGCTCGTCCACCCTAAGCAATAAAACGTCTAAGCAATAAAACAAAAAGAAGCCTTGGGGGCTATTCCAGCGTGAGCTCACGGGCTCAACCTGAGAAAATTTGATAACACTAGCCCTAGCAAGAGCAGTGCTTCGCAGTGCCTACTATCAGATCTGAATCGCGACCCACTGAGAAGATCCGGCGAGAAACTCAATAGGCTGTGTCTATGGATTAGACTGAGCTGTGCTTATTGCTCCTCCCTCATCCACGCAGCAACAACAATAATCATAGTGGAACATCAAATACTGCGCGCGATAAAATGACTAAGCCATTGTAAACTTGTTACCAGTAAAATTACTCAGAATCAATAAATTGTAGATTTTCAATATAATAGAATAATTATCAATCTAGATATAATTGTGAGTCACAAACAAAGCTCAAGTGGAGCAGACGACGATACTTATATTCTACCATCTATGAGTTCACACATACATAATCCATTGAGTTTCTCGCCGGATTTTCTCAGTTGATCGCGATTCCGATCCGGTGTTAGATTCAGCGAAGCAAGCCATGTTTTGTAAAGCATATACTTTTTTTTATTTTTTTATTTTTATTGCCCTTGTAGGCAGACGGGCATACGGCCCACCTGATGGTTAGTGGTTACCGTCGCCCGTGGACTTCAGCAATGCCAGGGGCAGAGTCAAGCCGCTGCCTACCGTTTAATACTCTCCACAAGCCTCGTTTGAAGAAGGACATGTCATAGCGCTCGGGAAACACCGTGGAGGGGAACTCATTCCATAGCCGGATGGTACGTGGCAAAAAAGACCTCTGGAAACGCACTGTGGATGACCGCAGTGGGTCCAGGTAGTATGGATGAACTCTACTCCGGTGGCGGGCGATGCGATGGTAAAAACGAGATGCCGGTATCATCTCGAACAATTCCTCAGAGCACTCCCCCTGGAACATACGGTACAAAATACAGAGGGAACCGAAGTCCCTCCGCAGACCCAGAAGTTGAATTGAACCAAGTTCAATTCACCCCACTTGGAGACTCGCCCCAGAGAGTTCTCCACTTCAGACACAAGTTTTGATCGTCTCTCTTGCACCACGCTCCGAGAGAGACTCTGATGGCCGATATATCGCGCATCCCCCGTGCTGTCATCCGCATAGCAATGCATGCCATCAATAGACAGTATGCCATTGATATACAGGATGAAAAGCGTGGGTGAGCTTAGCGAATAAATGATTTCTTTCTTTCTTTCTCCTCTTGCTAGGGCAGATGTTAGTAAATTCTCTCAGGCTGAGCCCCGTTTGTTAGTATAATATGAATTGAAACCAGAATTGCCTCTCGAGGTTATTAGCGGGTAACTAGGCAGAAATAATTGATGAGTTTCGATGCGCGTTCCACAATGGATGATCGTAAATTCGTTTGCGTATGTTCATTCTTAGCTACTCCCACCGACGGTGTTTTTCAAACGAGACATGTACCTAACTCTTCAAATGAGGTTTGAACGTTTCTCAGCGACAAGTGTGTGTGGTATGTGAGGTCGAAATGTCATTTCTTTTGCAATAACTGCTACTCTTTCCTTCGTTTGGGCACAAGATTAGTTTGTGGCAGAAATTAAACGTGGCAATAGAAGGAATAGCCAGTGTTGGTCGTTATGATAATCGCCTTATCGTTGCCGCTGCTGACTACTCCCCGAATCTTGATCACGCAGGAGCTAGTCACCGTCATTGCCCTAGACATGTCCTTACGTATCCATCAGATCCTATAACTCTTCCATTAGATGCCTTCAGCTCTAATACTAGGAGCAGGCTTAGGGACCCCGGTAACCGTACTCATCGAACTCGACAAAGAGTTCGACGTGCAACCTAACCCATGCATCAGCCCGCTGAGTTTCTCGCGGGATCTTCTCAGCGGGTCGCGATTCCGATCCGGTAGTAGATTCATTCGCGAAGCAACTGCTCTTGAATTGTTAGGTCTCCTTCGGAGGAGCTCGGGCGGCTGTTAGCAAATCCCACCCCTCCTGGCTGAGCCTTTGCTCGCCCAGCTGTCCTGGTGAAACTGGAAAGGCCTCCGGGTCACCAGTAATCCTTCAATCATAAAAAAAATGTGTTGGAACGAACTGCTTATCGCCAGGTGGGTCGTTAGCTTATTTTAACAAAGAACATCCTGCACTTGGCACCATTATGCACACAACTCCGGAACTTTAGCAACCAACTGACCAAGACCTGTACACTTCGTAGAATTCTAAGCAAAAATTCAGAAAACATCGTGTCTGTTATCCTGGCTTATCAGCGTCCAATTTATCAAGAGCTCAACCCTTATAGAATTTGAAACGAAAACTTTGATAGCTACAGGTCTGTAATGGATGGTTCTTTAATCTAATTATGTAAGTGCATGCAATAGGATGTTTAGTAAGGCAGTCACGATTGGAATGAACACTTCCTCGAAATATTACGGTAAAGCATTATTGTTTTGTGAGCTCGCGCGGGTTGGAGTCACAATTCCGTCAATTCCACAATCACGCTGACAGTCTTAAGGGATGGCCTAAATCTCTTTGTTGTGAGGTCTCCTTCGGGGGCCCTTGGGCAGCTGCTAGCTAATCCCACCCCTCCTGGCTGAGCCTTTGCTCGCCCACCTGTCCTAGTGAATCAGGAAAGGCTTCCGAGCCACTATTTTAGAAGAAAAAATGGTACTCCTAACTGAAGCGAATACCCAACAATATTACTCTACATAGCTCTTAACATTAAACGGGTGGTGAAATCATCCAACAAAAAAACAAACAATAAAAAAAAGTGTACCTACCCAACACCTGTGACTAGATTTATATAATTATAATATTATTCACAATTATAAAACTTAAGAAACTAACTAGGGACATTAAGCAACAACCCTAAGTGATCCCTTTGAAGATGGGTGACCGTTTCTCCAATAACAAGCAAGCAAAGCGCCTAGTGGCTGTTTGTCTTTTGTAATTTTTCACGCAATGACCCGTACGTGAATGTAATTTTTATTGAAAACTCCGAAACATAACAACGCATGTCGCAGTCGCTCTGCAAGATATTAGAGATGCTATACTAGACAGATGTGCTTATGATCGAAGAGCTATGCCTTTCGGCCTGCCGGCAAAAACCGAAGGCAGGGTATATTGTAACAACAATTTATGCAGCAGAGCCTGATAGCGTTATTCCAAGATACTGATACGGATTCCAAGTGGGAGCCCTACTCCTAAGCCACTTAATATTTGTCGTACGTCGCCCCTGCCTGACGCGCCTATGGTCTGCTGATGACAATCATTAGTCATCGAGCTGCCCTCATTGTTGTTTATAACAATGGCTTATTATTGATGACCAAAATAAGACGTATTTTGATTGAGTGATAACAAAACTAGTTGGCAGTGACAGTTGTGAACTTATAATAATATAATACAATTATTATTAATTCAATGTTGCTACGCTTAGAGTATACATAAAACTATTAGCTTGCTTATGTATACTCTAAGTTGCTACGTAATTATCTATACAGGAAAGAGCATGAGTAATTACGGATCCTCCCAATCCACTAACGGTGCTTTTAGATACCTCAAGCACCGGTCATCGTTCTCGTCGAACCCGTCGCTTGCGACGAAGGGCTCGATGAGTAAATTAACCCACAAACACAGCCCACTGAGTTTCTCGCCGGATCTTCTCAGTGGGTCGCGTTTCCAATCTGGTGGTAGATTCTGCGCAGGGCGGCTCTTGCTAAGGTTCGTGTTAGCAATGTCGTAAGGTTTGAGCCCCGTGAGCTCACCTACTAGTTAAGGTTACACTGAAATAGCCTCTCAAGGCTATCAACTTAGGTAGGTAAAAAAAAGCGATTTTTTTTAAACAAGTATCAGGCGTATTCCGAAACCTTTTCTAGTTTCACCAGGACAAGCATGCTTCGGTATCGCAATACAAATAAATATGTAAATTTTAACAATCGAAGGAACGGAAGTTAAAATTAGTTACATTAACATAAGGCTTCGATCTCACATATTAAAGTTCTTTTTTTTTTATTGCTTAGATGGGTGGACGAGCTCACAGCCCACCAGGTGTCAACTGGTGACTGGAGCCCATAGACATCCACAACGTAAATGCGCCACCCACCTTGAGATGTAAGTTCTAAGGTCTCAAGTATATGTAGTTACAACGGCTGCCCCACCCTTCAAACCGAAATTCATTACTGCGTCACGGCAGAAAATAGGCAGGGTGGTGTTACCCACCCGCGCGGACTCACGAGAGGTCTTACCACCAGTAATTACGCAAATTATAATTTTGCGGGTTTCATTTTTATTACACGATGCTATTCCTTCACCGTGTAAATCAATCGTGAACATTTGTTGAGTACGTATTTCATTAGAAAAATTGGTACCCGCCTGCGGGATTCGAACACTGGTGCATCGCTCAACACGAATGCACCGGACGTCTTATCCGTTAGGCCACGACTACTTCAAATCTCTTCCTAGTCGTACACTCTTGACAGAGTGGTCGTGGTCATGCATTACTCGGATCCTGCGATACCGATGCTCTGGCGATGCGACGCCATGTGGCACGGTGTTTCGCAGAGTGGGAGCAATAATTTATGATGGAGTGAGTTATATTAAGGCACATTAAGGTATGGATACTGAAAATCATGTGGTTCACGTGGGCCCGCGAGAAGCGACAAAAGATATCCAGTATCTAGTGCTACGACAGCGCCTTTACCTGTAGCTATGCGAACATTTGTCGCACTGTCAGTTTCGGTTGTCAATACAATGTGACAGGCGTTATGTCATCGTCTAGAATATAATACTCACAGAAACTGCTTTCAGTTGTTTTTTGTGCAGTTAACTAATGACAGGCCGTTTTTACTGGTGATAGGAAGGACGTCTTGTGAGTTCGCACGGGTAGGTACCACCACCCTGCTTATTTCTGCCGTGAAGCAGTAATGCGTTTCGGTTTGAAGGATAGGGCAGCCGCTGTAACTATACTGAGACCTTAGAGCTCATATCTCAAGATGGGTGGCGGCATTTACGTTGTCTATGGGGTCCGGTAACCACTTGACATCAGGTGGGCCGTGAGCTCGTCCACCCACTGAAACTAAAAAAAAGTGCGTGCGTACAAAGTACACATGTCAGAAGTGAAACTTTTTTGGCGAACTTATTTATAAATCTTGCTTATATATATTTATACAAATCTAAAACTTTAGATTTCCGAGACTTAGAGGAAGGGAAAAAGGAAGATATGTTCCCGCCAAAAGTCTGTCAAATGTCAATCTCAAACCTCAGTGTTGACAGTCACATTATGTTTAGATTTCTAAATTGTAAATGACTAATATTTTGCCAATTGAATTGACTAATTTAATTTCATGCTATTTGATTAATGTTCCAAATTCTTTTCATTTCATTTCAATTCCTATTAACATTTTTCACAAAAAAATTATAAAATATTAGGCTGTATGGTATGATACATTTGCCTTTCCAGTTGGAAAAATACAACAACTACTACTACTAACATTTGACAAGTACCTACTTAATTTCAATAGTAGTTTGATGTCACTTCTGTTGCATACCTGCGTGACGTTCTGTAAAAAATTTACCCTCATGCGCCTAAAGAAGTTTCACTTCAAAAACCTCTGGTTCGTCGGAGGGACTTTGGTCCTCCCTGCGTTTTGTAACGCACCTGTCATTGTAGGTGTACTGGTTGTTTGAGACCATACAGTCATGTCCTTTTTACAACCGTACTATTTACTAACCACTGCACTCACCCATAGTGCGGATCATGTCACCTTAGGCGCGCATTATCCGGCCCTAGAATAAACCCTCCACCCCTCCTTATATCATCAGCTACCTATCAGTGAAAGTCCCGTTAAAATCGATCCAGCGATCGATCGATTAGTTGGAACAAACAGACAGACAGACAAACATTGTAAAAAATGTTATTTTGGTGTATATATATTTATATGCATGTAGTAAAAAGCGGTTATTTCAATTTTATTTATATTTGTATAGATTTGCATTTAAAGGAAAACCAAGTACATTTCTAAGCTGGAAGTCTACCGTCTTAATCTGTAAGAACTATTGTTATAATAAAAATCTCCTTCTATTTAAAAAAATGTAATTAAAAGTGTATTTAATTACACTTATTTACTTAGTAAATAGATATTAATTAATGACACTTCTAATATACGGTAGGTATTCAACATTACCATTGTTCTCAATAGATGGCGTGGAACGTTTTGTAACTCGCGCTAGCGTTGCTTGCACCGTGCTTTTTAAGTGCATAGAGTCAAAAGAATGAAGCTTTGTACCAACCCGGGTTATTAATTAATGATTCCCCTTTTTTGGAAAGTGACCCTCCATTTGAATCTCAGCTGGTGGTTAAGTCGCTCAGTATAGTTACAACTTTTAAAGTTTGAAAGTAAAAATATCACAGCTTGCTTGCTTTGCAAAGTTTAATTAATAACACTACTAAAGTGTTATCTCTACTTAGATCAGTTTATCAAGGATTTTCCAAATTTGAAACCGATTTCTAAGCTAACTATTTAATGGATAAGAACTTAATGCTTATTATTAGTAATGTTAGTTGTTACCTGAATTAATTTAAATTCTGTTGAAGTCTTGGTACATATTTTGTTTTATTTATTTTTAAAATTTACACGATCTAAACAATTGTGATAACTATTCTACTATGTACAACATAATTACTATTTATTACTACTTTCCTGATATCCCTAGTAGCAGCGGTATAATTGTCCACAAAGCTATTGCACATTTCGGCTTAAGTTAGATAAACCTATCTTGAAGTATGTTCACAAACACTCATAACAGGTAGACACGTTGCCGATTTATCAATATAATTCATATCATAGTCCGGTCATCGTTCTCGTCGAACCCGTCGCTTGCGAAGGGCTCGGCGAGTAAATTAGCCCACAGACACAGCCCACTGAGTTTCTCACCGGATCTTCTCAGTGGTACGCGTTTCCGATCCGGTGGTAGATTCTGCGAAACACTGCTCCTGCTAGGGCCAGTGTTAGCAATACTTCCGGTTTGAGCCCCGTGAGCTCACCTGCATGTTAGGGTGAAGCTAAAATTGCCTCTCAAGGCTACCGGCATAGGCTGGAAAAAAAATCATAGTTAAATTTAACCTTTCTGTTAGAAAACCAATTGCTTTTTACGCTGTATTTTTTGTTTCGAATTTATAATCTCATAAATGTGTACACATTATAAGTATCTTTTCATTAATGATACGTGCTGTCTGTGCACAAAGCACACATGCTTGTAAGTGGGTCACGCGCGTCACGGACCGTCTAACTAAATATGGATTAGACTAATCGTATCGAAGCGGTGACCTTGGTTATAACGTGTGGCGCGGTGGCGACGCGCTATACACACTTACAAGCTGGCCGCTCCGGCTTCGCTCGGGTTTTAACAAAAATTTGAACGATATTTGACGTAGTTTTAATTTTTTTAATTAAAAGAACACTTATTGCGACATAACTATAATAGTTAGACATGCTGTCGCGACACTTTTTGTAAATAATAATGTGTTCCACACAATCGTGGAACATTATTTTACTCTATCAGCAATAGTTTTCGCAGGGCATGCGATTAAAATAATATTTTAGGTAATTTTTTTACACCTTGGGTTAAATTATTGCAGTTTTAGTAAGGATCCCAAATTTTTTCAAAAAAGATTATAGCCTATGTCACTCGAGAATAGTGTAGCTTCTAAACAGTGAGAGAAATATTCAAATCAGTTCAGTAGTTTCGGAGCCTATTCAATACAAACAAACAAACAAATCTTTCCTCTTTATAATATTAGTATAGATGTACACTGGTGATGATGTTCACGCGGATCGGTACTAACATCTTAGTTATTTTTGCGAAGCAATCGCGGGTTCGACCTCGAAGACTAGGACTACCCTTTTACGATAGAATCGAGACTTCGTATCTCAAGGTAACCGGCATTTGGGTTGTGATGCTTTTTTAATTGCCATTGTAGGCATACTGCCCACCTGATGGTAAGTGGTTACCGTCGCTCATGGACGTCAGCAATGCCAGGGGCAGAGCCAAGCCGCTGCCTACCATTGAGTACTCTCCGCAAGCCTTGTTTGAAGAAGGGCATGTCATAGCGCTCTGAATGGGTTCTGGTGCCTAAAAGCCTCTACTAAGATCCTGATAGCGTTCTGGTGTGGGTCTGTCATGGGCTCTGGTACATAAAGCTTCTGCTAAGATCCTACGACACATTTCTGATGATGTACGGATGTGAGAGCGAGTACTCCGCGATCCATACAATTGTTGTGCAAATGGTTTCGTCACGATATGCAAATTTCAGCCTTCACGCTGTTCCGTGGCGAGGTCGACAGAATTATCTAAGCTAGTACACTTCCTTACTCGAATTATATTAGGTTAGGTTTATCAATTTGCAGGTTTAAAACTATTTCCTATATTTTAATGTAACCTAGAAATTCTGTTAACACTTCAAACTCATTTATTTAAAAGAACCTTCAGTATTTACCCAAACTCTGAATGGTATGTATTTGTTGGTATGTATTTTAAACACTCCACGATTATTTTCTTAATCGCTCTTTTAACTTACACAAAATTATTTTCAATTTTTTGTTCATCTAGCTATAAATAGTTCGTTTTAATTTTTGAACTATTATTTATATTTTGCTTAGCCAGATGAACGAGCTCTGGGCACACTTGTTAAGTTATCATCATAACAGCTTTTATATGCTACAAGCGGCCCGTTTGACATTTGACGTTGTTTTATTTTTTTAAATAAAATAACTTACTGCGGCATAACAATAGTAAGACATATGCCTTGGCGACACTTTTTGTAAATAATAATGTTCTACAAAGTCGTAGTGCATTATTTTATTCTATCATGAATAGTTTTCGCAGGGCACGCGATGTAAAGAATATTTTAGGTAATTTTTTTACACCTCGGGTTACATTATAAGAGTTTTAGTAAGGATTCCTAATAAAAAAAAAAGATTATACCCTATGTCACTCAAGGATAGTGTAGCTTCCAAATAGTGAAAGAATTGTTCAAATCGGTTCAGTAGTTTCGGAGCCTATTCAGTACAAACAAACGAACAAATCTTTCCTCTTTATGATATTAGTATAGAAGTATAGATGGAATAAGTAGGTATCTTTTCGTACAGGATAATGAAAAATAACACAGTATTTAGTAACTTGTTTGTTTGTTTCAGATTGCCTCATGATCACCAAAAAGTGAAATGTGAGTATTTTTTTAACCTTATATTAATACTAGACAAAAGTGAAATGTGAGTATTTTTTTAACCTTATATTAATACTAGACAAAAGTGAAATGTGAGTATTTTTTTAACCTTATATTAATACTAGACAAAAGTGAAATGTGAGTATTTTTTTAACCTTATATTAATACTAGACAAAAGTGAAATGTGATTATTTTTTTAACCTTATATTAATACTAGACAAAAGTGAAATGTGAGTATTTTTTTAACCTTATATTAATACTAGACACGAGATTTTTTAGGTAAGGGCAACCGCTCACGACTAAAATGGAAAATAGTCTGACTTCCTTAGATTGAAATCATATCAATCGGCAAGATTGCGGAGTTCTCTCGACAGTCTTCCAGATAAGCATTATCCCTTGCTGTGAGGCGGTATAACTGTACCATGAGACCCATGAATGGGTAGCAGCAGTCTTATTTCGGCTACAAAGCAATCAAGCTTCCGGCTTGGGACAGACCGTTAGTCAATCGAGAATTAGATCTCATGTTGAGGTTAGATTGACGTTGTCACGTCTTTGGCCGCCGGCGACCACTTAACAGGCCGTGGATTCTTTCACGTACATTTTTTCATTATTGAGAAAAGTGATCGAGCCGGTGGAAAGTGTTTTTTTTTATTGCCTAGGTAGGTGGACGAGCTCACAGCCCACCTGGTGTTAAGTGGTTACTGAAGCCCATAGACATCTACAACGTAAATGCGCCACCCACTGTGAGATATAAGTTCTATGGTCTCAGTATAGTTACAACGGCTGCCCCGCCCTTCAAGCCGAAACGCATTACTGCTTCACGGAAGAAATAGCTAGGGTGGTGGTACCTACTCGCGCAGACTCACAAGAGGTCCTACCACCAGTGGTTACCCATAGACTTCAACAACACAAATGCTGCCACCCAATTTGAGTCATGAGTTCTAAATCTCTCTTCTACATTACAACGGCTGCTCTACCCTTCAAACCGGAACGCATTACCTGCTGTTTAGCGGCAGAAATAGGCAGGGTTTATTTATTTATTTTATTTATTTAGACACACCAATAGCAATACACACAAAACATTCAAGCTTAAAATTAACATGTATAAAATTAAGTACTGGTATGTAAGCCAGTTACAGGCATGTACAGCGATCTCTTATAACATGTTACAGCAATTTTACAAACAGCGGAAAAATAGGCTAAATTTAAATGTTAACAGTACGACAAATGTTAACAGTAGGGTTGTAGTATCTACCCGTGCGGATCCACAAGACCCCGAGTAAAAAGCCTACACAAAGAATAAAACTGTTGTCCGACGCCAAGGTTATATCAATGTTATCCGGTATGAAACAAATTCATAATTGTATCGTTCGCATTAATAATACGCGTTTATGGGAATAACACGCGCGCCACGTTTGAAATTGTATACGGACGACGGAAAACAACGTGTTTGTTGTGCCCTATATATGGGAATATACGGCGCGAATCAACGCCATATACGGCATAAGCTTCCTAGATTAATCTTTGTGTTATTAAACGTAAATATTCTTAAGATTACGAGAGTACTGTGTCTCGTTTTTTTTTTTATAAGGTATTTTATGACCTGGTTACTAAGACCTTTAAGTCATGTCTTATTTTAATTTATATTCTTATTTTTATGAACAATGATAATATTGAGTGAAATGAAATGAGATAAGATGATATGGGATGAAATGTAATCTCATTAAAATTGTGGTCATTTACTGAGATTTTTTCAGTGGACTTTTTGTAGGATCCCGAGAAGTTACGTCCAGCGGCTTTGTTTCGTTTGCCCACATTTGTGCACTTTCACAGATATTAAGCAGTTAATAAACCACCATTATTACACATTTAAACCTGAAGAAACACTAAATAGACAAAATAAAACAAATCACACAACTTCACTCCTCGCGTTCCTGCCAAAAAGCCCACCGTGTCTCGGCTTTTGAAGTTATCGCGTAGGTTCTGTCAGCTCACAGGCGTTATGCCGCCACCCTCAATAGAGATTAGTCAACTCCTCGATTATTATCTACGAATATTCGAATTCACCGCGGCCTAAAGGATAAGACGCCCGGCGTATTTGTTCCGAGCGATGAGACTGTGCCAATGTTCGAATCCCGCTAGCAGGTACCAATTTTTCTAATGAAATACGTAGTTAATAAATATTCACGTATGACTTCCACCGCGTGTGTCTCTATACTTAGATGTTCTCGATATTTCTAATTTTAATAAGATGTTATTTATATTGATTTCAAGCAGCAACGGACTCTACAATCAGGACTCATGTTAGAAATTGGTCAAAAAAAAAGGGAGGAGACTCTCTCTTTTTATTCACCTTATCCCACTAGGTGAGGTCGGCACAGCTAATTTTTCTCTTATATTTTCTTCTATCAATCGTCAGCTCAACACTAACTCCTCACTCTCTCATATCGTCATTCACACACTCCATCGATGTCCTCTTCGGTCGACCCCTGTTCTTCCCCCTCTACTAAGACGAGGAAACTATCAAAATTATAAACAAACCTATACACAGATAGCCGTATAGACAGTGTGTTAACATTAGACCTGAGCTCGTAACGTGCTGATTGTAAATGAGTATGTTTTGAGTTTGACTTCTTAATTAATGATTCTAATAAATAGATACAATCTATACTAATATTATTATAAAGCTGAAGAGTTTGTTTGTTTGAACGCGCCAATCTCAGGAACTACTGGTTTAATTTAAAAAAATATTTCAGTGTTAGATAGCCCATTTATCGAGGAAGGCTTATAGGCTATATAACATCACACTAAGACTAATACAAGCGGAGCACCAATAAAGAATGTTACAAAATCGGGGTTATTTTTACCTGTTGAGAGCTTCCGCTGCGTGCGCTGCAGAAACGGTTAAAGATTCGCTAAAATAATGTATGACAGAATTGTTCCCCTTTAAAAGATCTAAAAAAAATTCTGTGACAGCATATGCCTATATATTAAGGTTGGCTCACTATAACGTTTTTTATGGTAACCAAATTTGTTCTAAAATAAATCATTATTTGTGAACTATTCGACGCGGACGAAGTCGCGGGCAAAAACTAGTATAACATTATTCTAAATCAGATGACACCGTTCGTTCGAAGCTGACGACACGTGAAACATTTTTCAATGTTTAATCAACAAGTTTAACAACCCTTCCGACACGGTTCTCGTTTCCTGAAAACGGAAACTAAATACGTGGCTATACATAACTAAGTATTTAGAATAGGACGAACGTTAATTTCCCATCTGTAAATAGTATTACCGACCTCAATAAATAAATTAAGACATGTTACTTGATACAAACACTTCAATGGCGTAGGTCGCTGTCACGTCCGGTTTTGTGACGAACGCTCATTTCCTGTCTGATGCATTAGGGCTGGCACAATAATGAGAAAATAAGAAAAAATATTCGAATAAATATTACATTAGATAGAGATACAAGCACATCCTCGACCAGAGGAAATAGAAACCACAATGTTAGTAAATTAATGGTTGAGACAATAGATCGATCTACATTGCGGGTTTAAACTAGAATATATCACTAGGCTGGGGTAGCAATGGGCAGGAATACGCCATCAACCCTGAGGATATACACCCTTTCGCGGGTGGCATTAAGACGTGAAACGTCTTAAAAAAAACCGAAAAATATTAATGTCAATCTTTGGCAACCCTAACATTGAGCACGTATTTCTAACAATGCCTCGTTGATACCAACTATGGAGTTCGTTATCGCGTAGTTTTCCTAAACCTTAAAGCGACGTTTGATTAAAACCAGAAATCACTTGATGGATTACGAATGGAGTTCAAAAACAAAGGCCCTTCCCAAGATTCCCTGTTTACCGCTGCATGATAAAAGCTAGGTACTCACTGAGCTAAAACCTTTTAAGGGATGTTACAGTTGAAAGAACTCTAAGAGATAGAGAACTCATGATAAGAGAGTGGAGAAGAGATTCAATTTGCACCGCAGATTGGATCAGGAAGTGTTCATAAGAATCTACTTGGGCTTCCTATAAAAACACTAGAAAAAACTAAAAAAGGGAAGAAGTCGCCGCGGGCGCCGCGATCAGCGGCAGTGGTTATAACTTTACTGCCTGCCGCTGAGGCCAAGGGCATGACATATAATAATGTGATGGCCCGGGCGCGTGAAGCAATCAACCTGGACGAGATTGGGGCGGAGGAAGGCCTCCGCAGCAGGCAGACGGCCAATGGGGCCAAGCTGTTAGAATGTCCCGGTGCCGATAGTCCCGGCATCGCGGAGCGTCTGGCGGCGAAGCTCCGTATGGTCTTGCCTGAGGAGGAGGTGCGGGTGCACAGGCCGGTAAAAATGGCGGAATTAAGAGTGACCGGCCTGGACGACTGCACCACCAGGGATGAGGTGAGAGCAGCCGTCGCTACCCAGGGCAACTGTGCACCGGAGAATGTGACCGTGGGTGAGCTGCGCCGTGGTTATACCGGGGCCAGCTCAGTGTGGGTGCGTTGCCCGTTGGAGACGGCTGCCTCCCTGGCTGCTCCTCCGCCCGGGGGACCGTCGGGGAATCCAGGCAGGCTGCGCGTGGGCTGGATGGCGGCCCATGTGCGCCTGCTTGAACCACGCGCCTGGCGATGCCACGGTCTCGCCAGGTGCACTAGCTCGGTTGACCGCAGCGGTCTGTGTTTCCGCTGCGGCCAGCTGGGCCATAAAGCGGCGTCCTGCGCGGCCGCCCCGCACTGCGCTTTGTGCGCTGCGGCCGGGCGCGGGGCTAACCACCGAGCGGGAGGAAAGGCGTGCCTCCCGTCCGGTGATAACACCGAACGCAACCGGCACCGGAAGTCAAAGCGCCGGCAGAAGAGAAAGTTGGCCAGAGGAGCACTGGCCAACGCTGTAATCCCCGCTGCGGCGCCGGTGCCGGAGGGTGGGGGCAGCGGTGAGGGGGAGGGAGCGATGGATGTGGTCCAACAGTAATGGACCGCACCTATCGCTTCCTCCAAGGAAACCTGAACCACTCCGCCAGAGCTCAGGACATGCTGTCTCAGAGTATGGCGGAGTGGTCTATAGATGTGGCTGTGGTCGCCGAGCCATATTTCGTTCCCCCGGCAAATGATTGCTGGTTCGGGGACGATGGCGGCCTGGCGGCCATAGCCATAAGAAGAGACGCGGCGATCCCCCCCCTGGCGATGGTGACCAGGGGCCAAGGGTTCGTCGCGGTGCAGTTGGAAGGGACCGTCGTGATCGGGGCGTACTTCTCTCCGAACAGGCCTACTGTCGAGTTCGGGCATTTCCTGGGCGGGATCGGGGCGATTGCTCGCCGCCTCGCTCCCCGTCCAGTGATTCTCGCGGGGGATCTCAACGCGAAGTCTGTCGCATGGGGCTCCCCCCGCTCGGACGCTCGTGGTAGGCTACTGGAGAGGTGGGCGAACGCGGTCGGCCTCTGTTTGTTGAATAGAGGTTCGGTTGCGACGTGCGTGCGGTGGCAGGGCGAGTCTATTGTGGACGTTACGTTCGCGAGCCCAGCCATCGCGCGCCGTATCTGCGACTGGAAGGTTTTGGAGGGGGCGGAGACGCTGTCAGATCACCGATATATTCGGTTTGATCTCTCCGCCCGCTCCACAGTCGCAGACGTCCACGGGGACCACCCCCGTAGTGCGTCTCGGTCATTCCCCAAGTGGGCACTGAAGCGCCTGAATAAGGAGCTCCTGATGGAAGCCTCTATAGTGGCGGCGTGGGCGCCCATGCGTCCACACCCGGTCGAGGTCGAGGTCGAGGCGGGGTGGTTCCGGGACACGATGCGTCGCATTTGTGATGCGTCGATGCCCCGGATCGGCCCTCGACTTCCTAATCGCCAGGAGTACTGGTGGTCGCCCGAAATTGCGCAACTCCGCGTGGAGTGCGTTCGGGCGAGGCGCGAGTGCGCCAGACATCGCCGCCGCCGCCTGCCGCGGCGCAACGATCCGGTTGCGTTCGCGGCAGCAGAGGCCCGGCTGCACGGCGCATTTCGCGTCGCGCAGAGGGCATTGCAGCTGGCCATCAGAAGAGCCAAGAACCAACACATGGAGGGTCTCTTGGAGACGCTGGATGAGGATCCGTGGGGGCGGCCCTATCATATGGTGCGCAATAAAATGCGCCCATGGGCCCCCCCGATCACGGAGCGTCTCCAGCCTCAGCAGCTGCGGGACATCGTCTCGGCGCTGTTCCCGCAGGAGCGGGAGGGATTTGTCGCTCCCGCTATGGACGCGCCGCCGGACTACGACGGCGAAGCCCCTGCTGAGGTGCCCCATATAACGGGGGCGGAGCTCCGTGTGGCCGTTCGCAAAATGTGCGCGAAGGACACTGCACCCGGCCCGGATGGTGTCCATGGCCGGGTTTGGGCCTTGGCTCTTGGTGCCCTAGGGGACCGACTCTTGAGACTTTACAACTCCTGCCTCGAGTCGGGACGGTTTCCTTCATCGTGGAGGACGGGCAGACTCGTGCTGTTGAGAAAGGAGGGGCGCCCGGCGGATACTGCCGCCGGGTACCGTCCCATCGTGTTGCTGGATGAGGTGGGCAAGCTGCTGGAACGCATTCTGGCAGCCCGCATCATCCAGCATCTAGTCGGGGTGGGACCCGATCTGTCGGCGGAGCAGTATGGCTTCCGAGAGGGCCGCTCAACGGTAGACGCGATCCTTCGCGTGCGGGCCCTCTCGGAGGAGGCCGTCTCCAGGGGTGGGGTGGCTTTGGCGGTGTCGCTCGATATCGCCAATGCGTGCCCTGGTCCGTGATAGGGGGGGCGCTGGAACGACATAGAGTGCCCCCCTACCTTCGCCGGCTGGTGGGTTCCTACTTAGAGGACAGATCGGTCACGTGTACCGGACACGGTGGGATCCTGCACCGGTTCCCGGTCGTGCGCGGTGTTCCACAGGGGTCGGTGCTCGGCCCCCTTTTGTGGAATATCGGGTATGACTGGGTGCTGAGAGGTGCCCTCCTCCCGGGCCTGAGCGTTATCTGTTACGCAGACGACACGTTGGTCGTGGCCCGGGGGGGGAGTTTTGCTGAGTCTGCCCGTCTTGCTACGGCTGGGGTGGCGCATGTCGTCGGCAAAATTAGGAGATTGGGCCTCGACGTGGCGCTCAGTAAATCCGAGGCCATGTGGTTCCACAGGCCCCGGAGAGTGCCACCTGTCGATGCCCATATCGTGGTTGGAGGCGTCCGTATCGGGGTCGGGGTGCAGTTGAAGTACCTCGGCCTCATTCTGGACAGTCGTTGGACCTTCCGTGCTCACTTTCAGAACCTGGTCCCTCGTTTGTTGGGGGTGGCCGGCGCGTTAAGCCGGCTTCTGCCCAACGTCGGGGGGCCTGACCAGGTGACGCGCCGTCTCTATACGGGGGTGGTGCGATCAATGGCCCTATACGGGGCGCCCGTGTGGGGCCAGTCCCTGGCCGTGGGGGTGGCGAAGCTGCTGCAACGGCCGCAACGCACCATCGCGGTCAGGGTCATCCGTGGTTATCGCACCATCTCCTTTGAGGCG
Source organism: Bombyx mori (assembly GCF_030269925.1). Taxonomy (NCBI): domain Eukaryota; kingdom Metazoa; phylum Arthropoda; class Insecta; order Lepidoptera; family Bombycidae; genus Bombyx; species Bombyx mori. The sequence continues at coordinate 13,295,851 of NC_085113.1, forward strand.
GCGTGTGTACTGGCTGGGACGCCGCCTTGGGTTCTGGAAGCGGAGGCGCTCGCCGCTGACTATAAGTGGCGGGCTGACCTTCGTGCCCGGGGCGTGGCGCGTCCCAGCCCCAGTGTGGTCAGAGCGCGGAGGGGCCAATCTCGGCGGTCCGTGCTGGAGTCATGGTCCAGACGGCTGGCCGATCCTTTGGCTGGTCGTAGGACCGTCGAGGCGATTCGCCCGGTCCTTGTGGATTGGGTGAATCGTGACAGAGGACGCCTCACTTTCCGGCTCACGCAGGTGCTCACTGGGCATGGTTGTTTCGGTGAGTTCCTGCACCGGATCGGAGCCGAGCCGACGGCAGAGTGCCACCATTGTGGTTGCGACTTGGACACGGCAGAGCACACGCTCGTTGCCTGCCCCGCATGGGAGGGGTGGCGCCGTGTCCTCGTCGCAAAAATAGGAACCGACTTGTCGTTGCCGAGTGTTGTGGCATCGATGCTCGGCGACGACGAGTCGTGGAAGGCGATGCTCGACTTCTGCGAGTGCACCATCTCGCAGAAGGAGGCGGCGGGGCGCGTGAGAGACGCACAATCCCGCCGCCGTCGAGCGGGGGCCAGGGAGGCGGATCTCGCCCAAGCCCTGGCCCTCTAAGTGTTTCGGGTCCCCCTCACATGTCAGTCTGGGGACCGGCGAGGGGGGCCTAAGAAGACGACGTGCAAGCTGCTCTGCACGCGTTTTACGCAAGAGCATCCGGGTGATGGAAGGCCGGCTATCCTCGACCCATGCTGGTTCTGGCCCAGCGGGGTATTCCGTAGGGTAACCCACTCTAACCGGCGCCATCTAGGCGGGCTTCGGACAGTCTGCCGACCGAGAGGGCTGGTGGTCGTGGCGCCGACGACCGCCAGTCCGGCGTCCCGAGGGGGAGGGTGATGGGAGAGATGTGCTCCGCACTAAACGCTTCACTTTCCCCCCTTTGCCTTGTCATGAGTTCTGTCTCATGCGAGGTTTGGACGTTGGTTGTTGAGCGACAGGAGGTTTTAGTCAGTTCGACTCTGACATACCCCGCCCAGTCTTCTTTTTCTCCACCTTATCCCACTATGTGGGGTCGGCACAGCTAATTTTTCTCTTCCATTCTCTTCTATCAGCCGTCATCTCAACACTCACTCCTCTCTCTCTCATATCGTCATTCACACACTCCATCCATGTCTTCTTCGGTCGACCTCTTCCCCCTCTACCTTGCACTACCATTTCCATACATCTCCTAGTCACATGCATCTTCTCTCTACGCATCACATGTCCATACCACGCTAACCGTCCGCTCCTTAATTTGTTGTTTACCGGGGCCACTTTCACACTTCCTCTGATGTACTCATTCTTTATCTTATCCATTCTTGTTACTCCACACATCCATCTCAACATTCGCATCTCTGCCGCATGCACTCCTCTTTCATGCTTAACTTTCGTCGCCCAACACTCAGATCCATACAGCACGACAGGTCTAATGATCGTTTTGTAAATTTTGCCCTTGAGCTGAAGGGGCATTCTACGATCGCATGCTGTTGCAGAGACCTGTCGCCATTTCATCCAACCAGCGTTTATTCTATTTGTGACGTCCCGGTCTATGTTGCCGTCGTTCTGGAGTATAGAGCCGAGGTACTTGAAGTCGGAGCAGACTGGCAGGGATACACCATCTAAGGCGATTGGCGTGAAGTCTGAAGAACCACCAAAATCACAAAACATGTGCTTGGTTTTTGTTCGACTGATCTTCAAACCCACGTTTTCCAACCTTTCTTTCCATTTTGCCAATCTCCTCTGTATCTCAGGCCCTTCCTCTCCAACGAGAATAATGTCGTCGGCGAACAGCATACACCAAGGCGCCTCTTCCTGTATGTCCGATGTTAGGGCATCCATTATTAGGATGAACAGGTAAGGGCTTAAAGCTGATCCCTGGTGTAAGCCTACCGCCACACTGAACTCGTCGCTATCGCCAGCTGCGGAGCGTACGTACGTACTAGCTCTACCGTACATAGCTCGAACAAGCCGTTGGTATTTCCCTGGCACTCCTTTCACTTTCATGCTCCACCACAAAACCTCACGGGGAACCCTATCATACGCTTTTCTAAATCAACAAACACCATGTGCACATTTTTACTTGCACGGCGATATTTTTCGCACAATTGGCGCAGGGAAAAAATGGCGTCCGTTGTACTGCGTCCCGGCATGAACCCGAATTGGTTCTGTGATACCTCACTCTCATCTCTCATTCTTCTCGCTATCACTTTCTCCCAAGCTTTCATACTATGTGACATGAGCTTTATTCCTCTATAATTGTCGCATACCTGTATGTCACCTTTGCTCTTAAATACAGGCACGAGTGAACTTTTGCACCACTCGTCAGGCATGGCCTCTTCTTGAAACAATTTATTGAAGAATAAAGTCAGCCACGTGCATCCATCCGCTTTCAGAAACTTCCACACTTCTATTGGAATACCATCTGGTCCAGTAGATTTTCCATTCTTCATATCTTGTACAGCCTTTCGTACTTCTTGCATACTTATTTCCCTTACTACACCAGTATTTATCGGAACATTTTGCAGTTCACCACTCCAGTCATTCTCTTCATTCATCAACCTTTCAAAATACCTCTTCCATCTATCTCTTATTTCCTCATCATTTGTTAACACTCTTCCAGCACTATCTTTCACGCACTTAATGTGGTTAAAATCTCTTCCATCCTTCTCTCTTGCTTTGGCTATCCTATAAATGTGTTTTTGTCCTTCAGGTCTTTCTAGTGACTCATACAATGCATCCTGTGCCTTGGCCCTGGCAATAGCTACAGCCTTTTTTGCTGCCCTCTTGCTCTCTTTATATGCTGTTTTTAACTTCTCTTTCGTCACCAAATCTGGGAAATCTGTGTTCTGCAATTTCTTAAAGGTCTTTTTCTTTTCTTTAAGCGCTTTTTGAACGTCGTCGCTCCACCACCAAGTTTCTTTATCTTTAATTTTCTTTCCCGTTGACATTCCAAACACACTTTTTGCCACATTCCTTATGCACTCAGCCATTTCATTCCAACATTCATTCACCGTTCGTCCACTCAAATCTTTCATTTCTATCATTTTATCTACTACTTGTTTTCTAAATTTTTCACCACATTCTGTGTTCCCAATCATATGCCATTTTATTCTCGGGACCGGTTTGGAATTGCTTGTTTGTTTGCGTATGTAATGCTTAGAGTCCAATACTAATAAACGGTGTTGAGGAGCTAAGGATTCACCCGGGATAATTTTGCAGTTTTTAACAGAAGTAATTTTATGTCGTCGGATCAAAAAATAATCCACCTGGGTGTTGCAGTTTCCACTTTTGCATGTTATAAGATGTTCCTTGCGTTTAGTGAAAAATGTGTTAGCTATTGCTAGATCAAACGCTAAAGCAGCTTCCAACAACATTTCACCTTCCTCATTTCTAGTACCAAACCCATATCCTCCATGCACTCTTTCATATCTATCATTCCTTTGTCCTACATGCCCATTGAAGTCTGCACCCACATATATCTCTTCTGAGTCAGGAATATCCATCATCAGCAAGTCAAACTCAACCCAAAACTTCTCTTTCATACTTCTATCACATCCAGATTGTGGGGCATATGCACTAACAACATTAATAATCAAATCATCTTTTATTAATTTCACTAGCATCAGCCTATCATTCACTCGTCTTACATCCGTCACATATTTTTTCAACTCACTATCTAGCACAATCCCAACTCCATTCTTTCTTCCATCACTCCCACTATATAAGAGTTTATATCCTTCACCAATCTCTCTACCTCGTGTTCCTTTCCATTTCGTCTCTTGCAAACATGCCACATTTATCCTTCGTTTCTTACATACATCCGCTATTTCTCTTGTTCTTCCCCAGTTCCCAGTATCCCCAGAAAAGGGCGGAAGTCCGGCGATTTCCTCCTGACAAAAAAAAAAAAAAAAAAACAAATAAAAAAAAAAAAAAAAAAAAGCGTTTTGGTTATTGCAGTATTGTGTAGGTTCGGAAGCAGGTTTTTGTTTCGCCTACTGATTGCTGAACGCCTACCCAAGTGTAAACAGTGACAACCGAAGTTAATGACAGCGTCCAAATCTATCATTAAAGATCGAACACAGGAGAGTTATAGCTTGGGGTTGTTCAGTATTAAGATTTAGGGCATAATTTATCCAGGTTAGGGGCGGTATTCACGTGATGATATTGACGAACTCTGACAGCTGAGTACAACCAGACGGGCCAAAACCTGCAATGCTTTTTTTTATTGTTCTTGTAGACAAACGAACATACCAGCTGATGGTGAGTGGTAACTTTCGCCCATAGACAGAGGCAGAGCCAGGCCAAGAGCAGGATGGCCCGCGGTCTACCGTTAAGTACTTTCCAAAAGCCTTTCTTACATTAAGCAAATCTTCATATCCGACATATTAATGACACGTGTAAACGAACCCTGTGTTCAGATAAGTCCGTGATTAATACTGACATTAGATCAGTGAGAACTCGTTAAATCGGGTCACGTTTGACCCGTGTGACGTGTCCAGCGTGACCTTAGGCTGTGGACGACACGGGGTGCCAAACCAGTCTCAGTTCGTGAACGACCATGACTGCAGCGTTACGCAAATAAATAAATAAATATTTTTATTACATACCTTGCGTGATGTCATTCATTTATAGCGGCACTAATTCATGATTCCTAAATGTATTGTAAATACGGGTATTAGGAAAAAACTCTGTGAGGGTAGAGGTCACTAAGCCGCCTATTACTGTCGCTGAACACTTTTTTTTCTACCTTTGCTGATAGCCTTGAGACGCTACTTCAGCTTCGCCCTAATATGTAGGTGAGCTCACGGGGCTCAAACCGGAGTGTTGCTAATACTGGCCCTAGTACGAGCAGTGCTTCGCAGAATCTACCACCGGATCGGAAACGCGACATACTGAGAAGATCCGGCGAGAAACTCAATGGGCTGTGTCTATGGGTTAATTCGCTCGTCGAGCCCTTCGCCGCAAGCGACGGGTTCGACGAGAACGTTGACCGGTGCTTGTGGTACCTAAAAGCACCGTTAATAGATCGGGAGGATCCGTAATGACGTGCTTAGGGCGACGTCGACTAATTACCATTCGGTCTACAGGATCGGGTATGTAATTCCCAGAACACTAAACTTTACGGTTGATATTATTGATTTAGTCATGTGAGACGAGCTTTCACTGTTTCATATAATAACGAATAAAGGTTACATATTTGACCTCATGAGTCTTACAAGCCGTAAGATTTATAAAGGTTACAGGTGGGCCTTAAGCCTTGTTTTCTACTTTTAAGGCAGACTAGTATACCGCCCAACATATTATAAGTATTTACCGTCGTTCAGCACGTCACACCACAGCTAATCGACTGCCTAACCATGAGTTTCGTTTGTCATTTAAAACCAAAATGGGAGATAAAAATGTCTTACTCGGATGTGAATGATTGCTAGCGATTGAACTGGACAGGATGTCAGGTCCAAACAGGGCTGATTCGACATCAATCTGCCTACAAATATAACTGTTATAGTTTTTTTTATCAAAACCGTAGCGCATGCAGGTCTGTCGTCTAAAATAAAACTGACAGCCATTACGTAAGTATACCGGTTCGGGTCGAGGTCAGTGCCGTCGGTTTAGAATTAATTAATCTATCGCATGTGTGAAGCTTAACGGACTTTACATGTGTTGATGCTTAAGTGCCTAAGCCGATAATTGTAGTAACTTTAGTAACGACACTTCATACGCCTTTTAAAATGATTAATAAGTTTGAGATTCAGTAATGTTTTTGTATTGTGTGTTTTGTGTGTCGGCACCTTGTGTAGTTAAAGTTTTTTTGTGAATTTAGTGTACATTTTTTTGTTTTTAGTCGGCGAGTTCGCGGTTGGTATGAAATCACACAGCTCAGGGTAAAAAAATCATGTAGATAGAGGAAATAATGAATGGCAAAATAAACCAAACAGGATATTTAGAAGTGTTCTCGTCTCTATAATCTGGTTGCAGTATTGACAGCGGAAACAAAAAAAAACATTTGTGTACCTTAAAAATTATTATAATTCGGTTTTTAATTAACTTTTCTTTTTTTATTGCCTTTGTAGGCAGACGAGCGTACGGCCCACCTGATGGTAAGTGGTTACCGTCGCCCATGGACTTCAGCAATGCCAGGAGCAGAGCCAAGCCGCTGCCTACTGCTTAATACTCTCCACAAGCCTCGTTTGAAGAAGGACATGTCATAGCGCTCGGGAAACACCGTGGAGGGGAGCTCATTCCATAGCCGGATGGTACGTGGCAAAAAAGACCTCTGGAAACGCACTGTGGATGACCGCAGTGGCTCCAGGTAGTATGGATGAACTCTACTCCGGTGGCGGGCGGTGCGATGGTAAAAACGAGACGTTGGTATCATCTCGAACAATTCCTCAGAGCACTCCCCATGGAACATGCGGTACAAAATACAGAGGGACCCGAAGTCCCTCCGCAGACCCAGATCTCTTTTAATACAACTTTTTTATCACTTATTTTGCTAATTTCCGTATCCAATACTTTTTCTAATGTCAAGATAATCAGCCTACCTCGCATCCCATCCACGTATTTTTTCTCTTTATTTAATAACCCTCACTCGCAATACCGTCTTTACCATAAGGGCACACGGGGCCCGTGCCCAGGGCCCCCATTCTCAGGGGGCCCCGAAGGACCGACAATTTGGTTACCAATTGTAGTCGAGAGCGGTCATATTCGCAGCTTAAGAGAATAAAAAATGAATTGCGAACAACAATGTTACAAGAAAGGCTGAGTAATTTATCAATTATGGGCATAGAAAGTGATATCCTTCAAAAAATTTACTTTAAAGATATAATGGAATATTTTGCTCAACAGAAATCCCGACAGAAACCATTATCGTAATCGTAACCAAAAAACCAGCAGCATTCTAATATCGGCGTCCCGAGGGGTAGGGTGATGGGAGAAATGTGCTCCGCACTAAACGCTTCACTTTCCCCCCTTTGCCTCTTCATGAGTTCTGTCTCATGCGAGGTTTGGACGTTGGTTGTTGAGCGACAGGAGGTTTTAGTCAGTTCGACTCTGACATGCTCCGCCCTCTATCCCCAGTGGAGGGCGGAAGTCCTGCGATTACCTCGTGACCAAAAAAAAAAAAAAAAAAGCATTCTAATATAATTAATATTATTATATCATACTGTATTTGATTACCTATAATAAATAGTCATTCATACTCAGTAAAAAAATGTTATTATAATTCGCTTTTTTTACTTTCCAAAAGGGCCTCAAATTCTTGTGTGCCCAAGGGCCCCAGTCTAGTTTAAGACGTCCCTGCTCACTCGTCGTGTATACGAGCATGATACAACTTACAGTCGAATGTCCTTATTTACGAAGTGCCATTATATTACATCTTAGGATGTCTCAAAATGACAGTAATTGTGGTTAAAACTGACGATTTGAAAAACTCGGGTTTTCCCGGGTCTTATCTATGTAGCACTGAGTTCACTTTCACCACATTACCGCTTCCGGAGAATCATTCATGAGTCACGGTGGAAATTACTTCGAGTCTAGTGTTTGTGTAAATAAATGCGGATCACGTGGCCTCGTCTTCCGAAGATTGGTATCCTGTTGCGAGATCCTCTGGCCTTTGTAAATGGTAATTTCGTTGCCCCTACGAGGTGCTGTACCATCATACTGCCTATTCCTACCGTCATTCTGCTTATTTCTACCGCTATGCCGAAATCGATCGTTGCCCTAATAAATATAGACTTTTATCTCATGTCTCACGGTGACAACCAGCTGTCTATCAGCCACAATAACCAGTGATGTTTTTGACTACTATAATTCAATGAAAAAAAAACATGATTAAAGAATGCGAGTCTAAGCATAGTGGTAACTGCCAGCCCCGCCCTGCCCAAGTACGGCGGGCTTCAGCGGAAGGCTACCGCCGGTTTTGTAATACGTTCTAATTGTAATTCCAACAAAATTATTAAAATTATTAAGAGAGAGCAGTACTTCTTCTCTTTGGAGTAGGATACTTTCAGAATGTTATTAGTACAGAATGGTAGGCAGCGGCTTGGCTCTGCTCCTGCCATTGCTGAAGTTCATGGGCGACGGTAACCACTCACCATCAGGTGGGCCGTATGCTCGTCTGCCTACAAGGGCAATAAAAAAAATTAGTAATACCTACATAGTGTCTATTACGTATGTATATGTAAATAGAAGACATGGATTCGTTCTAAAAACAGTCAAAGATTAGCGCAAAGTTTCCGTTGACAGAATACTGTTTGGAATGACGTCAAATCAGTCGTGGAATGGAAAGCACATGCGCTTCGTCAAAATATAGAATGCAAAAAATGTCGCGCTATGTAAATGTTTGCTATTCAATTAACTTTAGATTGAAATGTTTTCGTGGATTTGAAATATACGACCAATATACAAGCCGTATTAATTGAAAGATTAAAATTAATATAACAATAATCAAATTTTTAAAAGAACAGCTTAAACCCCTGAGTTGTGTTTAAGCGCTCCTTCATGGCCCTTTAAACTTTGCGAGAGCTTAAACTCTGCAGGGGAGTTTAACTTTCGTTGAAACTACAAATTAATCTTCAGTGGCAGTTTAAACCTTCGATTTTAGTATATACTACAATTGATATTATGGGCCTAAGAAAGTTAAATAGTTACGCCGGTAAGAGTAACGCCATCTATTGCCGAATAGTCGAACGAATATCGAAGGACCTAGCAGCACCTGGAACATTCAAGAAGTACAGCGCCATCTATTATCAGATAATGGAAACACAATACTCGAAATGTGTGGAATATTCTCGATAATTCTAGGGATGTGGTATCGGCTATAAAAGCGTTTGCAGAGATGGCACGCAGTCAGTTAGTAATCGGAACTACTCGAAGCGAAATGAAGCGAAGCGAAAGAAGCGAATTGAGAGTTTTAAAGTGTTTGTTGAGTGTTTTAAGTGTTGAATACAGTTTTTAATTTATACTTCGGTGGAATTTTATTTATCCCGAACCCCAGCGCGTAACAATACAAAGGCACACCTTATCATTTCTCGGAGTCTCCCGTAGACTCAGGACCCGCCCATACCGCAATAACGCCGTCTTCTAATCGATTTTGAGACATATGAGGTCAAAACTTGCATTAGGTACCTCTGAAAGGGCTCACTTCTCTACAGCAATATTTTTTAAATTCCTTTTATTGGCCGCATTGTTGATGGTATATCGGAATCGGAGCCAAGGTATTTGTTTATCTAAGACCCGTAACTCCACAAATGCCATGATAAGGTTGTACCTGTAACCTTGCGTTAGACAAACGGCCCTAGTACAGCGCGTGGGCTGGCAGGTATGCCTCCATACCGACTGTAAGTGGTGCAAGATGCAAGCGAAAGCGGCCTATCAAAAAACTATCATTACGGTATAGTATCGGTAGGCAGCGGCTTGGCTCTGCCCCTGGCACTGCTGAAGTTTATGGGCGACGGATGCTCGTCTGCCTACAAGCGCAATAAAAAAAATCATATTTGTTCATTAAGCAATCGGACACAAATAAAAAACAATCTAAATTTTATTTACAAAAGATACTAAACAGATAGATTTACTGGTGGAAGGACCTCTTGTGAGTCCGCACGGGTAGGTACCACCATCTCGCCTATTTCTGCCATGAAGCAGTAATGCGCTTCGGTTTGAAGGGCGGGGCAGCCGTTGTAACTATACTGAGACCTTAGAACTTATATCTCAAGGTGGGTGGCGCATTTACGTTGTAGATATCTATGGGCTCCAGTAACCATTTAACACTAGGTGGGCTGTGAGCTCGTCCACCCATCTAAGCAATAAAAAAATACTGCTTAGATTAAAACGATTATACAATAACTAAATTTTTTTTTACGATATTTTTCTAGTAATTTGTGTCACTAATCGAAATGCAAGACGTATTATTTAAGTTAGTCAACAATAGCAGTCTGCATTCTCTTTTGACGTGATGTGGCTTCCGTCACCACATAGTAACAGGTGGACTGTTAGCTAGTCTGCCCATCAATAGTATCAAAACAACGCTCAACCACCCGTGGAACCTAACCTAATTGTTTATCTTAATTTAACCACGCTTCCTCTCGTATTTCAAAGCACACATTTATACTTGTCATTATTCTAACTCGGTTACGTTGTAAGGACAACAACCAACGCCGGATTAGCCAAAGACAAATTTCACAAATTCTAATCGAGTTTCGAAATATTCTAAAGACACAAGACGGATTTCTCGTATTGAAACAACAGAAGGAAGTGAAAGAAAACTTGGGAAGTAAACATAGGTTTGAGTATTTTAATAACTGAAGTTTGTTTGAATTTTAAATAGAACATAAGTGATATTTGTATCTTCGTATTTCTTCAGATTTCTTTTACCTTTTTTTAATACGCTTTTATTAGCTTCATACGTATGGAAGTATGTAACGGAATCTTTGAACATGATTTTGACTTCAAAACGTCGGATTAATTGGAAATTTGGCATTTATTAAGGACCGATGACATTTTTACTGGTGGTAGAACCTCTTGTGAGTCCGCACGGGTAGGTACCACCACCCTGCCTATTTCTGCCGTGAAGCAGTAATGCGTTTCGGTTTGAAAGGTGGGGCAGCCGTTGTAGCTATACTGAGACCTTAGAACTTATATCTCAAGGTGGGTGGCGCATTTATGTTGTGGATGTCTATGGGCTCCAGTAACCACTTAACACTAGGTGGGCTGTGCTCGTCCACCCATCTAAGCAATAAAAAAAAACAATATTTTAAACAGTTTGATCCGTTATTCTTACTAAGATATTCAGGATTAGCGATTTTTGGTTTACCCGAGACCCGGGGTGTCTGCGTCTAGACCAAGAAGGGAAATTAACAGGCGCGTCGATCACCTATTTCTCGGATAAGTTACCGACTGATTCAGATGAAATTTTTGAAAAATTGAAAAAAGCTATTGAAATTCAACTAAAAAATAAAAAATTAATAAGGGATTACGCCCGTACGTCTTGGCTCCTGTAGTTGGCGGCTTCCCCCCGGTGAAGGTCAAGGGGCGACCTGAGGGGGTGGAGGCCGCGCGGCGCGCTACCAGCACTCTAGCGCGCTGTCAAGGAGTATTGATAATAGAGTAACGCTTGGGCGAAGAGTGCAGGGGAGTCGTTTAGTGGGTAGGGCCCTAAAATTCCTTGGGCCCGCGGTCTGCTTCAAACACCTTGCAGATTGTGAAGTCCCACGTGCCCCCTAGGCGCGGGGACCTCGTAGGAGGATCGGACCCGGCCCGAAAAAAAAAAGGTGCTGGTGCCTACCCCTGCGGATTCACAAGAGGTCCTATCACTAGCGAGGACTTCAATATAACTAAACGTAGTAGGCATAACCATAAGTCGAAATTTCGAAATTATTGAACTCTGAACAGCCGTCGAAATTTCTTGATCACGTAACCAAATAAAACTAGACTAATAAAGGAAATTTTCACCCTTTTAAATATAATTCGTACGCGTTATTTCTAAACTGTGAATATCAAATTACGTAGGTCCGGTTTTCGTGACATCTACATTCGTGTCAACAATTTTAATACTGTATTTAGCGGTTGTTTGGGTGTAAATCACAACCTGATTTCCGAGATGAAGTGTGTCTGTGCGCCTGTACAACAAAATCCCACAAGATGTTCAGAACCTACACATACATAGCTTTAAGAAAACTATTAAAGAACATCTGTGCAATAAAGCTTAGTATAAAGTCAATGATTATCTAGAAGATTGCACAAAGTGGGAATGAGTTGCTCGCTCCGGGCATCTCAATATTGCAATAGTTGTTATGTTATAAAAATGAATATTTAAAAAAAAATCTATAATTAAAAAAAAAAGACATGCCCGCTGAGTTTCTTGCAAGTTCTTCTCAGGACGGAAGCTAGAGTTTTTGTGAATTGGCGGTAGTTCTTTTTGACGTTCAATAAGTATGTACTTTCATTTAGGTTGAATAAAAAAAAAAATTTCATTTTGATTTGATTTGAAATTCCAATTGTATTGTGCAATGCCTTCGGATATTAGATAGAAATTGTACCAGGTGCAGCCGAAATCAGTATGGCAGATGGTATCGCGCAAATCACACCTCACGACCAGTTCGTTTCTTAGAAATTTCATTTTGATATTCCCACGGTTGTATTATTAGTTATGGTAATTTATTTAATGAAAATCATTTAAGCCGGCATCTTGTTTAGATATTACGTGGTTTTCGTTGAAATATGTGAATATGTATTTTGAAGCGGCAGTAATATTATTAATCTATATATTAATACATGAAGCAAAAACTTTGTAACCCTTTTTACGAAAATTACGCGGACGAAAATATCCCACACTTATAGGGGAAAAGCAAAATGCTGTTATCTTTTTAGAATTATGCATAAAAATACATTAAATCAATAAATAAAACTTTACACACACTAGTATATATTTGACACACGTACGCATACTCTTTTGTTTATTGTTAAAGGCTGTGGTCAAATTGAGAATTGATTAATAAAGTCTGTGGTGTAATTGAGGATTGGCCGGTCACCGTCCTCGTCGAACCCGTCGCTTGCGACGAAGAGCTCCACGAGTAAATTAACCCATAGACACAGCCCATTGAGTTTCTCGCCGGATCTTCTCAGTGGCTCGCGTTTCCGATCCGGTGGTAGATTCTGCGAAGCACTGCTCTTGCTAGGGCCAGTGCTAGCAACACTCCCGGTTTGAGTCCCGTGAGCTCACCTGCTAGCTCGGTGAATCTTAACCCCTCGAGGTCACTAGAATATGTAGGAAAAAAATAATAGAATTGATTAGTATTGTTTGTCTTTAATATTATTTGTCTATAGCCTTGGTGAAATCTGTGCTTATAGAAGTATGTATGTATAGTCTTTGACAAGAACCTAACCGATGTTCAAACTTATAATTTAAATTAATTAAGGTCGAATTTCGACCACCGTGCGTCCACTAGTAATTATTAATAATGCCTTAGCAGCGCATCGTGAGGTTGCTCACTTCTAACCCTAATTACCAAGACGTACAGTAGTAGACTAGGGTTTTTCATATTAGAACTATTTTTCGCTTTTTTCTTATGAAGTTTCTGATAAAATTGTTTCAGAAGCACGATGGAGAGTCGCGTTGGTCTCGACTATATTGTGGAGCACGCAGAATACGCAGCAAAACTAGCTGCGGCCTTGTCTTCGCCCGCGGCTCCTGTCAAGAAGCAGGTAGCTACAATAACAGCTATCTTTGCAACAACTATCACATAGAAATAAGATTAATAGTATGCAACCAATATTTTTAGCAATACACAAAGGAAATTTATTAAGGGAAATTTATTAATATGGAGTACCTCAGAATGAATAAACAATAAAATTCTTAATTGCGTATTCTGTTATATAGGAAGAAAACAATATTTAGAGCCTAAGGCCTAAGAGCCTTTTTTTAAAATAATATTAAAAATTAAACAGCAAACAGTGTTAATAAACTATACAAAACTGAGCACTCTTTCAACTGAATATGACAGACTTCACTCCGTGACACTGAATAACACTGAAAAAAAGGAGGCATCTTTTCATTACCGTACCATCAGAATAGCGTTCATCCCTGCTAGCTTGAACCACTGCGCCAACCACAGTTTGTGTCCTGAGAGTCTGAGACAATTCTTGTGACGTACCGATTCCTCGCAACGAAACATGCTGGACCCAAAACGAACAAACTATATGCGTCTGGACTAAGACCCTACTAGTTGATCTGTAACATGTATCTTATTAAATCGAACCGTTCAATGCATATTCAAATGGTTCTGTGGAAAAGGCCACAATGGTCAAATGTTGCGCTAATATCCGTGTTTTGCGTTATAATCATAGTAATGTATTTCATCAGGTCTTCGAACTTCTATCGGCTCTGTGCGTCTACAATTCTGATGGCTACGCGCGAGCTGTGGATACCCTCGAACGATATAAGGTACAGTCTAAATATTGATCTACTGCTACGAAATAATATAAAAAACTTCAGAGGTGTCAAGGGACACCCGGATGGAACGAAGTTCCTTTCGATTAATTAGTGAAGGAATTGTAATTTTTTTTTTAAGTTATAATAATAAATTACGGCATTATGAAGAAGAAAAAAACAATACTATGAACTAAATTACTATTGTTGAAACGCTATCTCGAGAAACTGTACTCATTACGCGGACCAATCGGATACGAGCAATGTCACGCGATAAGCGCCTACACGTTGATTGGTCAGAATGACGGATCTAAAAAGTGTCGTGACAACTTTTCGTAAGAATTTTTTCCGTCTAGCCCCCTTTCACAACGCGCGATAAGGAACTTCGTTCCAAAAGAAAAACCGACATTAACGAAATTAAACGAGAATATCATTAATGTAGCCGAAGTCAATGAAGTGTGCGTTATTCAGATTAATTTAATAATTCCTAATCGTCCTTAGTAGCAGGTCATAGAACGAAAAATACGCAATAAACGCTTAACCCTCAAAGGATCCAAACTGTGTTCTCTAGGGTCATAATCACAGAAGACAAGAGTGAAGAAGATATATGATCAGTCTTCGAGTAACAAATGTTTATCTAACATCTATTTATATATTTTACTTGATCGAACTAATAGGAGTAGTATCTTAAGTTAATAGTTGTAGGAATTTTTTTGGAACGAAGTTCTTTAAGGGACGATGCGGAGGGATACCCTAACCGGGAAAAAACGTCCGTAACGTAAGATTTTGTACTAGTAATGCACACAGTGTACGACTTAACTTTGTAATAACGTACAAAAAATAACATAATTTTTTTTACCGAATGACCGTGGCTTGTTGCGAAACCTCCAGTTTTATTTTCTTTATACCTCGAATAGAACTTAAAATTAATATTTTTATAATAGGGAACTTCGTTCCTATCCGGTGTTTCACGACACCACACATCTTTATTTTTGGATTGAGCTGTTGAGTACTTAGGTCTTGAGGTAGGCGCATCAGTGCCAATGTATCCTGATTTTCAAATCGCTAAAGGTGCTGAAAAACGAGAGGTACCGGCTCAGCGTGGTGGTGGAGGAACTGAAAAATGCCACGAGCACAGAATACAAGACCGCATTAGTAGCCTTCATCAACTGCCTCATCATCTCTGCTCCACGTCTTCCTGACAGGACCCGGGTCAGGAATGAGTTTATAGGTATTGTCATTGTTTGAGCACTTCTAATCACATCAAGCGCAATTTAAGCATATTACCAGAATTTTACCAGTTCTGGTGATAAGATCTCTTGAGGGCCTTGCGGGTAGGTACTACCACCTGAACTATTTCTGCTGCGAAACAGTAATTAATTTATAGCTATCCGTATGCAACTGTTTCGCAATAATATTAATTTTCAAGTCATTCATTCATCTGACATTTTCCTACCTTACATTTTTAAGATAAAATTCCTTCTATGCTTAAACGAGGATTGAATACAGTTCTGATGTAATTTACTATTTAAAATCATATAGCGCATTGCACATAGTTCAACAATGTTTTTGGCGCTATTAGACTTGAGATTTTAAATAATTACTTTTCATCTATTCCCGCTAAAAATTTTCCGCAATTTTATAATGCATATACAATGTTGACTGATTAACTTTTACACAATGTTACAGGACTTGGACTTCTATCAGTATTAAATAATTTAAGGTGAGTACGTTTACTTATTTATTTATATTGTATTATTATTGGAGGTATCGCCGGGAACCAGTCATGCGTGCCAGTTTGAAGAGTGGGGTCAAACGAGGTCCATGGTCGCCGTCACCGACGCGCATGCGTAAAAAATGTCAACTCTAAATATCAATTACTAGTTGACCCGGCAGACTTCGTAGTGCCTCAATCGATAAATAAAAGACCTAAACTTTTGTATAAAATAAACTTAAAACAAACAAAAGGAATCCGTCCGACGGGGGACACATCAAAGGAAAAACAAATTGTTATTTTTATTTAATTCCGAGCATTTTCATATTTATCTAGCCAAATCGGTCCAGCCGCTCTCAAGTTTTAGCGAGACTAACGAACAACAATTCATTTTTATATATATAGATAGATAACGTTACCCCATGTAACATTGGTAATGTCTTAAACTGAGCTGAGGACAAAGATCTCTAGGGACATCAATCACCCAGAAACACCGGCGACCAACAATAATATCAAGTTTAAGCTAAAAAAACAGCGTACACTCTGTGCAACTCGATCTCTTGAACGGCTTCGAACAAAGCAGAGTTTTAATTAAGGTTTTTTTTTCCGTCCAAGCATAATTAATCGCGTGTTTCTCGCGCTTTTTGCAGTGGTTTTGAGTCACCGATCGAGTGTTGCCATAGATAATAGTAGTTTACGACTGCTATTGAATGATGGTCTCACGGCCCACGTGGAGTGCCGTGCTCACAGGAGCCCATAGAAATCACATACAGTAGAGCCCGTTCGGTTTGCCTTTAAATCCCGATCACGATCGTTTGAACTTCGTGGTCTATGCAAGGAATGTTGATTAACTTTGCATTGGATACAATTTTAACGTCCGTCTGGTGTAGTGGTAAGTGACATGGTCACTACACTAGGGGGTCGCGGGTTCGAATCCCGCCAAGGGAAGATATTTGTATAATAAATATAAATGTATTTTCCAGGGTTATGGATGTATATTAAATATATGTATGTGTATAATAAAAATCTTACATTTATTTCCGATACCTGGTACCTGTAACACAAGTTCTTTACGAACTTATCACGGGACCAGTTAAGGTGGCGTGATTGTTAGTAAAAAAAAAAAAAAAAATTTCTTTAATTAGGTATTGGTTGGCGGTATTGAGATGATTTTGTCCTTTCCATTTCACTACCACGCCACCCGCCAACGGAGCAAGGGCATTACACCCTCATCTGTATTCAAAGGCAAGAAAAAATGATCTTGATACTAGACTAAAGTCTCGATCGATCATAAAATGGCAGTTCTAAACTGAAATGAATTGTTTCTTCGCGACACGGGTTGTACGGGTTTGCTCTGTGTCATCAATGCTTAAGTTAAGGAGCTAGGGAAATAGGCGAGAACACTGGGACTAGGGATGGATGGTGGAGAGGCAGTAGCTTATGGTAAGGCCGTAAACCAGTCTGGTTTTAGTGTAGGCCGCGGAACTTCCTTCCTCTGACCAAGTTCTAACCTCGAGAGGAGATCGGACGTCGGGTGTGAGAGTGCAAGGTGGATTCGTTTGGTGCTTTAGAGCCTAAACAATATCCTTGGGCCCGCGGTCTGCTCCCAACATCGGCATCAAGTGTCACATACCCCGCGCGCCCCTAGACGCACATATCTCGTAGGAGGTTCCGCCCCTGCACGAAACAAAAAGGCCGGAAACCAGTACCTTCGGATTAATAATCAATCTAATTTCCTTAATCATAAGGGCAAATGTTACGAAAAGTCTTTTTGTCAACACGTTTTTAGTATCTTGACCTTTCTGTAACGTAATACTAAGTTAATAAGTTTAATAAATACTAAGTTAACCAACTTGATGACGTCCGATTAACTTGGGAATTTATACGCTTACCAAGGAACGATGACGCAGCAATAATTTTATTTCTTTAGCCTCCTGAACAAGATAAGATATTCTTACTGGTGGTAGGACCTCTTGTGAGTCCGCACGGGTAGGTACCTCCACCCCGCCTATTTCGGCCGTGAAGCAGTAATGCGTTTCGGTTTGAAGGGTGGAGCAGCCGTTGTAACTATACTGAGACCTTAGAACTTATATCTCAAGGTGGGTGGCGCATTTACAATGTAGATGTCTATGAGCTCCAGTAATCACTTAACACCAGGTGGCCTCTGAGCTCGTCCACTCATCTAAGCAATAAAAAAAAAAATAGTTAGGATTATTGTTTAACGCTGTAATTAGGTTCTATGTTATGTTACGAGAATATGTTTGGCAACACTAAAAGACTCGCACGTGCTTAGAACAGATTTAACACGAATAGACTCTTTAGCCTTGACTTTAGATTAAAAATTCCGTATTTTGTGCATCTACATCTATCCTTACTACTTACAAGTATAAGTCATATTTTAAAATAGTACAAGTGTTTACCGAATGTTTGTAATTCGACCATAATCAATGATGACTCAAAACTCAGATTTATTTTATGTATTCGATTATCTTTTTAACATTGTTAATATTTAAAGAAAATATCTTAACTTTATCCGTATCTTTTTATATAAAGCTTGCATATAATAATAGCTATTATAAAGCTAAACAAAAAATAGAAAAGAAAATCGGTTGACAAACAGAAGAACAATTGATGCTGCACTTGTTTGTCTTTGGTATCTTTCCCACCTGATGGTAAGCGGTTTCAGAGGCTCATAGACATGAGGTCGATAACTCTCAATTATTTTGTACAACGACCGTTACACCGTTTCCAACCGAAACAGAACATTCGCGAGAGAAACAAATATTCTAATTTCACAGATTTAGACCTCATGTCTCAAGGTGGGTCACGTGATTTACCCTCTACTAATCGCTAATCGTGCAAATAATCAGCAACATAGTGCACGAGATATTTACTCCTTGACTTCCTAATTGTGAAGGCACAATAAATCATTTGAAGTCGATCGAAAAAATTCAAAAGAATCACATTGTATAGTTTTTGTTTAAATATTTTTTGTTGTCACAATATCCCCTTCGTAATTCAATAGGTTTATTTATTGCTACAAAAAGTTTAGAGATGAACACACATTGATAAAGTAAATTTTAATAGGGTAAATGATTGACATTCGCATCGTGGTTCGGTAATGGCGACTGGATATCATTATTAAAACCAGTTTCGAATTGGGTGGGTGGTATCGGTGGTGGTGGTGGTGGTGGTATAGGTGTATTTAAATTTAAAAAACAAGCGTAAATGATATAAACGTTACAAATACTAATAATGGATTTTAAAATCAGAGTTTATTGGTAGCTGCCAGAAATTGTATAGTATGCGCTATGCTACTATAGAAGTAAATTGTTTGTTAATTGGCTAAAGAAATTTTGAATAATATTTATATCAATAAAGTCCTTCATGCCGTTGGTAATATCGTCGGTCATACAAATCGTGAAATGGAAGTTGTAATGAATCGTTTCACATTCAGCCCAAAGTCACAACGTTCTCCTGTGTAACAATGCATACATGACAGAACCAAGCACTAAATATATACAACGGTGACACTCCGGCTTGGAGCGCGATAAAATGAAGTAGCGTCACAATAGCGCCGTCAAACTTTTTAATATAAAGTCCAACATAATTATTACCTCTAAAGCGTTTAGTTGTCCAAGTGAGTGATACCGGTCGAGAGCCACTGCCCATGTTAGTCAGAACGAGAATATCCCACGCAATACTTCTAACCTTTTATTAACTAGATAGCTTTTTTATACAATAAAAAAAATGTGTTTGTTTTTTATGTAGTCACACTTGTTTATTGATTCGTTAGCGCATGTCTAGTAGACGTAAATAGTGTTAGCGATTTTTTTTTTATGAATCTATGGTTTCCCAGGCGTTATTGTCGCTCCAGACAATGTTTCTGGCACCAACATGATATTAAAAGTACATACTTCGTTACAAAAGTAATATTTCAAAGCGGACTATGGTTTGAATCGCGCGGTGATCAATGATATAAGTAATTCCTATATACAGAAGCTACTAGGGCATCCTAAGTTTATGTTTCAATAGGCGTATATATTGGCCCATCACTTAAGACCACTACCACAATTATTTTGTGGCCAAAAACCCTAGCAAAATTACGTGAAAAAAAAAAATCTTTCGAGTTCAGCAACCCTAAGCTCTTGTATTCTTGGTATGAACTAAATAAAAATAAAAAAAAACCGGGGAACAATAATTACAAACATACCGAATATCAAATTTATCAGTGTAGGGTCCGTATTAAATACCAACCCGTCTCCTACCGTTGGTAACGCAAAAGGCTACTTAGAGATCATTTTAACATAACTTTGAAAAGCAATTGAACCCAAAATTATTCAGCTATAATTCATTCCAGACATGAAGCATCAAGCCAGCCTGATCTAAGCGTGCAACTAGACGTGTTCGAAGAGCAGAGGGAGAGCGATGAGGCCCAGGGACCCGGAGGAATCAATCTCAATTCGCATCTAGATGTATTTTATGCCATACTTAAACAGGTGGGTACCATCACCCTGCCTATTTCTAAAAATCAAACCCGTAAAATTATGATTTGCGTAATTACTGGTGGTAGGGCCTTTTGAGTTCGCACGGATAGGTACCGCCACCCCGCCTATTTCTGCCGTGAAGCAGTAATGCGTTTCGGTTTGAAGGGTGGGGCAGCCGTTGTAATTATACTGACCTTAGACTCACATCTGAAGGTGGGTGGCGGCATTTACGTTAAAACGTAAAGATGTCTAAAGATGTCTTTTTTTTTATTACTTAGATGTGTGGACGAGCTCACAGCCCACCTGGTGTTAAGTGGTTACTGGAGCCCATAGACATCCACATGGGCTCCGGTAACAACCAGGTAGGCTGTGAGCTCGTCCAACCTAACAAAGCAATAAATGAAAAAGGTATAGAAACCGGAATTTTGAATTTAATTAGGGCCGAATTAATGCATGTATGATTTGAATTCATATTAAATTTAATTTGCAAATTTTATGTGTAGGTATTTATAAAATTTGTATAAATTGTATTAGACCAGCGTACAACCTATCCGATGCGAACCCAATGGACTCGAGAGGTTGTTGATTATCACGTATTTTGGAGAGCTGTAATCACCTCTCGAGTACTTAGGGTTAAATTTATAAATTCATTTTCACAATATTATATGCAGTTAATTAATTATTTAATTAGCTATTTAACTATCCACTATTTGGAGGGTGGTGTTATTAAGTAGGAAATAATACGGTAACAAAGAATAATAAATAATTTCTGCATGCTCTACCGTGTTGCTATAGCTTATAGTGAGACATATAATTAAGATTCAGATGATTTGAACTATTTGAAAATTCCACAGGTTTCGGACACACCGCAAGAAATACCATTTTTGAGCATATTGCAGCATTTACTGAAGATAGATCCTAAGGAGGCAGTCAGCGACATAGTCTGGGACACAGCAGAGACCCTGGTGCACAGAGCGACACTCCTGGAATCGAGAGAAGACGCTGCTAAATTACTTAGGGCTCCAAGTGTTCAGGTAATAAACGCATATAGAAGAATCAAGATTAAGGACCAGGAACCCAATAAGACAAGTTCTTCAGCAGTGGACAAGTAGTAGCTCATGATGTAGTAGATTTTTTTTTATTGCTTACATTGGTGAACGAGCTCACAGCCCACCTGTTGTTAAGTGGTTACTGAAGCCCATAGACATCCACAATGTAAATGCGCCACCCACCTTGAGACACAAGTTCTAAGGTCTCAATTATAGTTACAAGTATGATTCATTATCTCCAATTTTGATTCATATACCTGAAATACCACTGAGTTTTTAGTAGATTGTCAAAGAGCCTTGTCTTACGTTCTTACCGGAGCCAAGGTATTGCAATATGGGCATCACCGATCGCTTTGACCAGTGAGGCAGAAGCTTTAATAGTATTCTTTGAGGGGTGTCGCGATCACCAAAACGCGGCAGAAACACGCTGTTGGCACCGTTGCAGTGAGATTTTGGGTGTAAGGCTTATCAAAATAAAAGTGGACTGTATTTACAACTGGTACATTAATCGGATTAAAAGATCGTACAGTTTTACGGGACTGACAGTGATTATACATTTTTTTTGTTGCTACAAGTGGTTTTATCTCGAAAGTCCATGCCTCTCCCCCGCTTCGGCCGCGCTGGAAAAATAGGATTGCTATATTTCGTTCACACTCTGCCTACGTGACAGACACGTAATGACACATCATACGCCCTGTCACTGGTCATTGACATTGTCTTTTTACTTTCCAGGCAAAAGTTGGGTGCACATGTCAACACAGAGATTCTTCGAGTGGCGGTCGGAAGCAGAGCCTTCAGAGAGCCCTGTCTCCACCACCGCCACCACCAGCACCGGCACCACCTCCTCCATGTGAGTAAATCTATAGAGTTGTAAAAATTATTATGTTCTCAGTGAACGGTGGAAGAAACTATTTCTTGTTGTTCGTCGTCTTCTTCTTCTTCTCCTTGCCTCGTTCTCCTCATTACTGAGGATCGTGACTTTTTTTATTTTTTTTATTGCTTACATGGATGGACGAGCTCACAGCCCACTTGGTGTTAAGTGGTTACTGGAGCCCATAGACATATACAACGTAAATGCGCCACCCACCTTGAGATATAAGTTCTAAGGTCTCAGTATAGTTACAACGGCTACCCCACCCTTCGAACCGAAACGCATTACTGCTTCACGGCGGAAATAGGCGGGGTGGTGGTACATACCCGTGCGGACTCCCAAGAGGTCCTACCACCAGTGATTACGCAAATTACAATTTTGCGGGTTTGGTTTTTATTACACGATGTTATTCCTTCACCGTGGAAGTCAATCGTGAACATTTGTTGAGTACGTATTTCATTAGAAAAATTGGTACCCGCCTGCGGGATTCGAACACCGGTGCATCGCTTCATACGAATGCACCGGACGTCTTATCCTTTAGGCCACGACGACTTCGAAAGACGAGTGACTCCCCAACTGCGTCAAGATTGAAGGCAGAGAGAGAGACAAGAGAGGTTGATGCAGTGGGGGATAATTTTATTACTAACTTGAGCCATATGTTAAAGTTTTATAGAAGGGTTTTACTCGAATTACCGAGAGTTTGGTTAAAAATGATAAATGATACTGAAAGGATTTAACAACAACTGATTAACTGAGCTTTGACTTAAGTTTCCCCATCATTATTTAAAAGTACTCAAGATTATACCTATTGAGCAAAATAGATTTTGGTGAATAATCTGCGCTATCACAATGTGAGGTTCTAGAAAGAATACGATATTTACATTATAGGCAGCGGCCTAACTTTACCCCTACCACTGCTGACGTCTATAGACGACGGTAACCATTCACCACCAGGTGGGCTATGTGTTCGTCAAGGGCCATAAAAAGATTGACTAAGTCTTGCGGTCAGTAGATCTTTAGAGGTCAGATCTCTATTCTCTGGTGGCGTTAGTAAAATAAAGAATTTAGAATAAAGCTTCAATTGGAATATATTATTTTTAGGTATTCCACCACCACCTGCACCGATGCTACCACCGCCTCCGCCGTGTGGACCGCCACCTCCCCCAGTCCCACCTCCCCTATCGGCTCCATCCGCTCCTATTCCACCAGCTCCAGTAATGGACCTAAAGCTGCCCCAACAAGAAACCCCTCTGCCTAAAACCAAAATGAAAACTATTAATTGGAATAAAATACCTAACAGTAAGGTAAGGAAATTGTGAACCAAGCATTTTCGAACGTCTAGTGTTTACTTGCAATTTATACCTTCAATCTATCTTCTTTTAGGTGGTGGGACAGAACAACATCTGGTCAATAGTAGCGACAAGTCACAAACACTCACCGAAAACAGAGTTGGATTGGAACGAAATAGAAGATCTATTTTGTCAACAGGTGAGAGAGAACATGGTCATGTGGACTGGCGCTGAAGCAAGCGTGAGAGAATGAATGACAGAAATCAACATTGGAAGGCAGGACTGATTGAAGTATTGCAGCATTTTAAGAGTATCTATACTTAATGGTGAAGTAGATTAATATGAGCTGATGATGAAGAGGTCGGTCGTTAAATGGTGTTTAAACTCTTAAATTAATCTTTAGAATCTGTTTCCTCTTTGCAATTTAATGATGATCAGTTCGGTAGGACATGAGAGTGACTTTGTGTCACGATTTATAATATAAGTCCATACTTATTTAAGCAGAATAATCCATATCATTCTGCTTAGTTATAAATTTAGTAATTCCCATTATAAATTTGTATGGTCCTAGATTCAACCGACCGGCTCGGCGGGGTCGTCGCCTCGCTTGGGCCGTAGCCCCATCTGCGACGCGTCCGGAGAAAAGAAACCGAGGAAAGAGTCCTCCGAGATCACGCTCCTCGACGGCAAGAGGAGCCTTAACGTCAACATATTCTTAAAGCAGTTCCGAAGGTGATTATATATGATGAATAGGACAACTGGTAGTGGCTGAAGATATCTGGGCTATCTTAAAGATTTACTTCCACTAACGGTGCTTTTAGGCACCACAAGCACCGGTCACCGTCCTCGTCGAACCCGTCGCTTGCGACGAAGGGCTCGACGAGCGAATTAACCCTCAGACACAGCCCACTGAGTTTCTCGCCGGATCTTCTCAGTGGGTCGCGTTTCGGATCCGGTAATAGATTCTGCGAAGCACTGCTCTTGCTAGGGTCTATGTTAACAACACTCGGGTTTGAGCACCGTGAGTTCACCTACACACGTTAGGGTGAAGCTGAAATAGCCTATCAAGGCTATCAGCATAGGTATAAAAAAAAAAGATTTACCACCATCTTGTCTGTTGATAAACGTGTGCCCATCGCTGATAAAGCAATATAGACTTAAAAGTTCTTACCTTTATCTCCACTAGTAAACATAATATGTATCTTTTCAGTTCCAATGAAGATATTATACAGTTAATTAGAGAAGGTTCTCATGACGATATCGGCACGGAAAAGCTTCGTGGACTTTTGAAGATACTACCCGAAATAGACGAGTGCGAGATGCTTAAAGCGTTCTCCGGTGACGTCACAAAGCTCGGGAACGCGGAGAAGTTTCTGCTACAACTGATACAAGTACCCAAGTAAGTTGAGCCTTCTGTATTAACTTAATGCACAATACTATGCTATGAGGAGTTGTTAGATATGAAATGAATGAAGCGGTCACACGTGTTGGCTTATAGGGTACCTACGATGGCCGTTGTCAATATATTAAGAACTTCGATCTCATGTTTTAAAGTGACCTCTAATAACCACCAAACACTAACACGAAAAAATACATAGTGCTCAAAAAAATGTACAAAAAAATCTCTCTGAATAAGAGAGCAATTTTTTTTATTGGTTAGTTTTATTGGTTGGTTAATTAATTCATACCAGTTATTACCAGATACCACATCTCCGCTAAGGATCATGTATAATAAATAGCTAACTTTACAAAATACATCGCGTTTTTGTTACAGTTACAAGTTACGTATAGAATGCATGCTGCTGAAAGAGGAATGGCCGTCCACTACTGGTTACTTGGAGAGCGCCATCAACGCAATCCTGGTTGCCGGAGATGACCTCATGTCTTCAAGAGCACTACAGGTAAGACTTTGGAAGATTTAGGATAAACCCTGGACAGCACATCGTATCAACGTGTCGATCCGCTAAGAACTCCAGATAAAGACGAGGCTTTTTACGATCTGCCTACGTAGAGTTCTGGAATACTTTGGCCACCTTGCAAGAAAGAATCACGGCAGCTTGGAGAAGCTAATGGTGACTGCAAGGTGAACGGAAGAAGACCACGAGGTAGAGGCCCGACACGTTGGACTGACCAGATCCGCACTACCCTCGACACCACGGTTCATGATGCTCTACACTCGGCGGCAGATAGAAGCAAATGGCGTGGAATGGTCCGTAATAAACTCTTGTTGCGAGGAGGTGGTCACGACCCTCAGTATTGCGGAAACCGAAGCAAAAAGAAGAAGAAGGATAAACCGCAGATTACGATTTCGATTTTATCATTTCTCAAAATGCTTTTTATTTATTTACAGGAGGTGCTGTATATAGCTTTAATAGCTGGTAATTTCCTCAACGCTGGTGGCTATGCGGGCGGCGCGGCCGGTGTTAAGCTGTCCTCACTTCAGAAGCTACAGGACATCAGGGCGAACAAGCCTGGAATCACTCTTATGCATTATGTGGCGCTGGTGAGTTGTGCGAATTGAGGTGACGTGTTTTTCTTTATCTCCCCTCGCTAATCTTCTCTTTCTGGCTACGGCCTGCTTCGCTATCTACTTTTTTTAATGCCCTTGTAGGCAGACGAGCACACGGCCCACCTGATGGTGAGTAGTTACCGTCGCCCATGGACTTCAGCAATGCCAGGGGCAGAGCCAAGCCGCTGCCTACCTTTACTATATTAAGGTTCATACGAACTCTTCCCTTCCTCCAGCAAGCAGAGCGCAAGAACAAAGAACTGACACATTTCGCGGATGATACGCGAGTTTTGGAAGAAGCTGCTAAGGCATCAGTCGAACAACTCCACAACGAGATCAAGACCCTAGAGACCAGGATCGGGGTGCTGAAGAAGGATATTTTGTTGCCAACCACCCAGCCTGATATTAGTCGGCAGATGGGAGAGTTTCTAAAGGTGCCTTATTCTCACACGAAAGTCATTTTTAAGTTAAATTCGCTTCTATACTGATAACTATGTAAGATGTATGATAAAAGCTGTTTTTTTTTTATTGCTTAGATAGGGGGACGAGCTCACAGCCCACCTGGTGTTAAGTGGTTACTGGAGCCCATAGACATCCACAACGTAAATGCGCCACCCACCTTGAGATATAAGTTCTAAGGTCTACAACGGCTGCCCCACCCTTCAAACCGAAACGCATTACTGCTTCACGGCAGAAATAGGCAGGGTGGTGGTACCTACCCGTGCAGACTCACAAGAGGTCCTACCACCAGTGGATGAGAGAAGCCGAGGATCGTGATAAGTGGCGTGCAATTGGAAAGGCCTATGTCCAGCAGTAGACCACTATCGGCTGATGATGATGATGATGTTGATGAAGGTTTATAATGTCGTCATGCAAGTATCCTTTGCTGCAGCCCAGGGGCTCGCAGAGGTTCTTGCTGTCCAACAACCGCCAGTGGGGTCTGTTAGCGAAAACCAAATCTAACCATATTTCATCCATCCTAAAAATAATTACATTTTAATAATACCTGAACATAACCAACTAAATGAATGGACATTTGCCATATGTCAAAAGATAGCTCATGGCTCGGCGGCGGTAGTCATGCGGAGATGTTCATGGGCTCTGGTTTACGGAGGCTAAAAGTAATTTTATTTATTTTGATTTGACGACGCGTTGAGATGTAGTGTGGTGACTTCCAGGTCGCTGAACAAGAAATATCAGTACTGAATAAAGACATGGAGGAAGTGGAAACCCTCCGAAAGCAGCTGGCGGAGTTCTTCTGCGAAGACTCCGTGTCCTTCAAACTTGAGGAATGCTTTAAGGTAAGTAGGCCTCTTAGAAACGCCTCATCTTTTAGTAGAATTATAAGATGACGTCATAAGGGGAAACAAAATAATTTTGGTGGGGTGGAGTGTTCAGTTCCTCTGGTCCCAAGTCGCGTGGTGGTCGGTCTGAATACGTCTGCGTTTGATTGTCAAGAGAAACCAATTAAATCGATTAGATTAAAAAAATTTACAAAATTCTATTAGTATTAGTATAAATTAGTAGTAGTAATAGTATTGGTATAAAGCCCTCTCTTTACTGGTGGTAGGACGTCTTGTGAGTCCGCGCGGGTACGTACCACCACTCTGTCTATATCTGCCGTGAAGCAGTAATGCGTTTCGGTTTGTAGGGTGGGGCAGCCGTTGTAACTATAATGAGATCTTAGAACTTATATCTCAAGGTGGGTGGTGCATTTACGTTCTGGATGTCTATGGGCTTCCGTAACCACTTGACAGCAGGTGGGCTGTGAGCTCGTCCACCCATATAAGCAATAAAAAAAAAAGTTAAAGAAAAAGACAAGAGCCCCGGCGTCGACGTCCGGGGCACTCCCTACTGAACACTCACCCTCCACGCGCCCAAGTATAGTTGCCACCTCCTCCCGCCGCAGATATTCGTGACGTTCTGCACGCGGTTCCGCGCGGCGGCTGCGGACAACGTGCGGCGTCGCGCTCACGACGAGCAGGCGGCCGCGCGGCGCCGCGCCCGCGACCTCAGCCTCGCCACGCACAAACTCAAAACCAGTATGTATCACGACATCCGCCATATACATACGCATGTTCTACCCGTTTTACACAACCTGTAATTGTCACAAAACCCGCCCTCACTTCGCTTCGGAAACTGTAATTAATTATTGATTTCTCCACTATTTAATGGATGTTATAATACATATAAATCTTCCTCTTCAATCACTCTATCTATTAAAAAAAACCGCATAAAAATCCGTTACGTAGTTCTAAAGATTTAAGCATACATAGGGATATAGGGACAGAGAAAGCGACTTTGTTTTATACTATGTAGTGATAATCAAACTAAATAAGTCAATTCAATGATATGACGACGCTTCTAGTTGAAAGTAAGTATTGTATTTTTGGACGAAGCATGTTGCTGATAACTCGTTTCTATAATCTGACGAAGCGTGTTGCAGATAATAATATGTACTTTTAGGTTATTAAAATAATATATTGTGTAAGTGTTTGGAAATAAAGCTTATATCACATTTAATGACAGTACTCGTGTGTCATCTGTTGCGGATGGTTGTGACAATAATCTACTCTGAAATAGCTGTGGCGGGAGGCCGTCATGCAGCGCGGGATATTTGACAGATGCCTGAATTTCGCTTACGACATTTTCAAAACAAGCTTGCATATATACAAGTTCCGAATAACAACATTTGGACCGTCGGTCTACCGAGCAACATCACCCGCTCGGTGGAAGATCTTCCATTTGTCGTTTAAGCCTCCCACGATAGCAAAATTATTTAAGGCAACTCAAACGAATAAAGTGCACGAACGCACAGTTCACGAATAAACAAACATACCCACATAAACATTTTGTAGATTTACGTATATTGATAACTCCAACCTTTACTCTATCTTGGGTCTTCTGATAATCTTCAATAAATCTCTTGGTGAAATGGTGGGACTTCAATTGAACTTTTTTAACAAACTGAAGAGTTTGGTACTTCAGAGGACTATTGTACTGTTAAAATAAGGTGCTGGTAATAGCGGTTAATTGACCGTTTGATGTTTCTATAATAAAAGTACAAATATGTGAGGATACCTAATAAAAAAAGTGTGTGTGTCCGCTCCGACGCACGACTGGAGTTTACTGGATATAAAAAATTAAACGAAACAATACGAGAAATAGTTCTATATTACGACAACACGATACACTACAGATTATTAACAAATTAACGAGACACAAAATAAACGACTAACAAATATATGAAAATACAATAATGAGAGAAACGCGCGATCAGTACGAGGCTTTGTGGCGGACTGCCGGCGCAGCAGCCCGGCGTCACCTGCGATAACGCATTTCGTGTGACATGCGCAATCAGGCGCATAACGCATTTCGTGTGACATGCTAGTACGATTTTGGTCCCCATAATTTTCATACCCCGGGCCTATATATGTAAATCGATTCTAAAGGAGTAAACTCCAAAAATCAGAACGTGGATTCCCGAGCTGTTCAAAGAAGTATATTGAGGATTCTGTAAATTACAAAGGGCTAAAAGGTACAGATGGCACCTGACACATTGATTAAAGATTTGTATCACCGACTCAACCATGATATTTGTTCCGCAGTACGCGTTACTATTACCAATAATTCAGTCAGCTCCTCACTCATCCCACAGACTGATGATACAACTAGCGACAACCTAAACAACTTTTCCTGTCCAACAGGTAGCAGCGTCTGCTCAACTCCAGTATCCGATTGCGAGTCACTTATGGAGTCCTTATTGTTGGACATTAGGAACGGTCTAGGCAGGCGGTCTTTACGGAAGCCAAGAGACCCCTCTCCTTCACCTGGTAAGTTCCAAGTTTAGCACCTTTTTTTATTGCTCTTGTAGGCAGACGAGCATACGGCCTACCTGATGGTGAGTGGATGTCGCCCATGGGCTTCACCAATGCCAGAGGCAGAGCCAAGCCGCTGTCTACCATTAACGAGATCCGATCCGGTCATGAGATAAAACCACCGTGTTGTGTTAGCAGAATGACTCAGCTGTATCTTGCTAGTTGAACTTAATGTCTTGAATGTCATCTAGACGTGACACCGACGGGCAGCCTCCGCCGCCGCAGCCGCGCCAGCCCTGGTGATGATGAAGAGGGTCTGTTGGAGTTCTTGAAGCACTCCGCGCCTGAGCGGGCCTTGTGGGGCAGTCTGGGTAACTTAAGTTTGATGCCCACAAGTTTAGATTAAGGCAACGCTGCCACGTGATAGAAGTGAAACTTTAAACAAAAGGATTACCAGATTTTCAACCCATGAGCTAGGACAATGGTGCTTATCCCATTACCGATGTCCCATGTCTCAAGGAATTCAAGGCTTTCCCGTGTCTAAGGGCCTATTAAGCAAGAGCATCTACTGAGAAAATCGTCTGTTCGAAATTTTGAGTTAGCACTAGAATATTTTGGTTTGTAAAGGTTGGTAGTACTGAATGGAAGAACGAATTCAAAGCTCCTCACATTTATGTCAACCTGGTGCTTTGAAAATATTTAGACGGGTTACTTTATTTTATTTATACGATCCAACAGCTCACCTGATCATAAGTGTTAGAACCATGGGTCAGGGACGCGTGGGTTTCAGATGGTAATTGGGAATCGGACCTCAAAGTAAATACCGGGAAATGCTTAATATTAATAATACATTAGGTCGAAGTTTCTAGTATGAATTGCGATATAAATAAAAAGGACAAACTGATAGAGTTACAGTCAAAACCCAAATTCATATTAAAGTTACGTCATATTATTGAGAATTGTTCAGCTCCAACCATACCTTGGCCATATTCAGTTCAACCATTTAAAAGCATCGGATCGTTATTGTTTATTACTTGTTCTATATATTATATATATTTCCAGACCGGTCCTGGTCCCGGCGTGGTGCGGTCCGTGGGCGCCTGGAGCTCCCCGCCGAGCGCGAGCGGGAGCCCCCGGCGGCCCCCCCTACGTCTGCCCCCGCCGCGCCCCCCGCGCCCGAACCCCCCACCAAGCCGAAGTATGTACCCCCCTCCACAAACACTGACCTGAAATTATGAAGACAGTAATGATGTCTCAGTCTAGTAGGAATCCCAACACAAGAGTTGCCTTCTTATGTCATTAAACAAGTAAAATAAATAATAGATTAAAAAAACTAACAAAATACCTACGCTTTTATAGAAAATGCAACTGAAAAATAGAAAATAAATTTTAATTAAAAATAGTGTAAGAAAAAATGATTTTATTGTAAAAAAAGCGTGGGGTGCATGGTATCAGTAGTTATAAATATTTTATGAACAGATATGAGTAGAAGGGTTATTAATATCCTGAAAAGCACCCCACGCGGTTTTTACAATAAAAACATTTTTTCTTACACTATTTTTAATTCAAATTTATTAATATTTATTTTCTATTTTTTAGTAGGATTTTCTATAAAAGTGTAGGTATTTTGTTAGTTTTTTTAAACTATTATTTATT
Source organism: Bombyx mori (assembly GCF_030269925.1). Lineage (NCBI taxonomy): Eukaryota > Metazoa > Arthropoda > Insecta > Lepidoptera > Bombycidae > Bombyx > Bombyx mori. Next base: position 13,327,222 of record NC_085113.1, read on the forward strand.
ATTCATTTTTTAGTTGAATTTCAATTTTTTCAATATATTTTTTTAATATTGAATTGTCATCGGTCCTTAATAAGTATACCGAATTTCGAGTTAATCCGACATTTTGAAGGGGGTCGAAATCTTGTTCAAAGATTCCGTTACATACTAACATACACGTCTGAAGCTAATAAAAGCGTATTAATAACGCATACAATCAAAATTCTAAGTACATCTCTCTAAGTAAGAGATCTCTTTTACCAATCACTATTGAATTGTACAATAAAGCAAAATGGATTTCAGCAGACAAAAATTTAGCAAATGGTTATTACTTCTTCTTCTTAGGGAATGGAGGCAGAAGATAGAGTCGTGGTTGAGAGCGAACAGTCAAGAAGAGAAGAAAGATGCGGATCTACGTGAGCGAGCGCGACGGCTGCAGGCTAACAGACGGTCCTTGGAAAACGACTCCGGTGTGTGCTCCTGCAGTAATTGCTTTAATGACGACCTAACAAACTTCATTATATATATATATATATATATTTTGTTGCATAGATGGGTGGACGAGCTCAGGGCCCACCTGGTGTTAAGTGGTTACCGGAGCCCATAGACATCTAAAAAGTAAATGCCGCCACTTAACTTAGTGATAGAGATAGTAGTTCTAAAGTCTCAGTATAGTTACAACGGCTGCCCCACCCTTCAAATCGAAACGCATTACTGCTTCACGGCAGAAATAGGCAGGGCGGTGGTACCTACTCGCGCGAACTCACAAGACGTCTTACCACCAGTAATTACGCAAATTATAATTTTGCGGGTTTAATTTTTTTTGCACGATTTTATTCCTTCACCGTGGAAGTCAATCATTAAACTTTTGTTAAGTACGTATTTCATTAAAAAAATTGGCGCCCGCCTGCGGGATTCAAACACCGTTGCATCGCAATGGGTCGGACGTCTTATCCTTTAGGCCACGAGGACTTCAAATAATAATAAATAAACATGAATAATAAGAACTAAGAAATTTATGTGATTTAAATATAACATGATTATTTTACTTTGATAATTGAGGGTCACCTCCGAGATACCGCATTAAGTAACCGAGAATCACTGGTCGAGGATACGGTTATACGGTTAATACGGAGGGTTAATAATATTATTTGCCTCCTGCCTACTCGAAAGAATATCCTCCAGCATTGATTCACACCAGCTGATAGAGCAAGCTGGCTTCAGAACGGTTTTTAGTACAGCAGACCATATTCAAGTTGTCCACCAGTTTATCGAAAAATACTTAGAGTTCTAAAGGCCCCTATATCTGGCTTTTATAGATTATAAAAAAGCTTTCGACTCTGTATCACACGACAGTATCTGGGAAACTTTACATGCATTAAATATTGAAGAAAAATACATTAACATTCTAAAAACCATTTATACAAACTGCACAAGTAAAGTTAAGCTAGATAGAATCGGAGCAACAATCAACATAAAGAGGGGAGTCCGTCATGGCGATCCTCTATCCCCAAAACTGTTTATAGCCGTCTTACAACAGATAACGTTCAATTTACCATGGTCTTAAAGAATCGGTTGTCTGTAAAGTCGGTTTACTGGCGATAGTTGAACGTGACAACGTCATAAGAAAATACTGATGGAATGGTTTCATTTTTCAATTATCGCAATTATCGTTGCTATAAACAATTGACACCACATTCACTTTTCACTGAACTTCATACTTGACGTAAACATGTATGTGACGAATACATGTAAATGAATGTATGTTCAAATTGTTTGTAATTAAGTATTTTTGTGTGGAATAATGACTATTGTATTAATATTATTTTATGGATTTTTTCTGAAATAAATGTTTTATTATTATTATTATTATTATTTATTATTTTTATAATATTCTTATTATTTAATGTGTCTGTCAGAGAGCGGCACCCTGGAGGCTCTACCGGAGGGGGCGCGGGCCGACCTGCGCCGCGCGCTGCGCACCGACGTCGTCAGCGCCATCGAGGCCGTCGAAGGTAGGCCCTAACACTCACAACACTACATCCTTCACCTGGTCTTAAACTTTACACTTCTTCATCTAGTTAAACGTTTGTTCAAAGAACTTTAATCTATAAATATAGATAAAATTGAGGTGTCTGTTTGTAATATTGAAATAACCGCTTTTTGCTACATGCATATGAATATATATACGGTACATACACCAAAATAACATTTTTTACAATTTTTGTCTGTCTGTCTGTTTATTCCGGCTAATCTCTGGAATGGCTGGACCGATTTTGACGAGACTTTCACTGATAGGTAGCTGATGATATAAGGACTAGCTTAGGCTACTTTTTTTTAGACTAGCTTTGCCCCGCGGTGTCACTCGCGGTACGACAATAGCCGCGGGTAACATCACGAGACTCAGCTATTAAAAATAAAATGTAATGTTTCCGAATCGAAGCGAAGGCGGGTCGCTAGTCTATACTAATATTATAAAGAGAACAGATTTGTTTGTTTGTTTGTATTGCATAGGCTCCGAAACTACCGAACCGATTTGAAAAATTCTTTCACTGTTTGGAAGCTACACTATCCCCGAGTGACATCTTTTTGAAAAAAAATAGGGTACCTTACTAAAACTCCAATAATGTAACCCAAGGTGTAAAGATTTAAAAGACCAAAAATATTCTTTATATCGCGTGCCCTGCGAAAACTATTCATAATAGAATAAAATAATGTACTACTACTTTGTAGAACACATTATTATTTACAAAAATTGTCGCGACAGCATATGTCCAACTATTATAGTTATGCCGCAATAAGTGTTATTTTATTTAAGAAAATAATACAACGTCAAATATCGTTAAAATTTTTGCTAAAGACCCGAGCGGAGCCGGATCGAGCACTAGTCATTAATAAGAACATTTTAATGAAAGAACTTCCTAATAACATTACAGATGTTCAGCCTCAAACGAAGGACACGCGGATACCGTGGAGGAAAATAGAAGAGAACGAAGAAGTTCGAAGACTGAGACGACAGAGGTCTAGACAGCAGATAGAGTCGCCGCAACCTCTGGTCTCCATCACCGAGGAAGAGAAACGAAAGCTACCCGACATCACTATCGCCACAGCGAAGGATGCAAAACCAGAAATAGCAGAAAAGAATGATAAAATTGAAATAGATTCAGACAATATAGAAACTCCACCAGTCCAAAGAAAATTCTTCAACCCACCTCCAGAGAAAGAGCCATGCCGGAAGTTCCAGACGTCACTACCAACGAAAAACCTCAACGAGAAAGCCACAGCAGAGATGAGAGACCTTTGCCAAGAAATCTTGGGAGACGGACAGTTCGATAGATTTTCGGCAGCAAGAAGAACGAGGAGATACAAGAGGAATCCTGACTCCAGTTCTCCTGAGGACGAGAAAAAGCCTGAGCCCTCCGAATTAGTCGCCGAAACTCAACTCATGCGGCCATCCAAACTTGAGGTGCAAACCTCCTATCCCGTGGAAGCATCTCCCATGCCAAAACCAGTAGAAATGGTAAAAGATGAGAAGGAGAGCAGACTGAAACGCTGGCAAGACAAACTCAAAAGTCACAGTACGGAGAAAACTGCTACCAAAGAAACCAAACCGTATTCGAGGATGAGGCGGCAGACTTCAATAAACCAGGAGGATGTCCAGAAAGCGATAAGAGAACTCAAGTCTCCAACAGAAAGTCCGACGGGCGTATGGTCTAGGAACGCGTACAGAAAAACTGTGGGTTCCAGAGTAGAGAAAGCGAGTGAAAGGACCACATCTCCCAAAATACCAAAAGTCAAAAGCGAACACGAATTAAATGATGAAGGTTTTGAAGAAACTCAAAGCCTGAACTCGGAGAGCGCGTCTCAGGGAGCCTCATCAGGATGCAACGTAGAGTGTGACTCTCCCGTCCCCAAGATCACGAAACTGCCTGTGATCCCAAAGAAAGTGCCCACCAAAGATATGAAAGTCCCTCCAAGAACTCCCATCGATCCGAAGCGCGCAGTACCTAAACGAACCAGCTCATTGAGGGTCGAAAGGTCCACTTCCAGAACATCATTGAGGAGTTCCAGAAGTTCGTTGAACAGTTCTGTATCAGTGGCTACCGTGAAGAAGGCTCCAGCGCCAGTCAAGCCAGCTCCTAAGTCAATACCGAAACCGATACCAAGGATGCCGGCTTCCCGTTCTTCTTCCAGCGGCAGTTCCGTAGGCGCTGCTAGACCTCCTCTGAAAACTGCAGCTAAGACATCAGGGTTCATGAGACCGACCCAAGCCTCAAAAGGAAGAGGGAGTCTGACGCCGCAACAGGTTGTTAGAGCCAGTGTCAAATAAACAACACGACTGGAGATTTGGGGTAACATGTTTCAAGTCGATCGAACGAACAATCAAAAGGCAAAAATACATCTGATATGCCACAGGAGTCTATATATTAAAAAGGAATATATACATGATTATTTAAAAAAAAAGACAAAAATATAGTCATGTGATTATCGCATGACGCAAATATATAATTCTAAAGCGAATTGAGATAAATATATAAATACATTTCCATTGATAAAGCTGGTGCTTAACAAACATCTGTACTCACAAATATAATTTACAAGGTGCATATAAAGATCGAGTGGATCTTTTATACGAAGAAGATTTGAATTTTAGAATAATCGACTAATAATTTTATTGAAAGGTTGCCAACTTCGTATCATTCCAATTTTTAAGGTAAATAATTACATTAGATTCAACACGCGGCAACACTAACTCGTGCACGACGGCCGGTCGGTTTTCTACTTTTTTTTAAGTCCGTCGGCTACTCGACTTTTTAGCCTATTTGAGTTGATTTATTAAAACCTATAAAATACAGCCATTTCGATCCATTTTCTGAATTTTTTTGAACACTAAAAGGTCAATAATTCGCCATTACGATCCGAAAACTGCGATCTAGATCTGAAAAACGTTCAAATTCTCGCCAAAGGTCTTTCTTTAATGACAGTTCAAAAACAGCGTTGTAAGACTCGAGGCAGTTCAATGTATAAAAAAAGTTCAATGTAGTGTACGCGGTATTAACTATAGTTATTAATACGTGAAGCAAAAATTTAGTATCCCTTTTTACGAAAATTGCGCGGACGGAGGAGTATGAAATTTTCCACACTTATAGAGAATATAGAGAAGAAGTGCACAATGCTAATATTTTTTTTAAATAATGCATAAAAGATACTTTAAATCAATAAAAAAAACATTACACACACCACTTACCATGTATTTCACGCACACACGCATGCATACTATTTATTGTCAAATTTTAATGTCAAATTTGTTCTTGACGTCTGTGGTCAAATTGAGAATAGATTAAATATTGTTTGTCTTTATTAATATTTTTTTATACCTAGTGTAGCCTTGGCGAAATTTGTGATTATATGTAGTATGTGTACAAACTTACAATTCCAATTAATTAGAGTCGAATTTCGACTACTGTGGGACCTCTAGTTATTTGATCAATAAAATTTCAGATATCAGAATGTGTTGTGCGCGTGCACCGCCTAATGTAATTTTAACTGACAGTTGGCAGCTTTGACTTAAAGGTTTATACATAAATATATTATTGGAAATTTCAGATGTAAAACGCGTTAGAATCTCAACACAATCTGAAGTTTTCAATGACTGAATTACTGTGTAAGTTTTGTATTTAATTTTAAGATCTGGCATAGGACCCGTACTTTAATATTTTATTTTATTACGTGTACGTATTTAATTTAATAAAAAAAAAAAAAAAACAAGACGAGAAAAGTGCCACGAATTTGTACGGGTATTAAAATTAAAAAGGTTATTTCTTTGGGAAGTCATTTGAAATGGTGAAAGAGATTTTCAGGGGAATCTAACTCCATCTTGAAAGCAACTGTCAGAGAAGATTCGAATTTACAAATTTGAATCGACCAATCACGCGACGTTCTCGGCGTCTCGTTGAAGCAGCTGTCCTTATCCTACCTACTCGATTGGAATAGGTGTAAAAGGACAACGATAGGTCTGTCGATTGCTATAGTAAAAGATTGAAAAAAAAACTCGCTATATTTCAAAACAGAAAAACCAAGAGAGTCCTTAAGACTATAAATTATGACCTAAAACAAAATAAAAAGTTTCTCAGCGAAAACATCTCTTCATATAATTTATTTGAAAATTTCTTTACATTTCAATAAACTTCCAAATAATTGAAGTCATTATTTTTTTTATTGAATTATCTACTAATTTAAGTATTATCATTAAATACATTTATTTATATGATCTGAATAGTTCTATAATGAGAGCTTATATTATTGTCACAAATAAATTTTATATAAATAAAGGGAATATCAATTAAATTAAGTATATTATAACACAGTTGTTTTCATTGTACGTGTTTATGTACTAAAAGAGAATACAATAAAATTATGTATCCAAAGAGATTCGTATTTCTTTCCGCCAAGAGTGTGCCGCCAGTGACGTCACGAGGAGGGAACGTCATTAGCTGGTCTTGTATTTTGACTATTTTTCGTCAAAATAACCAAAATACAAGACTGTACTGTCGACAGACAGTACAGTCAGTCGCGACATTGCAATCGAAACTTCGATCTCATGGCTCAATTGTGAGGTCGTTGATTCAATGGGTCGCGAGTTCTTTAACTCATAAAAAAAGATCTTAACATCTTCAAACTTTCTTAATACTACAGAAATAATGGTGAGCGTGCAACTTGGTGCACGTGAAAGAAGTGAAACTTCTTTTGCAGTTTGCAGTTTTTTTCATCCTTACATAAAATTTATCTTGTAATAGGGAATGCTGTGTATAAGAGAAACGATCTAGCTCGCTTTGTCCTTTCCCTCTCTCCACGGTCGAGCGGTTCGCGAGACGCTCTGTTTATTTTCTCACTCTCGCTCGTCCTAAATTGTATCTTTTCTCTCTAGCCGTAACGAATCTGCTGCGAGTCAAATTCACTTCATGTTTCGCTTCAAAAATGAATATTACCACGGTTTATTTTACTGGAGATTAAAATCATGTTTTTGTATAGTTTACAAAAGACCCTGGTCGACTAATTCTTTGACCAGATCGGTCATCTTCCTCCGGCAAGCCGCGCTGGAGGTCCGCACGGGACGCGCACCCGGCGCCGGCTCGGAGCCCTGGGAGCGCCCGGAGTCCTGCCAACAACATATCGAGGGGTGAAAGGCTAATTGGTTTAAGGGACATCTCGCTTAAAAGGCGACATTTATCTATATAACTAAAGGTGCGTTTTATTTAGTAATAGCTGACCCGGCAGACTTCGTAATGCCTCAATCGATAAATAAAAAACCTAAACTTTGGTGTAAAATAAACTTAAAACAAGCAAAAGAATCCGTCCAATGGAGGGCACATCAAAGGAAAAACAAAATAGTTATTTTTATTTAATTCTAAGCATTTTCATATTTATCTACCTTTTAAACCTTCTCTGGACTTCCACAAATAATTCAAGACCAAAACTAGCCAAATCGGTCCAGCCGTTCTCGAGTTTTAGCGAGACTAATGAACAGCAATTCATTTATATATAGCTAGATAGATAGGTTAGCATCAACAGTTCGATATTTTCAATTGAACTTAATTACTCCATTCAAATGGCTGAAGAAGATTTTTTGTTTGGATATTTTTTTCCAAATTCTAAACTTTAAATAGCTCTACTGGAAATTTGCAAAAATTTAAACCAGATAGCCCTCGAATATAGCAGGTTTAGGGAAGGAAGATGCTACTATATGAAATTTATAATCAGATATGTGTGGATCACATCGCCGGACAAATTCTCTCTCAAAATATCACTCATAATTCGGTAATCCGTTGATTTTGGCGTAGAAGGTAACTGCGCAGCTCAGCCCCGTACCCTGAGTTCTTCAACTGTCTGGTGTGAGAAAGCAGGCTGGCGGCTGCCGGACAGCGCGACTATTACAGTAATAACGCAAATCCAAATATGACGACAAAAAATCCTTTTTCAGGGTGGTGGTACCTATCCGTGCGGACTCACAAGACGTCCTACCACCAGTAATTACGCAAGTTATAATTTTGCGGGTTTGATTTTTAGTACAGGATGTTATTCCTTCACCGTGGAAGTCAATCGTGAACATTTGTTTAGTACATATTTCATTAGAAAAGTTGGTACCCGCCAGCAAGATTCTAACACCGGTGCATCGCTAGATACGAATGTACCGAGCGTCTTATCCTTTAGGGCACGACGAATTCAAAAGTGCTAACACAATCGGAAGCACCTGATGAAGAACCAGGAAGGCATACGATAGAGCTTTGAATTAGTGTTGGCAATGTGATAAAGTCTACAGAGCCCATTAACCAACACTTGTTTACTATTAACAAAGATAGGCAGCGGTTTAGTTCTGTCCCTGGCATTGCTGACGTCCATGGGTGACGGTAATCACTCACCATCAGGTGTGCCGTATGCTAGTCTGCTTACAAGAGCAATAAAAATAAAAGAAACGTCCAAGCGGAGATGGAGAGTTGTTGTCCACTCACCTCTGCTGAGTAGAGGTTGGGCGCCTCGTCACTGTCGCACGTCGTGATGGGGTACATGTCCAGCGCTATGCCGAGACCGAAGCGACTCTTCTGTCTGAAGTCCTTGTGGAGCCTGTTCCGAAGGACGACGATCAGTTCGAGATTTACTGTCGATTTACAGGTTTGGTTTCGAGACCTTAGAACTTTATTTCAATGTGGGTGGCGCATTTACGTTGTAGATGTCTATGGGCTCCGGTAACCACTTAACACCAGGGGGGCTCTGAGCTCGTCCACCCATTTAACCAAAAAAAAAAAGATCTAAATAGTACATACAGTTTAATGTCTGCTCTTCAAACTGGAACTCATTACTGGTGCGCGACCGAAAAATACACGAGCAAATAAATCAAAACAGATAATACTATTGAGACTTCGTCCTCATGTCTCAAGCTGGTAATGGCATGCATGTCTATGGGCTATAGTGGAAATTTAACAGATAGGTGAGTTCACAAGTTTCCTTGATTCCACATTGATTCCTTCTTTTTTTTCTCCTACCTATGCTGATAGCCTTGAGAGGCTATATCAGCATTATCCTAGCGTGTAGGTGAGCTAACGGGGCTCAAACCGGAGTGTTGCTAGCACTGGCCCTAGCAAAAGCAGGCCTCGCAGAATCTACCACCGGATCGGAAACGCGACCCACTGAGAAGATCCGGCGAGGAACTCAGTTGGCAAAATTCCCAACGAGCACGTTGAAAGCGCAGAGCTTAACTACATACATCTGAAAAAGCACGTCACTGGTAACGCCCCCGCACACCACACCCCCGCCACTGAGCTCCGCTGCCCTGCAGAACAGCTGGTCGGCGTAGTACCGCAGCAGGGGGGTCAAGTGGAGTGCTCGCTGCTGTCGCTCCAGACACAGGTACATTATGTATACCAGGTCCAACGCTGGAGACGCGTAGCGAACCAGTTGGAAGTCGACGATGCACATCTGTTCATATGGAAAATTAACGAGACTTTCTTCAGATGTTACGCAGAGCAAGCGCTCCTCACATTCATCTATCTGACACTAGAATTATTAACGTAGCTAACGTAGCTGGCAGATGAGTCCTATGGCCATTGAGCTGGGGATGGGAAAAAGGAATAGTTTGTATATTGAAATCATGGGGTGCATTGCGGGCCTCGCAAGCGGATTACGTCGTATATTTCTACCGCAAAGTAATTATAAGGTGGTAACGGTATAAGGTGGACAAGCATATAGAATAACTGCGATGCCATGGTTCAACATAGGTGACGGCATCTGATGTCTATGGGCTCTGATAGTTATTTAAAACTGGTTGTTACTGTTGATTAAGGCGTCCTGTATATAGTGCTGATAAAAATCTAATCAGGGGGTCTCACCTCCGCAATATTCTCATTTTCATATCGAAAGAGAAAGTTGTTAGTCCAACAGTCTCCGTGGCATATCACGCCCAGAGGTTCGCAAGGCTCGACCAGTTCCACCATGGTTTTAAAGAAAGTCTCCTCGCTGCAAAATTCCTTGAACCTGTCCAGATATTGGTCCTTAGAGTCTGTACCCTGGAGCTCTTGGTCCACCATGGCTATGGCATTCTGGATGGCCTCGTGGTAGTAGTTTCGGTAGTAATCGTCGTTTTCGGAGACGAAGAACACTGGAAAAGAAATATGGTGAAGGTAATGCACTGATGGTAGAAATAGATGTCTGCAGATGAACTGGAATCTTCATATTGCTCTATTCGATTTGAGTGTTTTACTAGCCCACGCTAGAATACGTGTGATTCATAAGGATTGTGTTCATGGATGCTCATCATTAAAAGTCTCTTAGTAATATATTTTTAATGTTTTTTGGTGAGGGATACCACTTGTATCAACCATGACCTTGTTGCGTGTCCTTCTTCAAACGCATTTTGTATCTCTTTGCCTCCTTGGTTGGCAATGTGCAGTTAAGAACGCTTTTAACCACGTAAGAGACCCGTAGGTTTCGACATGACCCGGTATATTACCCCCTCGACTGGATATCCGTAGGAGAACCTGAATGCCGTCTGGTTGTAGTGTTGACCGCGGTAATCCCCTTACCTCATTCGGGTTCTGACCTCGGAGGGGATCGGACGCTTGAGCGAAGAGTGCAGGGGAGTTGTTTAGTGGGTAAGGTCTTGAAAACATCATTGGGCCCACGGTTTCCCAGTCGCGGGGACCTTGTAAGATGAGGTTCGGTTCGATGAGAAAGAAAAAAGTTGAACCTGATTATAAATATTTAAAACGCACCTTCAGAAATTCCGTCCCTAGAATTCCAAAGCTCGTGAAAAGCCTCCGGATCGTGGCCCTTCATGGCCAATGACAAAGCGTGGAAGTGCGCTAAATGTCTCAGAACGAAGTAGGTTTGGTCCACGCTCAATCCAACTTTCCGATCGGGCATCACGAAGCCGAACTGTTTCAGATCCTTCAGCAAAACGCAGTTATCCCTAGCTAAATAGCATTTAGGTACGGATTTGAATGGCTCCTCGATCCCCCATCGATTCTGAAACTCGAATAGCGCCGGCCAGATCTTGTTGTAAAACGCGATTTCGTTGCAAAATAATTCGTCGCTTTTGAACGCTTCCCTCCTCGTGGTGCTCTCGGGTAGTCTTTTGTAGATTATGGACCCCTCCCATGGTGTTTCGGTCTCGCAGGATCCGTCCGGTTCGACCCGATTTTGGATTCCTTTCAAAGCGATCCTGTAGACCATCGAAGTGTAGTTGTCGCCTCTTTTCGAGCCGGGAGCTCCCTGGTAACAATTAATTTTATTTACAACCCTCGTGGTCATGGGATGACCGCGCAAGATTATGTATTTAAAAAAAAAATTGCTTCGATGGGTGGACGAGCTCACGGCCCACCTGGTGTTAAGTGGTTAGTGGAGGCCATAGACATCTATAATGTAAATGCCGACATTCACCTTGAGACATGAGTTCTAAGTCTCAGTTCTTACAGTACAACGGCTGCCCTGCCCTTCAAACCGTAACGCATTACTTTACGGCAGAAATAGATAGGGTGGCGGTACCTACCCGTGCGGACTCACAAGAGGTCCTACCACCAGTAATTACGCAAATTATAATTTTGCGGGTTTAATTTTTATTACACGATGTTATTCCTTCTCCGTGGAAGTCAATCGTGAACATTTGTTAAGTACGTATACATAGGGAACTTCAAAAAATTGGTACCTGCCGGCGGGATTCGAACACCGATGCATTGGTACATACGAATTCACCGGGCGTCTTATCCTTTAGGCCACGACGACTTAGAATTCGATTGTATCATATTAGCCGTTTCACAGCTTCAACAGCGCGGAATACACTAATTTATATCGCGTGTTCCAAGTCCCCTGTTCAACAGTGGGATGGAAATAGCCTGTGTTGTGCACAGCGCTCAAACTATTTCCATACTAAATTTCGTTATAATTAAACGTTAAAAACGTAACGCACAGAGTTACTTTCGTATTTATAATATTATTATCTATATATTAATACGTGAAGGAAAAACTTTGTATCCGTTTTTACGAAAATTGCGCAGACGGACGAGTATGTTTCCCACACTTATAGAGAATATAGAGAAGGAGTGCAGAATGTTAATTTTTTTTTTAAATTATGCATAAAAAATACATTAAATCAATAAAAAAAAACATTACACACACTACCATGTGTTTGACGCACACACGCATGCATACTATTCATTTATTGTCAATCTTTTGTTCTTGACGTCTGTGGTCAAATTGAGAATAGATTAAGTAATTTTATGTTGTCAAACAAAAATAAAGAGATATTTTGCTATTTTAATTGATAATTTGAATTACGATGTTTTTTTATTTTACGTAATTTATTATTTCCTAAAATACTGAATTTCCTAAATACTTTTCTGTACTTAAATAAAAACTAATCAGCAAAATTTAAGAGAAAAATCAAGAAACCCTACATAAAATTGAGCGCGTTTTTTTTTTGCAAATTGTGTCGATTCTACATTAGCCGAAGGAACTTCGTTTCTACCTGGTGTCCCACGACAACAATTTTTTTTTTTTTTAAAGAATAGCCTAGGTCGCTCGGGAATAGTGTAACTTCCAAACACTGATAAAATTTTTCAATTTCAAATCGGTCAGTAGTTAGTTTTGGAGCCTATTCAGTATTCAATACAAACAAATCTTTCCTCTTTAAAATATAATGTATAGAAGAGAAGTGTGAATAATAATAGTTGCTGACAACATCACTAATGGATTGTTTGACAGATACTATGTCTATAATAATACAATGTCATAGTGATTTTATTGGGGGGACAGCGCGTACGCAGTCCCCACTACCAAAAATTACGCGTCCGAGTTATTCGCATTAGGAATAATCGCAAGGGTCAACCGCTTCGCAGTGCAATGAAGCGGCCTCGCCCTGGGGGAACCGCCTAATTGATCACGGTATCCCCTACGCCAGGTAAGTATGCTTTGCTTAGGGAAACACGAGGAGGTCTATCAACTGTGTAGCATCTCGTCATCGCGATTCAGAAATTGTTCAATTTCCGTGCAGCGACATCTATTGATGACAAACTAAATAAAGAAAATTCCCAGCATGTATTGTTAGTTGTCATATTATTATTTTTAATCAACTACATAACGCTATATAAATAAATTTAAAGGTATTTTACAGTGTTTTGTGATTTTGATAAAGTTTAATTTACGCGCAAGTGTAATTTACGGGAAGAGCCCCACAGTTTCAACCCCATTAAATTATTGTTATTGAGAAAGGATGAATCACCAGCTTCTTTTTTTTCAGTCATTTATTTATATAATATATCATATAATAATATATTCTGCGAAAGAATAAAATTCTTTTTTGAGCTACCAATACCATACCGGAAGAACATAAAATGAATAAAAATCTTAGTCTGAATGGTCGGATTTCGATCACTGGGCGAACAGTAATTGAAACAGCGCACGAAACATCGTACATTTCGAAAATGGCCTATCTATGTCAGTTAAATTTAGTAAAATATTAATTTAAATTATACGTATTAATTAAAATAAATCATACTGAATAAAAAAACATTATCTAAATAAATATAGATAGATTATTTTTTTATCTATTTAAGTAAAATTTTAGGTTAAGTTTTTTAATAATCTGTGAATCTTCTCAAAATACTTGTTCCGCACGCCATCTAGTATATTTCGAAGGTACTTATATTGTTGCAACTGGACGTAGTACACTATAACTGTACGAGATGGCGTTAAAATACGTTAGCAACGTATTAACAAAAGTAGTTTAAAAAAAATAACACAATACGCTTTTATAGAAAATCCAACAAAAAAAATAGAAAATAAATTTAATAAATTTGATTTAAAAATAGTAGAAGAAATAATAATTTTATTGTAAAAAAACCGTGGGTTGCTTTTCAGGATATTATCAAACTACTGATACCATGCACCCCTCTATAAAAGCGTATTTTATTAGTTTTTTTCAATTCATTTATTTTTCATTTTTTAGATGAATTTCAATGTGTTCAAATTTTTTTTTAATTTTTTTTATAATAATATATTAAGTTGTCATCGGTCCTTTATGTTATACCAAATTTCGAATTAATCGTTTTGAAGGGGTTCAAAATCATGTTCAAAGATTCCGTTACATACTAACATACGTCTGAAGCTAATAAAAGCGTATTAAATTAAATATTTTTGATAGACATCATGTAGACATATTTGATGGACACCATAATGTTATTTGAAAAGTAAATTAACATCGAGTACTATTTAGAGCGGAACAAAGCTCTTTGGTACCTGTGTGCTTAGTGCGAGTTTTTTAACGTTCTCGATAGCGAAAAAGTTAACCCAATTTTGCATGCAGTTGGAACAGCGCCCCTAGCGGCAAAGGAAGGCAAACCATCCCAAATATGAGCTAACTTTTACGATATCGAGAACGGTAAAAAACAAAATGTGTGCAATTCTGTGTGCAATTCACACGTGGTAGAAGTGAAACCTTCCAAAATTAAAATACAATTATCCTAAACGTCTTAAGTATATGTAAAATTTTGTCATTAGTAAATAATTGTAAGGTAGCGCCCTCTGTGAATTGATATTTTAATTTCACGTATAATCCTAAATTAAAATTCACTACAAGAGCTTTCATACACACGTTAGTATTAAAAAATCTCACAGATGGCGCTGTATTAAATAGTATGTTGTATATTTCTGTCTCATTCTTTGCTGGCTTCATCCTACACATTTTTGTATTTGTGTCTCTTACCTGTCGTTTACGTCATGGTTAGGAATGACAGACTCACCGCCTCCAAAGGCGGGACTGCCATTTACTATAGGCGGGCCCTGCACGTTGTCCCTCTCGATACTCCCTCGCTCTCACATATCGAGGCGTCAGTGTGCCGTATCTCGCTGACGGGACACCAGCCGATCGTCATCGCATCCGTTTATCTCCCCCCGGACAAGCCCCTTCTGAGCAGTGACATCGAGTCACTGTTCGGCATGGGAGACTCCGTCATCCTGGCAGGCGATTTAAATTGCCACCACACTAGGTGGAACTGCCATCGTACTAACGTTAACGGTAGGCGTCTCGACGCGTTTATAGACGACCTCACCTTTGAAATAGTCGGTCCCCCAACTCCAACATGTTATCCGTATAACATCGCGCTCCGTCCGAGCACTATAGACCTGGCATTGCTTAGGAACGTAACTCTGCGCTTGCGTTCCATCGAAGCAATGTCAGAGCTCGACTCAGACCACCGACCTGTCGTTATGCAGCTCGGTCGCCCCCACAACCCAGTCACTGTTACGAGGACCATGGTGGATTGGAATAAGCTGGGCACGTGCCTAGCCGACACCGCTCCGCCAATCCTCCCTTACGGCCCGGATTCGAATCTATCCCCCGAGGACACCGTCGAATCCATAAACATCATTACCGATCACATATCTTCCGCGATCATTAGATCTTCTAAAGAAGTCGATGTGGAGGACAGCTTCCACCGCATCAGACTGTCCCCCGATCTTAGGAATCTCTTAAGAGTTAGGAACGCGGCAATCCGGGCCTACGATCGTCTTCCCACGCATTCAAACCGGATTCGGATGCGTCGTCTACAACGCGAAGTCCACTCCCGCTTAAGCGACGCGCGTAACGATAATTGGCATAGTTATTTAGAACAACTCGCGCCCTCCCACCAAGCATACTGGCGACTAGCTAGGACTCTCAAATCCGAAACTACCGCTACTATGCCTCCCCTCGTACGCCCTTCAGGCCAACCACCGGCATTCGATGACGATGACAAGGCTGAGCTGCTGGCCGATGCACTGCAAGAGCAGTGCACCACCAGCACTCAACACGCGGACCCCGAACACACCGAGTTAGTCGACAGGGAGGTCGAGCGCAGAGCTTCCCTGCCGCCCTCGGACGCGTTACCCCCCATTACCACTGACGAAGTTAGAGACGCGATCCACAACCTACAACCTAGGAAGGCACCCGGCTCCGACGGCATCCACAACCGTGCGCTTAAACTCTTGCCAGTCCAACTGATAGCAATGTTGGCTACAATTTTAAATGCCGCTATGACGCACTGCATCTTTCCCGCGGTGTGGAAAGAAGCGGACGTTATCGGTATACATAAGCCGGGCAAACCGACAAACGAAACTTCTAGTTACCGTCCGATTAGTCTCCTCTCGACGATAGGAAAAATTTACGAACGGCTCCTTAGGAAACGCCTCTGGGATTTTGTTACCGCGAACAAAATTCTCATAGACGAACAGTTCGGATTCCGCTCAAAACACTCGTGCGTACAACAAGTGCACCGCCTCACGGAGCACATTCTGATAGGACTAAATAGGCGTAAACAAATCCCGACCGGCGCCCTCTTCTTCGACATCGCGAAGGCGTTCGACAAAGTCTGGCACAACGGTTTAATTTATAAACTATACAACATGGGAGTGCCAGACAGACTCGTGCTCATCATACGAGACTTCTTGTCGAACCGTTCGTTTCGATATCGAGTAGAGGGAACTCGTTCTCGTCCCCGCCAACTGACCGCCGGAGTCCCGCAAGGCTCCGCGCTCTCCCCGTTATTATTTAGTTTGTATATCAATGATATACCCCGGTCTCCGGAGACCCATCTAGCGCTCTTCGCCGATGACACGGCTATCTACTACTCGTGTAGGAAGATGTCGCTGCTTCATCGGCGACTCCAGATCGCAGTAGCCACCCTGGGACAGTGGTTCCGGAAGTGGCGAATAGACATCAACCCCACGAAAAGCGCAGCGGTGCTCTTCAAAAGGGGTCGCCCTCCGAACATCACTTCGAGCATCCCACTCCGTAGTAGGCGCGCAAACACCTCCGCCGTTAGTCCCATCACTCTCTTTGGCCAGCCCATTCCGTGGGTCTCGAAGGTCAAATATCTAGGCGTCACCCTCGACAGAGGGATGACATTCCGTCCCCATATAAAAACGGTACGCGACCGCGCCGCGTTTATTCTAGGACGACTCTATCCAATGCTTTGTAGTCGAAGCAAACTGTCCCTCCGTAATAAGGTAACTCTCTACAAAACTTGTATACGCCCCGTCATGACGTATGCAAGCGTAGTGTTCGCTCACGCAGCCCGCACCAACTTGAAATCCCTTCAGGTTATTCAATCACGATTCTGCAGGATAGCCGTCGGAGCGCCTTGGTTCCTTAGGAATGTGGATCTCCACGACGACCTGGAGCTCGACTCTTTTAGTAAGTATCTACAGTCGGCATCGCTGCGCCATTTTGAGAAGGCGGCACGACATGAGAACCCTCTCATCGTAGCCGCTGGAAATTACATACCCGACCCAGTAGACCGAATGGTAAACCGTCGACGTCGCCCAAAGCACGTCATTACGGATCCTCCTGATCCATTAACGGTGCTTTTAGGCACCACAAGCACCGGTCACCGTCCTCGTCGAACCCGTCGCTTGCGACGAAGGGCTCGACGAGCGAACTAACCCATAGACACAGCCCACTGAGTTTCTCGCCGGATCTTCTCAGTGGGTCGCGTTTCCGATCCGGTGGTAGATTCTGCGAAGCACTGCTCTTGCTAGGGTCAGTGTTAGCAACTCTCCGGTTGAGCCCCGCGAGCTCACCTACTAACGTTAGGGTGAAGCTGAAATAGCCTCTCAAGGCTATCAGCATAGGTAGGGAAAAAAAAAAAAAAAAAAAAACCTGTCGTTTTTTCCGTTGCATCCGGTTTGAAATCACAACGATTCTAAAGAAGTTTTCACTTCAAAAAACTCGCACTAAGCACACTGTTCCTGATACATAATATTAATAGTATTTTCATAAATTATGTATATCAATGGTTGGCTTTGAACAATTAAATAGTCTAACTCATAGGTTATATTTAATTTTACACTATTCAAATTCAGTAGTTACGTAGATTTTTGACTCGAATCGAATTTTCGTTCTACTAGGTAGGTATACTATTTCTCAAATAATTTTAGTTTATTTTTTAGACTTTTAGTTTTAGGTTTAGCAAATATGTGAAAGCTATTGTTATAATTATAAGTCGTATCATAAGTGACGGTGTGTACGGGAATAAAAAAACGGCTTTGTGGTAGTTGGAATAAGCCCTTAGACTATTAAAGATAAGGTAGGGAAAATAAAATAAAAATATCGACAGCTTACAAAATAGAACAATAGAATTTAAAAAAAAAAATTTTTTTTTTTTATTGCTTTGATGGGTGCACTCACAGCTTACCTGGTGTTAAGTGGTTACTGGAGCCCATAGACATCCACGACGTAAATGCGCCACCCACCTTGAGATATAAATTCTAAGGTCTCAAATATAGTTACAACGGCTGCCCCACCCTTCAAACCGAAACGCATTACTGCTTCACGGCAAAAATAGGCAGGGCGGTGGAATCTACCCGCGCGGCCTCACAAGAGGTCCTACTACCAGTAAGCTCGGTTGAGTTAGTAGATATTTGACTTATTTGTTCATTGTTGAATGATCAGAATATTAATTCGTTGATGTTTGGATCATAGGTACTCAACGTCCGTATTCAATCCAATTTGAGCGTCCCTCTTTTTATTTAGACGGTCACATTTAAATATCGGTACTGTTTATTGCCGGTTTTTTTTTGTTTTAAATATAACTTGAGTTTTGGATTCGTTTGCCAGTAAGGACTACAATACGTAGGTACCCATGTTGCTAATGCAAAAAATGGTGTACGCAATTCTGGCAAGCCTTCTTTTTTTGAAGCCTTTAGAAGGATTATAGCATGATTTTTAGTTATTTCTATTTTTTACAGCCAAAATAGCTCCGTTCCTCATAAAATACGCACCTCGAAAGAACGAAGAATGACATCAGGATATTCATCTTTGAGCAGAGCCTGGAGGAAGTCCAACGTGATCTCACTCATGTTTACAACCAGCAGATGCCGTGAGGACTAGATAACTGGACTGATGTGGATATAGCGTGCTACGATCTCCATTACAGATCATTGGTGACCATTCTTTGTATATAGCATTGGGATATTCCTACAGTTATAAATTTGTTTGTTCTATTCGAGTCTTATTTAATTTATATATATAAAATGTAGGCTCATTACGTTCGTAGTGGAAAAATATAATAAAATATATAATAAGCTTTTTATATTAATCTTGGCAACCCCGCCAGACATTGCCGATACCATCAGTGGTCATATTGAGTATATAGGATGCACATGAGCGCATACTCTCCTTTTTATGTTTATATTTATACTCACCTGGACATCAGCCTCAATATTCTAAGACGTATTTTTTTTTATGTTCTGTTAAACTGATTTTTGGTAATTATCTCACCAACAAAACGCCAATTAAGTAGTCTACATGATAATTAAGTGTAATGTTCAATGAATAATGTAATGTGTAACAATTGACTAGTGCCAAAAATTGATTTTTTATTTTTTTGTTTTTGTTTGGTGTTACATGATTACCGGATCCCATAGACATCTACAACGTAAATGCCGCCATCTACCTTGAGATATGAGCTCTAAGGTTTCAGTATAGTTACAACGGCTGCCCCTACCTTCAAACCGAAACGCATTGCTGCTTCACGGCAGAAACAGGCAGGGTACCTACCCGTGCGGACTCACAAGAGGTCCTACCATCAGTTAGTAAACTTAAAGTTTATAATAAATATGAAAGAATGGCTACTGCATACAGTCCCACGATCGAACATTCCTTATTGGGGTCTGGTGATTGAATAATGCGCCACAGTTTAACTATAGTTAAGCGCTCGGATATGCCTCGTACATCCCTTGCGTAAACTGTTTAACTAGAGGGGGAATTACGATCGTGAAATGATCAGTTTAAATGCATATGGAAGTGATGCAGAGCCATTTAAGATCTTTCAGATCGTGTCACAGATAAATGTTAGTTTAAACTGATTTGATTGCTAATTCAATTATCGTCTAATTAGGACTACACCGATACTATACCAATTAATTTCTTTCATAGTCGAACACAGTTTTGAATTTTACTTGCTAAATGTAAAACAGTTATAACATCAAAAAAGTATATTTTATCTTTTTACGCGTGTTCCTGGCCTTTATTTCAGTCTAATATATTTTATTGCCAAGATTGGTAGCCGGGCTCACGGTCCACAGGGTTTTAAATGGTTACAGAATCCCGCAGACATCAACCACGTAACTGCCGCCACCTACCATGAGACAAGAGTTTCTGGTCTCAGTTTTTACAGTAGGTACAAGAAGAGTTCGAGGTGTAACGTAGCCCGTAGATTCGCGTTTCTGATCCGGTGGTAGATTCAGCGAAGCCCTGCTCTTGCTACGGTTAGTGTTAGTTATTCTCTCTGGTTGAGCCCGTGAGCTCACCTACCGGTCCGTCAGTTGTTGAAATAGCCCCATAAGCTACCCAAAATTAGGCAGAGGAGAAAAATAAAACATAACCTCAGCGGGTCGCGATTCCAACTCGGTGGGACCAGTTATATTGAGGGACTGCAGTTATAGCTGTGTTTTATAACGTAACTTCAATCGCGAGTGCTTTGTTTGTGATTATTCCGTTGTCTTTTTATCGTCGCACCGCTTGTCACTGGAGTTCACCTATATCTACCACTTCGTTCGTCCCCACTCTACAGTGCATCTCTAAAAGTCTTTTTTGGTACCTACTCGCCATCTGATCTTTGGATTAACTTCCCTCTAAAATACTATCGTGCGATATGATATATCCTTCTTCAGATTAGGGTGGAGGAGATTTTTTATCAGTCCTCCTCTGTCGATAATCCTCATTGCTGAGAATTGTGGCTCGTCTTACAACTTTCTCCTGTATTATCCTGCGCCATTCCTGTCCTGCAACGTTTTTATCAGTAGGCAATGGCTGAGCTGTGCCTCTGGCATTGTGAATTTCCATGAGCGACGGTGACTCGCTATTGAGTCGTATTTGCTTACAAAGCAATTAAAAAACTCTCTTATGGATGTAGGAATTTGTTGAGAGTTCAAGGAATGCTTACAAAAAACCCTTGAATCCACGTCGCATTAATATTGTATTTTTCCCTTTTTGCACTTTCGCAGATGCTAATTAAAGCTAATGCCAAGATAGTTACGCGTAAGGAGCCGAAGAAATCCTAAAAACAGATTATAGGTCTACCAGGATCTGATGGCAAAAAGGGAAAAAAGAAATTGACGCTAGCAATATTGGGGAAATTAGAGTAATTGATAAAAAAAATTCTTATAGCGGCCGATTCTGTGTGATACATGCAAATATAAAAATTTATGCAATGATCAAAGATAATTTTTGAAAATCTTACTGTGGCGAATGTGGGGTTCGAAATTTAGACGAAAACTCCAATTACTCTGTTCATGAATTTAATAATTAATTATAAGCTATCAGAACTTGAAAATGGTTCCAAATACTGCACATCCATAAAAGTCTTAATCGGAAGAGAAAGACGAGGAAGGCGCAGTATTTTTGCCACCTTTCCTCTTTTTACCAGGGGTACTAAATACGCCTCAGTTGCCTTCAGCAACAATTCGTCTTATGGTAGTATTAGAAACACCTGAAATAAACCAAAGTTTAGTATACATAATTAATACACACGAAAAATGCAATAAACCAAAGTATCAAGACATGTCATTCCTACTAACCAGTCAACGCTTGCACATGGCTCAATGTGATCCAATGATTGTGATTGTTCTGCACCTTGTTCATCAAGTATTCTTTGATAAATATTGAAAACTATACTTGCGATCGAAGAGGTTTCTTCGACATTTTCACCACTTTTTAAAGGAAATTTGAAGCCAAACCAAAAACAATTCCTCGAAATTTCACTTTTTTCACAGATGGCATTTTTTTTTGCCATATGAAAATCGCTATTTTTTTCCCTTTTTTTGCCATCAGATTCTGGTAGACCTATAAATAATAATAATATTAATAACTTGACAATGAACGTTCGCCTGGAATTGTAAGAAAATCGTCATTTGAATTTATTGACAACTGACGTTTCTTTTGTGTAGTCTGTGTTTCATTCAAAGAGCACTGAGTAAACTTGAATAAAGTTCCGCTGAAAGATTCAATTGAACTTCAGCTGATATTGTATATTTCAATCGAAACGATTGAAATTCAAACCGTATGGTTAAAAAATTATTCTAACCCTTAGCGCTGTTGAAAATTATTAATTTTATTCGACGTACCTAATTAAAACTACAGTAATGCCCGTGGACCAGATTCAATATTCGGAAAGATATACAGATGACGTCTACGAATACAGGTAAAATATTTTGGTGAATTTCTTTCATGTCTCCTTAATTTAATGGTTAACAGCAACTAAAACACTACATATTTAGTTTGGATAAAACATTGTTTTGAAGAAATTAATTGAACGCCGTATCAGTTGTGTGTAAGTAAATAACATGTGACCGTCTCCTTGTAATCTGGGTGCAATCCTTTTTTAGTAAAATTAAAACGCTGACGTAAAAATTAAGCCGTTGTAAATGTGTAATTATCATAGTTACATTTGATAAATCTGGTTATTCATTATACAAGCGTCACCATCTGTTACGCCACCATCATGTCATAGTAGCCTCGTAATTGTGAAATAATTAATCCACGTTTGTATAAATTATGAAACCCCAAAAAATATTTCCAGGCATGTCATCTTACCACCGGATATAGCCCGCATGGTGCCAAAATCCCATCTTATGACAGAGACAGAGTGGCGAAACCTTGGTGTTCAGCAGAGTCCCGGCTGGCTCCACTTTATGGTGCATAATCCTGAACCCCATGTTCTATTATTTAGAAGACCTAGAACTGATATACCGGCTCCCTTGAATGGCTTAGATACAAATACTAGTTCTGCTGTGAAGGTTTGACTGTTTTTGTTGCATAGGCATATTTTTAGGTGTCATAGCTTAATATTATTTAAATTGCTTATTGAAACTATTATAGTTAAGACAAAACAAAAAAACTTTTCAATTTATTATAAATTAGCAGACATCAATTATTATTATATTACTTTATTTTGTCTCAGTCTAAATTCAAATCGGGGGTTTTAATAAAATTATTCATGACTTTGGATAACACAAAGGCTTGTTTGTGGATAATTCTCTGGAGGAGCTTGGATGAGGCTCATAAGCTCTACACAAAAAGACTAAAGTACATTGAGTTGTTACTTGTTTATTATTGAGAATAAATTTAACCATAGATAGAATTTTAACTTTGACCTCCTAATTAATATTAAGAAATACAAAACTGTGAAGTTAACATATTCATTAGATACCTGTTTATGAAAGAAATATTAACACTAAGTATGTGTTAGGTAATAATTACATTAAAAATGTACCAGTATATAATTTGCGAGTAGGCAATATAATCAGAACTCATTAAACTTTAACAAAAATGCTTGTATCAAATGTTGAATGAATGTAAAACTTAGCACATGCAACTACTAATACTTATAGCAGAATATATTATTTTTATGATAGAATAAAAAGTATTTACATGATTTTTAGTTAAAGAAGAAGATTTGTTTTTAAATAATGTTAAGAGAATACTTGTGTTACATTAAATATAAATTCTATGAAAATAATTACCATTCATCAGCATAGTGTTACTCGGTGTGACTATGTTTTCTGATAAATTATTGTAGACTACATCTAAGTAGTATAAGTTCTTTGTGAACTTAACGGCAACTTATCACATGGGTGGGTGCTCCAAAGTGAGTATGATTTTATTGAATGTAATTCTGTTCTAAAATATTATTCTGCATTAGCTATTACACATTCAGAGATGTAGTTACTAACTCTTGTATAAACCTTATGATTTAAAAACTGACAAAACGGAGGGTTTTTCTTGTTTATTCTGTCTTGTACCTTGAAATATTGACTAAAACAATCCTTCCTTAATATGCCTTATTTTATTTTTAAACATTTATTTTTCTAGTGGAAAATCAATATACTGAAAAATTGTAGTAATAGAAAACTGTTAATGTTAGTTCTGTTTTTACATTCAATGTTAAATAGTAGTAGTTCAAATGATCCCCAAAGAAATAAAACCAAATTTCAATTACCATAACACAAATAGTATTTTATAATGTTCACTTGATTTTTTCCACATAGAATTTACTTTTGTATTTTCATCCGGAACAATCCAAATCTTTCATTATTGTAGTAAATTCATAGTAAAAAAATTCTTCATCAATATTGATGCTGATAATTTTGAGGGCAAACAGTTATAGTTTCTTAGGCTAGTACCACTGTCTTTGTTTTAAATCGAAGACCGTGGTAGGTCCGGTAATATCAGCAGTAATTATTTAAAAAAATATTGTACAGAACATATTTTAATCCAAAACAGAATATATTATGCTGTGGTTTTCGTATCTCGATTTATGAAAAATGACTGAAAATTGCCTAAAAACGAATGTTTTTTGAGAAAATATTCCTCTACCTTTCAGTTGATTACGAAATTGGCTTGGCTGCAAACGCGAAACTAATTAATAATTTTTTCTTAGCATGATACAAAGACTGCAGGAGTCATAGATAGAACATCAAACAGTTATGTTTGAATCTGCGTCTGTTTCATCTAAGGTATTTTCTTTATCTTAAGATCGATGCCTCCTATGAACACTACGCTAACTCCAAATTCGTAGGTTTACAGGAGGAGTGTTTAAACGAAAAAAATTTATAAAATCTTTATTATTGCAGATATATTTATGGTTTACTCTTGCTTCGAACCCCATCAATAATAATTTGTAATACTTTTAAAATAGTGAAGCAATTTGCGTGAAAAACGAAAATTTTAAAATTTTGTGTTAGTGTTCCTTGGAGGCATCGCTTTAAGATAACTCGTGTACTTAAGGCGTACGTGTCCGTATAAATGATAGGAACAGTTATTGTTGTCTTCCTTATTCGAATACTGTGATTGTGCAACACACATACTGTTGTAAGCATCCGTGTTTACAAATAGTATTGGCTTCCTCACAATACAAACGCCATGATTACGGGCGGACGTGTACTGCGGGTAGGATTTAAATCTGTCTACCCTCTCTGTATTTCGTTCATTAAGCCTGTAAAAAAGTTAACTAAATTATTAAAATAAAAAAATGTTAAGTGTTTGTAACGTATTAATTTGCCTTAACAGCTAAATACAGCGTTATAGAAGAGAAATAAGTCTATATCTGAAACTAATTATTATCTACAGACCTTGTTATTGAAACACGATGTATTTTAGATTCAGTTACATAACGTTGCCTTTGCATTTTTAGTTTTCTCTTATTGATTACAAATGTAATTGTATATTGATTTAAGTTTTTATTAATGAATTAAGATGACAGCTGTTGAATAAATTATTAATAAATATGTACGTATTCTTATTTTTTTACCTATTCACGTCCGAGCATTTCAAAATTTTTCATTTTTTCGTTAGCAGCACGTGTCGTCAAACGTCTTTTACGTATCTACTACGGTTGATTGGTTTTGAAGACAGACAAGCTTACGGCTTCCCTGATCTTAAGAGGCTATCGTTAAGATGCTTATCGCTCATGGACATCAACAATATTTAAGTCGCTTATGTCGAAGAATTTCTAACCTCGTTTTCAGAAGGATATGTTATAGCCGTAAAGGGGAGTTTCTTATAGATCCGGGTGTCGGAACGCGCTGTGGACAATGGTTACTGCTGAGTATGGGTGGTGTAATCTGTTGCAGTGATGGACAGTCTTTTGTAGGAAGGATGGTGGAATCCTTTCGAACAATTTCTCAGCGCACTCGCGTGTGGAGCAATCAGGGAGAAGGAAGAGGGATTTATTTAAAAATTAAAACAAAACCTTTACTATGCTGAATGTTTATTTGGGATTTCATTTAACATCTAAAACATCATAAAACACAGTAAAATATAAAAATAAATGCGACAAGTAAAATTTATAGTCGTGGAAACTTTTTTTAATATTGAGAAACAGAAAGAAACCTACATCTAAATGATAATAGAATAAAATTATTAACAATATATTAGTTACTATATATATTTATTAGTAGTTCGCATAAAACAAAAAGTTTTTTTGAAAAATAAAATTGTATTCCCTTAAAATTAAAAAAAGCCGATAGTAAGTTGCCATTACGAAAAACGAATGTAGCGTGACGTCTCGAATGAAAACAACGATAATTTGATATGGATATCGGAAGTCCTTAATTATAAAGTTAGCTTTAACAGGTTTTCACTTAACATTCGTATAAAAGTCATCATTTCGAATATATCTTATCTAAAAAGGATAGGCAGCATCCTAGACACATGTACGCGTGGGATGGGATAATATCATCTCATCCCAAATATATCCTAAACGTGTCGGTGTGCCGTTTCATAGTGAAAAAGGTTGGATAGTATAATCTCTAAGAAGGGTCCTCTATTGTTCTACGATTATCTGGAGAATTAATATTCGATTACTACCAACTCGTTCAAGTGCCAGGCGTATAAAAGCACAGACACTTCGCAGAATGATTGAATTATGGAGTATTTATTCATTGTGATGGAAGCGGGTCAGCTAATTTGCAGATTTGCGTACCGGTTGGAAACTAGCAAGAGTTTAATATCAATGTCGGCTATGCTCTCACTGCTCATTAGCTGTAGGCATTGATTGATCTCCTGACGCAACTGTTGTTACGGTGGACTGAAAGTAGTTTTGCTTTTACGCTCCTCACAACAACACTTGAACGACGATAACTCCGGACGAGTCACTGCCTCCAACAATCATTACAATTTGCATCAAAGCGCACGATTAATATTTTGTTTTAATATCTAACAATAAATCGATAACATACACATGCACGTGGTTACATGTTTTAATTTATTTTTAATATTTATTATTGATAATCATACAATTCGCCTACGAACTACACTACTATAAACCTTCAACGAATCCGAACAGTTACAGCCGCAGAGACAGCTTCGACACGTGACAACCTTTGTGAAGTCCATCTTTAATTTTTTTAATACATTTTTTTTTCTCTAAAACTTAGGCCATTTCGGGTATCGCAACATCTGGCCGTTGTATAAATCATTACAGCTGTAAAGCTTACTAAATATTGTAGAAAAAGTGATACCACAGTACAAAGTTGCATCGATCTGGTAACATCGTTAAAAGCATTTTCGTAAAAATTTTCGTGATTTCGAAACACGCGCCTGTTATTTTCAATACATAGCAAAAATGATATGAGAGTATCCAAACAGTGATATGAATGTATTAATAAAGATTGTAAGTAGGTATAATACTAACAAGATATGTTCTTAAAATATTATTATTTTAGTACCAAAAACATTTCGGTACAATTTTTATTGTTAAAATATATAGAATATAATATATAAATGCTCGTTACATTGTCTTTTTCGTTGGATTGCTGTGTTCTGGCAGCACTGGCGCTAGCTTTAGGGGGGGACAACGAAAATAGTAGAAAATCTGAAAGAGTTGCCACGTCAAATAAAAAATAACAGAAATGGCGGATAGTTCGACTCAATCACGATACGTACTGCAACAATGGCGCGCCCTTATTTATACAATAAGCGTTGCATACGATTATCGTTAATATTTAAAAAAAACAAACAACTGCTGTGAACTAATTTGATTTGGTACATGTTCCATTGAAATTTAACTTTTAATTTTACGGCAGATGATACAAGACACTGATGGGACTACGCAATTTAAAGTTTGTGGTATTTTCAGAAAATATCAAATAGTGATTCATTATAAAAATGTAATCTTAATACGTTTGTTTTCAGTTTTAATTTCCGTAATGCAGTTAAAGAGGCGCACTCTCTATATCCCTTAATTGTTATTAATGTCCTAACTTCTTACGGTATGGTTTTCTTAGTTTAATCAGGAGACTGCCATTTTATGGATTGTATTGTACCAAATCAAGATAAAATCTCGTATTAGTTCCACATAGCTGTCAACTTACAGGCTTCTACTTTTTTGTGATCCCCTGGAAGCCATAAAGCTCAGGTTAGGAAACGCGTGGAATGTTTTATAAAAAGCTTTTGTATAAAAGTTAAGGACAGTCAATGTACAGTGCAATTTGTTAGTGATGAGTCGAAAATTAGTAATCATTAAAAGAAATTGTGACCAACAAGAAATTAATTAAAACGGTATCTCTATAAAGCAACACCATTGTAGAATAAATCTTTGGTTATGCTCAGTGTTGCCAGAACGTTGGGCGCGGTAGTTTGATTGCTTCGAATATAGCAACATTATATTGAAAGCACCGTGCGCGCGTAAGGTTCGCGTCGTTTTCGAGCCGTTCATTCGTTGTTTGCCGGTTTCCCGTTCGTGTACTGCGGTGGCGCGTTGCTCGGCGTGCCGGAGTCCTCGGACATCACCGAGACGAGCTCTTCTACGGCACGGCCCAAGTCATCTGAAAAAGTGTAAACAAATTTAAGCATTATTATGAACAAATTACGAATTATTTTCCCAACTTTTTGGCTGTACTTTTCGTTATGTACAGAATTCCGATGCCTTGTCTTCAGAATCTTGCGTTTTTTTTTGTTGCCTTGTAGGCAGACGAGCATACGGCCCACCTGGTGGTGAGTGGTTACCGTCACCCATGGACTTCAACAATGCCAGGGGCAGAGCCATGCCGCTGCGTTTCATTAAGAAGCTAATTTTCAATGCTAGAATCCATAATAACATTTTAAGATTATGTACTTAATAACTCGCTCAATAAGCTGTATTTTATATTGCGTATAATATACTAAAATTAGTGATCGCAGTTTCGAATAAATCAGCTGCGACACAGACAGAACATTTTTCAAACATTTTAAATCGTAACTAAGTCAGCCTTAGGGTTTGGAGTTCCATATCGGTTATAGATAGGTTCCTTATAGGTTGGGATTAGATATAGTCATTTGTTTTATCCACTCATCACTGCCTGATAGAAAACTCACGTAAAATTCAAGATAACGCGAAATAAGTAAAGGTAAAGAAAACCATGGAACTAGTGCCGAATAATTAAATCCCATGTTTAATAAAAAAAAAAGTTGATTACCTCAGGGTATGCGTCCTGTTTTGAATGCAGTAGAAAACAAAGAGAATGACGATATAATTAATTTTTAATGATTAATTCTATTAGGTTTCTGTACATGCAACAACCATGCAAACACAAGCCTAGATTTCAAATAAACAAAGTTACATCTGGCATCATATTTTAGCAAATATAAATTTAAATATTTTAAGGTTTAAAATTTATCGTGATATTTTTGTGCTGGCAACATTTCAAAAACAGACGAAGGAAGCATAAAACCCAAATTGTGATTACAATGAATTTTAGATTTATACGCAATTGTAGTTTAATCAGTTCACACGGCTTCAGCTGAATCTTGAGTTCACAACACCCAACTTATGACTTAAGTACGTGAAATTTTCATTAAATGCCAAATATATATTTTGACACGAATTCACTCAATGTGAACAGGGATCTCAAGCAAAATCGGATAGCATAGTGTTCAGAGTTTTGACCGATCGGCATTATCCGTTGTTTGGAGGTGGTGACAAGCTTCGTTTCTTTGAACAGCTACGAATCGCATTTACTACAGTACTACTTATTACTACAATACGAATCGTAATTGCCAAAATGATTAAACTAGTTAAAATTCGACAATTCCACTGTATTATTGAGAAATCATTGAACACAAATTATATTTAGATTTTTTAAAAAGCTTGAGTTATTTGAACGTAAATCTTTTAAAATCTAAAACAATTGCACAAAAAGCGAAACAAAAGTGTGAACACATTATTGACACCGCTGACCTGCGCAGTGCATGAGGGAGTGCACGGTGTGCGGGGGCGGGGGGGGCCGCTCGGCGCCAGCCCAACGAGCGCCGCCATCTTGTACGCCATTACAACAAAATGGCCGACGTTATTTAAACGAATTTCAAAGCATTACTTTTTTTATATTTGAACTGACATATAAGTGTTACCAGATTTTTACCATTGTTTTTAATTAGCACTCAAGTCGCTGCGATTTTCTGTCGCTACTCAGTGGTACAGAAAAATCAGACCTTTAAAGTAGTAAACTATAATTTATACTAAGAAATTTTAAGTTCTTAATCTAAATATTTCAAATTAAAAACATTAAAAGCATTACTGAACATACTTGTTTGTGACTCGTGGTAGAGTCCATTGTGCATTTTGGCTGGTGAATCAGTTGCAAGCTGCGAAGCGGTCACCGAACGTGTCTGTAATGTTCCGGTGCGCGCTGGGGGCGAGCCCTGGGCCGGCTGGAAGTGTTTATAACAATGTCAGTGATATAAGGAAATCCATTGGATGCAGACAGCGCGGGACTTGGCAGAGGTCCATGTACGTCAGTGATGAAATACAATTCAAGTTCCTTACACAGTTTAGTTTTGTTTTTTATTGAAAGGCAAACGAGTCCTCGGGCATCGCGAATATTGCCACGTGGCAGCTTATTAATTTTATCGTGCTAGTTTACCAGCGAGGTTGGGTGAGATTGGGTGAGGTTGAGAGGGACTGGACTGCCTACCTCGTCGAGTAAGGTGCGTAGACGCTGCAGCTGAGCTTCGAGTTGTCTGTTGTGTTCCTCCAGAATGTGCATGCGAGCCTCCAGCCGGCCCTTGTGCTGACGGAGAAGACGAGCCTCGGCCATCATGTCCTGAAATATATTTCCGATTCATCGTATGCACTGTGCTGTGAAGACTGATGAATGCACGGGCGAGCTATAGTCATAACCGCAGTTGGTGCCGTAGAGTCATCTCATAACTCATAGCGACGATTCGACGCTAAGTGAATGACGGATTAGAGGGCGGAACACCCCTACACACATCTTGAACTCCTGTCTTAAGGGGACAGCATTCACGCTGTACTGTCGGTATATTCCAGTGATCAGCTAACACCAGGTGGGCCGTGAGCTCATCATAATAAATAAGTACAACTTGTGATTATTATATTTAGATTCTGAGGACTGTTTTGGGACCATCTGTTTATTATTTTATACTGGAACCGCGGTTAGTAGAGCTATGATCAAGAAAGGTTCACAAGCACCAATTTAGTATATTCTAAATGAGTATTTGTATGCTTAGACGTCACAACACATGTGTGACGTCACGTCACGTCAAGCCACGTTACGCCAAGTCCGGTCACGTAGCGCCAGACACAACATCAACATCCCTCCTGTAGAAGCCAGAATTATTTGTATTATAAGTTCCTCTGACCTGGTCTACCGGTCCGCTGCGGCTATTGTCGCTGACGCCGTGCTGCTGCTCCTCGGGCGTGGAGCCTGGAGTCTGCTTAGCCTTCAGACGCTCGTACTCCGCTTGGAGACTTGCGTTTTCTTCTTCCAGTTCCCTATAAATAAAGATGTTTTGAAAGTGATAAGGAATGTTTAACTGCATTGCCCTAACCGCATGTGTCTGTGTGTAGTGTACCTAATCATGGCCTCGAGTTCGTGTCTCTGCTCGCGGTGGATAATGGAGACCACTTGCACAGGCGAGCGAGGAGCTTCTTCGGACTCCCCTCCGCCGTTCAGTGAGGCGCAGTACTGAGCTATGAGCTGATGTTCTTCATCGCTGTAACGGTAAAGGATGTAATGGTTAGTTTCAATTTCATGATAAGAAGACCTAAGAGTAATTATAGCCTTCAAAGTATATTCAATATTCTGTCGATGCGCGAGATCAAAGTTGCGATGGGGTGGGACGGGACGAGACGGGTCGTGGCGTAGCGGAACGGGACGGTGCGGTGCGCGGCGGGGCGCGGCGGGGCGCGGCGGTGCGGGGCGGGGCGCGGCGGTGCGCGGCGGGGCGAGGTGTACCTGTCGGGAGTGTCGGCGGCGCTGAGCTCGACCTGCGCGAGGCGGGTGGCGTACAGCTCGAGGCGCGAGTGCATGTCGGGGCCGAGGGACGCGCCGTGCTGCGGAGAGGGAGCGGGGGACTCCAGAGCATCACCTGCACATAAACAAATTTATTACATTAATTACATTTACCAAGAATTACAAAAACTGTCAATTACAAAAATTCATCATGTGAATATGATATGGCCCCGGAAGGTGGGGCTGTCACAATGCGTTCCCGTCAGAACAATATTCTCGACCGAATTTTTTCAACAGTTGGGTCTGGTTCTTGCTCTCACCCTTAATGAGACAGAACTCAACTGAGGACATGTATAATCTGCCGTCCTTTATAAGATGCGCGTGACCGTACCTAGGTCGTCTTCGTCCTCACACCAGCATACGGAGCACACGGCTAGTTTCGGATAAGATCCCGTTAAGCTTACATCTTAAGTGGTAACGAGGTGCCTAAGTTAAGATCATACAATCAGGTTTTTTTAATTAATTATTCACATCAAATTAACAACTGAAACTATCCTCTTACCTTCTAAAACGGTTTGTACAGGCAAGTACCCGACCCTGGGGTGCTTCTTGAAGTAGCGCGCCGACTTGAACTTGTTGCGGAGCGCCCTCGTGAAGTCGCGCACGTCCTCTCCCGACGTCGTCTGAAGCGAGAGTGACGTGACCAATTGTTTTGTGGGTGGAAACATTTTTTTTTGAAATTACTAAGAAATAGAGGCTTAGCAAATGATAGGGTTTTAGGGGTTCTGTGTTCTGCTCAATTGACAGACTTTTTTTTTATTGCTTAGGTCGGTGGACGAGCTCACAGCCCACCTGGTGTCAAGTGGTTACCGGAGCCCGTAGACACCTACAACGTAAATGCGCCACCCACCTCGAGATATAAGTTCTACGGTCTCAAGTATAGTTACAACGGCTGCCCCACCCTTCAAACGGAAACGCATAGCTGCTTGACGGCTGAAATAGGCAGGATGGTGGTACCAACCCGTGCGGACTCACAAGAGGTCCTACCACCAGTAATGTTATATTAATATATCTGTAGGACACCGCTAAAGAATAAAATCCTGTAAATAGATGTATGTTGAGAGGTTTTTTATTAATACTCTTGTCTTCAGGGTACAGCGAAAGAACACAATGTTTTTGAAGTTATACTTCTTTAGGTGCGTTATAAAAATTGATGAGAGTGAAATTTTATGATGAAGTTGCCCACTAAATCGCTCATTACAATACGACTGACGTAACTTGGTGAGTCTGAATATAGCCGCAGGTAAACTTTCCGAACTGAGAATTACCGAATTTATACGATGTCAAAGTTCAGATGTTTATACAATGTTCAACTTGATTAAAATTTAAATAAATAAAAAAGAAATAAATTATAAAAAATACAGTATAACTTCTTACGCACGTACATAAGTACACGCACCCTTTTTTTTATAATTATCACTGTAACATTTTATCAGATATGCGAGATTGACATTAAGCCTTCCTAGGGATCGATTCATATATTTGCAGTCTCCACTAAAAATGAACGTGTATTGATTGTGCGCACTCACCGCAGTGCAGTACTCCTGCATCGGATGCGTCAATTTGTGGTTCTTGGCCTTCCGGCCGTTGAAGAAGCACTTTTGACACATGTCGAAGTTGAAGCACTTGAGGCAGCGGTACCTGCGGGCGGGGGCGGACCTGGTTAGCTCGGCTCGACCATACAATACTGTATTAGTTTGGTGTCGGTTTTTGGAACATCCGACTGTATGGGCTGTGTTAGACTTTCTGGTATTTTAGCATTTAGTCATGTTGTGTCGTTTCCAATTTAGTCTGGCAGCCAATAGTCTTGGAATAAAATCATATGTTGTACGGTCATAGAATATTACTTTCAGAATTACTGTAAGTTCGCTTTTAGCGATAAGACCGCCCATTGTATCTGCTTGTTGACTGTTTTCTAGTGTTAATTGTGTTTTGGTGTGCAATAAAGTATGTCCTCTCTCTCTCTCTCTCTCTCTCTCCCTCTCTCTCACCATCCCTCTCTCTCACCATCCCTCTCTCTCACCCTCCCTCTCTCTCCCCCTCCCTCTCCCTCACTCTCTCTTACCTGAACCCAACGATAGGATAGTCCTTGCAGATGTTGCACTTGGCTTGGTGGCGGGCCCCCTCGGCGGCGGCCAGGCGGTGCAGCACGGGCAGCCACACCATGGACTGCGGCTCGCGCTGCAGCCACTGCAGGAACTGGAACGCTTCGATGTACTGGACCTGGCCGTCCGCGTCTCGCTCGACTGGCTTCTCTTTCGTTTCATCCTTTTCTTTTTCTGGAGGAAAACCATACGATATATATTTATTAAGTTTTGTATGAAATCCAATCATTAGTAATGGGTTTTATAGGAAGCAAGTTAAATTTAGTTAAGTATTTTCGTAAGTAATTTGCGTAATTACTGGTGGTAGGACCTCTTGTGAGTTCGCACGGGTAGGTACCACTACCCTGCCTATTTCTGCCGTGAAGCAGTAATGTGTTTCGGCTTGAAGGGTGGGGCAGCCGTTGTAACTATACTGAGACCTTAAAACTTATATCTCAAGGTGGGTGGCGCATTTACGTTGTAGATGTCCATGGGCTCCAGTAACCACTTAACACCAGGTGGGCTGTGAGCTCGTCCACCCATCTAAGCAATAAAAAAAAACTGTATAATCTCAAAATATCAGCCCCTAAGTACCTACCAAGAATGAAGAAATATAAACCGTTTATAAGAAAGCCCGCTCGTTCGAATTTAGGTGCTTACTCTCCCTTAAACAGAATCCTTTGGGATTACAATAATGTCCACAGTAGCGCGGTCTCCGTCAATGTTCCTTCGGAGTTGTCCGATTGCGCTGAACTTATTTTAAGTGAAATAGATGTTTTTTCAAATTGTCTTACTACTTACAGGAAAAATCTGTCGCGGATCATCTCCCAATTAAATTAATCTTAAGCAATGAATGAAATGTATCCAAATCTTAGCTGTATATTTTATTTTTATTTTTGATGTTAATGCGCTGTCGATTGCACCTATAATTGAGGTGACATCTGCCATGAACTTTTGTCAATTTGTCAATGTTTTGTATTTATGATCACTTTGTTGGTGCAACTTATTAAATAAATAAATAAAAACTTAATAATTTTACAGGAGAGTGTTTTAAAGGTTTAAAAAATAATATGATATTTTTAATATTAATCATCTTTGCAACATTTATTTTTTACCAGTAACATTATCTGTCTTTTAACGTAAGATAAAATTATGTATTAATTTTGTTAATAGTAGTCAAAGCATAGGTGAACTAAAAAAGAAACTAAAACTAAACTACGCTCTTTTGACAGTATTTATGAGAAAAATACTGGTGATACCAAATGATTCCGCATATTAACTCAATTTCGAATATTTTTGGAAATTGTACACTTTTAATGCAAAAAGACGATATGTTTATTAAGTTTTGTATAAAATCCAAACATACGTAATGGATTTTATTAGGAAATAAAATTAGGGTTGAGTATTACGAAAGAAGATCATTGCCCACCAGTTTTCCTGTCAAGAGTTCCTCCTTTGCTGCCCTCCTTGGCAGCAGTGGAGGCCTGCTCGAAGCAACTCCGGACTGAGGGTTCGATATTGGAGCCGCCGAAAGCTGCAACCTCGCCCAACTGTCTCGGCACCTGGGTACCAAAAGAATTGCACTTAGCCAGAAATTTTAAACGAGCCAGTATAATAACGCCTTCAGAGCGCTGATGTGGCTGCCGCGTCACTGCGGTGCGTCGGGGATGTTTGCGGATGCGAGAATAATCGCAGCAATCATTCGTAAGTAAATTGCTTCTCTGATTAGCCGCGTGCGGGTCAGTCGCAACAGCTACCTACGGCTGTTCGCCTCACGGATGGATCTGGACTGCCCAATAATGCAACACTGGACACGTGTTCATGTTGAGCACTCTGGATCCAAACCAGCCTTTAGGTTAAGATAGTTTTGATGTTAATTTTGAGTCTTTGTTTTATTATTATTATTGCTTTTATTTTATTCCGAGATTCTGGCTATTATTTTTATTTAATTCTGGTATATTTTAGGAAATATTAATGAATGTAATATGGATGCAAAATCTGAAGTAAATGAAATAAATAAATAATAGTTTTTTTTAGCAAAGATCTATACCAGGCTTTTTTTTACAATAAAATATTTTTTTCTTATACTATTTATAATTCAAATTTATTAAAATTTATTTTCTATTTTTTAATTGGACTTTCTATAAAAGCGTATTTTGTTAGTTTTTTTAAACTATGATTTATTTTTAGTAATCAATATTTAATTAATTACTAATCTTGACTTAAACACGGAATGTATTGTAACAATCGATATCGGACCTAATAAACAAAAAAAGCTAAAGCTAACGAGCTGTATTTGTTTCTTTCGAATCAATAAACATAAGTCAGTATTACCTGAATACAATCGTGCAGCAAGAGACCCAGCTTCCTTTGGTCTGCCCTGCATGATGGGTCGGCGATTAACCGGAATAAATACCTGAAGAGGAACAAATAGACCTGAATGAAACATATATTTAGGCTGACACGCCAACCTTAGCTTTATTGTGATCTCACACACGTTGATGAAGAACACAAAATGCTTTTATAAAGTCATCTTGGCCCAAAGGATAGAACGTCCGGTGCATTCGTATGTAGCGATGCACCGGTGTTCGAATCCCGTAAGCGGATACCAATTTTTCTGATGAAATACGTACTTAACGATTGACTTCACGATTGACTTCCACGGTGAAGGAATAATATCGTATAATAAAAATCAAACCCGCCAAATTATAATTTGTTTAATTACTCACGGTAGGACCTCTTGTGAGTCCGCGGTAGTTTTTTTTTATTGCTTATGTGGGCGGACGAGCCCAAAGCCTACCTGGTGTTAAGTGATTACTAGAGCTCATAGACATCTGCAACGTAAATGCGTCACCCACCTTGAGATATCCGTAAGGTCTCAGTATAGTTACAACGGCTGCCCCACGCTTCAAACCGAAACGCATTACTGCTTCGCGACAGAAAGGTAGGCTGGTGTACCACCAGCCTACCTATCCGCGCAGACTCACAAGAACTCCTACCACGTACGTGCGAGAAGCCACAAGATGTTTTACTACGCATTTCCTATAAAAAAAAGCGCGATTCAATAATGAACACCCATGGTGCTTTTGTGTGTTTTCTTTTATTGTTCTTAGCTTTTCCGTGTAAAAATTAACGAAATGAAGGTAGCGAAGCATCTCCACTCCCACAGTGTCCCTACCTATACGGACTCATAAGAAGACCTGGTGTGTTTACTTATATATTATAGCATAGCATAGCATAGTATTAACATAGCATTTAGTATATAACATAATTAATAGGTGTAATCTCGTATGTCTCACTAATAAGGCGGACCACCCAGAATCATAGGCTTCTTCATAATTGTAAACTAGGGTTAAGATGATAATTAAACATGGAATACACGCAAGAAGACGTTTTCCTTTAACACCTCCCAAAGTACAACAATACAGTCCTACCACCAGTCTCCAATCCGTACCTATACTTTTCCTCCAGATGTCCTTTACAGAGCAACACCAAGCCGACTTTGAAGCTCAACACCCTGATCTGTCCGGTGCGCTGGCTGTCGTACACGTTCAGCAGCCAGTTCATGGAGAGGTCCAGACACAGCGGCACGTTCACGGCGCTTGGGTTCTCCGCCGCAATCACCTGGAATTAAGCGTTAGTACGGTCAATGTCAATATAGAAACGGGACATTGCGGTGGGAATTTTTGCATGTTGCATTAATGAATCGTGTTAATTTTCTGAAAGTTTCCAGACGCTTCTTCATGGAGAAACAAGGTGAGGGCGGTGTTACATCTATTTGTGTTACTCGAAAAAATTGAATATTAGAACTGTTAACTGTTAATAATTGATAACAGTCTGGATGCAAACCCTTCTGGGAGACTCTTCTACTGGCCAGATTGAGGTAGGCCTATCTTGATCTCTACTCACAACTATCCTGAGTCACTTAACGAGGTTTAAAGTAAATTTTCAGCATCTGAACAGCAAGGCGTAATTCCACATTTATGACGTGTCATGTAAACGCATTCACAGTACAATTCTTCAGTGTCATCTCGTTGCGGCTGATCGGTTCGCTTCTGTGCGAACAATACCTAAGCTGATAGCCTTGAGAGGCTATTTCAGCGTAACCTTAACTAGTAGGTGAGCTCACGGGGCTCAAACCGGAGTGATGCTAACACTGGCCCTAACAAGAGCAGTGCTTCGCAGAATCTACCACCGGATCGGAAAAGCGACCCACTGAGAAGATCCGGCGAGAAACTCAGTGGGCTGTGTCTATGGGTTAATTCGCTCGTCGAGCCCTTCGTCGTAAGCGACGGGTACCTAAAAGCACCGTTAATGGATCGGGAGGATCCGTAGTGACGTGTTTTGGGCGACGTCGACTGTTTATCATTCGGTCTACAGGATCGGGTATGTAGTTTCCACCAGCCACGACAAGAGAGTTCTCATGTCATGCCGCCTTCTCAAAGTGGCGCAATTATGCCGACTGTAGATACTTACTGACCGAGTAAAGTTCCAGGTCATCATGGAGATCCACGTTCTTGAGGAACCATGGTGCTAAGACGGCTATCCTGCAAAATCGGGATTGTGCGAACAACGAATCGCAGTACTTACTTCGTACAGAGTGGTGAGGACGGTGATCATGTCGGGAATGTCGATGAGTCTGTCGTTTTGCGCGCGTAGACCGTGCGAGTCGAAAGCCTCGAGCGCGGCCGGGAGCTGCAGCATGTGCACTGGGTACCAAACACATGTATTATATAGTTATGTTTATATATACGGAGAACATCTGTCAAGGCTTTAATAAACAAGGACTCCAAACAACAGTGACTGATCTGTCAAGAGCAATCAACTCTGATGATGATGATTACATATTTTTTCTGCCAATTCGCAGTCTCCACTCAGAAATTGGCAAATTAGCGTGAAATTATAATTTGCCGGTAATTACTGGTGGTAGGACGTCCTGTGAGTTCGCGCGGGTAGGTACCACCGCCCTGCATATTTCTGCCGTGAATCAGTAACTATACTGAGACCTTAGAGCTCATATCTCCAGGTGGGTAGCGGCATTTACGTTGAAGATGTCTATGGGCTCCGGTAACCACTTAATATCAGGTGGGCCTTGAGCTCGTTCACCCATCAATGCAAAAAAAAGGCAACGATGCGCAAGATGTCATCAGGCTTGGTGGAGTGACGTAGAGTGCTGGGTGGCAGGCAGGAGCTGGATGAGAGAAGCCGAGGATCGTGCTAAGTGACGTGCTGTTGGAGAGGTCCAGCAGTGGACTGCTCTAGACTGATTATGTCGTATTACATAGGAAGCTGATCAATGATATTTTGCAATACAAGTGAATTATTATATTTATGAATACGTGTTTTGAGAGGCATATGTAACATCATTGTCGTTGAAGTGTAAATTTGTAAAAAACAGAGTGACGATTGAGTAAGGTCAGTTATCACTCACTGGCTTATTGTATCTATGGACCTTCAATTAGAGTCCTTAGATCGTATTAACCTGAGAGACATTGTGATCAATCATCAGATCAGTTTACACACAACTAACATTTATATTTTCATTATACAATATTATTCTTTCACTAATTTTTTGTAGCTTTATTTTATTGCCCTTGTAGACAGACGAGCATATGGCCCAATTGCTGATGAGTGGTTACCGTCGCCCATGAACTTCAGCAATGCCAGGGGCAGAGACAAGCCACTGCCTAATGTTAGTTAGTAAGTTAGTAAAGTTCCAAATTTATTTTATGGAAAAGTCCAAATATATTTGAAAACAATTCACTCAACTAAGTAGATGTAATGAAGGGGTCATTGCTCAAGTTTACTCACTGCACAGAGCTTTCTGCACCGTCCGTAGCTTGAGAGCGGTCCTGTAGGCCGAGAACCGAACCTCGTTGAGGTCGGCTAAGGAGTTCATTAGTTCAATCATCTTGGGGTGGTCCCAGTGCGTTGTCTCTAACTCATGGCTGAAGGAGGAGAAATATTTGACTATACATACAGCATGCTTCGTAGATCTTGTTAAGGTATACAATACTGGTTTTTACTGGTGGTAGGACCTCTTGTGAGTCCGCGCGGGTAGGTACCACCGCCCTGCCTATTTCTGCCGTGAAGCAGTAATGCGTTTCGGTTTGAAGGGTGGGGCAGCCGTTGTAACTATACTTGAGACCTTAGAACTTATATCTCAAGGTGGGTGGCGCATTTACGTCGTAGATGTCTATGGGCTCCAGTAAACACTTAACACCAGGTGGGCTGTGAGCTCATCCACCCATCTAGCAATAAAAAAAAAAATACAGATAGATTTGATTTGTATTTTTGAACATCTGAGACATACACAATGAGGTAGTTTTGTAGTGTTACATATATGAAATTAGAGGACAATATAATGGAGTATTGAAAATTTCTAACCTAGCGTTAGATGCCTAGCGATGTGTGGTGTCGTGGGACACTGGATAGGAACGAAGTTCCTTATTATAAACATATTAATTTTAAGTTCTATTCGAGGTATAAAGAAAATAAAACTGGATGTTTCGCAACAACCCACGGTCATTCGGTAACGTGCGTACTTATTGTGGTACACTTCATTCACGGTTGTTTGCCTAACGAACGCTCTGAGATCGTGGTCAATTAATGATAAAAAAATATGTTATTTTTTGTACGTTATTACAAAGTTAAGTAGTACACTGTGTGCATTACTAATTTGTACGTTATTACAAAGATAAATCGTACACTGTGTGCATTACTAATACAAATCTTACGTTTCGGACGTTTTTCCCCGGTTAGGGTACCCCTCCGCATCGTCCCATAAGGACTTTCGTTCCAAAAAAAGCTCTTTTACCCTTTTATTTTAAGTATATAAAACGTTTTATGAAATATATTTTTTCTTACTTAATATAATAAGGTACGTTGGCTGGCGTGACGGCTCGCTCCCACGGTGGGTCCACGGAACCAGCGAGGAATCCCTGGGCAGCGCCGGCCCCACCGTCGCGGGCCACGCCTGCCAGCTGACGGGCCCGTTCCTCCCCACCAGCGCAGAGAGCACCGACTCTGCAAGACAACAATACGAATTGAAATCTAATCTGTGAATTTATGATCTAGACATTGTTATGACATTAACAATGGCGGTGTCCACTATCTGTTGGGACTTCCTTTTCCTTATTTCTTCCTCAATTCACTATCCACGCCATCTGTTACACTACAATAAAAACCACGCATGTGAAAACGGCGCGAAGAGTGTGGGTAAAAAACTAAAACACGGTGCCGGTGCAAAAACTAAAATTGTGATTTGTTGATCAATCAGCACATATAACTCTCGCCAGTGAGAAAATAGAAAAATGCATCAACGAGCTACGGAGTGAGTCCTAAAACTTAACCTTTTCCCAGTCCCAAACATATTTAAATTCAAAATACTATCCACGTGCTTCCAAAATTAGGATCGAGGTTTGTCTGAAAGACTCACGTTTAATTTGATTGACAATTCAACAGAATGCAAATAAGTACATAACGTAATACAGTTCAAAAGCTGTTTTGTAATTCTCACATTCTTATTATATTGGGTATACAATTATTAAATACTAAACCATAATTATATCTATCGGCTATAGTTGAACATTTTAATATTCCTTCATCTAAAATCAAAATTGCTTTTGACATATAGATAGGGGGTTACAAAAAATGATACGGGGTGTTTATAAGCAATTTCCAGATTTAGTGGTATAGATGTGTATATGAAGATCACCTTGTATTTAAGTCATCAAGTTTCGCCA
Source organism: Bombyx mori (assembly GCF_030269925.1). NCBI lineage: Eukaryota > Metazoa > Arthropoda > Insecta > Lepidoptera > Bombycidae > Bombyx > Bombyx mori. Next base: position 13,368,842 of record NC_085113.1, read on the forward strand.
GTAATTGATCTGGTAGCTGGATTTTGTCTCTCGCTAGTGTCTGTGCTTGAGCGTGTAGCTCATCAGCCAATCTCCTGAGTGGTGGCAGTTGAGCTCTGGCTCTGGAGACAGCATCCAGTTGTGCCCGAGCGTCTCTTGCGTCGCCTGGTCCTCGCCATGAAGACCTGGCCGCTTCAGCAGCTTGGACTCTGCTGGCGAGCTCGTCAAGAGAGTTGGTGAAGGCTCGTACGCGCTGTAAGAAAGAAATTAGTATGAAATACTTTCAGATTCCATTAGAAAAGCCAGTTGTGTAGGGTAGCCACTAAACAGTGTGTCCTAGCATTTTAAAGTTAATTTCTGTTTGATTCAATTCAAAAAGTGGCTACAGGAAAATGTAGAACTTACGACTCATCATCTCTGACATAAAGATATGTAATGTTACCATTTTATAGATTATGAAAATTGTAATTATTATAATGCAAAGTATCAATCGCTAAAACTGAATTTATGTAGACAGCAGCTCGGCTGTGTAACTGGAATTGCTGATGTCGACAAGCGAAGGAGATCACTCATCATTAGGCGAGCTGTAAACTTGGCAGCCCACAAAAGCACCACAAAAATAACCTTGTCCAGACTGCTGGTGTCTTGGACTAGTGATCACCCAGAATGCTGACGTGTTCACTAGATGTAACGTGTTCGTAAAATCCAATGTTTCTTTTTCAATTTTACTATCTAGGTTCATCATGAAGACTTTAAGACAGATACTTCTTTAGTTAATGTTAACCACAAATTTAAACGAAAACAATACAGTTCTAATTTAACCTTCTACAGTGCAAAGATTTTCCTTCCTCACGTCTCTTTAAAATAACATTTTATTAGAGAGGATCAATCTTTGAAAGCAATATATGGGTAACCTGCGCTTTTAGTATATCTCCTTAGTCCATGAGCAATGGTAGACGGTAGTATTGTATGTCTTTTTTACGCCATCAGTAATGCTTGGTGAGGACTTCAATTAAAATTGGGAATCATTTCATTACCCTGTTGTGCATTATAAAAAATGAATTAAGAGTTTTTTTTTGTTTTTTTTTTTATTGCTTAGATGGATGGACGAGCTCACAGCCCACCTGGTGTTAAGTGGTGTTAGTGGTGGTAGATGTCTATGGGCTCCAGCCCATAAACATCTACAGCGTAAATGCGCCACCTACCTTGAGATATCAGTTCTAAAGATCTCAGTATAGTTACAACGGCTGCCCTACCCTTCAGACCGAAACGCATTACTGCTTCACGGCAGAAATAGGCAGGGCGGTAGTACATACCCGGGCGGACTCACAAGAGGTCCTACCACCAGTAATAACGCAAATTAGAATTTTGGCGGGTTTTGTTTTTATTACACGATGTTATTCCTTCACCGAGGAAGTCAATCGTGAACATTTGTTGAGTACGTATTTCATTAGAAAAATTGGTACCCGCCTGAGATTCGAACACCGGTGCATCGCTCAACACGAATGCACCGGACGCCTTATTCCTTAGGCCACGACGACTTCAAATGTAGTGTGTAATTAATTTTTTATTTAATTTAAAACAAATGAAGAATGTCTACCATCGCTCATGGAATTAAAAATTTAATAACACTCTTCATTTGCTTTAGGATCATTTATAATGCATAATAGGGTCTATAGGAAGATAAATTTAAATGACCGCATTCTAAACTCGTATCTCGTGAGATAATGTTACACGGCAGTGACCTTGTCGCAGTGCGAGAGCCAACCTTGTGGTTCCTCCATAATGACGACTGCACTTTGAGATAGACTGGAATAGCGTGTAAGCGAAACCGGTTCTAACCTTTGTGAGGTCAGATTTTGTTAGTACGGCTCAGGATTTCTCAAACTGGTGCGAAACCTAAGATTGGAGAGCATCCGTGAACACACTCCGCGCTCCCTACCCCTGTATGAATTACTGGAGCCCATAGATATCTACAACGTAAATGCGCCACCCACCTTGAGATATAAGTTCTAGGATCTCAGTATAGTTACAACGACTGCCCTACCCTTCAGCAGGTCTTAAGCAGTCTTCACGGCAGAAATAGGCAGTGCGGTGGTACCTACCCGTGCTGACTCACAAGAGGTCTTACCAGCAGTAAAAAGTGATTTAAAAGAAACACTGAAATACGAATTGTGAAATGTAAAGCTTAAATGCATTTAGCAATTAAGTCACCCATTTATAGGCAAAAGCTCAATTACGGTGTTAGAAAGCTCCAAGCGAGCACGATTTACAAACGTTTCGGTGAAGTATTGTCTGGAGATGAAAGTATCTAGATATTAGACCACACACAGCCTCACGATCTCACAATGTTTGTATTCAAATAAACTTATCTGTCAGTGGTTGTTAATGAAGTACTCATAGCTTAGTGATGCAAAGTCAGCAAGGGGTTCTTGGTTAGAGATGGTGGTAGGATCTCTTGTGAGTCCGCACAGGTAGGTACCACCACCTCGGTAGGTGAGGTAGCCGTTATAACTATACTGAGACCTTAGAACTCATATCTCGAGGTGGGTGGCGGCATTTACGTTGTAGATGTCTATGGGCTCCGGTAACCACTTAACACCAGGTGGGCTGTAAGATCGTTCACACATCTAAGCAATAAAAAAATAAAAAAAAAAAAAACATCGCATAATTCAAAACAAACCCGTAAAAAATTAATTCGTGTATTTACTAGTACTGTGAGTTCGCGCAGGTAGGAATCATCACCCTGTCTATTTCTGCCGTGAAGCAGTAATGGGGCGGGGCAGCCTGTAACAACGTAGGCCTTAGAACCCATATCTCAAAGTGGATGACGGAATTTACCATGCCCATGCACCGGTAACCACTTAACACCGAATGGACCACGAGTTCGTTCACCGGTTTAAGAGAAAGAAAAAAAAAACATAAAGTTTTTTATTTACACACATTTTTTTGATATAATTCATGGTAAGTTAGAAGAGTACAACAAAAGATGTGGCCAACATGACTAAAATGCCTTTGCAGTTTATAATGATTAACTTCCAATTGATTATGACGCAGATGCAAGTTCAATAACATGGATCTCAGATAATTAACCACTTAAAGGAATATGTTGTGAATTCCCAGTTACATTGCTATTGTAAAAAGTATAGTGGTACTTTACAATTTCACTAAAATTGCTGTATTTGCTCGTATTAGTCTAAATGAGCCTTTCCCAAATTGGGCGATAACGCCCCCTTGTGGGCGGTGTAGGCCTAATGGGGGGCGTTAAGAGATCCAGAAAAAAATGGGGGCTTTGTGTAGAGGCTTGAGAGGCGATTTTTAATTTCATCTAGGACTTTGAGAGGACTTTTAGACATCGATTGAGCTCTCGCTATAGTGGTTTTTAAGTAGGCGAAAAAATGGGGGCGCTAAAAAATAATTTATTCTGAAAGTGGGCAGTAGACAAAATAAGTTTGGGAGCCACTGGTCTAAATGAGCACGTCTGCTACGTCAAGTCGTCTGCTTTTTTTTTATTGCTTAGATGGTAGGTCGAGCTCACAGCCCACCTGGTGTTAAGTGGTCACTGGAGCCCATAGACATCTACAATGTAAATGCGTCACCCACCTTGAGATATAAGTTCTAAGGTCTCAAGTATAGTTACAACGGCTACCTCACCCTTCAAATCGAAACGCATTACTGCTTCACGGCAGAAATAGGTAGGGTGATGGTACCTACCCGCGCGGACTCCCAAGAGGTCCAGTGACTTCGATGGTTACCGAAAGTCATAAATATAAGAGGATGTTATGTATTTACTTAACTAAGGATACATAGTAATGGTTTTCATAAGATTATTTTATGTGAGTCCGCAGTGGAACGCGTTGTCGCAATGCCGGAAGATTGCATGCACGCTGACATTTCATTTTTAATTGTGTTACATTGCGCGTAAAGCCGAAACAGCCAAATTTAATCAGACAACAACACATATCTCAATCACCTGGCTTCAAACTACGATTACCAGGACTGTGCGAGCCAGAGATGTTACGTTATAATTATCTTTAAACTAGCGACCCGCCCTCGCTTCGCTTCGGAAACATTAAAACACACATGAAACAAAAAAATAAAAATAAAAAAAAAAAATTAAAAAAGTAGCCTATGTTCATCAAGGACAATGTCGGCTTCTAATGGAAAAAGAATTTTTCAAATCGGTCCAGTAGTTTCGGAGCCTATTCGAAACAAACAAACAAACAAATCTTTCCTCTTTATAATATTAGTATAGATATTATATATTATATAGTATAGATATAGATTAGTATAGATATATAGAAATGAAATACTGACGTAATCAAACCTGTGTGCTTAGTGCGAGTTTTTTAACGTTCTCGTTACCGTAAAAGTTAACCCAATTTTGTATGCAGTTGGAACAGCGCCCCTAGCGGCAAACGTACGCAAACGATCCCATTCCATACAAATATGAGTTAACTTTTACGCTATCCCCCCGCCCGATCCACTAACGGTGCTTTTAGGTAATTCAAGCACCGGTCACCGTTCTCGTCGAACCCGTCGCTTGCGACGAAGGGCTCGACGAGTAAATTAACTCTCAGACACAGCCCACTGAGTTTCTCGCCGGATCTTCTCAGTGGGTCGCGTTTCCGATCCGGTGGTAGATTCTGCGAAGCACGACTCTTGCTAGGGTTCGTGTTAGCAACATCGTCAGGTTTGAGCCCCGTGAGCTCACCTACTAAAGTTAGGGCTACGCTGATATAGCCGCTAGGGCTATCAGCTTAGGTAGGAAAAAAAAAAAAAAAAAAAAAAAAAAAAAAACGCTATCGAGAACGTTAAAAAACTCGCACTAAGCACACTGCTCGTCATGCGATAGGGGAATTCAATTCATATGCGCTAGCTAAACGCTAAAAAACACGCATTTTTCAGTAAGTATGACCACAGATCACAAGAAATATATTTAGCATTTCAGAGCAATGTACCAGTAACCCAAAATCTATCTATCTATTCGCGCGGTTGCCGTGTAATGAACAACTTCAAGCTTCAAATAGTTGGGCAATCACCTTAATTTCTTGTCGAATCTTATATAAAACGTATATCAAAGGACTTACTCCCCAAGCGACGGAGTAAGAGACATTTATGAAAAAAAAAACGGATACAATGTAATAACACGGTCGGGTGGTTGGGGAGTCAGTTCGTCCGAAGATTTGCGTATTACACTTTTTTTTTTAGGTTATTGTTATTTGTATTTTATTTTTCGATATAATAATTTGGGCTGTGTATTTTATTTATAATCTTTGATCGGAATGCTCTTTGTTAGATTTGAAAGGTATTAACGAGATTACATTTTTGCTATCTGAAGATTTGTCTTTTGTGTTGGGATTTACTTACGTGAAATATTTTTCTTTAATTCAATAGAACGTCCTCTTACCTAACTTAGTCCGTAGATTGAGACTTGCCAGTTCCACTATGTTTTAATTTTTTTTTTTCACATACAACATGGACAATTTTCATTCAATGTACCGAAATTGACAATATCACTTGTTTACAGTTGGTTGCTTAACAAAATTTGTTCCGAGACGCCGCTATGAATAAACAAAAACCATTTTAACCCGACGTATATACTACACGATTAAACTACACAAATATCCGGGCCCCGGGCTAAACGTATCCGAGTTATCAGCCATCCGGATCAAGGTTTGAACCGGGACCGTCATGTACCCTGGTATGTCGCGAAATTACCGCTTATCCGGACGAGGGATCTCTTAAAGGACATACGCTGAATGTATAAACTACCTCTTTGAATTTAATGTCGGCTATTTTTTTAATTCTACAGTAAAATGACGTCGCGCTGTAAAGTGCCTTAATGGGCATATTGCAATATTAAATTATATGGCAATATATATGGCAATATTAAATTCAATCGATACTCAAAACTTCACAGCTCAGTACCGCTAAAATGGTGAAGGTTATTTAGCAAAATTTGTCATTTAACCGAAAACAGTATTTTGTTTTTTTTATTGCCTAGAGTGGTAGACGGGCCACCTTTTTTATTTATTGCTTAGATGAGTGGACGAGCTCACAGCCCACCTGGTGTTAAGTGGTTACCGGAGCCCATAGACATCTACAACGTAAATGTGCCACTCACCTTGAAACATAAGTTGTAAGGGCTCAGGTATAGTTACAACGGCTGCCCCACCGCTCAAACCGAAACGCATTACTGCTTTACGGCAGAAATAAACACCTGATGTTAAGTGGTTACCGGAGCCCATTCGGTTACCGGAGCAATTCTAAGGTCTCAGTTTTAGAGCACAACGGGCCGCCCTTCCCTTCAAACCGAAACGCATTACTGCTTCACGGCTGAAATAGGCAGGGTGATGGTACCTAACCGTGCGGACTCACAAGACGTCCTGCCTTTTTTTGCAAAGATAGGCAGAAGTACTCACGGTTCTCCTAACATGAGCCCGTTTGTTGCCCCAAAGTAAATGTCAGCCCTCACCTTAATGTTTGCAACGCATGATAACCGTTATCTTCAGGCAATTGAAAGTTTGTTAACATATCTTAATAGTACACGTACGCCTGTATTGATATGTGCAGGTAAATGTCGTTGACCAACATTCTAAAAAACGTCTGCCCTCACTCACCTCTAGTTATTTATTTAATAATAATAATAAATATTTTACTAACAATCACGCCACGTTAACTGGTCCCGTGATAAGTTCGTAAAGAACTTGTGTTACAGGTACCAGATAACGGAAATAAATGTAAGATTTTTATTATACACATACACATATTTAACATACATCCATAACCCTGGAAAATACATTTATATTTATCATACAAATATCTTCCCTTGGCGGGATTCGAACCCGCGACCCCCTTGTGTAGTGACCATGTCACTTACCACTACACCAGACGGCCGTTAAACTTAAGAAATAAAAATTTATTTATTAAGTTGCACCAACAGTGATCATCAATACAAAACATTGAACTATTGACAAAAGTTCATGGCAGATGTCACCTCAATTATAGGTGCAATCGACAGTGCATTAACAACAAAAATAAAAAAAATTATATATATAACTAAGATTTGATTACATCTAATTGATTGCTTCAGATTAATTTATATTTAATTGGGAGATGATCCGCGACATATTTTTCCTGTAAGTTGTACGCGTAATTAGCGCGCGTCAGAGCGCTAAACTGACGCCGCGCTATGACGCTGAGATGTGTTGTAATAATATGGTAGCATACCGTCAAACAGAGCCCCAGCGCTATAAGTACGCAGCGCTCTGTTGCGGCGTTAGGACGCTTTGACGTCAAGCGTTGTAATTTTTTACAAATTTTATTTTAACGTCGGAGTGAATGTGTATTAAAATACTAGATAATACCCGAAAAAATGATATAAATAGTTAGAAAATATCCACGCTTATACAATGCCACATCTGAATCACTCGATTTCTTAAAACTTTTAAATTTTCACACTGCTATCGAAAGGCACTATGATTTGGCGAATGCGTTGCGTCAAGGAGCGTTGGGCTCATCTAGTAAATTTGTGTGACATGAAAAGAGCGCGACGTTAAGTACGCGACGCTAAGTACGCGTTCTGTTTGACGAAGGCTTTAGAAAAAAAAAACATCTATTTCACTCAAAATTAGTTCAGCGCAATCGGACAACTTATCCAACCATTACACGCTTTTAATATCGTTTACTGATTGCACTTGCTTACCGATAACCTACAATTTCCGCTCTTGCCTTTTGAGGCGTAATCTGCGCGCACTTTACGACATAATCGCACCCTTGTACCGGTAGAGACTGCGGCGTTTTTCTTGATTGCAATGAAATGTATCGAGACGTTTGATGAAGCTCAATTAATGCGGTTCGCTGTTTATAGTTCAATTTGGATCCGCTATCTTGTTGAGATGCCTGTAATTACCATAGCTACTGCAAATGGCATTGTGCTCCGAAGGAGTTATATGGTTAATTGTAAAAGCAGAAGGCCATCCTATTCAATCGATTTCGATTCTATATCTCAAAGTAGGAGACCGCATATACTGGTGGTAGGACGTTTGAAGGATGGGGCAGCCGTTATAACTATACTTTTTTTTATTTTTTTTATTGCTTAGATGGATGGACGAGCTCACAGCCCACCTGGTGTTAAGTGGTTACTGGAGCCCATAGACATCTACAACGTAAATGCGCCCCCATCTTGAGATATAAGTTCTAAGGTCTCAGTATAGTTACAACGGCTACCCCGCCCTTCAAACCGAAACGCATTACTGCTTCACGGCAGAAATAGACAGGGCGGTGGTACCTACCCGTGCGGACTCACAAGAGGTACTACCACCAGTAAGGCATATTACAATAGAGCCACTTTGGTAATTTGCGCTGGGAAGTCATATTATAGTTCAGTGTAAAAGCAGAAGGTCATCCGATTCAATTGATTTCGATTCTATATCTCAAAGTAGATGACGGCATATACTGATGGTATGACGTCTTGTAAGTCCACACGGGTAGGTACTACTACCTACCCCGCCTATTTCTGCCGTGAAGCAGTAATGCCTTTCGGTTTGAAGGGTGGGACTGTCGTTGTACTGTAAAAACTGAGACCTTAGAACTCATATCTCAAAATAGGTGGTGGCTATTAAGTTGTAGATGTCTATGGGCTTTGGTAACCACTTAACGCCAGACGGGCCGTGAGCTCGTTCACCCAACTACACAAGAAAAAAAATATCTGTAATCTTCGGTTATCATGCAATCTCAGTAAGTGACCTATCGATCTACAACAAAAACAAAACCAGAGCTCATAGACCTCATGAATGCCACCACTAATCTTGATAAATGAACCTGAAGAGTCTAAAGGCTTCAGAGGTGACGTCAGTAACAGTTCCAGGTTCTCTTCATAGATGATTGCACTGTCGCAGAATCTACAAGATAGTTACGGTACCAATCACTAAGTCAGGACTGGTATTAGAGCCGTGAAATCGAACCTTCAAAGTATAATTATGTTTTCTTGTTGAAGACAAATATTACAGGAAAATGCAATAACAGGAATTTACTTCCAACGAGCCGCAACGTTGGAAGGGACTGCGTTAAAGCTTGTATAAGTTGTATATATAACTTCATGAAAGTTTGCTTAAAGTTATAATTTGTGTTGTTATGATCAGTAAGGAACAAGGGCACGACAGGGTCAAGTGGAGACAGCTTGTGAGAGCCCTAAGGGCGTCCTAGGACTACAGCAACATGATGAGAGGACGAGCTTAGAGTTCATCAAGAACAAAAAGGATACAATTTTCATTTCGAACTTTAAATTACACCATTTTCAGGCGCATCTTATTTAAAAGCCGGTTAAGATCGGGCGTTCGGACAGGGCGCGGATATCGCGAGACCGATCTGCGTGCACCATTTACGTGTGGACCCTACTTCATTCGTATCTTCCATTTTCGAATTTAAACGATTTTTGGGTCTTCTTCAAGTCTTCGAGTTTGTTCAGCTTAGGAGTAAGTCAAAGCATATATTTTATGATTTTATTGAGGTACACGAGATAAGTTAATCAACAAAGATACTAATCGGGAATCGAAACAGGGACCTATCAGCTACTAACCACTCGAAATATTAACATACGTTGCTATGCACATCAGCATCCATGATTCTTTTCATAATTCAAATAAAAAAAACATTCGTGTCCAGTCTCAAACTCGTGACCCCGTAACAGCAGTGCAGCACAGTTCAAACACAAGACAATACATTAATCAATTGAACAAATTAACGTGCGCTGATACGAACTCGGAAAATGATCACAATTGCAGACTGCAGATGGCGTTTTGATTGTCGATGCAATCGCTTGATGACGTAATCTGGTGTTGAATCATTTAGGCTTGTTTCGCCAGTTTCCGACTGTGCGATGCGTGAGGAGATAACGTCAGCGTACAGCGAACGCAAATGGCCGTGCCGCCCATGTGGTGGTCTATGCTCACCGTCGCCCATAAATATCAGCAATACCACGGGAACAGCAAATTGCGTGTCGTTGGAGATAGTAGATCCAATGAGGAACACTCAAAAATTTACTTTAACGAAATGATAAAAACATATCTACCTAAGGTTGAAGAATAGCTGTTATTCTTAGGATTTCGATATTTAGACATAATCTATATAATAATATGTTAATACGTGAAGCAAAAAAATTGTATCCCTTTTTACGAAAATTGCGTGGACGGAGGAGTATGATATTTCCCACGCTTATAGTTTATATAGAAAAGAAATCCGGAATCATAATAATTTTTCAAAATTATGCTTAAAAAATACATTAAATCAATAAGAAAATCATTACACACACTGCCATGTAGTTGACACACACACACACACGCATATGTGCTATTTTGTTTATTGTTAAAGTCTGTGGTCAAATTGAAAATACATAAATATTTTTTGTTTACTATTTCTGCCGTAAAACAGTCGTGCATTTCGGTTTAAAGGGTGGGACAGCGTTCTAACTATACTGAGACCTTAGAACTCATGTCTCAAGGTGGGTGGCGGCATTTCTGTATTAGATTTCTATGGGTTCCAGTTTCCACTTAACACCACGTGGGCTGTGAGCTCGTCCTCCCATCTAAGCAATAAAAAAGGCGTTCAGTAGTTTCGGATTCCTACAAATATAACAGTGGCTCTAAATGAGAGGGTCGCAGGAATTAAAGAAAACAATAAATTAAAAACGTCAACATTTGCCACTGGGATTTTGATTTATCTAATCCGACATCTTATCGAAAGACCCGCAATAGATACGGCGTGAATCACACACGTGGTCGGTGTGCGTTGCTCATTATCGAAACGCCAAGTTCGATGACCTGGTCAGGTCGTGTTTTTATTAATTTAACGGGTTTGCTGATACCATTAATACAGGACATGTTTTTGCCAGCTTTTAAGTTTGAACGTTGAATATGTATTCACAATTTGCAGATAATTAGGTCAATTTACTGGTGGTAGGGCGTCTTGTGAGTCCGCACGGGTAAGTAGGTACCACCCTGCCTATTTCTGCTGTGAAGCTTGCGTTCTGGCTTAAAAGGCGGGGCAAAAATTGAAATAGATATTTTTATAGTTGTCTTACAATGTACAGGAAAAATCTGGCGCAGATCATTTCCCAACTAAATATAACCTAATCATAATTAAATAAATATAATCAAGTTTTAGTTTCTAATAAGTGTAGATATTAAATATTATGTTGCTTAGTGACAGAGTATTATTCTGGACTTAATATTTCTTAAAATTATTCATTGTATTTTTACTTATCTAATTTCAAGATGTTGTCAACTATAATTATTGCACTGTATAATCGAGGTGACATTTGCCATGTACTTACTGTCAATTTGTCAATATTTTGGTATTGATGATCACTTTGTTGGTGCAACTAAATAAATAATTAAACACTAGGTGGGCCGTGAGATCTTCCACCCATCTTAGCAATAAAAAAATTGGCACTCGCACACTATAACACGATGATGTCTTTGATTGCCGATTGATCTCCGACATTCATATGCGTGACAAACACCTACTACACGCTGAAAGACAGCTAATAATGCAATGCCGCCCGGTCATCGTTCTCGTCGAACCCGTCGCTTGTGACGAAGGGCTCGACGAGCGAATTAACCCTCAGACACAGCCCACTGAGTTTCTCGCCGGATCTTCTCAGTGGGTCGCGTTTCCGATCCGGTGGTAGATTCCGCGAAGCACGGCTCTTGCTAGGGTTCGTGTTAGCAACATCGTCAGGTTTGAGCCCCGTGAGCTCACCTACTAGTTAAGGTTACGCTGATATAGCTTCTCAAGGCTCTCAGCTAGGTAGGAAAAAAAAGCAATGCCGTTTTATCTGATGATGTCCTCCGTTTCTACTATTTCTCATGGCAGCATTAGATTATTAAACCGCCGGTTTTATGCCGAACCAGATCTATTAAGATAATTTTAATAGCTTCTTACCGGGAAGCCATATCTCACATGTTAACTGTAAATGTCTAGGACATAAGGAAACAGCTTGGATAATAATGAATGGTAAACGTTAATCTAACTGTCTTGTTGGTGCTACAAGTAAGCACGGCTAGGTGTTTCCTGCTTATTTCTGCCGCGAAGTATAAATACTTACAAGTCGGAAGGAATATGTTAATCGCTTGGAACTAGCAGCCTAAGTTCAAGGGACTAAAGTATCTTTTTAATTGAATGCCTTCGAAAGCTAATCTCGGAAACCGGTCGTTGAAAATTCTTGTTAATTGTCACTATCTATCGTTACTAGATTTATCGTTGTAAACAGATAACTGTTGTTCTTATTAAATTTCACTGAATAAATAAGTTACAGAGTAGCAAACAGGAAAGTGTGAATTGTAAATGTTTTTATTACTGATGCTCTACGGCTGTGACAAATATCACATTTTAATGAGGCTTGTTTTTAACAGAGAGCTGCAGGACGACGAACGCACAAGTCCGTTGAGTTGGTTTGATTAATTCTTCTCGAGGCTGTGTTAACTAGAGACTGGTGGACTTGGCGTGCCGTTATTTAATTGCTGGGGATACGCAGACACCTGATAAAGTTTCAGTTGATTTTGAGACATGGAGTCTTAGATATATCGCAATAACGGTTTGTTGAACTATTCCAACCGAACTGCACGAAAAGTTTGCGACAGAAATAGATAGGATATTTGTATCTGCTCGGTGCGGCCCGGCATAATATACCCGTACTGAATTTACTAAATGCATTTGGATCTCAAGATCGAACTTTGTCATCTAACTAAAGATTTCTTCTGCACTACTCATACCGTTACTCTGTATGATGCCAACCCATGTGTACATACTACTATTTAATTAGCATACATATTTAGCAATGTCAACATTCTTATTTAGCTTGTAGATAATGTAACGGTGAGAGATCTGTATTTGCATTTTATACATAAGATCTTTACATATACGAAGCAAAATATGATGTGAACTTCGGCAGATTTTATATTTTTGGCTATCCTATTCCTTAGGTTGTATACGTAGTATGATGTTAATAGTTTTGTAATGGTCAATATATAATTTAATGTCTTAGCGTGGTAAGCGTGGTATGCACTTGTGATGAGTAGAGAGAAGATGCATGTGACTAGGAAATGTATGGAAATGCCGAGCCCACCTAGTGGGATAAGGTGGAGAAAAAGAAGAAGACATAATTTAATGTCTAGCGTACCTGTGGTCCGGCGAGATTGTATCTCGGGTGAGGATTACAGAGTGGCGGTGGCCATCATAGAACACAAGATATTTGACAGATACCTCCCAAAGCAGGCTAGAGTTCGGACACCAGAGCTAATAAATGTTTACTATATTTTTATTTATTGCATAAATGGGTGAACGAGCTTACACCCACCTTGTGTTAATTAGTCACCGGAATTCATAGACATCTATAACGTGAATGCCGCCACCCGCCTCGAGATATGAGTTTTAAGGTCTCATAGTTACAACGGCTGCCCCGCCCTTGAAACCAAAACGCATTACTGCTTCACGTTCGAAATAGGCAGGGTGGTATTACCTATCTGTGCGGACTCACAAGAGGTCCTACCACCAGTAAAAAATTAGCTCGGTACAATACTGATATTCGAGTGTGTTTACTTTACAATTGCTATAAAAGTTCATATTTACCTAATATCTTTAAACGTACATAACCTAGGGTGGAAATACGATTTAAAAAAACCCCTTTGGAATCATAATTTTCAGAGTTGCGTAATTAGAAAGCCGTGACAAACAGAGAAGAACATGATACGGAATTAAGGCACGAACGATCCTCAATGAATCCAACGCAGCTTGCGAGCTAATCAGATCATCGGCTGCGTCGCGTTCAGTAATAGAAATCTGCATATATGTAAATTAACCGTAGTAAGGACGCTTCGGAAATTGGCACTGTTCCATTGGATGCCTGCTGCGACTCGTGGATAGTATTCTTATGCTGGACACTGCAAAACCTTTCTAATATGCATTTGTACTTTGCTTTTCATGAAAGTACATCTGTTTATTCGTGGTTAGGGAGGATTGTATGGTCGTACCACCATTTCCCCCTACTGGTAGCTATTATCTACCAGTACGCTGGTATGAAACTCAGAGAGCGGTGCTGCGTTTAGAGTACTTATAACAATAAGTGGGTATAAATATGTAATATCCATTAAAATTTACTTTTTTTTTATTGCTTAGATGGGTGGAGTTCACAGCCCACCTGATGTTAAGGGGAAACTGGAGCCCATAGACATGTACAACGTACAATACAATCTTTTTTTGTGCATAATTTTGTTCACAACACCCTCGCACTACTGTTTCTGCGACAAATACTTTTCTATCTGGATGTCCTGTTTCACAAACTCGTAGTATGCGTTATCTCGAATAATTAATAAATTTTCTATAGTGTGCACGAAGCTTAACCATCCTTAAAGCTTCTAAACGGCCCAACATTGCACCGGTACTCCTTATCTTCACGCTTATCAGGGTAAGCAGAAACGACGATTAGTTATCTCTGTAACCTAATTAGACTGAGTTAAGTTTCACTATCGGGTATAGAGTGACATGTGTCGTTAGGGATATGGACATGACAATGTGGTAGTTCATCTTGAGAGACGATCCTGAATTGTATGTAAGGTTGCTGGAGATCAGAAGGAAGCAGGATAACAAGATATTGGCTCATAATGTCTTTCCTGAGCCCTGAATGAATCTTAGTCGATTGCATTTTTTTTTACTACCGTCTATGGGACGATGTGTTCACGACTCGCCTGGTACTAGGCGGTTGCCGAATTCCACAAAAGTCACTCACTTTGAGATTTGAGGTTGAATTCAGGAGAGCTATTGTAGGATGGCTTTTTGACCCTTGAAACAGGAATGCTTGACAGTTTCACAGTAGAGGTAGGCAGGATGGTGGATTTCACGTGAGCTCAAAATATAAATATGATTTTCTATAATAAAAGCTCCTCAATAGACTTCATTATCACCTGTAGTTAATTATTGAAAGGCCGGGGCATAAAAACCCTGGAATGACAAACGACCGGTCAGAACACAACAAATATTTATCTTAGATGAAATAAATGTCTCAGGGCGCGTTTCATAAGTCCTAGTATATCCGGCTCGATCCAGACATATCCGGTATATAACCGGCCGGGCGTCCGAGTTTACGACGCTGAAACCGGCTGTAAACGATTTACTGTCGGTCATAACCGGTTTTCTTATTATCTTACGTTAGAGGAACGAATGATCCTAGACGCAACTTAGCCGCCTCGTAAACAGGGTTAATAGGCTGCCAACCGTGAGCACTCATGAGCATTGTGTATGTATATCAATGCTTACATTTATGCCTCATTCTCAATATTAGAATTTGACCTTATTTATTACCACGAGTCACAGCCCATAGATATTACACGAAAGACACTATTGTTTTAATAATGTTAAATTAAAATAGAAAACATGCAATAATAGTTTACTTGAGGAATCACCATAGACTACATGATACATAAGGTTATGGTGTTGTGATAACAGTTAAAGAGCAAGCTTTATTATTAATACCCTCTTACCAAATTGCAGCAATCATGGCACAAATATGGATATTCAAAGAACAATCAATACCTACAATATAAGGCACAAAACATCGTCAGGTTTACTTATTTACTAGATAATGACCGAGCTTTGCTCGGGTTTTTTTTTATAACGCCATCTTGTTTGTCTTTGAAGCGGTTAGTTGCCCTCAATTAAGAAAAATAGTATTATTATTCGCCAATAGATGTCAGTAAGAGTTGATTATTGAAAACACGAATAAAACAACATTTTCTGTTAATAAATCGTAGCTAGATCGATTTATCGCCCCCGAAATTCCCTGTATACAAAATTTTATGAAAATCGTTGGAACCGTTTCCGAGATTCAGATTATATAATATATATATATGTCGTGGATAACGACTTTTAGTAATATTAAGACGGTGGTTTTGATTATTATTTTAAATGATGAAATGTTATTTTGATAAATATCACAAAATGAAGGGTAGACTCCGTAACGCCACAGTATAAAATGGCGGTACGTGGACAGAGTCGTGGCAATTCCGTGTCAGACAGTAATTCTGTCCGTCTCAGTCAGTGAGTCTCTGTCAGTCAGTCAGTCGGTCTGTCGGTATGTGCAACGAAACTGTCGGTTTACCCTGTCATTGTGAAAGTTGTGTGTGTTGAGTTTCAATAATAATTATTGAAAAATTCTATTGACTAAACTGAGTTCAATCGACTACGAGTGATGACGGAACCTACCGCTCAGCCATCCCTGACGTGAGCCGACATCAGAAGTGGGATCAGGACTCTACTCTCACTGGCGTGACGTGTTTGAACATGTTCGAAGTACAGCAAAAAAACATGATGCAGATCAGAATACTAGTAGTGGTACGCCACAAGAGCGTGAATGCAGCATACGTAAGTCGTGTAATAACGTCTCTGTTACCTCGATGGAAGATCTGAGCCACGAAGAAATCGTCACATCTTACGTTCTGGCTCATGTTGCCCAGTTTGACTGTCGACTTCATCACATGGCATTTACTAGCGGAAATACAACACGTAACAAGCTATTGCAAGAAATTAAGGCAAGTGCAAATCTCAAGTGAAACTTCAATCGCAATAATGGATCTGTCATGACGAGTGGGTAGTTCCGACACGAATCGTTTTTAAGCCAATGACTACTGCTAGAGTTACATGGCACTAGTGCAGTAAACCAGGACATGAGACTGTGAATTGTCACTGAAATTTTAGAATCTACTCGATTCAATACCAATAACACTACACGTTCGATGACTTCGGGCTCCAGCAAGCAAGCAAACAAGAAAGCAAGTTTCCGTGGAGAAGAAAAATTGACACATCTGAAGTCGTCGTGACCTGTAAGATAAGACGTCCGGTGCGTTCGTGTCTGGCGATGCGGCGGTGTTCGGGTTCCGCTGGTGGATGCAGGTTTTTCCGGTGAAGTGCGTGCTTGTGCGTGCTTGACAAGTGTTCGCGGTTGGCTTCCTCAGTGTGGGAGTAACATCGTGTAGGAGAGGTGGAACCCGTAAAATTGTAGTTTGCGTGGTGGCTGGTAAGATTTGTTGCGGTAAGAAGTTTGCATGGTGGTAAAATGTCTTGTGAGTCTGCACAGGTAGCCGGAGGTGAGACTTCCGCGTTCGCGGCCCACCCAGTCCGCGAGAACCGGGCAGATCGCCTCGACGGTACGGAGGCCGGCCGACGGGTCCGCCAAACGACGAAACCACGCCTCCAGCACGGACTGCCGAGATTGGAGCCTCCGCGCTCCGGCTGCACTTGCGCTAGGGCGCGCCGCCTCGTAGGAGACTGTGAGGTATCCTTGAATGACTGACTGCGATGCCGCAGCACGGCGACGTTCTCGTGGGTAAGAGCGTGGCACCAGACGGGTGCTCCGTATAGTGCCGTCGACCGCACGGGTACCATCACCCTGCCTATTTCTGCCGTGAAGCAGTGGTGCATTTCGGTTTGAAGGGTGGGACAGCGGTAATAACTATACTGAGACCTTAGAACTTCTATCTCAAGGTGTGTGGTGCGTTTACGCTGTGGATGTCTATGGGTTCTAGTAACCACTTAACACAAGGTGGGCTGTGAGCTCGTCCACACATTAAAACGGAGAGCGTAATCAAACGAAATTAGATACGAAGTTTAAAGGGCCGTTTAAAGTAGTTGAAGTATTGGATGGTGACCGTTACACATTGAAAGCTTTAAATTCAAAACGTACTTACAAATACCCACATGATAGGCTAAGAAAAATGCCAGCAGGTCACATACCAGTCGAGGTTGATGTAAATGATAATGATGAAGAGCAAGCTTAGATTGTGGTGAAAACTCGAGTAAGGATAGTCTATCGGCCGTATTATGTTCGACCGTACCAGTAGCTATTACGTAGTCGTAGCCCGGTAGAAATCGGTGTCTCTTGAGGCAACTCAAGTAGTCCGTGGGTGCGCGGTGCGCGTTTGGCTCTGGCGGAGGTCGGGGTCTGTAAAGACCATCGTGTGTAGTCAGCGGGTGATGCACACGGGCGATCCACGCTGTGGATGCGCATCATGAGGGCAATTGCGATTGCTGGTCGGCTGGAGAGCCGTGGCGTTAGATATTTTTACTCGGAAGTTTTTTTTTGATCTGAGTTCCTGTAAGCTATGCCTGATTTGTACAGAGTAAATTCGAAGTTTGATGAACGACTGTGGTACGTGCTCTGGCTGCTGAATAGTGAACTTTGTATACCCTATTGTTTGATTTGGTTAAAATGGTATTAAAACAGTTTAAAGCTTTGATGACTTTAAAGTTTCCGATAAGTCGTAAAGTGTAGTCAGGAGTGATCGAGCGGAACAAGTGTTCTCGTGGATGTTTTTGATTATAGGTTAACCATCACACGAGGACATGTACAATCAGGAAGACCATGTCGCAATCAACACGTGATTTCTGCAGCCAATACGAGATATGGGACGCAAACGCCGTCTGTCGGCGCTCGATGGGTCAACTATTCACCGGCCGAGCGGAGCGACGTGCCGGTAGCTGCGTAATATCGGGCAATTTTGGTAAATAAAAACAATCTGGTGAGTCGTATTATTTTTATTTGGATTCGGGTGCCGAATGCTCTCTTGTCAAGAAATCTATTAGTAGTAGCTTCATAATTCAGCAATTTTATACGATGGTTCTCATAAAAGGTTTCTGTTGTTTTGACTCAAAACTTTACGGAACAAATCCTATGCGATGGTTTATTGCTTACCTATTGTATGTCATGTACTACCTGATAGTTGTTTTAATCGGTTCAGTGAGATTGAGCATTCAGCGAAATAGAACTCTTAAATCTAGTGTCCTTATTTGAAGCCCAGACTTGCGTTATTGATGACCAAGCTCGCGATGAGCTCATGGAATTGTTCTTGACAAGAAGTGCTAGAAGCCGTACATCTTTTGAAGTGAAAACTTCTTTAGAATCGTTGTGATTTCAAACCGGATGCAACGAAAAAAAAAAATGTGTAGGATGAAGCCAGCAAAGAATGAGACAGAAATATACAACATACTATTTAATACAGCGCCATCTGTGAGATTTTTTTTAATACTAACGTGTGTATGAAAGCTCTTGTAGTGAATTTTAATTTAAGATTATACGTGAAATTAAAATATCAATTCACAGAGGGCGCTACCTTACAATTATTTACTAATGACAAAATTTTACATTTACTTAAGACGTTTAGGATAATTGTATTTTAATTTTGGAAGGTTTCACTTCTACCACGTGTGAATTGCACACCTTTTGTTTTTTTTTAAATTGTTCTACCATAAGAATAACAGAGGCGAGCCCCTTCGAATTCTTTATAGTTCGCGTGCCATATCCCAAAAGGTTTTTACTTAAAATGATACTGAAAGTAAGAGATTAACTTTGACGAGACCAGAACATTGGAAATTTAGTAAAATTCGATGTTGAATTTTGTTGAAATGAAGACAGATTGCTTTAACTGGTAATAGAACCTATGATTACATAAGGTTGCCTCTAAGTAGTGCTACTGACGAGACTGATCAGTGAGGTGAGAGTATCTCCATCGATTGGTACAGCGGAGACCTGGGTCTCAATGGAGACTATTGTTGTGTTGGTCTACTAATGACCTTGACTCTATATTGTGAAGTGATGTGTATTGGTTTTATCATTTGTTTTAATGATAATGTGAGTGGCAATGCCACTAGCTGCGCCGGCAGCCAGGCCAGGAGCGTTCTATACGATTTTGTTGACACTAGTGATGTAGAAGATGTAGGATCAAACGACCACGATACAACTGACTGATTAAAGTAAGGATTTTGTTGTCCTATTTTGTGTGATTAGTAAATAACAGTATTCAGTGTTATTTATGACTGGTAATTGAACACCTCGCTCGATTTAGGTGTTCGTTTTATTGCCGGATGGAGGCATTGCGATGTGTTTTATGGTTGAAGTGGGTACTGGATGGAAGTTCCACTTGCGTGCCGGATGGAGGCATTAGTGTTTTGTGTTGAAGTTGGGTACCGGATGGAGGTCCCACTTATTTGCCGAATGGAGGCAATAAGTAGTCAAGAGCTACTCGATGGAGATGGCACTTGAATTGGGTTATCGTCACTCGATATAGGTGGCATGAGTTACTCTCACTAGATGGAAGTAATTGTAACGATAGTTTGTGGTTGATACATAATACTGATGAAATACTGCTCAGATTGAGTTGTTTTGTAATAACTCGGGTTTCTAATGCTTATTGAGCATTAATGAAATTTTTCAGTTGTATAGTGTGTCACTAATAGTTGGGTAATTAAGTTATCTACTCACACAGGTTAACATAGTCTGTTAAAGATCTTGTTGAAAGCTAACGTTATGGTTTGTAATGAAACGAATCCCAATCCTCATGTATGAATGTATCAGGAGTGGCCGAGACGAAACCTGTTAGATATTGCAGAAGGTTGTTTTCCTTGCAGGAGCGTCACACAGGGACGTGTGACATGTCAGAATGGCCGTGTCGTGGATAACGACTTTTAGTAATATTAAGACGGTGGTTTTGATTATTATTTTAAATGATGAAATGTTATTTTGATAAATATCACAAAATGAAGGGTAGACTCCGTAACGCCACAGTATAAAATGGCGGTACGTGGACAGAGTCGTGGCAATTCCGTGTCAGACAGTAATTCTGTCCGTCTCAGTCAGTGAGTCTCTGTCAGTCAGTCAGTCGGTCTGTCGGTATGTGCAACGAAACTGTCGGTTTACCCTGTCATTGTGAAAGTTGTGTGTGTTGAGTTTCAATAATAATTATTGAAAAATTCTATTGACTAAACTGAGTTCAATCGACTACGAGTGATGACGGAACCTACCGCTCAGCCATCCCTGACGTGAGCCGACATATATATATACAAGAATTGCTCGTTTAAAGGTAAAGATAAGATACAATAAGTTAAAAACACTTATAATCATAAAGAGATGTTCTCATTAATGTATTTTCAAACAGCTAAATACTCTTTCCCGACAACAATCTTAAAACACTAGACAAAGTTTATTAGACACTAATTAATTAAGTTTAAGAGCTCGTTTATTTCTTTGATATTAAAAGTTATCTCTAACTAAAGCCTTTATGAATATGTCAGCATATTGTTCTTTTATAAATACTTATCATTATGTACTTATATACTTTAAATATATTTGTTTCACTGTTCACGGCCAGTGGTGGTTACCGGAGCCCGTAGACATCCACAAAGTAAATGCCGTCACCCACCTTGAGACAAGAGTTCAAAGAGTTGTAATAGTACAACGGCTACCCCACCCTTCAAACTGAAACGCATTATTGCTTCACGGCAGAAATAGGCAGGATGGTGGTACCTACCCGTGCGGACTCACAAGACGTCCTACCACTAGTCACGCAAATGCCAATTGTTATTTAAGCACACCGTTAAAACACGTTGCGTCCACTCCAGGTGTCTGGGAGAAAGGCAGGAGAATAATGATGATGTTAATAAAACACACTTAAACCCGGAGAAACACTAAATTAAAAAAATTAAACAATTCACACGACGCGTTCCCGTCAATAAATCCACTCATTTATATTGTACGGTCATTTATTACAATATTATATCATTATGCTGTGATGTCAATGTTAGTATATCACAAGTACGTATGTATATATGTACATAGGTAGACAGCGGTGATTAAAATCAATATTGTCATAAATCAAAATTAACAGTCTGCTAGTGTAGACTGTAGCTCACGACGCAGGCTGTAAGGTTGCTGTCAAAGCTCAAACAGTATAACATGGAATAATATCAATTTATAGCACGCTATGCGGATATGCTGTAAATAGCAAGCTATATATTGGATAATATTGCATCATTATAATATACATGTATTATAATTTACACGGCAAGACATTAGAAACACAAAACTATCGTAAGCGTCAAATTAAGATTCAGATTGTCATTGATTTGAAATCTATAGTGCAACAATTTTAATTGATCTTAAGCTTATTGTGTAAAGGTCAGTCAGCAGCAGCAGTATTTTTGTATTTAGACCAGAAAATAGCTTTCTCTGTCCCTACATCTGTCTGTCACTATGTATGCTTAAATCTTTAAAACTACGGAACGGATTTTGATGCGGTTTTTTTTAATAGATAGAGTGATTGAAGAGGAAGGTTTATATGTTTATATGTATAATAATATCGATTAAATAGTGGGGAAATCAATAATAAATTACAGTTTCCGAAGCGAAGCGAGGGCGGGTCGCTAGTTTAAAATATAATAGTGATATTTAATAAACTGAATAATTCAGACGACCTCCAATATCTTGACGGATCATGTGCTCTTAAGCCTATCTATAATGATAATGAGTACATGGCTGATAAAATGGCACCAAATGAATGACAACTATTTGTCAGTGTCAATTCGCTCTCGTGAGAAATGTCAAATTTGAATTTCGAATGTCAGGTCAGCGGCAACAATGCGTCGTCGTGACGTTGCGTGCCAAGATTGCGACACGATTGTTCATGGAATAATTGGACGGTGTTATGCTTACATGAACCAACTTATCAAATGAGGTTCAGACAATGTGCGAAAAGAAATACCTATAATTAATTAATAATAATAATTAATTAATAATTAATTAATAATAATAAAAAAGGTTAGCTTCTTGGTCTCAGGATAGATCTTAATGTATCAAATTATAACAATACACAGAGGAGCTAAACTCCATCTTGATTAATCTTAGGGACCTCGAGGGGTCATACTAGATTCACCGGGCGAGTAGGTGAGCTCACGGGTTTAACACGTGGACGTTGCTATCCCGAACCCCAGCGCGTAACAATATTATACTCAATGAGATCATTGCGAAATATTTATGTTGATATGTAATTTCGAGTCAATCGATAAATGTGTACGTCACGCATTCCAGAAAATTACACAAAGTACTTTCGCGAAATCCTTGTGCTGTACAAGTTATAAGCTGTTAGCGAGTAATTCTGTTGCACAACAGACAATACAATCCTTATAAAAATGTAACATAAATTTTATTAAAAGTTTGTTGACGAAAAATCAATAGATGAATAAAAATTTAGACAAAAAACGTGTTGCCATACATGCAATGGCATAAAAAATAAGGAAATATTAACAATTTTTTTCTCGTATTGTGCAAACTATTCTGTTTGAATTGCATATTCCTATGTGAGGCTCTAAAGCTATTCTTTTTTTTTTATTGTCCTTGTAGGCAGACGAGCATGCGGCTCACCTGGTGGTGAGTGGTTACCGTCGCCCATGGACTTCAGCAATGCCAGGGGCAGAGCCAAGCCGCTGCCTACCGCTTAATACTCTCCACAAGCCTCGTTTGAAGAAGTACATGTCATAGCGCTCGGGAAACACCGTGGAGAGGAGCTCATTCCATAGGCGGATGGTACGTGGCAAAAAAGACCTCTGGAAACGCACTCTATAATCTATCGCAACCTATAGTTATCCCTTATATGACCTTCACAAACATTTTAAACTAGAAGTAAGTGTGGCGATGATGCGGTGCGTCTCTGATCTGAGTTTATGATGAATGATTACAACGAGGCATATAATGAAACATACTCTATAATCAACGTTTTTCTATTATCTGTTACTAAGCAAATCACGTTACAAACTGTCAGCGTAGCTTCATATACCGCGTCAAGAATGCGAAATATTCCGAGTGTTTACTAAAAATATTCAACAACAAAAACATGCTTATGTTTTAATGCGATATCGATAATATAATTGTTTGTATAAAGTATCATAATCGCTACATCCGTCACGTTATACCAACACCACATCGCGTGAGTGATGAAATTTTAAAAATGGAATCCAGTATTTTTTTTGTTTTAAAACAACATGATTTGAAACCCTTTTTAGTGCAGAAGAAAAACGTCGTATCGACTCCGTATACTGGAGACGAAAAATAGAACATATTGCAATTAAAATTGACATGAAATATGAAAATTTCTCCATGGCAAAAGTGATCAAAATAAATAATACTTTTAAGCACGCAACGCTTAATTTTCTTAAAAGTAAAAGGTCGTATGTTATATATAAAAGATTTTAATATCTCGACCTTATTTTACAAGGGGAGAGATAGCATTCACGTTGTAGTATCTATAGCCTCCAGTAGTAAGTTAAAACGAAATGGCCCGTGTTTTCGTATGCCAGTCTACAGCATAATACAAAATCATAATAATATTCTATCATTAGCCGACGCGAGGTTTTTTTTTATTAATTGCTTAGATGGGTGGACGAGCTCACAGCCCAACTGGTGTTAAGTGGTTACTGGAGTCCATAGACATCTACAACGTAAATGCGCCACCGACCTTGAGATATAAGTTCTAAGGTCTCACGTATAGTTACAACGGTTGCCCCACCTTTCAAACCGAAACGCATTATTACTGCTTCACGACAGAAATGGGCAAGGTGGTGGTACCTACCCGCGCGGACTCACAAAAGGTCCTACCACCAGAGGTTTTGTTATCTTCACATTACGAAGATTTAGATTTCATGGACTCGTGTACAACAAGCTTAATCCTGTTTGAAGCACACGCAACTTAAATTACCACTAAATTACATTGATCGAAAGACAACAAGAAAAAAGGAACAAAAGCAAATAGAAATCCAATCGCGCCCTTCGGAATCATCCATCACTTTCCTACGACAGCTATCCTTAACGTGTTCGAAAGAGACGGACGCGCGAAACACGAAACGGATGTGAACGCGACCGTCGAACAAGTTTGCGGAAAAAAGCTTCATAAAAAGCTCTCATACTAAACACGCGTGTGAACTTAAACTAGTTAACATATTCGACATTTACCAAACTCAGTTTCATGTTACTAATCAAGTTACACTGTATTACAGAAAGAAGATCGATGAGCATACGGCGCGCCTGGTGTTAAGTGGGTACCACTGCTCAGATCGACCAATACATGAATTTCCACCTTGCTGGAAGTCTTTGTTGTATTTTAAATCTAACAAGACTCCGATGGCCGACATCGTTATTAAATTAAAAACCATAAATACACACACACACATGCGTGCTGCATACAAATTAAATCTGTACATATTTTCGTTAGCAAAATCCACAAGTCACTGACCCCGATTCGCGGACTTGCGATTTTTTGTGCGAAGGTTTTTTTTAGCTAGCCTCTCCTATGATGTATAAAATAGGAGCACAGTTCAAAGGTCACTGACCTTTTGAATCAGCTGTTGTACTCCAGTCATTGTTGATACTAATACGCGCGCTCCAGATTGTTAAACTCTTAGCTTAGTCGTCGTAAGCCCCTATGTAGGGATCGTAGAATCGACACTGATTGACCTCAAAATCGATACCATTGAACTCTGAGCGAGTGTCACATTATTTTAATTAGTTATATGCTGTGTTATTGAATTTCCTCCGGTTCCTCACCTACACGCTAAGGTAACGCCTATATATAGCCTATCAGCATAGGTAGACAGAAAAAAAAAGGAATTTGATCTTATGAGTTTTTTTTGTATTGCAATGTATGAGTGAGCGAGCTCATGGTCTACCTGGTGTTAAGTGGTTACCGAAGCACATAACCATCACAATGCGAATCCCATCACCACCTGGAGTCATGAGTTTAAGTCTCAATTCTATAACTGCTGACCCATCCTTCACCTTACAATACGCTCCCTATTTTTATATAATTTATTTATGTTAATAGTGAACGCTTAGTGGTCGAAATTCGATCTTAATTGATTGAAATTATAAGTTTGAACATTATTATGGTTCTATTGTCAAAGACTTTACTTCTATGATCACAGATTTCCTCAAGGCTTTACTATATCACAGATTTCCCCAAGACTGCAATAAAAACAAATAATACTTAAGACAAACAATATTAATCTATTCGCAATTTGACCATAGACTTTAGCAATATACAAAAGAGTATATGTATATGCGCGCGTATGTCGAATACACGGTAGTGTGCGTCATATTTTCTTTTTTTGTTTTTATGTATTTTTTATGTATAATTTAAAAATATATTAGCATTCTGCACTCCCTCTCTATATAAACTATAAGTGTGGAATATTTCATACTCCACAGTCCCCGCAATTTTCGTAAAAAGGGGTAGAAAGTTTTTGCTTGACGCATTAATATTTAGATGTTCATTCATAATAATACTTTAAAATATAACTTTTTTGTAAAAATCAATCGAAAACCGAAACTTGATTGCCAGTGAAATATCTAGTATAAAATAACTTAATGAGTTGAGTTTGTAATAGAGCGGTTAAGTTTTATTTATTTATTGCTTAGATGGGTGGACGAGCTCACAGTCCACCTGGCTTTAAGTGGTTACCTTGAGATATAAGTTCTAAGGTCTCAAGTATTACTGATTCACGGCAGAAATAGGCGGGGTGGTGGTACCTACCCGTGCGGACTCACAAGAGGTCCTACTACCAGTAAAGTAAGCGGTTAAGTCCCAGGGGAGACATCTTGTCATCTTGATTATAATACAATTTATGAGGGAATATTTCTCAAAATAATCTTACCGTTTCCTCTTCTTCCAGGGCTCTTATCAGCTCATAATACAGCATCTCCGCCTCCTTTGAGATGGGAATCTTCTCGATCTCCCCATCTTTATACGGTATCTCCGTACCGACTTCGGTATCCATTAAATGCATTTTCATTATAGCACTTATCGTTAACGGCACGTGCACTTTAGTAAGTTCATAAATCACGTATCACAGACTTCATGACATCTCGATAATTATTAGTTCGTTCTTATCACTTCAGAATCTCTTTGGTGTTTTATTTCACGGAAATGTTGCTCAACCTCTTTTGAAATATAAGTAAGAAGAAATGAAGTTTAATTGACGTTTGTAGAATGTTCAGAGGTTAGGTTAGTTCGAAATAAACGAACTTAACTGTGAATTTTACCTATTAATACCCTAGTTTTTTATCTATAGCCTACGCTTGGTACGGTAGTCTAATGCTCTCTAAGTAGACTGATGTTATTCTAGTACCTACAGTTGTCCTGCACATTAAGATTTTATTTTACCCACTGAGTTTCTCGCCGGATCTTATCAGTGGGTCGCGATTCCTATCCGGTGACAGATTTTGCGAAGCAATGCTCTTACTAGGGTCAGTGTTGGCAATTCTCTCAGGTTGGGCCTGTGAGTTCACCTACCGATGCGCGCGAACTTGGAATAGCCATTTAGTCTATTAGTCCAACTATTAGGTACAGGAGAAAAAATATTAAATTAGTATCTATAAAAATGAATTTCTGTTCGTTAGTCTCGCTAAAACTCGAGAACGGCTGGACCGATTTGGCTAATTTTGGTCATGAATTATTTGTGGAAGTCCAGAGAAGGTTTAAAAGGTAGATAAATATGAAAATGCTCGGAATTAAATAAAAATAACAATTTCGTTTTTCCTTTGATGTGTCCGCCGTCGGACGGATTCTTTTTGTTTGTTTATTTTATACTAGCGACCCGCCCTCGCTTCGCTTCGGAAACATTAAAACACACATGAAAACAAAAAAAAAATAATAAAAAAAAATAAAAAAAAGTAGCCTATGTTCATCAGGGGCAATGTCGGCTTCTAATGGAAAAAGAATTTTTCAAATCGGTCCAGTAGTTTCGGAGCCTATTCGAAACAAACAAACAAACAAATCTTTCATCTTTATAATATTAAGTATAGACAAAAGTTTAGGTCTTTTATTTATCGATTAGGCACTACGAAGTCTGCCGGGTCAGCTAGTAATATAATAAATATTATTACTATAACTCTTTGCCGTAATTTCTGCCGCGAAGTAATTACGCTCTATGGTTGAAGGATGATATGAGCGTTATACAACTTGATTGAGTCTTCTATCTGCCTTAAAGTGGGTTGCAGACTTCACGATGTCTATGGGCTCTTATGATACTAGTTACGAAGCAAATCATGAAATGTTCGGTCATGTAAGGCAAGAAAATCCACATCTCAGAGTTCAGAGTGAAACTAATGTGTCAATTTGCCGCTTAGTTCTTAATTAGAGCGACATTGTTAGGGGTCGTTAAGCAAACGTTCTTTGGAGTAAAGTGAATAGCCACCGTGATACATCAGGCCGTAACATTTATCGCATGGCCTAATATAAAGTAAGCAGTAAGGGCACACACTGAATAATGAAAGAGAGCAACGGAAACGTCGAGAGACGCATAAGGTCGGATGTCTATAACATGCTTCTCAAATTGAACATTTTAAATAGGGATTAGTTCTAATTTAAATAAAATTTAAATAAAATTTAAATATAGTTTTTACTGGTGGTAGGACCTCTTGTGAGTCCACATGGGGTAGGTACGACCACACCGCCTATTTTTGCCGTGAAGCAGTAATGCGTTTCGGTTTGAAGAGTGAGGCAGCCGTTGTAACTGTACTTGAGAACTTAGAACTTATATTTCAAGGTGGGTGGCGCATTTATGTTGTAGATGTCTATGGGCTGTAATCACTTAACACCAGGAGGGCTGTAATCTAGTCCACCCATCTAATCAATAATAATTTAAAAAAAAAACTGTCTCATAAATAAATATATTAATATTCTTAAGGTTTTTTATATAAAATATCTAAAATAGTATGCAGTTTATAGAAAGAAAAGAACATCAAATGAGAGTGTCATATAAAGTATTCGATCTTTCTAGAAAGTTTTTATTCATCACCCAGCACGGAGTGAGCGTGAATATCCTCAAAATAAAACCTAGTCTTTTTGCATCGTCTGCGTTCTCGTCACTAACTTTAATACAGACACAGAGGCATCAACCCTCGCTAAATAATTTACTGCTTTCGTCTGAGAATTTTAATTAACATTTATTAAGCGGTTATTAGATATTTTTTAGCTTTTTTTACGGTTAGATGTATGTACTTCATAGAGGTTTGTCAATGCTTGTAGCAAACACTTTAGGAAACAAACTATACTGTTACCGATGGGACACAAGCTCCAGATAGGATTTATCTACTGTAGATACATTTACAAGAAGTTTTATAACTTCATATTATTATTTTGTAAAACATCAAACCCGATTGTGAAAATCGTTGGTTAGTTTCTCGACAAGACAGGCGAACTTACGATATTATCACGACAATGTAACCGATTACATTGGGATACATAAATTCTACGTCCATCGACGGTCTAACAATACCCGTTGACGCCCACTGAAAAACTAAAACGGCATTGCACGATAAATAATTGTAGAATGTCGCGTTCGACACGTTTCCTGGTACGGTGTATTTCTAGACTTGCCTGAAACGAGTTCTTGGGTCGACTGAATCCGTTAAGATCTAATTTTAGACTGGCGGATACTTGAATTTGTATTAAACAAAGGGTTATTTTAATTAATATTTAGTTGGCGTTCTAAACTACTTAACTACCGTCATCCGGTATATTTCTGCCCGAAACTATCTGATTACACCGAATGTGTATGTAGAAGAGACTCTCAAGAGAAAACAACAAGTGAAAACACGTCGCTTGGCGTGCTTAAAGCCGATCGCGCTATGTATTCCTGAGATGTATCTTGTATGCGCGGCGCGTCCTCAAAATGGCGATCGGAGACACGGATCAACGAAATTAGAATATCTTTTTTTTTTGTTTCAAGGACGAATTTTAATAAGTTTTATTTCTTAACTATAGTTTATCAGCAAATTTTGATAATGTTGCTAAAACTACCTCCTTTAAGGTATCGGACCAGACGTTTCCAAATTACTATTGACACTGACAGCAATGTCAGGGGCATGGCGAGGCCTATGCTCCTACCACTAAAGAAAGTTTGAAGATTAACATTTCATAGCGTAGCGGTGAATAGAGGATGGATATTCCTTTCAAAGAGTTTCTATTACATTTAGTTTTGAAACTCCATTTTTATCGACTTCAAGGAAGTGTTCCTAATTAAGCAAACTGAGACGTATGCTCATTGTACAGTTTAAACGTTTATTTCTTAATATTTCAGGATATTATAAACATAATGGTCGCCGATGATGTGAATGAAATGGAACAATGGTGTAAAATATCGCATTATGTAATCACTGTAGGGTCTCGCCATTGTTTTCACTGCAAGCCGGCCTAGTCTCGGACTGGGGACCGCGATCATGGGAGGAACAGTAGGGCTATATGAGTCGTCTGACGCTGACGGAGTCGTAAGCATAATGATGACTCGTGTTAAGTTACTGCGCTTGTTCGACGTTTTTCAGTAATTAAAGTTCAATTGTATTCCTTTATAATTTGCCTTAGATGTGATCAACGTTTATATGTATTAACTAGTGTTCGCCCGATGATCGGAATTGGAACATAAAACAGAATGACAACTCTATAGCGAGATTTTTTTTTATGTACTTCGTTTTTTTTTATAGTTTTGTTCTTGATATCTTGAAAGAAACTGGCTTTCCAATTTTTTATTATATGAAGCTCGACAGTAGCAATTGAACAAGAAAATCGGCTCACAAACGGCCGACAGAATTGTACCAATTATTTCGTCTTTAGCTATTCTATACTAATATTATAAATCTATACTAATATTATAAAGAGGAAAGATTTGTTTGTTTGTTTGTTTCGAATAGGCTCCGAAACTACTAGACCGATTTGAAAAATTCTTTTTCCATTAGAAGCCGACATTGTCCCTGATGAACATAGGCTACTTTTTTTAATTTTTTATTTATTTATTTTTTGGTTTCATGTGTGTTTTAATGTTTCCAAAGCGAAGCGAGGGCGGGTCGCTAGTCAGTAATAAAGGTATTTGGCAGTAAGACTTTTGCAGGTTTTATTCTTACTACACAATGATATTTCTTAATTAAAAAAAGCATTCATAGAAAGGCGTTAGGTTAAGTTATGGTATATGCAGCTGCCGTTTATTATGACTACCACATAGTTATACTGCACGATATGACAACACTGGATGCTTTATGTCTTAGACCACAAATGCTACACCAACAAGAAGCTTATAATTATGTATTTGCGGTAGAGCGACTTGTGACCCCCACGGGTAGGTACCACCACCCCTACTTATTTCTATCGTAGCAGTATTTCGATGTGAAGGGTGGGGCAGGCGTTGTACTATAAAACTGAGACTTAAAACTGATGTCTTAAAATCGGTGGCAGCATTTAAGATGTTGACGTCTATGAGCTCCGGTAACCACCTAACATCAGTTGGGCCGCGAGCTCGTCCAACCATCTAAGCAATAAACAAGTGAGCAAATCAGGCCTTAAATGTGTTTGTGTGTGTTCGTCTACTATTTGTTAGGTCATTGATCCGTTGGTAAATGCTTATTTTGAGTATTGCGTCCAAAGTTTTCGTACTGTTCCTCTCATATCGCAACGCGCTCTCGACCGGAAGCAGCGCGCGCCGCCATAGCTCCCGGGTGACTCAGTTGCCGAGCACTGCTCAGTGTTCTTGTCACCTTATAATAAACGTGAGATTACACAAACAAATGCACTTTTGTGTCAAGTGGTGTATTTTAGCAACATTATAGGTATTCAGAGTTTGAATCCAGTCGAGGATATAATTACTAATACGCATTCAAATCAATATAGGCTTATGTTAGTAGTGTAGTGTTTACTTTAATGATATAGTAATTCGAACTTCATCTATACTGTGGCAGTCTTAGAGCATAATAATCGCGACATACAGACAGACGGACTAGACAAAATTATAATGGTCCTTCTATTTACGAAACCTTAATTTAGCTCGCGAATATCACTAAGATCATTTTGACTTTCAACTGAGCTTCGCACTCATCGAGACGTCAGTTAAAAATCTAGACTAGACGATCGATTTTTTAATTCTGTACGAGAAGAGAGAAATCGATATATTCCCGGTCTGTATAATTACATAATGACGTCACCGTTCCGGTCGCCCGAACCTTGCCACATTACAGCTTTACGCAATGCGATTTACGTAAATACCAAGTTTTACAAGCTGAATGTCAAATGGCATATCTGATTACCGTACAGCAACCTCAAGCATCGGTCATCGTTCTCGTCGAACCCGTCGCTTGCGACGAAGGGCTCGACGAGTAAATTAACCCTCAGGCACACCCACTGAGTTTCTCGCCGGATCTTCTCAGTGGGTCGCGATTCCGATCCGGTGGTAGATCCTGTGGAGCACGGCTCTTGCTAGGGCTCGTGTTAGCAACGTCGTCAGGTTTGAGCCCCGTGAGCTCGCCTACTAATTAAGGTTACGCTGAAATAGCCTCTCAAGGCTATCAGGGCTATCAAAGACAAGGCTATCAAAACTAACAGCATTTTTACAAAGAAATTTTAAGTTACATTAATATATTTTTCCCCACCTAATCCTTGGTAGCCTAAGGGCTATTCCAACTTCACTCGGGCGTCGGACCGGTAGGTGAGCTCATGGGCTCAACCGGAGAAAATTGCTAATACTACTAGCCTTAGGAAAAGTAGTACAACAATTTAAATTTTATTTTTATAAAAAAAGGTTATTTTTTACTTTTTAAATCGAAATTTTATTTTTTATTATCTAGCCAATTTGTGTGTGGCTAGCTATGTTAATTGGTTGGTTATTGTTTTACATTTTAGTTAAAGCCACCAAGAGCATAAATAGGCTGGAGTTACTATTGTTGATCGAAGTTCAAATGTCTTCTAATGTCTGTCAAATAAGAGTTCTTTTTTTTTATATAAATAGTAGCATATATCCTTGCCGGTAACATTTACTTTATATAATTATAATGTACATTAATCGCGTACGTTTATAATAATAAGGTAAAAGTAATATTATACGTCAATGGTAAGTACGGTAAAAAAGGTAAAAAGTGAAAATTCTTCGACTTTCTTATAAGTGAAAATGTTGAAGGATATAACTTAAATACAAATGAATATTCGATCTAAGTAACGCCTTTGTATTTTATGGGCCCCGAACATCGACAGGCATCGTAGGCGTCTAAGTTATCCAAAAAAGCTCTACTTTGGTCCTAACAACAATTCGTCTCAGGTCTTAATCGTTTTAAAATTACAAACGACGCTTTATTTGAACTTCGTATAGAGCTTTCGATAGATAAGCTCGAACAACAAACAAACATGGCGTATTATGTTACATTAAGAGATAAACATGAATCATTAAAAACATCATTATTGATGTCTCTAACACAGACTAAAAGACTTGATACTGCTATTGACTGGGAAAACTACTATGGAGCTGGTTTCATTCTGGGGCTTCCAATAAGGAGTTTTTTTTTGCAAACTGTATTCAGTGGATGCATTGACGTCTCCTGTTCCTGTCGCGTGACCTAACCATGACGATGACATCATTAGTTACTACATGCATCTTTTGCTGTTACTGGAGGGGAGCTCAGTCCAAAACCGGCTGGTACGTGGCAAAAAAGATCTCTGGAAACGCACTGTAGATAAACGCAGTGGCTCCAGGTAGTATGGGTGAACTCTACTCC
Source organism: Bombyx mori (assembly GCF_030269925.1). Lineage (NCBI taxonomy): Eukaryota > Metazoa > Arthropoda > Insecta > Lepidoptera > Bombycidae > Bombyx > Bombyx mori. The sequence goes on from NC_085113.1 coordinate 13,402,224, forward strand.
GGTGGCGGGGCGATGGTAGAAACGAGATGATGGGATCATCTCTAACAATTCCGCAGAGTACTAATTATTATTAGACTACTACCTCCCTTTCTAAGCTACTAGACTGGAAGAATATTTTCTTAAACTTTAACGTAAGCTCTTCTTATAAATACACAACTTAAGTATATAATTGAGGCGGCATTCCAATTCACGATCGACTTCCCAAAATCAATGAACGATATCGTGCAATAAAAATTCAAGCCCCCAGATTCGTATAATTTGCATAATTACTGGTGGTAGAACACGCGGGCTCACACGGGTTAATACCGCAGTCATGCATACTTTTTCCGCAAAGCAACCGCGGCTCCGCTAACAGCTCTTTTGAGTTGCCCACTCACTCACGGACATTGAGTTCATCCCTTTTTAATTAAAAAAAAAGGTAAGAAAGACCATTTGAAGATTGCGATCGTGGCCCATCATTGTGGATCTCCGTGTGAGTGATTGCTGGCTAGCCTATATTTTCAGTGTTCCCAAAATCACGTACAAAAAAATTAGAATGCTAAACCAATATAAAGTAATTTTCGAAAATTATCATTTTAATTGGGCTAAGTTTAAATTTTTTTTAACGAAACGTACAAATGTATGCATACAACACTGTTTAATCCAGATTATATTCTGTTTTAATCTCGAAATATGTTATTTTAATCCACACAAGTACTTTAAACACAACACAAACATTTTTTACTGAACAGGTTTTATACGTTTATACGTAAATTTATTTTTCTTTTTTTTTTAGTCAAAATGGCGCGCGGCGGCAACACGCGTCGCTCCCCGCGGCCGCCATGACACTGGCCGTCGCGACTTGCCGAGCGCCGGCGCCGATACATTTTACAATTTACATACACACGATACTTAAGCACTTTATTATTATTTAAGCTAGGTCCTTTGCATCACGAGAAAGGTATCCTGTGCGGTTATTGAAATATCTTTAGACTAGCGCTTTGAACTTGAATAGCGTTATACAATTTTGTTCGTTTTGTTGATATTAATCCTGTTATTAGTTCATTGCGTAATTGTTAACAGAAAACTTAATATAATGATTAAAATGGAGGGCGTATTAAAACAGTTTTCGAAAAGAAAGATTTCCGACACCATAACGCTAAAAAATGAATGTTTATTTTAATCAATATTACATAAATTAATTTTATGTAGCTATGTGTCATTTGTCTTGAATTCCACGCAATGCATGGCGCGAGGATAACGGCTTAGTGAGTACGCGGAGGACGTCTTGCCGCTAATGTCGTGATTCTGCAATGTATCAGTCGGTTCACGATTTATGGACTTTCAAAACGACAAGCAGGCTTAGTTAAATAAACGTGTGTTTAGTACCTACTAGGTTTGTAGCTGACGGTTTCGACGTAGGTCTCCCGTGTGCTAATTTGAGTTAACTTTTACGCTATCGAGAACGTTAAAAACTCGCACCAAGCACACAGAAACAGTATAGAAGTTTAAAAAAAATGTGCCTGACAGATGTGAAACATCGACATTATTTTGTAAAAGTAATATGCAGAAAAGAACAGATTGTGATAGGAACTAAATATGTCTTAATGATAAAATAAAATATTACGAAAAAATAATTTGTTTTCAAGTAAAACACAGGTTATGTGTAGGTACTGTAGTAAACAACACTGTATACACTACGGAGTATACACTATAGGTATCCGAGCTCAGTGTAGCGAGAGAGATGGCCTAACGCCGGATCGAGTGGGAGAGAATCGCACAGTCGATTGCGTATGGCGACGCGTCGCCACACCGTACACACTACTGCATATAGACTGCATATATATACCATCATATAGCGACGCGTCGCCACGGCATGCGTCGCCACGCCAGAAATCGGTTTTACGTGCGGCTATAGATGTTTCACATCAAAAAAATGAAGATGTGAAAAATTTAAATAAAATTGTGTAATTCATTCAGAAACGTATATTAAGGGTTCCGGAGTCAGAATGAACATTCATAATTAAAATTCATAGCAAATACGTAAAAAAAAAACTTATTGTGCGTCACACAAAATATCGAAAAACTAAATGATTATATTGTTCAAGCGTTTCATTCTAATATCGGCCTAAAATGACCTCGACGGTCTCTCGATATAAATGATGATCTCTCCGAAGCGAGCTTGAGATGAATTTCATCCAAAAATATCTAGACTAAAAGCGTACAGAGCACTATAACGGTACAATCTACCTAATGATACACCCCTATTTAGTTTTATTTTTATGAACACTATTATTTGACGGGTTCTTACTGCAATTATTACTTTTATCAGGTTCCCAGAGCCCGGTATAAACAGCAGCGAAAGAATTTTAATTTCTCACTTAGGCATATACTTACTAGCATTATTGAAAAACCAATAATATTTAGTAATTAGCAATAATATAAAAATTAGCGATAAAAATTAGTAATTTCACCACACGCCATTTTGTGTATTACCAACCTACCTATTTCTAAGGTTCGAAAGGTGCATTCGACGGTAGGATTGTCATATTATAGTATTTCAGTATCATACTACATACAGTTGAGACTCCAACCTTATATGTGAGGGTCGTCATTCACTCTGTCGGACATTATAGATCTCCGATACTCACTCAATACTAATAGGGATTAAAGTATGAAATTGCCGATTTGGACATATTTTGCTTAAATAAATATATGTTAAATGAAAAAAAAAACGATTTTCTATTTTTCAGTAAAAATCGACAATTTCATACTTTAACCCCAAATAGTTCGACTATTATTCCTTCAGTCCATTTAATGTTATACAAAAATATAAGCAGTCTTGTAAGTTAGATATCAGTGGTCGATTCACTGACATTTTGAAAATAAGGGTTCCGTTTCTCAAACACGGAACCCTGAAAGGAGCGTGTCAACATTAAGCGTAGTACATATGAGTCGTCTATTATCAAAGGTGGCAATCTGTGCATTTGGACAAAAAAATGTTATTGATATGGCGATACAGATTGATTTGAATATAATCGTCTCCTTCAAAGAATACGGTTCAAAACCTGCATTAAATAAAGTATTAACTTAACCTGTTATTTATCTAAGATGTCGTTCAGAAGAGTTTTGTGACTGCCAATGGAATACAAAGTCAATAATTCGTTTTTTGATTTACCAAAAAACGAATTATTGTCCAAAAGTCACATTGCCGGCTTTGATAATAGTCGACTCATATAGTAAATACTCGTATTCATCAAGTCTTCGCTCTTCATATTACTACAACTGGGACGTGCTTAACGTGCAATAACTAATTTCATTATTTATCGAATAGTCACGGAGCGTAATAGCGAGGATTCATCAAAAAGTACTAGATAAGGCTAAAATTGAGCACTTAAAATCGATTCTAAGTGTGCAACGAAGAATCTAAGCTCGCTTGTGTTCGAAGCTTTTATTTACTTATTGCGTAGATAGCATTATCACAGCAATGTCATGAACACTATCAACACGTAGACAATTTTTTGACTATCCATAAAAAATGCCTTCAAAAACTCGGTCCATCTTATTATAAGCGGTCATGTTATACTAAGCAATCTAATGAAGCTGTTTTGCATAGGTTATTATAAAATGTACACGTATGATTGAATACAGTGAACATTTGACACGCATCAAAGCGCAAACACGATCATATGGTCGGGTCATCGACCCTTAGGTGCGCACAGGATGTTGCTAAACGCACTACAATGGTCCCCCGGGGTATTGGGTTCAGTTCCGCGATCGCACAATGCAGTTAAATTTTAATTAGGGCTTGGTGATTTCCAACCTATTTGCCGATGGAAGAATTCAGCACGTGACGGATTGCACGCAACGGTTCGTGTAAAATTATCTTTCGGTGATGGTTCAATTATGTATATTATTTAATTAATTATTATTGAAAAATCTAGATTTACAAAAGTTGTAGGTATATTTTTCAGGCGTGACTTTGTTATAGGTATAAAAGAAAGCACAGTTGTTTCTTAATTTTTTTTGTCTTCTGTTATAATTCGATACTAATTTTAAAATATATTTTAAGGAGGCACAAGTTTTTTAGTACTCGATTTTCTGTCTAAAACCCAGCTGTCTAATATTGAGTGAACGCGTCAACTATCACACATTTTAATACTTTAGCATCGAGTCGAGATTCCAAGACTAAGAAAGCCGACTCGAAATTAGACTCAGCATTAAATATCACCAAACAGTATAGGCCCTAAACGATATGAGAGCATACACCCCGGTGGCCAAGCTAATGAATTGCGGTGCATTGAAATTTGCATGAAAAACTTTATTCCCGAGGAAGCTTTGAACAAAAGTTGAATGTGTATTTATTTATCCCTATGCGAGTGCCACTCAAAACACTGCCTTAATTAACCAGAAACTGGAGGAGGAGCATTGATAAAGTATTGGCTTTAATCATAAGCGAAGCGACTAATGGCTAAACAGTCTCTTATTGGTTTGACCTGTCTCAATGGCATGGAATCTCCGACAGTGAAATGATTTTACTTTTCAGCCTAAAATCTTAAATTGTTAATAGTCAAAATCTATACGGAGTTTTATCACTCATAACTAATTCACAATTATATTAAATACAAATCGCCATCTCGCCCAATGTGCGCTCTACCTAACTAACAGAGCTCGCGTTACGCTCGGCACTCATAAATTTTATAATGAAATATCAAACCGACACTATCTCTTTATTGCATTTATGAAATCCGCTGCATTGAAGAATGATATCAACTAATTAATGACATTCCATCTCCTGGCTATACCTGTCGCGAAGCTGTCAACCGACCGAATTGATGAGTGTCAAAGTCTATACAAAACAGCTGAGAGTTAAACTTCAGTTTTTAGGGTAGGTGGAGACAGTCACGTTGTTAAATAAATGATCGGCTTAGCAGATTCGCACTTCGCGGACGAGTAACTTAAATTGGACGTGGCTGACAAACGCTTCTTCCCGTGCGCACAGCGAGACGTTGACCCGTGCGTCATCAGATTATTAATTGTGTTTACATTGCGTGCTATACAAATCCAAAAAGTAAAATAATCACGAAAAGATCCAAAAAGTAAAATAATCACGAAAAGAAGACAGAAAAAGTGCCTTCCTTTGGAAATACATACGACAAAGGGAAGATCTTCCACCGAGCGGATGATATTGCTCGGTAGACCGACGGTCCGAATGTTGTTATTCGGAACTTGTATATATGCGCTTTATCTTGAAAATGTCGTAAGCGAGATTCAGGCATCTGTCAATTATCTTGCGTTGTATGATGGCTACCCGCCACATTCCCAATCGCAAGTTGCAATGGATGTACTGCTGGTGATATAATCTCACAACTGGTGGTAGGACCTCTTATGAGTCGGCACGGGTAGGTACCACCACCCTGCCTATTTCTGCCGTGAAGCAGTAATGCGTTTCGGTTTGAAGGGTGGGGCAGCCGTTGTAAATACTATACTGAGACCTTAGAACTTATATCTCAAGGTGGGTGGCACATTTACTTTATAGATGTCTATGGGTTCCAGTAACCACTTAACTAACACCAGGTGGGCTGTAAGCTCGTCCACCCATCCAAGCAAAAAACAAAAATTTGTTGATGTCAGGCATAATGTGGTATGAAGGCAAGAAGCAGAAGAAGAAGAACATACATTGCGTGCTATGACCAAAAAATTGTAAGTAACATTTTCAGGGCTTCGGTTCAAGTGTAACCAGCAGTGGGTAGCTTCGCGTCGCGATTTCCAAAAACAATTTCTTTACATCCAGTACCGTGGCGTAACTGGAGACTTGCCAAAACAATAAATTTGTATTTTAATAGCACCGTCTGATTTATTAGCCGGGCCGCCGATCGTGAACGTTAAACATGAATAATCGTTATGTTTTATGTCGTCGTAACGTGGGGCTTGTTTAATGAATTAATTGTAATTGCTGGTGGTAGGGTGAGCTGTGAGCTTGCACGGGGAGGACTATCCGACGGGCTAGGACAAAGCAATTAAGTAATCCAGTTGGACGATTTTAAGATGGATGGTGGAATTCAGATTGTGATGTCTATGAGTTCACGTAACCTCTTAACACCAGATGACTCGGGAGATTGTTCGGATAGGTGAAGTTTGAGGTGGAATAATAAAATTAATGAACTAATGTCTAACACATGATGCAGAGAATTTTATGGCGTCTGAAGGTTATTAGGCTAGTCAATTATTAGGTTACTTTGACGATTCTCATTCAACGAGAGTGAAACAAGTTATTACTGTATTACTTTTGTTTTATTATTGATAAAAACTACTTTCTTACTACCCCGATTTTCATTATTATCAAACTTGACGTCAGAGGTTCTGGTTCCTTACTACTACTACACTGCTCCATCTGTCTGTAATAGTAATGTTGACATCCGATCCTGGTGGTAGTGTTCAATCCTGAACGGGTAGGGATCATCCTGCCCATTTACCGCGAAGCAATCATACATTTCTGTTATGGTAAGACGAGGCATTAATATGTACATATAATCGGTATCTACGACATTAAGTGCAAAATTATGCATCACTCAGAATCAGTAATATGCAAGCTCTCTTGTCCCTCGTCACGGAGGCTACCAGAGTTACCCCTTAATGTTACAATTTTTATGTACAAACTTCCTTAGGTAATTGTATATTTATTCCAGTACTATTGTTGTACAGTATATTATCAGTCTTATAGAAACATATCAAGTCAATACAATTTAAGCAGCGGTCTGCACAAACTGGCATCAACGAGACTGCAAAGTACCCGCAACCGCACCTAATGGAATGCGGGTAGTTAGCGGTCACCGTTTCCATCGGTTATCTCCGACCGCATTCGTTAAGCGACCACCGAACGAAGCGGACGTGTTAATGGCCAAATTAACATTTTTGTACGTTGTAAAACTGAACGGATGAACTCGGTTGCAAAGGAGATAATGGCGTCATCAATGTATCGAGTTTTTTTTTTCTAACAGACATGGAAAGTCGAACTGGCTGGTTTAGTAATCGACTTGTGATTCTACTTATAGTAAATATCCTTCAATATAATGTGAATGACGTCCAAAGTTAAAATTTGACCACAAAATGTTTTAAAGATTGCTATTTTTATTTTTTATTTAACTTAAGTTGTGCCACGAAATAGTCCACTCAGTTGCTTATTAAAAAATAGATATACGCGACTGTCTCGTTAAATAACAAATAAAAAACTAAATGTCCAGTTAATAATGTCAATTGAATAAAAAAATAGGTTATATGCTCATAGCGTTGCTATAATGATATTATGCATAAACAAACGCTGAGACAGCACATTTGATGCGACGATGTGGATATACGGGGTGTTTTTTTTTAAAAAATAAGTGAGCCTTCATTTAAATATATACTCGTACGTATCCGTAATGATATTAAATAATGCAAAAACTTTTTGCATTTTTTTATATTGCCATGTCAGTTTGCTGTTGTTTTTAAGTGGTTAGCAGCATACCGAAAATGGTTAGCAACGCTCATGTCCAAAGGAAGCAGTGAGTGTAAAACTGGACTCAGCCAAGTTGATCACCAACGCCACTGAAAGCTGTTTTCAAAGAATGTTCGAGGAAGGCTGTTATGCCGCTGCGGAAACACAAAAGTGGAGCACTTTTTATTTCTCAAAGTACTCACATTGTGGTATTTATGGGCTTTAACAATACAATGACTATGTTAGCTATGCCAGCTCCTACGTCTGCTGAGAAGCACCCACAAGCTATGATCCAAAGGGGACGTGATTTAATACTACCTAATTTTTTACTTGCTCGTAGAGGCCCCGATAACTTGGAGAAGCTGATGGTAGTTGGTCAGGTTGACGGGAGAAGATCATGCGGACGCTCACCTACCCGCTGGTCTGATCTGGTCAAGACGCTCACCGGCCTGCCAATAACTGAGGCTATAAAGACCGCCGAGGACAGGAAGACCTGGGGAAGCATTGTGCATCGAGTTGTCCACATTTTAGATTAGACACGACCTTCAGTAATGAAGAGACCGACTCAGAAGAAGAATTTTTTACTGAACGCCTAAAAATTAGTACTGTTACTGCAGACACACATCAAGCGAGCTCATCTTTTAATCTACTTTACAAAAAAGTCAGTGTGTATATACATATAACATGCGTGTGTGGTGATCGTGTGTGCGCATATATTTACCGCGGGCGAAGGCGGGTGAGTGAGTGTGGGTTGGGATGGTACTTATCAAGATTCCTTCATATGACAAACGTTAATGCAGTTGGTCCTTGGTTAATTTTCGTTATCTTTTCTACCAACAAACCAGCCAGTTTCTAAAGCTGTACCTAGAATAAATCTCTCCGAAAGGCAGCCGAAGAACACTAAAAGTTGTGGCTACTGCGTCATTTTTTATCCTTAATAATTGCTTAGTAAATCACTTATTTGATCGTATATTTGAAACTTTGAACTCATTTGTCAAGGTTGGTTGTGGTATTTAGGTTCTAAGAACTATTGGTAGCGAAGTGATCAACGTGTACCGTGAGGTATTGATGAATATACATGAGGATCCTAGTCGTCATGAAAACCTGAAATTTAACAACGAAACTAAATAAAAAAAAACCTTTAAAATAATACGCCGCGTTCGAAACCTTTTTCAGTAAACAAAACGTGTTTTTCTCTGAAAAGCTTTAAAACAATTCCGTACGTTTGCCGCAATCAAACATCAGCCATAAAGCCGCGCGAAAGCTACAACCGAAGTTGCAGGGGCGGACTCGGGAGTGGGCTGTACTGAACAACGTTCACCAACAGGTGGGCCAAGTTATGCACAGCCGAGCTGATAGCAGGACCATGCACTAATGAAAACTATTTATATATCAGAGTTTATATGAGGTAATTTCAGCCATCCAACTAGGATCGGCTGCGAACATCACAATTCCATTAAATTCCACCTAATATCAAACTAACCACCCTTCATTTCTTCTTAAGTAAGAGCTTCAGTTAGATTTAAGTTGAATTCTAAATTCTAAATAGATTTATAGTGTGTTGTACTGAGTAAAGCACTCGGAGAAGGTAGCAATTTTTATAACAGCTTCTTAACGTTGGTAAGCACACGGATCATCTGTCCGTTTCAACTAAACAGCTCGCTAAGACACAGTTAGTTTGATTAGAACACATTGGAGCTTTGGAGAATATTGATTCGGAACCGTAATATCACAATGTGGGAATCTGTGAGTTCGACACGAGAGCCATCGGGGGAAAAACTAACCGAAACGTATCCGCTCTCAGCGCGCTAACGAGCTCATGCTCCTAGACAACGTGAATCTCTGCGTAGTGAAGTGGATCAGATATCGATACGATAAACAGAATTAATCGTATCGAAGCCTTAAAAATCTTTTTTTAAGTTTACAGCAGCTTGTTCGAGTTGGTATCAGCAAATATATTTTTTTATTGCTCTTGTAAGCAGACGAGCATACGGCCCACCTGATGGTGAGTAGTTACCATCGCCCATGGACGTGAGCAATGCCAGGGGTAGAGCCAAGTCACTGCTTACCGTTTAATATTCTCGACAAGCCTCGTTTGAAGAAGATATCCGCCTAACGTGAGATAGATCCCGGGTGAGACTACTTTCAGTGGCAGTAACAATGAAAGTCTTAACTAAAGTCGATACCTGAAATTAACCACAACAAGGACTCGACTAATCCACGAGCTGTGAATACACATCACTAGATCACGAATAGTGAAGGACTCTTCTTAAAAATCGTTTGTAAAATACAGAACTATACTATTTCTAGAAGATCCTAATGCATAGAAAGCTCATTCGAAGCTCATATGCTTATCTAAAGAGCTGCCGAGTAACTAACGTTCGCTTCGTTTTCCCGAGACAAAAAAGAGATTTGAAAAATCGATTATAACGCAATATATCGATGTTTGTGACATATTAAGCTCATAATTTTATGACGATTACAACAAGGCTTTTGACAGACTGAGTTCAATATGTAATTTTCAAAATTTTGTACGTTATAAAAAAAAACTTATTTTAAAGTAAATAAGCTACTTAATGTCATTGGGTGGGCATAGAAGGGTTCGGAGAGCTTACAAAACAACAAAAATTATATATTACAAAATCATTGAACATTTTAAATTAGCCAGACTCTTTAGTATTAAATATTACTATACTGGCAAATACGTTGTCAAGTCAAAATATTTTAAATTTAGAAACATTCCTAGAATATCCCTTATGTGCACGAAGGACCGATTTTTTGCAAATCCCACCTCTTAAGGGTTGAAAGTATGCGACTTCTTTAGTATCAAGATAGCACTTTATGAGTAAGTTGTTTAAGCTTTTTATTTTATTTTATTCCATAGATGGGTGAACGAGCTGCCAGCCCACCTGGTGTTAAGTGGTTACTGAAGCCCATAGACATCTACAATGTAAATATGCCACTCACCTTGATATATAAGTTCTAAGGTCTCAAGTATAGTTACAACGGCTGCCCCACCTTTCAAAACGAAACGAATTACTGCTTCACGGCAGAAATAAGCAGGGTAGAAGTACCTACCCGTGCGGACTCACAAGAGGTCCTACCACTAGTCTGTTTTTCAAAACATATAAAATATCTATAAAAACTATCGATATGAGTTTGAGCAGTGGGCATCACTAGCCGCACTCATCGCAAGTGGTCGCGTCGCATAACGATGCCGATAACGAACCGCGTCGCATTGTTATCGATAAAATGCAAAACAGTACTACTATACGTGGTCGATAATCTTACAGCTGAATCGAGTCGTCCTAATTCACAATATTTTATCTAATCGAATCTTTTGAGCTTTAAGGCGACTATCAACACCGCGATAAGTTTTTTTTAGTACAAATGCTTGGATAGAGAAGCTATAGTTACTTGGGAGACCCGACAAGCGTATTTGCAGTTGCACTGATATACTAAATTGCTTCCGAGTGACCAAAGTGAATTGAATACTAATATACTCTTTTGTTCCTCCTCCTTAATGATCCCTCAAAATGTACAAAAAATAATTATAGCGCAGTTGGATGTAGGTTATTTTGTAAGATTCAAGGATTACTGGTGGCCCGGAGGCCTTTCCAGTTTTACCAGGACAGGTGGGCGAGCATTGGCTCAGCCAGGAGGGCTGGAATTTGCTAACAGCTGCCCGAGCGCCCCCGAAGGAGAACTAACAACTCAAGAGCAGCTGCTTCCTGAATGAATCTACTACTGGATCGGAATCGCGACCCGCTGAAAAGATCCGGCGAGAAACTCCGCGAGCTGATACACGGGTTAGGTTGCACGTCGAACTCTTTGTCGAGTTCTATGAGTACGGTTACCGGGATTGAATGTAGATTTAAATCTGTCATTAAAGACAGGAATGAGTTATATATCTATTCCAATTGTAATTGCTGATGTTAAGCATTGCACAATTTTTTTAAGCTAAAAACAGACTACACGACTACACCATAGTTTAACCTTATTGTCTTTCATAACTTGTCAATTATATTATTATTCAATTTATAATAATCAAGTTTTAAATTTGATAATTCTTTTTAAATTTTAAGTCTTATGATCGTCGTATATTAATAAAAATAACAAGCTCTATATGCATAATTATAATGAATTGAAAAATATTTTTGTCTTAAATTTGTTTATTGATAAATCAATCTGTGTAGAATAATGATCGCTTTGACAACAAGACCTGCCTATTTCAGCCGTAAAGCAGTAATGCGTTTCGGTTTGAAGGGTGGGGCAGCCGTTGTAACTATATTGAGACCCAACTTTTATCCCAAGGTGGGTGGCGCCATTTACGTTGTAGATGTCTAGGGGCTCCGGTAACCACTTAACGCCAGCTGGGCCGTGAGCTCGTCCACCCATCTAAACAATAAAAATTATAATAAAAAAAGCGAACGTAAAAATAAATCGTATTCTTATTCCGGCCCTGTCGGCGGGCTCCGAGCCGCCACCAATCACGAACTTAGTTTGCTGGTGGACTCTAGTAATTAAAATAGTTGCTCTGGTTTATTCCAGAAGAGAACTCCAACGTTTTATTCCGTCATTTCGATTGTTTTATTTTAATTTAGCATTTTCTAGAACCGGCAAATTCCAATCTTAGAAGCATTTATTTATTTATTGCATTGATGGGTGGACGAGCTCACGGCCCACCTGGTGTTATGTAGTTACCGGAGCCCAAAGACATCTACAACGTAAATGCCGCCACCCACCTTGAGATATGAGTCTAAGTATAGTTACGACGGCTGCCCCGCCCTTCAAACCGAAACGCATTTACTGCTTCACGGCAGAAATAGGCAGGTTAGTGGCACCTATCTGCGCGGACTCACTGGACCTCTTACCACCAGTAATTACGCAAATTATAATTTTCCGGCTTTTTTTTACACGATGTTATTCCTTCACCGTGGAAGTCAATCGTGAACAATTGTTAAGTACGATTTCATTAGCAAACTTGGTACCTGCCTGCGGGATTCGAACACCGGTGCATCGCTTCAACACGAATGCACCGGACGTCTTATCCTTTAGGCCACGACGACTTAACGACGTCGTCTTGAAGTAACAAAATCGTTATATCTGTAAAGCGACGTGTGATTTATTTTATTGCACATATGGATGGATAAGCTCACAGCCCACCTGTGTTAAGTGGTTACCGCAGGCCATAGACATCTACAACCTAAATGCCACCACCCACCTTGAAATATGTGTTCTAAGGTCTCAGTATAGTTAAAACGGCTGCCCCACCCTTCAAATCGAAACGCATTATTGCTTCACGGCTGAAATAGACAAGGTGGTGGTACCTACCCGTGCGGACTCACAAGACGTCGTACCACCAGTAATATACATATTGGTCTTCTTATTTCCGTTCAACTACTTAAAAAATATTTCCTAAAACCGGTACTCTCAAATGATTTGGTTGACTGAATGAATGATTAGGAAAATTGGTACCCGCCTGCGGGATTCGAACACCGGTGCATCGCTACATACGAATTCACCGGACGTCTTAAACTTTAGGCCACGATGTCGTATACGTGAACAAATTTAGTTTTACATTAGCTTCAGTTATTACCCAAACAAATCTACGGCGGTCGGTTTTAGCTCACATATATTTTGTTTTTTCGATTGGATTGATCGGAATGACAATAATATTATGATACCACAGGGCCGGTTCCAAGATGAACCTGAGCGCAGCTGTCGGAATGTTTGTGTGGTTACAGTTGTACTGATTTCGGAGTAACATGTTTTTTTTTAATAAACAAATAAATTAAATTTTATTAATTTATTAAAATACTAGCGACCCGCCCTCGCTTCGCTTCGGAAACATTAAAACACACATGAAACCAAAAAAAAAAAAAAAAAGTAGCCTATGTTCATCAGGGACAATGTCGGCTTCTAATGGCAAAATAATTTTTCAAATCGGTCCAGTAGTTTAGGAGCCTATTCGAAACAAACAAACAAAAAAATCTTTCCTCTTTATAATATTATAAGTATATAAGTATAAGTATAAGTATAAGTATAAGTATAAGTATAAGTATAAGTATAGATTGTATTTGTTATTAAAATTGAGTAAGCAGCGGAAGTAAGCGATTTTTGAAAACTACATATGAGTAGAAACAGTTCTACCGGAGGTAGGATCTCTTGTGAGTCCGCACGGGTAGTTACCACCACCTCTATTTCTGCCATTTCGATTTGAAGGGTGGGGCAGCCGTTGTAACTAGACTGAAAACTTAATGTTGTAATGTAAACTTAATGATTTAATGTATCTTTTATGCATTATTTATAAAAAATATTAGCATTGTGCACTTTTTCTCTATATTCTCTATATGTGTGGAAAATTTCATACTCCTCCGTCCGCGCAATTTTCGTAAAAAGGGATACAAAGTTTTTGCTTCACGTATTAATATATAGATTTGCTAGCTGGCTGTCCAGCGTCACGATCAGCTACTGCTTATGGAACTCTTCGAAAAAGTGGCGCGACACGATGACCCTCTTATCGCAACCGTCTCTAACTGCACACGCGACCCAGACGAGGGGAACGCAAGGCTGCCGTTGCCAAAATGTCTTATCGGATCCGCTTTTAGTCTCCAAACGTTGGTCATCGTTCTCGTCGAATATGATGAAGGGTTCGACACGCAACCTAGCCCTACTGAGTTTCTTATCGGATCTTCTCAGTGGGTCACGATTCCAATCCGGTGGTAGATTCAGCAAAGCACTGTTCTGGCTAAGGCTAGTGTTACAGAATCCTCTCAAGTTACGCCCGCGAGCACACCTACCCGTCCGCGCGAATTTGGTATAGTCCCATAGGCTATCAAAGGCTACGCGGAAAACATTTCGTTCTATGAGCATATCATCATGTCCCCGGAACATATGAGACACATACGGCAAGCATACAAAAAATTGACAATTCAATTAAATGCTCATTAATTAGTTTGTTTTAAAGTTTTCGAATAGTTATCGTTAATATAATAATAATAATGATTTATTTATTTCTCTCTTAAAGGTATAGTACAAATACAATTAAATTAACCTTATAATTTATTTTGAAAGCTTTTGAAAGAGCTAGGTTCAAAGACCTGAATTACTGATCTCCAGGCTCCCTCACATATTATTATATCCATCAATCACATCATAGATTGTTAATAGTTATCCGTTTCCGTGTCCTGAACGACAAATCGATAAATTGTCTTTTTTATTTAATCAATGATATTGACCTGTATATGTCACTTGTAATCATAGAACTTACATTAACTACCCGTTTGTTCATTGGCCAACGGAAATGCATGAAATACTAAAACCCAGAATTTCCGAGAACCATTTCCCTTGAAGCACCGACGTATTATCAATTTACTGCATTCAGTTACAACACAACACACAGCCGCTGTCAGCGTACAGACAGCGCTGACGTATAACGCTTTTGTATGTGTCTAGTCAGTGTAAACGCTACCGTTTATGCCCGACGATTTATCGTCCTACGATATTACGTTAATAAAATTCTACAAATATTTACATATGAGTCGTCTATTATCAAAGGTGGCAATCTGTGCATTTGGAAAAAAAAAATGTTATTGATATGTCAATACAGATTGATTTGAATATAATCGTCTCCTTCAAAGAATACGGTTCAAAACCTGCATTAAATAAAGGTTAATAGTTAACCTGTTATTTATCTAAGATGTCGTTCCGAAGAGTTTTGTGACTGCCAATGGAATACAAAGTCAATAATTCGTTTTTCTGATTTACCAATAATTGTCCAAAAGTCAGATTGCCGGCTTTGATAATAGTCGACTCATATACTCGTTGTATAATTGGATATCAAACTGTATTATTATATTGATTGAGCCATAAGTATTAGCTTTGCCACTTTCTTGGGTAACGAATTGTTTGTGATACTTAACATTTAGGTACAGCATACGTTCTTCGGCTTAACAAGTAGAGTAGTATTTTGACTAAAGATTATGATACTAACGAGTAGGTGGCTCATCAATCTCAGATTTGTGTAAATAGTGAAATACATAGTGGCATGTATTTAGTGAATCTATCTATCGAACCTGCAAGCTTATGCAGCAGAGGCTCGCACGGGCCCCTGGGCCACGTCCGGTAGTACATGACACACGTCTCGCGACCAACCACGGTGACCTTATGTGGATCGTGAGATGTCTCCATGTGTGTATTCAGAGCGAGGCGTGCCCCGCGCTCTAATGTTGAGTATTACAGCACACTTCACAACACATTCTGCGCCAATCACATCATAGATTGTTAATTTACGCAGACAGTCTGATCATGTCTGTACTGATATTAAGACACGAAAAGGACCCATTCCAACTACAGCCTTCGAAAATTAATAGCACCACCGATATTATGACGTTTTTTTTATATCGACCGTCGTTACCCGAATACCTTTTCCTCTATGGTATTTATTAGCCTAGAATGGCACCACCACACTCTTCCCACGGGTGTATATAGAATGAAAATGACTGTTTCTATATAAGTCCAAGAATATTAGCTAGTGGTAATAACAGACAATAAACTAATAAATCCAACACACTAATTAAAAATTAAAAATTCTCACAATGGGTGGTGGTAACTTGCCCGGATGGCCACCATCTTGCCTAGTTCTGCCGCGAAACAATAATGCGGTATGCTATGCTATGGTTTTAACGGAAGGATAATCCTTTTACAATGCAATTGCATCTTCGAATTCAAGTAATGGATTTTCTTACGATTACGTGGTAAGTAAGTATCTACTTAGAAACACTGGTACCTTGGTATTGTCCGGCACAAGTACAGCGGCTGTCTTATTGTAAAAGAAAGACTTTTATAAATACGAATCACTTAAAACTAATAAAAATAATTCCAGAGCTGTCCTATCTACTCCAGTACATATTCTTTGTACTAACTGCATTCAATAGGAACCGAAGGAGCGTGACGCCGCACTAATGAAGCTGTGCTGTGAGGATCCAACTATTCTTTAGCGTCCGGATTTCCGGTGCAATTAGAACAAGCCCAGCCTTGTGTAGGTACATGGGATCGCGCGCTCAATGTGCCCCACTTTGAATTATTTATTAGGAACAACGCCAAAAGGGAATAAAGTCGAATAAGTATAATATAAGTATTTAACACTAGCTGACCCGGCAGACTTCGTAGTGCCTCATTCGATAAATAAAAGACCTAAACTTTTGTATAAAATAAACTAAAAGGAATCCGTCCGACGAGGGACACACCTAAGAAAAAACAAAATTGTTATTTTTATTTAATTCCGAACATTTTCATATTTACCTACCTTTTAATCCTTCTCTGGACTTCCACAAATAATACAATACCAAAATTAGCCAAATCGGTCCAACCGTTCTCGAGTTTTAGCGAGACTAACGAACATCAACTCATTTTTATATATATAGATTAGCTAGTTAGGGGGCTATTCTAGTTTTGCCCGGACGGGTAGGTGAGCTCACGGGCTCAAACTAAGAGAATTTGCTAGCACCAGTCCTAACAAGAACAGTGCTTCGCAGAATCTACCGGATCGGAATCGCGACCCATTGAGAAGATCCTTCGAATATTTAATGGAGACAGGGGTAAAGCATTATTGCTACCCATTGCAAAATAATCTTTCGAGTTTTTCTATCTAAATATCATGCTTTGTAAGTAAAGCAATTAAAATCCATGAAAATATAGTGTGGTCATTTTTTTATTGTCGGGTCCATAGACATCACGACGTATCAAGCGTATACCGTCACCCATGCTAAGAGACGTGGTCGTAGTTTCAACTGTATTGTATGACAAATAACCAAGCTTTAAACGGGAATACATTACTGCTTCTTAGTGGAAACAGGCAGGATTACAATACTACCTGCCGCATACAACGTGATCAGGTTTAATGGTGGGTCGGGATTCCAAAGATCTTGATATCCTCCTAATGAATGTAAGTGGTAAGAATTAGATAAATTATTTATGTATTTACATTTATCCATCTATAAAATAGTATATATAAATCTGTGCGTGTCTATGTTTTAGGAAACTAAACGTCTATAGGTAGTCCGAAACAGCTGGGCCGATGTTTTAGGAAACTAAACGTCTTTAAGTAGTCCGAAACAGCTGGGCCGATTTCGACAATGAAGTTTGCCAGCTATCAGATCAAATTCAAATCATAGATTAGCCAGCACAGCGGGTCGGGTCTGACTTACTAAATGAAAAGTTATGAAATTCATTTTCGTTTATTTTTTAAATTTGTCGATTAAGCATAATTTAGAAAATGAACTAGTTTTAAGAAATCGGAGCAAGGTAGAAATTAATGTTTAAATATGTTTATAACGCCATCTATACATAGATTTGTGAAACATCTTCGATAACTTTTATCGAGCGCGGCATTAACTATCACTAGAGTTGTCGCAAATCGAATATAGATGGCGCTTTCCCAGATGCCTGCTTTCCCATTCCAGTTTATTATTTGTAGTTTAATAGGAAAAGTTTGCGACGAATAGAGTTTTACGTTTGAAACGTCGTAAATATGTAATTGAATAAAATAACGACTTCACCAAAGTGGGATAAACGTGTCATGGAAGTGAGGGTTTTATTTTTATCGACTGTTTCGCTATTATTGCTTTTTAAAGCGTCTTTCAGCGAAACTTTAGCTTTAAAGCATGAGAAATAGTAAAACTTATGTTCCTATT
This sequence comes from Bombyx mori, assembly GCF_030269925.1. Taxonomy (NCBI): domain Eukaryota; kingdom Metazoa; phylum Arthropoda; class Insecta; order Lepidoptera; family Bombycidae; genus Bombyx; species Bombyx mori. Next base: position 13,420,377 of record NC_085113.1, read on the forward strand.
TTAATGTCAAAAATGGTCTAGAAGAATGAATGTTTAAGGTCATGCTGTATTTCGTACATTTTTAATTAAAAAAAATTAACAAAGATCATATCGGAAAAGTCTATCATTTTGCGTCAACATTAGCGTTTTAAATATACCTACTATTGACTTGAGTATTTTTTTAAAAAATTTATTGCCCTTGTAGGCAGACGAGCATACGGCCCACCTGATGGTGAGTGGTTACCGTCGCCCATGGACTTCAGCAATGCCAGGGGCAGAGCCAAGCCGCTGCCTACCCTTAATACTCTCCATAAGCCTCGTTTGAAGAAGGACCTGTCATAGCGCTCGGGAAACACCGAGTATGTTGGTAAAGTACATAATAACATATTTTAGTTCACACATAACACCATTATATAAATAATATAATAGTTTTCAAAACAAAACAAACACGCTTTTGTCGCTTGTGCTAGTTAATCACTGTCTTTTTTAGTTATAAAAAATATTCTACTTTTTAGTTCGATTCCAGAGAAGGAACACAAGAAAGGCTATGGAAACTATATTCTAGCAAGACAGCCGTGGCGTGGCCAAAGGCGCTACCGTATTTCCAGCGTTAGTCCTGAAGTTTCTGATCAGTAAAATCGGAAATTTTTAATTCCTGTTTTTTCATCGGTCGTTGATAAGCGCGCGAAGCTTCAAGTCAATTCGACCCTTTAGAATGGGTGAAAATCACTTTCCAAGATTCATAAATATATACCGAGGTAATAAAACCCTATTAAAATACATAATAATATGACGGTAAAATACATAAGCCGTTGAGTGTATTTAAGTAAAATACACTCAACGGCTTAATTAACTCACTTCTTATTAATAAAGGTTTTTTTTATTGCTTAGATGGGTGGACGAGCTCACAGCCCACTTTGTGTTAAGTGGTTACTGGAGTTCATAGACATCTACAGCGTAAATGCGCCACCCAACTAGAGATAAGTTCTAAGGTCTCAGTATAGTTACAACGGCTGCCCCGCCCTTCAAACCGAAACGCATTACTGCTTCACGACAAGAATAGGCAGGGTGGTGGTACCTACCCTTGTGGACTCACAAGAGATCCTACCAACAGTATAAATATTCTACTTTTTAGTTCGACTCCAGAGAAGGAACCCGAGAAAAGCTATGGAAGCTTTCCGAGGAAGACAGCTGGGGCGTGGCCCAAGGCACTACCGTATTTCCAGCGTTAGTCCTGAAGTTTCTGATCAGGAAAATCGGAAATTTTAAATTCTTGTTTTGTAATCTGTCCTTGATAAGCGCGTGATGTTTCAAGCCAATTCGACCTTTAGTGTGGGTGAAAATGGCCATCAAAGATTCATATATATTACTGATGTAATAAAGCCCTGTTAAAATGTATATGACGATAACTTAAATACACTCAGCGGCTTTAGACACTTCACTACATAGTATAAAACAAAGTCGCTTTCTCTGTCCCTATGTATGCTTAAATATTTAAAACTACGCAACGGTTTTTTTTAATAGATAGTAATTGAAGAGGAAGGTTTATATGTATAATAACATCCATTAAATAGTGGAGAAATCAATAATTAATTATAGTTTCCTAGTCTATACTATAATATTATTAAGAGGAAAGATTTGTTTGTTTGTTTGTATTGAATAGGCTCCGAAACTACTGAACCGATTTGAAAAATTCTTTCACTATTTGGAAGCTACACTATTCCCAAGTAACATAAGCTACAATCTTTTTTGAAAAAAATTAGGGATTCTTATTCTCTCCAGTAATGTAACCCAAGGTGTAAAGAAATACCTAAAATATTCTTTAAATCGCGTGCCCTGCGAAAACTATTGATGATAGAATAAAATAATGTACTACCAATTTGTAGAACACATTATTATTTACAAAAAGTGTCGCGACGGCATATGTGTGACTATTATAGTTATGCCGCAATAAGCGTTTATTTAAAAAAATAAAACAACATCGTTGAAATTTTCGTTAAAGACCCGAGCGGAGCCGGAACGGTCCGCTAGTTTTATTAATAAAGGTAAGCTTAAGTTCTAGACATACCTGTACAGCATCATCCAAGCACCTGCCCCACGCGTCGCTGCGGTCGACCAGGTTGTTCCACTTGTCAGCGAGCTTGGCCACCTCGCGGCGGATAGAGCGGGCCAGCTCGCGGGCCTGTTCCTCGGCAGACCGGTAGCCGCGGGAGTCGCCTTCGCTGTCCCGAGATGCTGAAAGGTTTATTAGATTAGGAAAAAATGCTTATTGGGTTTTCTTTAACAAAATATTCTTTTTTTTTTGCTTAGATGGGTGGGCGAGCTCACAGCCCACCTGGTGTTCAGTGGTTACTGGAGCCCATAGACATCTACAACGTAAATGCGCCACCCACCATAAGATATAAGTTCTAAGATCTAGTACAGTTACAACGGCTGCCCCACCCTTCAAACCGAAACGCATTACTGCTTCACGGCAGAAATAGGCGGAGTGGTGATACCTACCGGCGCGGACTCATAAGAGGTCCTACCAACAGTAATTACGCAAATTATAATTTTACGGGTTTGATTTTTATTACACGATGTTATTCCTTCACCCTGGAAGTCAATCGTGAACATTTGTTGAGTACGTATTTCATTGAGCCAGTGCCATTCATTGCTCATATATTTTTGCTAAACTAGCTACCACTGCCTTAATATTGCTAATTTTGATGGTTTTGTTGTATGGCCGTATTTACCCTAGGGCTAAAAGGGCTATGGCCAGGGGCACCTGGTGGTGAGGGGTGGAACAAACCGGAGCGCATTACGTTAAGTTTTGTTTGGACTTTGTGAGCCTGAAGTTTAAAAAAAAACCTATCTGATTAACAAAATTCCAATGGTAGTAAGATTAATAGAATTTTCATTCATAACACAATTCTCACACGACAATAGTACCTATAACTGCAGGATTTTATTTTCTAGTTAAAAGATTTTTGGAACGAAGTTCCTTAACTGGGAAATAACATCCGTAACGTAAGATTTTTATTAGTAATGCACACAGTGTACGACGACTTAACTTTGTAATAACGTACAAAAAATAACATATTATTTTTATTATATATTTTTTATAAATCATTGTGAATAAAATAAAGTTGATAACTTTGTAAAGTAGTTTTTATTTATTTTTATCAATAAAAAATTCATAATAAAAAATGTAAACCCGAATAATTATTTTCTTTATACCTCGAATAGAACTTAAAATTATTAATTTTTTTATAATAAGAAACTTCATGCCTATCCGGTGTCCCACGACACAACACATTTTTTTTTAATAATTTGTAAGATGGGAAACTTTCCCGACCGAGAGCGCTGAATCTTCTACATCCTCCTCTCATCTTGGAGGTCGTTCGTGAGCACGACCTATGTACTTACTTATTCTAAAAACTTAAACTTTAATAACTTATTGTGCCTGCGTATTGGCAAACGCAAAAAAAACAGGAATTAATACAATTTTTGTTTTAGTTGGGTTGACGAAGCATTTTGTGGTTAAGTTAATACTATATTGGCCGCGAGCCCATAGACGCAGTGAGACCCGGGTCGATTTGTCAGTTGCAGCGTAATGACCGTCTGATTCTTCAAATGGTTTTTTTATGATTGAAGGATTACTGGTGGCCCGGAGACCTTTCCAGTTTCACCAGGACAGGTGGGCGCGTAAAGGCTCAGCCAGGTCTTCAAATGTTGTCAATTGATACATGGTATAGATATCGTGGTTTTTTTCTGTCAGCTCTCTACAACATAACTAACAAACTTAAAAGCTTTAAGCGTCCCGCCGCGTACTCCAACGGATGCTTCAGCTTCTGGAGCGTGAGCAGCCTCCGCGACGAGGCCGTAGATTTAATAATTATGTCGTCATTTCCCGAGCGAAAATTCACTCGGCTCTAGATGAAGTTAGTGATTTTTTTTCGAGTTATTTCATGAGACTCGCGGTAATGATTTTTATAAACTGTTTTTAAATTTTTATTTTGTAACGATGATATATTTAGCGCATGTTTCAGCACGGGCGAATTGTGGAATGCCTTCATCGATTTATTTTATTTTATAATTTGCGTAGTTATTGGTGGTAGGACCCCTTGTGAGTCCGCACGGGTAGGTACCACCGCGAAGCAGTAATGCGTTTCGGTTTGCTGCAGCCATTGTAACTATACTGAGGCCTTAGAACTGATATCTCAAGGTGGGTGGCGCATTTACGTTGTAGATGTCTATCGGTTCCAGTAAACACTTAACACCAGGTGGCTGTGAGATCGTCTACCCATCTAAGCAATAAAAAAAAATATCTTTGTTTGTTAGGGGGCAAACTTCGAATGAATCTCACGTTAGGTGTTTACTGGACACATTGACATTACAGTTTGAATTCTACCAACCATATTGAGACACCAGGTCGAATTTAGAATTGTATTGCAAGATCCAAAATCCATCAAACCGACAATATACCTAATTTGAAGATATAGATGAAGATTTCTTTTACTACATGTTGTCCTACTGAATCCAGTCATCGATACAAACGTATAAAATCTAATCTAGATTACAACCTAAAAATGAGTAGGATTCAATCGAGAAATTAACGGTTTTTCTTTTAAAAGAACTGTTTGAAAAACTCGTAGTCGAATGGCGGCGGCGTGTCGCTACGTTTTCAATATTTACGACCGCACCAATGACCGTAACGGACGCGTTTACCGCCAAAACCAGGGCGGGCCCGCTTTTATCGATAAAACATCGATTCCTGGATATTATTTTTATCGAAACTGTAGTTTATAGCCATTGTTTCAGTACGCTCCGTTAAGGGCGGTTCGTTGTTCAAATTGCGGGTAGTTTTGTACCGCCATTCCGCCTATTTCCACCACGAAGCAATCATGCGTTACAATTTCAAGATTAGGAGAACCGTTATTAAAACACACTTAACGCTTTGAGCTCTTGTGTGATGCTGTTAAAGTCGTTATGTTCTTTGTGGAAGTTGTTCGTGAAAATATATTGACGTACATAATTTCTCTTACCGAAAATTATTTATAGATTATTGCCAGCTATCAGCATAGGTAGGAAAAAAAAGCAATATAAATTCTATTGTGCAAACAAATATTGATTTCTATTTATATACTCGGAAGACAGACTGATTGGACGGATAGATGGATTATCTCAAGCGCGGTATATTCAAAAGTTCTTGAAATTGTCGTTAGTGCGATTCACGTTTTCATTCGCCGATAAATAACGTTACAGGGAGAGAAACTGGTTTTGAGATTCACAACAGATGGCAATCAAAACGTATTTTGTTTTAGTGAGATTATATAGGCACTCCACGAAGACACGAATTTGCCAAAACAAAAGGCATCCAAAATTTAATTCGTGTCATATCGTGAAAGCTTCGTAAATCTAACATAACAGTATCAAGTTCAGGATGCGCGCACGTACGGGCTGGTCTAAACAAACTTTCGTTATTCGACAGCTTCACGGATTACTCTCCCCCGCCCCGGGACATGGATATTCAAAAGCGCCTTCACACGTCGGGGCTATTCCTGCAGCTCATATCAAATATTATGAAGTAATCGTGGCCTAAAGTTATGAAGTCGTCGTGGCCTAAAGGATAAGACGTCCGGTGCATTCGTGTTGAGCGATGCACCGGTATTCGAATCCCAAGCAGGTACCTACCAATTTTTCCAATGAAATACGTACCTCGACAAATGATCACTATTCCTTCAACGGTGAAGGAATAACATCGTGTAATAAAAATCAAACTCGCAAAATTATAATTTGCGTAATTACTGGTGGTAGGACCTCTTGTGATTCCGCGCGGGTGGGTACCACCGCCCCGACTATTTCTGCCGTGAAGCAGTAATGCGTTTCGGTTTGAAGGGTGGGGCAGCCGTTGTAACTATACTGAGACCTTAGAATTTATAACTCAAGGTGGGTGGCGCATTTACGTTGTAGATGTCTATGTGCTCCAGTAACCACTTAACACCAGGTGGGCTGTGAGCTCGTCAACCCATCTAAACAATAAAAAAAAATAACTAAAAGGTTCCAACTCATACACACATCACCTTCAGTCGATCCTACCAGAGCTAGCGTACATATGCGTTCAGGCCGTATGCGATGGCGCCGGCCGGCTGCTCTACACTAAAGTCCGACTGCTCTACACTGAGTTCCGACTGAACTGCAGTGATTGAAACGTCGACGTCACGGAATTCGCAATTACCGGCCGCCGGGCTCGTACTAATTACGTTCGGCCCGCCCGTTCGATTCCCAGCTCGTTAACCGATCATTGTTTTAATTGTACGTCATATATATTATACTAGGGGCCCGATCCGGCTCCGCTCGGGTCTTTAACAAAAACGATATTTGACGTTGTTTTATTTTTTTAAATAAAAGAGCACTTATTGCGGCATAACTAACTAGTCAGGTCATAAGTATTGTCACACAGTAAAAACTTTTCTTTTAGAATGCTGGCCACAAAAAAGTTTATTGAATTCGAATTGTTCATGAAAATAAAAATGTATACTTTTAGAATTTTACTCATTTTTAAATATGGAGTGGACGCTTAAAGAAGACCGTGTTGCAGTTATTGCGTTGCATCGTTGCGGTTACGCGCCAATTCAAATTTTTAACATACTGGAAAATTTGAATATAACCAAAAGATTCGTTTATCGTACCATCAAACGATACAATGAAGACTCTAGTGTAGATGACAGGTCAAGAAGTGGTCGCCCTCGGTCTGTTAGGACTCCAGCAGTGATAAAAGCTGTGAAGGCGCGAATTCAAAGAAATCCCAAACGTAAGCAGAAACTGTTGGCCCTTCAGATGGGGTTAAGCAGAACCACGGTGAAAAGGGTGTTAAATGAAGACTTAGGGCTTCGGCATATCGAAGAAAAACAGGACATCGTTTAAATGCTCGTCTAATGGACCTGAGACTGAAGAGATGCCGCGCTTTGTTGAAGCGGTACGCGGGAAAAAAATATCGGGAAATTCTTTTTTCGGATGTAAAAATTTTTACCGTAGAAGAGAGCTACAACAAACAAAATGATAAGGTGTACGCACATAGTAGTGAAGAAGCGAGCAACCGTATTCCGCGTGTCCAACGAGGTCATTTTCCATCCTCGCTCATGGTATGGTTGGAAGTTTCTTATTGGGGCTTAACGGAGGTACATTTTTGTGAGAAAGGTGTAAAAACGAATGCAGTTGTGTATCAAAATACAGTCCTGACGAACCTTGTGGAACCTGTTTCTCATACCATGTTCAATAACAGGCACTGGGTATTCCAACAAGATTCGCCGCCAGCTCATAGAGCGAAGAGCACACAAGACTGGCTGGCGGTGCGTGAAATCGACTTTATCCGGCACGAAGACTGGCCCTCCTCCAGTCCAGATTTGAATCCGTTAGATTACAAGATATGGCAACACTTGGAGAAAAAGGCGTACTCAAAGCCTCATCCCAATTTGGAGTCACTCAAGACATCCTTGATTAAGGCAGCCGCCGATATTGACATGGACCTCGTTCGTGCTGCGATAGACGACTGGCCGCGCAGATTGAAGGCTTGTATTCAAAATCGCGGAGGTCATTTTGAATAAGCTTTAGTGTCATAAGAATCTATGTTTTGTTAAGTTCATTTTGGTATATGAATGGTTACATAATGAATAAACTTGTTTCAATTATTTTACATTAAACATGTGACAGAATTTATGACCTGACTAGGTATAATAGTTAGACATATGCTGTCATGACATTTTTTGTAAATAATAGTGTGTTCTACAAAGTCGTCGTACGTTATTCTATCATCAATAGTTTTCGCTGGACACGCGATGTAAAGAATATTTTAGGTAATTTTTTTACACCCTGGGTTATTTCACGCGATGTAAATAATATTTTATAGGTCATTTTTTTACACCCTGGGTTTTTGATTATTAACACATTATTGAAGTTTTAGTAAGGGTCCCTAATTTTTTTCACTCGGGAATAGTGTAGCTTCCAAGCAGTGAAAGAAATTTTCAAATTTTCAAAAAATAGAAAAATCGGTTCAGTACTTTCGGAGCCTATTCAATACCAACAAACAAGCAAACAAATCTTTCTTCTTTATAATATTAGTATAGAAGTATAGACTAGTTTTTGCCCGCGACTTCGTCCGCGTGGAATAGCTACTTTGGCGTAACGCTAAATTTTACCGATGCGACTTCATTTACGTAAAAAGTTTGAATATTTTTGAATAATAGGATGTTAAGGAGCTATTTAAGGAACCAAAATCAGGGTTTTTAACCGACTTCAAAAGAGGAGGTTATCAATTCGGAAAAAGCTCTAATTTTGAAACATTCTTTGTTGGCGCTCCGCTTGTAATGGTCTTAGCATGATGTTATATAGCCTATAGCCTTTCTCAATAAATAGGCTATCTAACACTGAACATTATTGTTAGTTACACTGTATAAACTTTATCGGTTTCTGGTCAGTTAAATATGAATTATTTTCAATAGTTTTCCCTAAACTATATGTATATCAGATTTTTTATATTTGAATTCATTTTATATTTCATAATTAAATTTGAATTTCAATCCCTTCGAGAGTGATGAACTTTCATATTCACTTTCAAACCCCAATTCACCTTCTTAGGGGTGAACAGTTTTTTTCACGTAAAATGGGGTTCACACCGTATATTCATGTTGATCGATTGAGTCATTAAAACGTACAAGCATGACACATTCTCGCATTTTTTTAAGTTGAAGTATGGATAAGCTATTGTGATACAAAATAATTCGACGTCCAGTAGCATGGTAACATTGGTGACGTCATACGCGTCACGATGACGTCAACAAGTCGAGGCACTAAGTCGAGGCCGATCCTTTGCCCCGTCGGACCGGAAGAGTCTGACTTAGCTTAGAAAGTAATAATGGCTTATATCTTTGTTACTTTGCTTGTGTTTACTTTGTTTTTCTTTTTTTTTCCTACCTATGCTGATAGCTTTGAGAGGCTGTATCAGCTTCTCCTTGACGTGTAGGTGAGCTCACGGGGCTCAAACCGGGAGTGTTGCAAACACTGGCCCTAGCAAGAGCCGTGCTTCACAAAATCTACCACCGGATTGGAAACGCGACCCACTGAGAAGATCCGGCGAGAAACTCAGTGGGCTGTGTCTGTGTGTTTAAAAGAAACTTATTCCTCGTACAAAGATATATTAATAATTGTTTAAGGTCCGTACTCAATGTATAGTACAGATCCGTGCGTTTGTCGCGTGTGACATACAGATATCAAACGACAACAATCAGAGCGGAAGATCGAGAGTCTGTTGTGCATATGTGACACAAACAAATTTGCATATTGATATATTATTGAGTAGGTATTGACTGATACCTATACAAAACACCTTACGTCTCTAGGGGGTTGTGATTACATTATTTAACATGGGAAGGACGTGAGTTCGACCTTTTCCACACAGCGATGAAAGTCGTAGAAATATGTATTATATGTAAATATGTATTATATGTAATATCATTATTTGCTCTATATTATAATTTTGGAGGTTTTATTTTTAGTGAGAGTTGTAGCCCTTGTTTGGCTTGCATTCGACTTTTGTCATGTTCGGGGAAACAGATAAGAACATAAGTATAATATTTAGTACTAAATGACAGTGACTGTTGAAAAATCTCCTTCTTCGAACGAGGTATACAAAAAGTCCTTAGCTATGAGAGTGGTTTGGTTGTATCTTTGACATTGTTAATGACTATAAGCGACGTCTAGGATTCAGCGGGTCGTATATTATAAAACATCTTATTTTCAACATTAAAAAAAAGGTAATTAACTCACGTTCAGTATCACTGGTGTCGGAGAGAGGTGGTTCGTTGGCGATGTACTGCCTTCCGCTGAGGAGGTTGCTCTCCACCACTGGACGCTTGTCTTCCAATTGTCTCCTGAAGGCGCGATGATCATCCTTTAAGAAGAACAAAAAATACACTCGTTAAATTTTCATCAAACTCTTTCTTTTGGAAATAAAATACAGAAAAAATTGTGGCAGGGATTAGGTCGGTGGTCCTTCATTTGGAGCCGTGCGATAAACTCCCTCCGGTTCTGCACTAATACATGAAATATTTCAGAAAGTAATCATCCTTATACCTTAAAAGTACATTTACCCTTGAAGCCTTTTAGCGCCGCGTAGCAAAAAACACCCCAAAATCACCTGTCATTTGTTTTTCCCGCGCAAACAGGCGTCGGCCATTTCGTGCTGTCATCCGTACGCTTAATGGCGGCAAATATAGCTCGTGATTTAATACGTTCGCAAGCTCAGATATTAGAACGAACGCCACGGAATTGTTTATTATCACATGCGACATTCTGTTTTGCCTTGTTTTAATATGTTTTTGGGGTTTTCCAGCTGGAGATAAATTAAGGATGGTTTGCCGACAAAACTTTCAAGGTGAAGAGATACGGACATTTTAAGTTTAGTCTGGTAAATACGCTTATGATAATAAAAAAAATGATGATGCTACCTCGATTGTACTCTCGGGCTAGTGGTTAGTGAATTTGACTACAGTACAACGGAGTTAAGTTAAATTTCAAGGCATTAGCCATGTGGTATATGTCCTCTTTGCTGGTTCAAGCGGATAAAACAAGAAAATACCTTATATCAAGGAATTTTACGAGGTATCGAGTTTATAATATTTTAATTGATGAGAGAATGTTAAGTAGTTAACTCTTGTTTTCATGTTCTTTTCAATATATTTTTTTATGTCGCACTGTTAACATTTAAATTTAGCCTATTTTTCCGCTGTTTGTAAAATTGCTGTAACATGTCATAGTGTGTTATAAGAGATTGCTGTACATGCCTGTAATTGGCTTACATACCAGTACTTAATTTTATACATATTAATTTTAAGCTTGAATGTTTTGTGTGTATTGCTGTTGGTGTGTCTAAATAAATAAATAACATACTTGCTGCTTTAGGAGGGCGGTGAGGTCTCCCCTCGGAGGTGCTAGAGCGTTCAATTCTGTCTCTTTCCTGATGACCCACTCAGTTAACTCCCGGAGAGACAGCAGCAATGCGGACCAATGTTCGGCGTTGCTCTCAAGGCGGTTTCTGCGGACAAAAAACATTTGTGATTCAGAGTTATCTCATTTAACATAACTTATTTTTAAGTACCTGTAATGTACAGACGGAAGCCCATAATTTTATTGCGTTTATGGGCAGGTGGGTGCACAACTGTCATGTGGCTATCAGGCAACATGATATGGATGGTATTACCTTAATACATTGCGTTGAAGTCGTCATTGTATTGTACAACAATTGTTATCCCAATAATCTAGAATCTCGTAAACCACCTTTCTTTTCATTCGTTATTTTCATCACTGATCATTAAGCCCCTCTCTAAGAAAGGTTGACTCAAGGTAATTGGACCAATCGTTAAAACATTAAGCCGTATCATATAATAACGTGTATATAATATTACTAGCGACCCGCCCTCGCTTTGCTTCGGAAACTGTAATTTATTATTGATTTCTCCACTACTTAATGGATGTTGTTAAACATATAAACCTTCCTCTTCAATCACTCTATCTATTAAAAAAACCGCATCAAAATCCGTTGCGTAGTTTTAAAGATTTAAGCATACAGAGAGACAGAGAAAGTGACTTTGTTTTATACTATTTAGTGATTATGTTGTATCGACGGCACTGAGTAGGACAATGAAGAAAAAGGATAATCTTTAAACAGAAACCCGCAGCCCGCGATCCTCATATTTCAGAATAATTTACGCTTTTCACGAAACATACTATGGTTTGAAAGTTCAAGTAAAATAAACCATGTTGAGTCCTCGGAGTGTGTTCAGAATGTAGCTCCAAAACTTGGCTGCGAGCTCGCACTGTGTAAAAGTAAATCCCGAGATTTTAGGACGTAGTGAGGGGTGCTGCATCGATGAATTTTATCGAGATTTTACTCTTGTTGAATTATTATTCTAAAAAAAATTCAATATCGATAAATTATCTGATATAAAGAGTAACGTGACATTGATCAGCTGACGCTCGAAATAAGGGAGACTTGAAGACTTTATAGAATTGTTTTAATATAAATAATGCTATTAAAATTATAACGTTTTCCTAATGGACAAGCTAAAAATCTTCCCATAAATATGAGCACCGGTTATATTTTTCTGTAAATCGCAAGCAAAAGACAAATAAGGGTGGGGCGGTATAAAATCGTGCTGCCTTCACGTTGTAAGCATCGCCACAACACTAGCTTCATTATTACTGAGTTTATAGTATTTAATATAATTTAAGACGGAAACTTTGTAGACGTATGTATACATAAAATATATATAAAATATTTTTCTTAATGAAATAAAGTGCCGATAACAATATACAACATTTATATTTCAAGATCATTAATTAGAACCAAAAATATTAACTATCATTTAATAATGATTTAAATTAAAATACATAATTAAACAATTTCATGAATAACTAAGCGCCATTTCGAGGGCTAGTGCGGGAGCTATCGATGTTTATTGTTAATTTAAATGTAAAGAAACTATATTTCTTTATAGTACATTTGTACAGCCCTCTATAGCTCCTATGTAATAATATAGATGGCGCTGTCGATAATGGTGACTTAAAATAAATAAATATATTTGGTCTATAATTATAATAGGTATCTCACCTGAAAACAAATAAACGACATTCAAAGTCCACCACTCTCAATCCCTTATAATAATTATCCAATTTAATTTAGTAACAATATGGCAGATGTCATCTCATTCAATATCAATGTATGTCACCATTATCGACAGCGTCATCTATACGATTACATATTATTATAAATATAATAGTTTTAAAATCTCGCCGTGAAGGCAAAATGAGCTTTCTTTAAAACTGACATCGTAAGAAAATCAAACATTATTATGAAGATTTTAAATCTTTAATACAATTAGATATACCTACTTGCGAGATGTTAAGGGGCGTAATTCAAAAACTTGGCACAGAGTCTGTTCAGCCGGGGCTCTGTTCAAACTATGTACATTCCGTAGTTCAGTAATGAGATTGTATCGATAATTTGTAAATCTTATATAATGAAATATAAATAGGTGAAGCAAAAACTTTGTACCTGTTTTTACGAAAATTGCGCCAACGGAGGAGTGTGAAATTTCTCACACTTATAGAGAGAATATAGAGAAGGAGTGCACAATGCTAATTTTTTTATTTTATATATGCATAAAAATTTTATGTAGTCAATAAAAAACATTACACACACTGCCATGTATTTGTCACAACACATACATATAAATATACTATATTATGCTTATTGTCTTACTTTTCTTATGACTTCTAGTCTGTGGTCATATTGAAAATAGATCAATATTGTTTGTCTTTAAGATTATTTATCTATAGTTTTGGCGAAATCTGTGATTATATTATAGAAGTATAATAGTGTTTGATAATAGAACCATAATAATGTTTAAATATAAAATTTCAAATAATTATAGTCGAATTTCGACTACTGCGCGACCACTAGTATTATGAAATTCACCAATGTCGCGCGTCGCTACCTGCGCTTTGACCCGCGTATAAAATTTATTTTTGATCGATTCAAATGAAACCTTTCCGTATTACTTCTTGTTTAATTCAAACTACTGATTACTGTTACTGGTGGTAGGACCTTTTGAGAGTCCGCGCGGGTAGGTACCACCACCCTGCCTATTTCTGCCGTGAAGCGGTAATGCGTTTCGGTTTGAAGGGTGGAGCAGCCGTTGTAACTATACTTGAGGAACTTATATCTCAAAGTGGGTGGCGCACTTACGTTGTATATATCTATGGGCTCCAGTAACCACTTAGCACCAGGTGGGCTGTGAGCTCGTCCACCCATCTTAGCAATAAAAAATAAATAAAAAACTAATTAAATACGGGACTGGTGCGAGTTGATTTTTGACATTTCTGCAGGTGGGGATGGAGCCAAGTTCACGAGTCTTCTAGCTGGTTACCGGACCTCATAAGCATCACGACGTGAATGCCACCACCCTTCTTGACAAAGGAAGGTTTTGAAATATTAATCTTGATGTGACGGTTGTCCTACTCTAAAACAAAGACTACCAGTGAGGACTCACAATACTCCGTAGCACGAGTAGAGGGTAGTTTGAAGTATTTCATACGAGAGCTTAAGGAACACCACTGGTATTACTACCACGGTTTGAAGGGTGGGGCAGCCGTTGTAACTATACTTGAGACCTTAGAACTTATATCCCAAGGCGGGTGGCGAATTTACGTCGTGGATGTCTATGGGCTCCAGTAACCACTTAACACCAGGTGGGCTGTGAGCTCGTCCACCCATCTAAGCAATAAAAAAAAAGATTAATTACGACTTTTGATTGTATTTCATGAACGAAGATAGAGTGAGTCTTTCGGAATGACTGAGTGCATAGTAAGTAATTACATAACTGTCAGATGTCATTAGATAACTTCGACATAGAATTAGTGAGAAGACGTGTAATGGAAAAGTTAGTGAATTCGTTTTAGCTCATTATAGTAAGACTTTTTGGCGGGAACGCGAGGGGTGAAGTTGTACGATTTGTTTTATTTTGTCTATTTAGTGTTTCTTCAGGTTTAAATGTGTAATAACGGTGGTTTATTAACTGTTTAATATCAGTGAAAGTGCACAAATGTGGGGAAATGAAACAAAGCCACTGGACGTAACTTCTCTGGATCCTCCAAAAAGTCCACTGAAAAAATCTTAGTAAATGACCATTTACTGAGATTATATTTCATCCCATGTCATCTCATCTCATTTCATATGATTTCATTTTATTTCATTTCATTTTATAATATAATATAATTTTTCATATAAAAGATTAGGCTGTATGGTATGATACCTTTACCTTTCCAATTGGAAAAATAAAACTACTACTACTCATTATAATAAATAATAATACTTAACATCGAACGACAAAGTCGCATCACTATTGTAGTGATGTATTTAAGCAACTACGCCAAGTTTCACATTTGAAATAATCTCGCAACATTTCAATTTTAAAATGGCAAGTTTGAACTCGGAAGCACCAAGCAACCAAAGTGTTTTTCAGTCGGTTATATGAAGCGTTAAGAGTGCTCACGAATGCTCACGGGAATGTTATTTCATTTTATCGAGTAGACGAATGAGTTTACGGCTTTACTAGTGCTACGAAGTCCCGTAGACGGCATAAGCGGGACTAACGCCCCCTTCAGATGCTAACGATAACAGTCAACGTGGTTAAATAATACAGACTAGAGGTCCCGCAGTAGTCGAAATTCGACTATAATTAATTGGAATTGTAAGTTTGTACACTATTATGATTGTATTTTATACTTCTATAATCACAAATTTCGCCAAGACTACACTATAAAAAATATTAACAAAGACAAACAATATTTAATCTCAATTTGACAACAGACGTCAAGAACAAGAGTTTGACAATAAATAGTATGCATGCGTGTGTGCGTCTAATACATGGTATGTAGTGAGTGTAATGTTTTCTTTATTGATTTAATGTATCTCTTATGCATTATTTTAAAAAAATATTAGCATTGTGCACTTCTTCTCTATAAGCGTGGAAAATTTCATACTCCTCCGTCCGCGCAATTTTCGTAAAAAGGGATACAAAGTTTTTGCCTCACGTATTAATATATAGATAATATTCGAAACAGGTTCACCAAGTTAGAGCTTCGTGAGCTCCCTTACTTGTACTGTGATAGATTCACGACCCCTAGAGATCATTAGAATAGGTAGGAAAAAAACGTAACAGATGAGACACGCGATACAGACCGAGTAATAAATTCTACGTCACTTCGGACTTCGGGGCTGCGTTGATCTGCCCTCTCCACAGCCCTCTCCTATACGCTTATCTATAGTTCTATACTTATTATTATATTATATTATATAATATTATAAAGAGGAAAGATTTGTTTGTTTGTTTCGAATAGGCTCCGAAACTACTGAGCCGATTTTAAAAATTCTTTTACTGTTTGGAAGCTACACTATTCCCAAGTAACATAGACTATAATCATTTTTGAAAAAAATTAGGGATCCTTACTAAAACTCCAATAATGTAACCTAAGGTGTAAAAAAAATACCTAAAATATTCTTTACATCGCGTGCCCTGCGAAAACTATTGTTGATAGAATAAAGTAATGTACTACGACTTTGTAAAACAAATTATTATTTACAAAAAGTGTCGCTACAGCATATGTCTAACTATTATAGTTATGCCACAATAAGTGTTCTTTTAATTTAAAAAATAAAACAACGCCGTTGAAATTTTTGTTAAAAATCCAAGCGGAGCCGGAGCGGGCCGCTAGTAAATTATACTCGTACACTTCCCGAACGAAGTAGTAGCGACGTGGTCTCGTCTCTCCGCCTCTACGTAGAGCGTTACAAGTGTTTAATTGCGGTTTCTGTGTAGAACAAAATAAATATGTTTTTATTTACCTACCCGATGTTTAAATGAAAGAAAGTTGTACCACATACAAAAATATATTATATTCTAACGACAAACTACTTTGTACTCATTCATTTAATATTGGCCACTCATTATACGTAGTATGTTGAACCCTTAGAGTATAAGCTAGTTAGTTTGCTTATGTATACTCTAAGGTTGAACCTGTCTATATTGAACACATTTTAATTGTTTGAATTATTAACTTTAAATGTGTTAATGATTGATATTGTGAATTTCCTTGTCCATCTGTTACTGTTATCTACGAAACTATTTTTGCCCTAGTCAATGCTAATGACGAAATAGTCATGACAGCGACTTCACAAGTTACACATACCCTCAAATTTAAATTGTGACAATAAAACAACAACCCATAAAACATTACGAAACTATATTTTCTATCTACCGCCGCAGAACGTAAAAGCTCAATAAAGTGCTTCCGAAAGCTATCTCACGCTTTATACGGCGCTGAAATCACTAAACGGAGCTTTTACTGCGCCACGCATGCAGATCGCTTTGTGACGCGTCTATACTGCAAGCGGCTGGCGGGAGTGACAGCGTTTTTCGGGTCGTTGACTTATGGAATCCCGATGGTTCTGACTCTGGTCAGTCGCCACGTCCTGCATATTCATAGTAATCATACATTCGGAGTTGAAGGGTGGGCGAGTCTATTTCCATATTACATATATCACAAATGTAATGTGACATGGCAAATATTTTTCAATTTATTTTACACTAGCGACCCGCCCTCGCTTCGCTTCGGAAACATTAAATTTTATTATTGAATAGTTGAGTCCCGCGATGTTACCTGTGATTATTGTCGTATCGCAGGTAACGTCGCGGGGCGAAGCTAGTCTAAAAAAAGCCGGAACAAACAGACAGACAGACAAAGAATGTAAAAAATGTTATTTTGGTGTATGTACCGTATATATATTCATATGCATGTCGTAAAAAGCGGTTATTACAATATTACAAACAGACACTCCAATTTTATTTATATGTATAGATTCGCTGTTATATAATGTGTCGCACTCACGAGCCACGAGCTCTATCGCAGATAGAGGCTTATAGTTTTATGAGAATTGTCAAGATCTATATCGCTTTTTTTTTTGTTTTTTTTTTTTCACTTCGAAATGCGACAATTTGATGATTCACATTTTACGTTTAGAAAGTTACAAAAAAGAATTGATTTGTGGATAGCAGACGAGGGAATAATTTCTGTATACTCATAATATAATGTGATAATATACTATAATGATATTATACCACCCATATAATGGATACGGTTTTTTTTTGCTTAGATGGGTGGACGAGCTCACAGCACACCTGGTGTTAAGTGGTCACTGGAACCCATAGACATCTGCAACGTAAATGCGCCACCCACCTTGGGATATAAATTCTAAGGTCTCAAGTATAGTTACAACGGCTGCCCCACCCTCCAAACCGAAACGCATTACTGCTTCACGGCAGAAATAGGCAGATTATAATTTTGTGGGTTTGTTTTTTATTACACGATGTTATTCCTTCACCGCGGAAGTCAATCGTGAACATTTGTTGAGTACGTATTTCATTGAGCCAGTGCCATTCATTGCAGAAATAGGCAGGGTGGTGGTACCTACCCATGGGCACTCACAAGAGGTCCAACCACGTAAGTACGTGCGAGAAGACGCAAGATGTTTTGCTATGCATTTCCTATAAAAAAAGCGCGATCCAATAATGAACATCCATGGTGTTTTTGTGTGTGTTTTTTTTATTGTTATTAGCTGTTCCGTTTAAAATAATTAACAAAATGAAGTTAACAAAGCATCTCCACTCCCACAGTGTAAAAATAAACTCTAGTAGATCTTGGTAACAACTCAGGCGGGCTCAGCACGTTCAACCACCAGCAATTACGAAAAATAGTCAAAAAGTAAACAAAAAAACAACAACTTATGGAACTGACAATATAAAGAAAAACCACCGCTCCCCCCAATGAAATAAGGCACAATATCGCTAGGACAACAATTTGTATGAAAACCGTTTCATCAACACGTAATATCTCCCTAAAGATTCGAAAGCAATCACTTTAAAACATTTACGAGTGCCGCAAACGGCTTCCGACGTAACAAAAAAACAATTAAACGTCGCGGTGTCGGTGCAATTAAAAACATTCTTTATTTCGATAGCATTACGAGTCACAGAATAGATTAGAGCAAGCAAATTTGTAGAGGTTTTATCGCTTTCGCTATCTCCCGTGGAATGACCGCCGCGTTATGAGTTAGAGTCGTCGTCTGACGCGGATACATAAAGTTTGAAATTTTTATGGTGTTTTATTGGTGTTGGTTCGCTCGTTTGATGGTAAACGGTTATACTGATAAAACAATACCACAACTCGCCTCGAGATCAGTCTGTATCGCCTGCAGTAATTTAATTATCAGTCGTCCCCCACGCCCTACAAACAAATTCCATGTGCATCTAATTAAAACTTATTTTACGATTTAATCTGGCGTGTTTTTTTTATTCGCGCGAAAACTGAAAGAGGTACATATATTGTCAGTCTAAACGTGCGGGAATTTACCACCACTTTGCGGATTTAACTATTTTAAACTATATTAGCTATACCGGTCTGCTTCGCTGGGCATTTAAATTTGACATTATTATTTCTCACCCCCACGAAGATTCTCATCATTAACGCCCCCGCAACTGGTGTAGGGAGTCCGACACTCATACAAATATTAGCCTATCCATTAAGTACATGTATTTTCTACATGGATGCCAAGTTTCAAGTCAATCGGATGCACGGCTCAGTAGTTATAACGGAACATCCGTATAAACCACTGTAGATTTATATATTAGTATAGATAGTATATCGTTATTTTGTTGCACTTGACCTCAAGTTTCAATGGGTAGTTCCTTTTTTTTTTTTTTTTTTTCTTTCTACCTATGCTGATAGCCTTGAGAGGCTATTTCAGCTTCACCCTAACGTGTGTAGGTGAGCTCACGGGGCTCAAACCGGAGAGTTGCTAACACTGACCCTAGCAAGAGCAGTGCTTCGCAGAATCTACCACCGGATCGGAAACGCGACCCACTGAGAAGATCCGGCGAGAAACTCAGTGGGCTGTGTCTATGGGTTAGTTCGCTCGTCGAGCCCTTCGTCGCAAGCGACGGGTTCGACGAGGACGGTGACCGGTGCTTGTGGTGCCTAAAAGCACCGTTAATGGATCAGGAGGATCCGTAATGACGTGCTTTGGGCGACGTCGACGGTTTACCATTCGGTCTACTGGGTCGGGTATGTAATTTCCAGCGGCTACGATGAGAGGGTTCTCATGTCGTGCCGCCTTCTCGAAGTGGCGCAATGATGCCGACTGTAGATACTTACTGACAGAGTCGAGCTCTAGGTCATCGTGGAGATCCACGTTCCTCAGGAACCATGGTGCTCCGACGGCTATCCTGCAGAATCGTGATTGAATAACCTGAAGGGTCTTCAAGTTGGTGCGGGCTGCGTGAGCGAACACTACGCTTGCATACGTCATGACGGGGCGTATGCAAGTTTTGTAGAGAGTTACCTTATTACGGAGGGACAGTTTGCTTCGCTTGCAAAGCATAGGGTAGAGACGTCCTAATATGAAGGTAGTTCCTTAAAAACGTGAAGTCGTTTGCATTTAATAAAATGTCTTGACGAATTATTGAAAAAAAGTAAGTAAAATGTCTACTGCATTCAGACAGACGGGTCGAAATTGTAAGTTTTATTTGTTTCGATATACAATAGTTTATTTGTACCGTTGGAAATGGCGAAATATATTCTCATTTAATTCCGAGTATAAGGCACTCAGAATTAAATGAGAATGTTTCAACATTTCGCATTACCCGAGCCGGAGCTACGCATCCCTAATCTATGAATAAATGCCTGAAAGGTCGACATCTTTCAAACATCTCTCCCAGGGAACATCCACAGCGCATACTTTTGCCGCCTTTGGCATAATCGGGATGCCTCGCTGCAAATATCTTGAATTTATGCTTTGTACAACGCAAGATTTTATATTGTCGTTATATTATGTGTATGTATGCGACGAACCTTGATGTGAATGCTTCAAATATTTAGAGGCTAGCTTTTGCCCGCGACTCCGTTCGCGTGGAATAGTTACTTTGGCATAACGCTAAATTTTACCCCCCCCCCACTTCAATTACGTAGAAAGTGAAGATATTTTTGAATTATAGAATGCTAAGGAGCTATTTGAACCCCTATTTTGAAACCATCTTTATTGGTGCTCCACTTCTATTGGTCTTAGCGTGATGTTATATAGCCTACAGCCTTCCTCAATAAATGGGCTATCTAACTCCGAAAGAATTTTTCAAATCGGACCAGTAGTTCCTCAGATTAGCGCGTTCAAACAAACAAACTCTTCAGCTTTATAATATTAGTATAGATTAATTTTATATTCATTTATTTAGCTTGCTTAGTTTAGTGTCGCGTGGCACATAAGCGAGCATCAAACTAATTACGAGATTGATATATGAAATTGTACTTTCTTATCTCGTGTGCTTGAATCAATCAGCGAGACAAGACTACATCAGTGTACAATAACGTACACAGCTGATTGTTCTGATTGAGTGGCTGCCTCTCGACTGATAATTGACTCGAGTAGGTAGTTCATTGAGGTGCGTAGATATGTATAAGTACATGTTTGGAAACTATGAATGTGTTAGATCTAATAGTCGTCTAATAGAAGTCGTCGTGGCCTAAAGGATAAGACGTCCGGTGCATTCGTGTTGAAGCGATGCACCGGTGTTCGAATCCCGCAGGCGGGTACCAATTTTTCTAATGAAATATGTACTCAACAAATGTTCACGATTGACTTCCACGGTGAAGGAATAACATCGTGTAATAAAAATCAAACCCGCAAAATTATAATTTGCGTAATTACTGGTGGTAGGACCTCTTCTGAGTCCGCGCGGATGGGTGCCACCGCCCTGCTTATTTCTGCCGTGAAGCAGTGATGCGTTTCGGTTTGAAGGGTGGGGTAGCCGTTGTAACTATACTGAGACTTTGGAACTTGTGTCTCGGGGTGGGTGGCGCGTCAACGTTGTGGATGTCTATGGGCTCCAGTAACCACTTAGCATCGGGTGGGCTGTGAGCTCGTCCACCCACCTAAGCAATAAAAAAAAAAAAAAAAAAAAAAAAAAAAAACGTAGATAGGTGATGGAAAACAATATGATATTAAATATTTATTATTAGATTTAGACGTTTTGTCCTACTTTTTACTGGTGGTAGGAGCTCTTGTGAGTCCGCACGGGTAGGTATCACCATCCTACCTATTTCTGCCATGAAGCAGTAATACGTTTCGGGTTGAAGAGTGGGGCAGCCGTTGTAACTATACTGAGACCTTAGAACTCATATCTCAAGGTGGGAGGCGCAGTTACGTTGTAGATTTCTATAGGCTCCGGTAACTACTTTACACCAGGTGGGTTCTGAGCTCGTCCAACCATCTATGCAATAAAAAAAAAACTATAAAGTAACAATTCAAAGCATCCTCATTACTATGAACTAGGTCTTGAACTATGGCTCCATCCACTAAAGTAATCTAGGTCGTTATATCTTCCACCTATGTCTATAAAACTAATTAAACATCGAATTACAGGGTAATTATCTCTATGAATTAGGTTATTGTTCGTAACAATTTTTTTCGAGTATTATCGAATCACCGTTAAACGTATTACGGCCGATTTTATGCTATTTAATGCCAATAATCTTTTACCGGTACACGAACGTCGGTCCGTCACACCGAGCGCCTTAATAACGCACACGATTATATATATTATACTTGCTTTTACTTGCAGGCTTGATAATTCATCATCATCATAGTCGGTTGCTCTTGGCAGAGCAGTCGTGGTCATGTGGAATTCTTGCTTATTAACAGATGTTTTCCATAGTTCGCGAACCAAGGCCAGGCGCACGCACTCGTTGATGTGATAGTTAAACATTTTGAAATAATGAAAACATATTTCTGCCGTGAAGCAGTAATGCGTTTCGGTTTGAAGGCTGGGGCAGCCGTTGCAACTATACTGAGACTTAAGAACTTATATCTCAAGGTGGGTGGCAGCATTTACGTTGTATGGTTCTATGGGCTCCAGTAACCACTTAACACCAGGTGGGCTGTGAGCTCGTCCACACATCTAAGCAATAAAAAAAAACACGATTTTGCGCATAGCGTTTATATTAAATACTAGCGACCCGCTCTCACTTCGCTTCGAGAACTGTAGTTAATTTTGGAAACTGCAATTATTATGAAAATAAGATGGCAGATTTTTTCCTACTTACTTGACACTTATCCTCTATATTTCAGGTAATCCACATATAAACTATATAGCCTATGTATTATTCTGATGTGGTAGTTATATTATTGTAAAGTTTCATCATAATCCATCCAGTAGTTTTTGCGTGAAGGAGTAACAAACATACATCCATACATTCTTACAAACTTTCGCGTTTATAATATTAGTAGGATTGGCGTTCGGTAAATACGGAGTTCCAAATATGGCAGCAAAATTTGGAAAATTACACCCAACGTATGCGAAATTAGCAATCTTGTGCATTCTTTTTTATTTTTTATTGCTTAGCTGGGTGGACGAGCTTACAGCACACCTGGTGTTAAGTGGTTACTGGAGCCTATAGAATCTACAACGTAAATGCGCCACCCACCTTGAGATATAAGTTCTAAGGTCTCAGTATAGTTACAACGGCTGCCTCACCCTTCAAACTGAAACGCATTACTGCTTCACGACAGAAATAGGCAGGGCGGTGGTACTTAGCCATGCGGACTCACAAGAGGTCCTACCACCAGTAATATTCTATGTCTTCACAACGAATGTAATCTCAAGGCTTATCTGAATGCTGTTCTGTTATGTTATAAAAATGGCAACTGATTACGCTACATCTAACATTTTTCGTTTCAAATATTTGAATTCACTATCAGGAATATTTTAACTAGCGCAAGCGGTGTGATACGAGGACAGACGCTGAAGCCAATATTCGAAGTAATAAATAACTTTAATGGATCGATTCAGAGAGCCGCAGACTGTTAACATATTTTCAGCGACTTTTTTAAAGTCCCATGTGCATGCGAAGAGCGCCGATAATGGCCTCGTGCAAATGTTTATTTGAAAATGTATGTTTCTACGTACCGCTGTTTATTTTGTCAGGTTTTTATTCGATTACTTAGGTATTGATCGCGACCCGTATATTGACGTGACGTCTTATAATTCGATGGAGCCGGCTGCACGCACGAAAAAACATGACTCATGCGGCGTTACCTCGCTCTGAGGCGTTCCATTTAAGGCTTTAAGTGCAAGCGAGAGCGCGCAACGAGCGACAAAGAGGCACAATCGGCCTCCGCGTTCGGCAGCGTTCGACATCTGTCTCGCTCCTACTTGAGTGAGCGATGCATCCGCGTGTACAGCTGCTATACAATAATACATTTACATGTTTTCGTCAAGTATGAAGTTCAGTGAAAAGTGAATGTGGTGTCAATTGTCCATACAAAATATCTATCAAACAAATAAAATTTAAATTTTCTTTTGAAAAATGAAACCATTCCATCAGTATTTTCTTTTTTTTTTTTTTTTATGATTGAAGGATTACTGGTGGCCCGGAGGCCTTTCCAGTTTCACCAGGACAG
Source organism: Bombyx mori (assembly GCF_030269925.1). Lineage (NCBI taxonomy): Eukaryota > Metazoa > Arthropoda > Insecta > Lepidoptera > Bombycidae > Bombyx > Bombyx mori. The sequence goes on from NC_085113.1 coordinate 13,444,462, forward strand.
GTGGGCGAGCAAAGGCTCAGCCAGGAGGGGTGGGAATTGCTAACAGCTACCCGAGCGCCTCCGAAGGAGACCTAACAGCTCAAGAGCAGCTGCTTCGCGAATGAATCTACTACCGGATCGGAATCGCGACCCGCTGAGAAGATCCGGCGAGAAACTCAGCGAGCTGATTCATGGGTTAGGTTGCACGGCGAACTCTTTGTCGAGTTCGACGAGTACGGTTACCGAGGTCCCTAAGCCTGCTCCTAGAGCTGAAGGCGTCTAGTGCGAAGGTTATTGGATCTGATGGATCCGTAAGGACGTGTCTAGGGCGTCGACGGTGACTGGCTCCTGCATGATCAGGATTCGGGGAGTAGTCAGCGGCGGCTACGATAAGGCGATTATCATGACGCATAGCCTTATCGAAGTACCGTTCCGACGCTGACTTCATGTATTTCTGTATAGATTCGAGGCCCAGGTCGTCGTGTAGGTCAACGTTCCTCACGAACCACGGAGCTCCGACGGCTAACCTGCAAAAGCGGGATTGTAGAGATTGAAGGGTGTCTATGTGCGTGCGGGCCGCGTGAGCGAACACCACACTCGCGTAAGTCATGACGGGCCTTATGCAAGTTTTGTAAAGTGTCACCTTGTTCCGAAGGGACATTTTACTCCGCTTACAAATCATGGGGTAGAGTCTACCGAGAATAAACGCGGCACGGTCACGGACTGATTTTATATGCGGGCGGAATGTCATCGATGCATCCAGGGTAACGCCCAGGTACTTGACCTTCCTGGCCCAGGGTATGGATTGACTAAAGAGAGTAATCGGGGGTGTGAGATTCCTCCTCCTAATACGGGAGGAAATCCGTGTGGAGCTTCCCCTCTGAAAGAGCACCGCAGTACTTTTCGCTGGGTTGATGTCTATGCGCCATTTTCGGAACCACTGTCCTAGGGCTAGGGCTGCGCTCTGAAGCTTCTTCGCGATTAGGGACTTGTTTCTACTGGAATAGTAAACAGTCGTGTCGTCTGCGAATAAAGCTAAATGGGTCGGCGGCGACCGGGGAATATCGTTAACGAATAAGCTAAATAGGAGGGGTGAGAGGACAGAGCCTTGCGGGACTCCAGCTGTGAGAGGTCGTGGGGAGGAGCGGGTTCCCTCGACTCGATATCGAAAAGAGCGGTTCGACAAGAAGTCCCGTATGATGAGCACGAGACTATCCGGCACACCCATGTTGAATAGTTTGAAAATCAAACCGTTGTGCCAGACTTTGTCGAACGCTTTTGCGACGTCGAAGAAGAGAGCTCCCGTGTATAACGGTTTTGGTCGATTAAGCCCCACAAGAATGTGCTCCGTGAGGCGGTGCACCTGTTGAACGCATGAGTGATTTGTACGGAATCCGAATTGTTCATCGATGAGAATGCCCTTGGATGAGACGAAGTCTCTGAGGCGTTTATAGAGCAGACGCTCATACAGTTTGCCTAGAGACATGAGGAGGCTAATCGGGCGGTAGCTCGTCGGATGATTTTTTGGTTTACCGGGTTTATGTATGCCGATAACGTCCGCTTCTTTCCACACCGCGGGAAAGATACAGTTCGCCATAGCGGCATTGAAAATAGATGCCAACATCACGATGAGTTGGACGGGTAGAAGTTTAATAACGCGGTTGGATATACCGTCGGAACCGGGAGCCTTGCGAGGACGTAGGTCTTTGATCAAGTCTTTAACTTCCATCGGGGTGACGGGTGGTAACACATCAGAGGGTGGCAAGGAGGCTCTGCGTTCTACCTCACTGTCTACTAATTCTACATGCACAGGGTCCACGGATTGAGTGCTGGGCGTGCACTGGGTTTGCAATGTATCGGCCAGCAGCTCTGCTTTTTCGTCATCATCGAACGCCGTGAGTCGGCCTGAGGGGCCTACGAGGGGGGGCATAGTTACTACCGTATCCGATTTGAGAGTACGAGCTAAGCGGTAGTAAGACCTTTGGGAGGGCGCGAGTCCTTCTAAGAAATCAGACCATCTGGCATCTCGGACTTCGGCGATGCGAGACTTTACGTCGCGTTGTAGGGCACGCATTCGAATACGATTTTCCGCGGTAGGATACCTGTCGTAGGCGCGTATCGAGGCGTTCTTAGCTCTAAGGAGTTCCCTAATATCGTCGGACAATTTGAAGCGGTGAAGGAAGTCCTCCGCTACAACTTGTTTCGATGACCTATCTAATGTCGAGGTGATGTGTGACGTTAAGATGTCTATGGCTTCAGCGGTATCCTGAGAAGACGGGGTAGAGTCCGGGCTAAACGGTAGCGATGGTGGATCAGATTCAGCCAGGCTGATGCCCAGCGTGTGCCAATCCACCACAGTCCTCGTGACGGGAACGGAATCGGGAGCGCGACCGAGCTTCATAACGACGGGACGGTGGTCTGAATCTAACTCTGAAACTACTTCGATCGAGTGTAAGCGCAGAGTTACGTTTTTTAATAACGCTATGTCGAGTATATCCGGGCGATGCGCGATATTTAGCGGGTAGTGAGTCGGGATTAGCGGAGCGACGATATCGAAGGCGAGATTATCGACTAACGCGTCAAGCCGCCTGCCATTCGGGGTTGTGGTGTGTGAGTTCCACCTAATGTGTTTACAATTTAGGTCGCCCGCCAGAATGACAGAGCTCCCCATGCCGAGCAGCGCCTCGATATCACTGCTTAGAACGATCTTATCCGGTGGAAGATAAACGGACGCGATAACGATCGGCGCGTGTCCCGTCAGTGAGATTCGGCACACTGATGCTTCGATATTAGCGAGCGCGGGAGGATCGAGTGGGACGCAATGCAGGGCTCTTCTATAGTAAATGACGGTACCACCACCACGAGCAGAGAGCCTGTCGTTCCTGACCATGTTATAGTTCGCGATTTTAGGGTCACGGCGCGCGGGCTTAAGTAGGGTCTCCTGCACTAAAAAGATATCAATTTGATGGTCACGCAAAAAGTCAGAAACCTGATCACGCTGATTTGCGAGACCGTAAGCGTTAAAAAATCCTATCGTTACGGATAGGGGCTTTATTCTACTTATATACGCCATTGATTACCGGCGGAGTGAGGGGAGGACGTACGTATTTAATGACGCGTATACGTCGGCGTATTCTTGCACAACGGCGATAAAGTGTTGTGCAGTGGAGGCAGAGCGAATGGCGTCGCCCAAAGCGTTAACGCGCTCAAAGTTGATCGACTGAAAGAAGTCGATCGCTAAAGCGAGATTGTCGGACGCGGTCGGAGGGCAAGTCGCGGGAGAGGGACGAGTCGCGGGGGCGGGACGAATCGCGGAGGAGGGAGTTGTAGCCGTGTTCATGTACGGCAGCGGTTTCGCCCAGGCCGAGACACTGGGCACCGGCGCCGGAACGAACGCTGGCTTAGCCTGCGACACAGAGGGTGCCGAGGCTTTGATGTCTGGGCCGGAAGCTCGGAGGCGGTTTTGGCGGGCGACGCGGCGATTTATTTTCGGGGCTCGGGGGCATCCGCGGTAATTTGCGGGGTGACCCTGTGTTCGACACAGGACGCAGCTAGGCGGTTCTGTCGCGGTTTTTTGATCGCGAGTGCATAGGGCCGTGGCGTGATCGCCTAAGCACTTGACGCATCGGGGGCGCGCGTGACAGTTACGGGAAGAATGCCCGTATAATTGGCAGTTATGGCACTGGCTAGGTGTGCCTTTCTTGTGTGGGGTTTCGACTGCGATTCCGGAAAGGCTACAGACCGTTCGGATGTTGAATATTTGCTTACCCTCGGGGGTAGGCTGGAGGGCGACGAGAACCATATTATATGGCTCCCTTCCGCGGCCTGTGTGCATGCGGTGTACGGAGTTAACCGGTAGGCCTTGTTCGAGAAGGTCGGTCGTTGACGAGCTCGGCATCCAACTCTTTAGGGATGCCACGTATAACGGCACGGAGTTCGCGCTCCTCCTGGAGCGTATATGTGTGGAAACTTATACGCTCCTTACGGAGGTAAGAAGAGAGGGCCCTATGGTCGTCGGATGTTCGAACCTTAATTTGAATGCCGTTCGCGAGGTTACGGGCATTCGTAAAATTGATATTTTTGGCCTTAAGGGCCAGGGAAACTCGTTCCCAAGCTGCCTTCTCTTGAAGGATTACCGGGGGAGGGGTCTGGGCTTTATTTTGTGCCACCGGACGCGGCGACGGAGTGGCACGGGCTGGAGGCGCAACGGGAGTCTGAGGGCGGGGGCGCGACGCGTTCGCGGCTTTGCTAATTTTAGCGGCCGCGGGAGCTCGAGACTCCGCGGCACGCTTCTTACCCTTTTGCACCAGGGTGAATCCATCCGTCGATGAGGCGGGAGCGAGGTCGACCTCCATCTCCGAGTCAGAGTCGGAGGACGAGGAGGCGGGCGCAGGTGACCTACGAGTAGGTGTTTTGGACGGCGCGACGGAGGCCGCGGATGATCGCGCTGCTGGAACGGTGACCACGGCGGACGACGCAGCAGTTTTACTCGCCAGTATAGGCGACGCGGGAACGGCAGGCACGACGGAGGCTGCGGTGCTCGATGCAGAAGCTTTGCACGCAGGTACAGGCGACGCAGGAGCAGCGAGCTCGGTGGAGTCCACGAGAGGGCTCGCAGTGTGATCGGCCTTGAAGGCCTGAAACTCGGAAGTGAGCTTTGGGTAGCGAAGCCGGAGAAATTCCGCAAATACAGCGTCCATGATGTCTACGTGCCCAGGTGGGGCTACCCTGGGTCTTAGAAAACACTCGCCTTGCGGCGAGGCCCCAACTTCTCGGACCTGAGCGGTTCTATTGAACACAGGTGGCGATGCGGCACGATTACTGCAGGACAAAGAAAAATCACAACAAAACGGAAATAACAAAAAGAAACAAAACAATTAAACACTTCCAGGAAGACAGTTTGTCGGCAGATGTACCACGAACACAGAAATAACAAAAGGAAACAAAACAAATAAAAACTTCCAGGAAGAGCACTTAGTCGGCAGATGTACCACGAACACAGGCCGCGCGAACAATGGCCGGGCTAACAAAAGCCGGGCGAACAAAGGCCGGGCGATCGAGTGGTCGATGAGCACGTCCGCGCGTGACGGGTGCCTCTATCGGAATGAGTATTTTCTTATGACGTTGTCACGTTCAACTATCGTAAGTAAACCGACTTTACAGACAACCGATTTTTTGTGACATATACGTGAAACTCCAACCGCTAGTAAGTTGGCACGGATTGGTAGAAATTAACTACAGCGTACCCATAAAATTATTACACGCAACACAATAATCACATTTTGAAACCGCCCGCCATCGCATAACCGGATAACCGGTCGGTTGCCAGAAGCCGGTACGGTCTGGCATTAATTGCCAGAGTTAGCGAATCGCTGGCGGGCCGGTCTAAACCTATTATGAGCGGTTTCCGAGCGAATTCACAACCGGTTAATGATTATGTGTCAATGTGGTGTGAATTAGAAGTGGGCGTTACTTATTTAATGGAATCCCGTTATTAATTATTGTAAGTTAGTGTTATTAAATTACAATAGATTGATTAATTTAAATGCCGCGGCTTTAAGTAGGGTGTTCAATGTTAGATCCCTCAAGATTTACTGAATGGGACTACAGTGGAGCAATGTACGTAGGAATTTGAAGGGTAGAAGGTATTAGAATCTAACGAGTGAATAGGTTGGAGCCCTATAACATGCAGCTCACTCGCAAGGGAAACGGGTGTACCTAAATTCGATTTCGCTCTTACACTGTGGATAGCCTATAGCCTAATAGTGGGTTGCTGTTTGAAAGATAGGATCGTTTTTTATTATTTTAGAGAATTGATTTAGAAAATTATGTATTTGTATTCACGTCTGTCAGGTTTGATTTTTATATAGAGGTATTGACCGTTTGAAAATAAAATAATATCAAAATTGAACAGTCCAACCAACCTGATAGCCATACTCTTCGCTTTCAAGTGATGCCATCTCTGATTCATCTCATCCAGTCTCCTCTGCAGCATGACAGCGTCTTCCTGAGAAGACAGGCTGCCCAGGAGACGCCGGCCAGTTCCAGTGAGCGATGCGTACACATTCCTGTGTGTCTCGATCTCCGATTGCAGATCCTGGAAATAATTGAGTACATTTAGTTACAATGCTTTTGTAAGCTAGACTTTTTGCCAACGTAATCACTGCGAAGTTACGTTATGATCGTTCTAAAGTTGAATTTTGGTGTTTTAATAAAAAAAGCAAATTGTATCTTTTTGAGTTCACAAAAGACGTTAATTTTTAGCGTTCAGGCGAAATACTACACGTCTTTACATTCCATTATCTTTTTTTTATTGCCCTTGTAAGCAGACGAGCATACGGCCCACCTGATGGTGAGTGGTTACCGTCGCCCATGGACTTCAGCAATGCCAGGGGCAGAGCCAAACCGCTGCCTTCCGTTGATTACTCTCCGCAAGCCTCGTTTGGAGAAGGGCAAGTCATAGCGCTCGGGAAACACCGTGGAGGGGAGCTCATTCCAAAGCCGGGTGGTACGTGGCAAAAAAGTGGATGATCGCAGTGGCTCCAGGTAGTATGGATGGACTCTTATCAGGTGGCGGGCGGTGCGAAAGTAAAAACGAGATGATGGAATCATCTCAATAATTAAATTCAAATAAATAATTAATTATCAACGTATGTTAAGTTTTTGTTGAACATTTCAGAGCCTATAGAATCAATCCGAAGTTATTTATTAAAAGAAAAACGATTAGAATTTTTGCTTAGCTTTTGACTAAACAAATCACGTCCAATAACTACAATCGTTTATCAACAAGAATCCTTAATATCCTTGACTCGTATAAACGTGAAAAATTGACAAACAAAATTCGCGTGAGTAAAAACTTCGTACAGCGTACGTAAGCGAGCAATTTCTTCGGACCCTGGGAGACTGGTGACAAATGAAAGGCTTTTGTCCGAAGAATGCCTCAAACTGGACTCGTACTCTCTCAGAAATATATATTTCGAATTGTGTCCATATTTTACTGTAACGTTGTCTTTGTCTCTTCATTGTTATTTTACTCGTGTGATCTTTCAAGTAAATGAATTTTTGAAAATTAAGCTTCGATTTTCTGAAAGGTACGATTTGTGTTTTTATTAAGGTTAAGAAATGTTATGAAAGTAGATAAATGGTTTTTATATATGAACAAAATGCGGGTGTGGATATTAACCTTGCGTTGCCTTCTTTTCGCTACTTGGGAATACCGGTTAGCCAATATCAAAAAACTGATCTAAGTTTATTGGAGTCTATAATGTATCTTTTTTTTTATTGCTTAGATGTGTGGACGAGCTCACAGCCCACCTGGTGTTAAGTGGTTACTGAAGCCCATAGACATCTACAACGTAAATGCGCCACCCACCTTGAGATATAATTTCTAAGATCTCAGTATAGTTACAACGGCTGCCCTACCCTTCAGACCGAAACGCATTACTGCTTCACGGCAGAAACAGGCAGGGTGGTGTTACCTACCCGTGCGGACTCACAAGAGGTCCTACCACCAGTAAAAAATCTATATTCAAACTAGAAACTTGTATGTTAGTGATAACTTATTGTAACTCATATCTCTGTTCGTGACTAACAAATGAATAAATCTTTCAATACAATAAAGTGAAGATTTGGATCTCATGTCTTAAGTTGGTTGGCGGTGTTTTCTTTGTGATATCTGTAAACTCCGGACATCACTGAACATCAGATCAGCCGGTCTCTATGTCAACAGCAAATAATAAACTCTGGGTAGGCAGCGGCTTGGCTCTACCCCTGGCATTGCTGACATCCATGAGCGACGGTAACCACTCACCATCAGGTGGACCGTATGAACGTCCGACTACACGGGCGAAAAAAAAAATTCAAATTATAAAAATGAATATTAATATTTTATACTCATATCTATACTAAAAATGTATTTCAATCCCAATAAAATATTCTCATGATATAATCTTATAGTTAAATCAATAACCCTAAAACCAAAGAACCGGTTGTTTACATTCAGCTGTAAATGTTTAGTTAACAGATCGCTCGAGGCAACGGTTATCTCCTGGTTTCAACCGGATTAGTTGCGAAACTAACCGGGCGTGTTTACTTGTATCGATGTTATCCGGTACGAAGATGTGGTTACGTTAAGTTTTATCTCGTGTTGTGTTGTTAAATTTACTTTTAATGTACATAAGTAATACAATAAGGCATAATTTTCATTTGTTCGCGCATAAGTTATTAGATTTATTAAAGAATATTAAATGTTTTTTGTCACATTAAATGTAAGTATCATCAAAAATAATTATGTATTTTTTATACAAAAGCAAAGCAATCTTCTTCAATTAAGGTGGAAAAGTGATTCGTTCACTTTCACAGTATTTTATTTGTAATGAAAGTTTGACGTGGGTAACACCACAAAATTCATTCTGACAAAATAATACGTGACCTGATCACCGCTTGCTATCACAGAATGATGCAGATTTGTTACATATAGTGATAGCACGCGGTGATAGTCTGTTCAGATATTATTCAGGTATCCGACACCAAACTCCAGGACCTTATAGGAATAAAACTCCTTTCTTATATTTCTGTTACTCGCAATACTTCATCTTCTCTCAATGATTTTAAATAGGATATGTCGTCCCACGCGTCGACAGGGATAACCGTTTTTCCAATGCCAATGATTTAGATCATACTTCTAAGTGTATAAGGCTCTAGCAAAATCTTCTATTTCAGTAAGTAAACCTAGTAGAAACATTATAAAGCGGGAACATTTAGAGTTCAGAATTTAACAATTTTAAACACAGTAATCTTAATGAGAAAATTTACGGTGCACAAAGTTGTTTAATAACATGCGGGCCTTCACTTTTAGGCTTGAATCGCCCATGTGGTCGGTGCTTATAGTAATGTTATTTCATATCGATAATCCTTTAAATACTCGTATTACGTTTTCATAAGATTTTCAAATGATATGATACAAAATTTCGCCTTAAAACTTTCGACTATTAAAAGCAAGCAGTGTCTAACATAAACAATTAAAATACATAGCGTTACAGCTTCGTTCTACCAGCCTACCTTAAGCTCTCCCAGCTTACTCATTGTTAACAATTCAAAAACGATACTATTAAAAACAGAATTTGAATCCATAACGCAAATATTAGCGTTCAAAAGTCGAGGCATCATCGATCAAGTTTCAAAGCTTGAAATACAAACATCGATAAATCTTCCCAGCACTAGAGCCGTCGGGAATTATTGATGTTGTTTACTTTAGCTATCGGCACACGCGCAAAAACACCCTTTAATAATATTAAGGGTGCATTATAATAGGGTTCGATAAGAGCCTTGTGTTACGTCCTTTATAATTTCAAGGGTGGTTTGGGGAGATCAAAATGGAAGTAGGAATGTTTTTAGTGTGCGTAATTGCACGAGCGCTTCTTATGTATGTTATAAGTTTGGGAAACAGAGCAGTTGTCAGCTTTTCTCGTCACGTAAGAAAAACAAAAAAGGAATAGATCTCCGTAAACTCAGGGATTCGGAACAAAGAAATTGTCCTTCTCCACCAAAAGTTGGGACAGTTCATTACGGCCTACACCAGTAAAACTTTAATGTAGCGTAATTAAACCTTGAAATTCTCTCAAAATCTGTCACCCGGAGCTTAAAGAGTTTAAATTTGAACCAACCGTTAAGAAACTTTAAAGTTTGAAACTGAAGTGTTCGCCCTTCTCTGACCGAAACGCGTTAATGTTCGTTTATAAGTTTAAATACACCATTATACATTACGGAGTTGGATCAGGGAATCGTTACAAACTTAATTTGTACGTAGCGAGGACTGCGCGGCCATTGTATTTTATTTGTTGCTAGATAATCGAGAACATTCGAGGCGCGATGAAGATTTAAACCGTGAATTTGGGAGCGCATTAGATTCTGAGAATCGACCTACACTAGTGGTTCCGCAGTAGTCGAAATTCGACTATAATTAATTGAAATTATAAGTTTGTACACTATTAAGATTCTATTTTCAAAGACTATTATACTTCTATAATCACAAATTTCGCCAAGACTACACTATAGAAAAATATTAATAAAGACAATCAATATTTAATCTATTCTCAATTTGACAACAGACGTCAAGAACAAAAGTTTGACAATAAATAAATAGTATGCATGCGTGTGTGCGTCAAATACATAGTAGTGTGTGTAATGTTTTCTTTATTGATTTAATGTTTTTTTATGCATTATCTTAAAAAAATATTAGCATTGTGCACTTCTTCTCTATATTCTCTATAAGTGTGGAAAATTTCATACTCCTCCGTCCGCGCAATTTTCGTAAAAAGGAATACAAAGTTTTTGCTTCACGTATTAATATATAGATGCCGCCGCATTAAGCAGAGTGTTCAATGTTAGATCCCTCAAGATTTACTGAATGGGACTACAGTGGAGCAATGTACGTAGGAATTTTGAAGGGTAGAAGGTATTAGAATCTAACGAGTGAATAGGTTGGAGCCCTATAACTTGCAGCTCACTCAGAAGGGAAACGGGTGTAGCTAAAATCAATTTCGCTCTCACACTGTGGATAATAATGGGTTGCAGTTTGAAAGATAGGATCATTTTTTTATTGTTTTACAGAATTGATTTAGATAATTATGTATTTGTATTCACGTGTATCAGGTTTGATTTTTATATAGAGGTATCGACAGATTGAAAATAAAATAATATCAAAATTGGACAGTCTAACTAACCTGATAGCCATACTCTTTGATAGCCATACTCTTTCAAGGTGTGTGGCGCATTTACGTTGTAGATGTCTATGGGCTCCAGTAACCACTTAACATCAGGTGGGCTGTGAGCTCGTCCACACATCTAAGCAATAAAAAAAAAAAAAAAAAAAAAAAAAATTCACGTATTAATATATAGATTCTTACTAATTTACTTTTTTTAATACGCTTTTATTAGATTCAGACGTATGTAACGGAATCTTTGAACATGATTTTGACCCCCTTTAAAACGTTGGATTAACTCGAAATTTGGCATACTTGAAAAAATTTCAATATAGGTAAAAAATGAAAAATAAATAATAGTTTAAAAAACTAAAAAAATACGCTCGTATAGAAAATCCAACTAAAAATAGAAAATAAATTTTAATAAATGTGAATTAAAAATAGTGTAAGAGAAAATGATTTTATTGTAAAAAAAAGCGTGGGGTGCATGGTATCAGTATTATTATAGTAAATATTGTATGAACAGATATGAGTAGAAGGGTTATTTTGATAATATCCTGAAAAGCAACACACGCTTTTTTAAAATAAAACAATTTTTTCTTACACTAAGTTTAATTCAAATTTATTAAAATTTATTTTCTATTTTTAGTTGGATTTTCTATAAAACCGTATTTTTTGTTTTTTTAAACTATTACTTTTATATTATTATGATCGAGTGAAATTTTGAATATTCTTCTTGATACAAGAACTAAACATATTAATGAACATGGCTCAAACATTAAGGAGATGGCAATGCTAAGAATTTTTAATATAGTAATTTGTATGTATGTTATTTCGGTCCTGGCAAATTTGATATTCACCGGCACCGCACTAGTCAGGTTAAAAAAAAAATTAAAACTTACCGCGACCGTCCAATCAGTATTCGGTTCGTGTTTACCGTTCGCGCGCCGAATTGATCCGGTTTTTGTAGCTAGTTGGTTTTCATTCATTCCAACCGGTTATAATAGGAATTCGCATTAATTGATATTCGTTATTGTTCTCGTTCGGTCGCGGGTTCCCATTTAATTAATTTTTAAATTTTCGTTTCTGTTTCAGCACCTCAAAATTGATTCGGTTTTGAAATATTGTATTTTAAGTGTATCTACTTTATTGAAAGCGCTATCATTGTCGTTTGTAGGCAGGAGTATGAAGACGGGATAATTAAGAAATGATTTTTTTAAATTATTTCATTAAATTTCTTACTGTGAACAAAACAATTACGTCAGGAATATAATTGATTTTTTGGATTTTTCGATTTTTACAACAAATTTAAGTACTTTATCGTAAAAACTTAATTCATAGATATTACTCATATTTTGTAATTAAATTATTTTACCCTCCCTCATAATTTCTATTTTATAATAACTATAGATCATCAATTGTGTTGTAAATAGGTTTTTTCGACCTTCAAACTCGAATACGCTACTTCTTCGCGGTTGAAATAGGCAGGGCGGTAGTAACTACATACGCGGACGCATGAGATGCTCTACCACTAGTAATTACGCAAAGTATACCTGTTATGGGTTTATTTTTATTACACAATATAATTATATAATTAAATAAGTTGTCGTGAAGGTCAGTTGTGAACATTTTTTTAAATATTATTTTATGGCTTATATGGGTGGACGAGCTCACAGCCCACCTGGTGTTAGGTGGTTACTGGAGTCCATAGACATCTACAACGTAAATGCGCCATCCACCTTGAGATATAAGTTCTAAGGTATCAAGTATAGTTACAACGACTGCCCCACCCTTCAAACCGAAACGCATTACTGCTTCACGGCAGAAATAGGCAGGGTAGTAGTACCTACCCGCGCGGACTCACAAGAGGTCCTACCACGTGTGCTAAGTACGTAATTCATTACAAAAAATGGTGCCTGCCTGTGGGATTTGAACACCCGTATAATCGCATCGTTCGCAAAACCGTAACCACAGATTACTTTCACACTATTGTTTACGTTAACCGGATATCCGGGTGGGATCGATGTGTTTATCTTCACCCGCTTCGGACGCCATGCGCATATTATAGACGGCTCCCGTATATTAATCCGGGTATACGGAAGGTTTGTTTGTCATGTCTTTATTCAACGTGCTTTCCATATTTCCATATTCGAACCTCATTGCGTCTATAGGTCGCAATATAGGCTAGCAGTGTCGGAAGTGTAGATTAAAGGGAGGGCTTAAGGTAGGAAATGAAGCGTATTGTGAAGCAATGACGTGGTCTAGTTTGAAAAGCAGGGCTGCTGTTACACAGCTGCGATTGTAACTTCAACCTTATAAAGCTAGCCTTAACGTCGTCGTGGCCTATAGGATAAGACGTCCGGTGCATTCGTATGTAGTGATGCACCGGTGTTCGAATTCCGCAGGCGGGTAACATTTTTTCTAATGGAATACGCACTTAACAAACGTTCACGATTGACTTCCACGGTGAAGGAATAACATCGTGTAATAAAAATCAAACCCGCAAAATTATAATTTGCGTAATTACTGGTGGTAGGACCTCTTAAGTCCACACGGGTAGGTACCACCACTCCACCTATTGCTGCTGTGAAGCAGTAATGCGTTTCGGTTTGAAGGGTTGGGTAGCCATTGTGACTACATATACTGAGACCTTAGAACTTATATCTCAAGGTGGGTGGCGCATTTACGTTGTAGATGTGTATGAGCCCCAGTAACCACTTATCACCAGGTGAGCTCTTCCATCCATCTAAGCAATAAAAAAAAATCGGTTGTCTGTAAAGTCTCTTTACTGACGATATATGAACGTGACAACGTCATAAGAAAGTACTGATGGAATGGTTTCATTTTTCAAAAGATAATTTAAATTTTATTTGTTTGATACCCCGCCCCGCTTCGCTTACCACTGACTGTATGCACAATAACTGCATGGTAAGCGAAGCGGGCCGGGGTATCATTCCCCTACAACACTACATTCACTGAACTTCATACTTGACGAAAACATGTAAATGTATTATTGTATAGCAGCTGTCCGTGCGGATGCATCGCTCACTCAAGTAGGAGAGAGACAGATGTCGAACGCTGCCGAACGCGGAGGCCGATTGTGCCTCTTTGTCGCTCGTTGCGCGCTCTTGCTTGCACTTCAAGCCTTAAATGGAACGCCTCAATGAGTTATGCTTTTTCGTGCGTGCAACCGGCTCCATCGAATTATAAGACGTTGTCACGTCAAAAAAAAGGTAGGGAAAGCTTCGTCTGCACATTTACAGCCAAATAAATAAGTTTTCATATCCTTTAAGTGAACAGTGACATTTTATTCTCTTTGTTAGTAGTCCAATAACCGCTACCACATTTATCCAAACAAAAGGCTACTAACGAGTTAACGATGGGAATATCGGGCACAGCGACTTAATTAAAAAAAATATTTAAAGATTCAATGCATTAAATATCATTAACAAATTTTTAAAAGTACAAATAACATGAATTTAGTTTATGCTTAGTTGCATTTTGTTAATTTTTTGATGAAAATAAAAATAGTAACAAAAATTGTGAGTGTTTATTAAAAAAAAAACAAACGTACACCTATTTGCCAATGCTCCTGAATAGGGATACGAAATCCTCTGTACATTAACTATTTATTTACATGCGAAGGACAAAGACGTTGATTTATTGAGGAGAAATGATCCTCTATAATATTCCAACGCTACGAGTGTTACAGAGTCCTTAAATTTATATTTCATTTTCATTATTTTGTGGTAAGATTTTTATCAACACGGTACAACAAAACAGTGGTCGCATGCTTCTGGTGTTCTTATTTATTAACTCCCAGGTAGGTAAACAAGCATACGGCTCACCTTCTCATTAGTGGTTAGCGTTTGGACAGAGGCATGATGGTACTACATAAGAGTTAGAATCTACTTAATAATTTTTAGAACTTTATTAATCTTAGTATTGACTGTGAGTGAGCTCTTGTTAACACCCGTAACACGTATTATACTTATATATAAAGATGTTTTTGTTAATCCAAATATCGATTCAAAAGTTCGGATGAAATTTACCAGAAAACGCTCCAGGACCTGGCGGGAGTCACATAACAAACAGCGGAGATGGTAAACAGAAATTTACATCCGAAATTGATAGCCTACTGTATTTACAAAAACGGCTACACATAAGTATTATATACTATACATAAATACTAACTATAAAAGTACTGTATCAAAGCATGTTAAACAAATTTTAATTACATACACGAAATAAAAATTAAGCTACAAATTTTAATTACCTTGTATAAATTCAAGATGGGCTCATTACATTCAAAAAACACTTAATTCCGTCGAACAATAATTCATCAAGTTATTAAAGGTAGAGGGAGAGGAACGATTCGTCTTCCCCTTGTCTAGAGGGGGAGGGAAGATTTATTGCGTGCCAGATTTACCTGAGCACTTTTATACGCGACGATCCGGGCATAGAGTACTTATCCCGGTAGAGGGTGAACTGCAATTTAAACATTTTGGTGTTTCTTTTTGTGTTTTTTTTATTGCCCTTGTAGACAGACGAGCATACGGCCCACCTGATGGTGAGTGGTTACCGTCGCCCATGGACTTCAGCAATGCCAGGAGTAGAGCCAAGCCGCTGTCTACCGTTAAGTACTCTCCACAAGCCTCGTTTGAAGAAGGAGAGATATGTCATAGCCGGAATGAACTCCCCTCCCAGGATTCTTAGCGGCAGACGCTTGGTTGGGCCTAAATTTGGTGAAAGGGGCTGAATTGAACTTCATCAAGGTTTCGTTCCTAAACAACTGCTCCAGGCGGAATGTTGTAAGCTTTCAGCTTTTTTACAGTACCTGACCTCAAAAGTTATGCGTATTCAGTGTGTCGAGCTTTGTTCGGTGGAGATGGGACTCATCATGAGGCGTTAGATTGAAGTCTCAGTTACATAGGATTAATCTAATATTAACGACTATTAACTAAGACTACGATTCTTGAGTAAAGACAAAATAGCAGGACAGCAAATATTATTAGTCGAGGAGTGACGTAACCTCTTATACAAGAACAAAAGAAGTTAAAGAAACAACTAGACCTCATGATCATTTTAAGTCTTTTGAGTGTGTATAAACTTTTAGCGCGTCTAAATTTTAAGTCAACATTATATTTAAGTGTCAGCCTACAACGTCTCAGTCGCCCGTGACGTCACGTTGTCTGTCGTTAAAACCTCGAAATTAATGGAACGAAAATAATAATTGCGAGAATAAGTTTTTGGAACGGGAAAAAAACCAGGAAAAAGCGTCCGTAACGTAATATTTTTATTAGTAATACTCACAGTAGTGTTCGACTTAACTTTGTAATAGCGTACAAATTAGTAATGCATACAGTGTATGACTTAACTTTGTAATAACGTACAAATTAGTAATGCATACTTTGTAATAACGTACAAAAAATAAAATATTTTTTTATCATTCATTGACCACGATCTCAGAGGGTTCGTTTGCGTAATACACTAACTCTTATGCAAACAACCGTGAATGAAGTGTACCACAATAAGTTCGCACGTTACCGAATGACCGTGGGCTGTTGCGAAACCTCCAGTTTTATATTCTTTATACTTCGAATAGAACGATAAATTAATATTTGAAGTGAAACTTCTTTATCGGCGTTGGAAAAAAATTTACCGTCACATTTTTCGGTTACGCGTCACATTTTTCCGTTACGCGCCATCTTTTTCTTCACCATTCATTGTTGCCGTACACAAGTGAAGGTGCCTCTTTACTCGGTAACAATAATTATAAAATACCGATGATTTTAAGTGGAGATTTTAATGTAAATTTTGCATCGGAAAATTCTTTGAAGCTAGTTGAATTTCTGAAAGATAAATTGAATTTATCCATGAAAAACAGTCCTCAAACGTCAACAACAAGATCTGGCACTACAATTGATGGAGTTTTTACTCGGTCACTAAATTTCGTGGAATGTAAACCATATATTTCATATTTCAGTTACCATAAGCCATTAATTACAAAAATATATAATGACAATGACAATGATAGTAATAATTCTATTACAATTAATGAAATGCTGTAATAATCTTAGTAGCAAAAAGGTAAAGTGAAATAATTGTATTATGTGTATTCATGTCTATGATAATAAAATCCTTTTGTTTAAACTTTATCTAATTTAACTTTATTTAACCAATTTCTAGAAAGTTGCATGTAGATCATTTTTCGAAAAATAAGGCCATAAACAAGTTTCACTTCTTACGTGTGTACACTAGTACACGCACACATTTTTTTTTTATAATAAGGAACTTCGTTATTATTCGGTGTCCCACGACACCACACATTTTTTTTTGTTAAATTAGATAACCATCCTCTCTCATCTTCCTCCGTTTTTATTCTGTGATCGGCCACAGGTGCGCGTTAACCTGCCAGCGGAGTATCGTTAAATTGATACAGTTCTCTCGGCGAAACCTCTCAACTAAGTACGTCAGTTTGCGATTTACATAACTTTAATAAAGTCCTAACTGTTTTAGATGCTGAATATTATACTAAATTGTAGAACGAATCTGATGAAGAGGTTTGCGGTATAAGCTGCTACTAAGTGGTCTCTCTGAAAAGCCTCGGGAGAAACTCGTGGTGACAAATTTTGGTAACCACATTACAGGCAGGTAGCCTACCAGCTTCTAACGTGATTTATGCATTGGGGACATGAATTTATACACCAATTCCGGCAACTCAGTAAGAGCTCCCTTTTTTTCCCTACCTATGCTAATAGCCTTGAGAGGCTATTTCAGCTTTGGCCTAACATGTAGGTGAGCTCTCGGGGCTTAAACCGGAATGTTGCTAACACTGGCCCTAGCAAGAGCAGTGCTTCGCAGAATCTACCACCGGATGGGAAACGCGACCCACTGAGAAGATCCAGCGAGATACTAAGTGGGCTGTGTGTGTGGGTTAATTCGCTTGTCGAGCCCTTCGTCGCAAGCGACGGTTTGGACGAGGACGGTGACCAGTACTTGTGGTGCCTAAAAGCACCGTTAATGGATCGGGAGGATCCGTAATGACGTGTTTTGGACAACGTCGACTATTTACCATTCGGTCTACAGGAACGGGAATGTAATTTCCAGCGGCCACCGGTTTTTTTAGGTAATAAGCATGAACTCAACTTCATTGGTTGGAAATTTTCTTGTAGGTACTATAAATATTTGTGAATGAGTTAAGTTTTTTAGAAACTCCACAAACACGAAAAGTTATCAAATGATGAACGCTCCCCGACGACTTTCTCAATATCAGGAAACTAAATAGCGTATGCTATTTTCATACTTTTTGGCACGCACGAAGTATGTTAGAGTTCAGGTTTGGAGCAAATGCAACTATGGAAATGAGGCATTAAAATTTACAAAATTTCCATAATTTGTTGCTCCAGATATAATACGAGCAATTTGAATTGTTCCGGTCTGGTATAATGGTACGATTTCGGTTCCAAAAAAGCATCCTCGGTATTATGTAACACGCATTAGTCAAGAACGCCAGAACACTTTTGAAGCAAATCCAAGAAAAATCACATTTCAATTTCCATTTGCTATTCGTAACCTAAAAAAAGGTATTCCCCAGTGACGTAAAGACATCTTATTCTTTCCAAAACTAAGCCGACCCGAGATGTGAAAAAACGGGCACGTCTCAAAACCACCACACGTCAACCGGTTCCATTATGCTAATAACACACGGGAAACCGGTCGAAACCAACCGGTTAAGGACTTGAGAATTAACCCGAACAAATTGTTCGGTTGAAGAGGATCGTCGCGTGGTTCGAATCTGTAATTAACCGGATTAAGTCGGTTGTGAACCGGACGGTGACCAAGTGACAAGGCCTGTTTTTGTAGAATTCGTTTCTGTAATCTCCTGTTGAGCTCGTGTCATGTATTTTAAGATTTATATTTGAATTCCATGAATTAGATATTGTATTGAGGTATATTAGAGGTATTTAACATAAAAATATATAGCTTTTTTTCTTTTAGTTGCATGACACAATTTTTACAAAATGAATTTAAGTCGCAGATGACTTACTGTAATAGAAAAACTCAGCCCTCAGGAAATTTCACTACGTACTTTTACATTTTTTCCTACACATAGGGTGTTTTGGTCAGCTATAGAGTATGTGTTTGTATGTGTGAAAATAGCGTGAGGCTATCATCTAATACCTATTGAATGTTCGGAGAATTAATAGGAGTCTGAGCGAAGCTACTTAGTATAAGCTTAAAAACAAGAGGGGCACAAATTTTTCTTCTCATTTTCCGGATACCAAGTAAAAAATGGCTTCCAAAATAATGACTTAACATGATTCCATCTAAAACAAAACAAATGATCCTTAGAGCGGCTCCCCCTTACTTCGAAAACCGCGAAGAAAAAACAATAAATCAATCCAGGATAATCCAGCACGATAACCGACCTTGTAACCTTTCGGCTAACTTAAAAGCGCAACCGTTTCAAACGAAGTGAATAAATCAAGTCGCAAACGACTGCAGAACCGGATCAAGCGCGTAATCCGCACCCTGGTAACCGGTTGTAACTGGATTTTACCGGATATAACTGGCCCGGGCACCTGCGATAACGACCGGTTGCGACTGTGCGGAGCGCTTGCTTTGCTCGCTCGGTCGTGACTCGCTTTTGTGGATTTTATGAGTCGAATCATGCGTGATTTTTAGCGGTACATTCCTTTGGATATCGGAAGTTATTACTTGTTTTGTTCTACATGTTCTGTTATCAGACAATGTTGTATCATGTTGTGGGGAGGCGTAAAAATGACTTAGTTGCTAAGCGTGTTTAGTTAGCTGATTGTCTTCAAATCGGCATGGTCCGTGGTCGGTCTCGTATTAGTCATATTATTTACTTATCCAAATCTTTACTGAGTGAGTTCGGTGCAAGGTATGTGTATGACATGTTTTTCAGTGTTTTTATAATATTTGAGTTAGGAAGTCAACCCTTCCGGGGCTGGCTGTATGAAGCTATAATTGAATACCGGAGGACCATTCGGTTGATCGATAATACTGTTCTTACGGATTGTTTGAAACCTTCACGGAGGAACTCCAGTTCTCTCTGTGTTTTGTAGAGCATTTTCCACGCGCAGTGCTTTCAAAAATTGTTTGCTTTGGTTCCATCATCCCTATATTACCGTAGCAAAGAACTACCCACGCGTTTCATATTGGAAATGATTTATATTGTAAGCATGCACGGGTGAGTATCCTATTTGTTTTCTACCTATTTCGAGCGCGAAGAAATCATACGTTTTCGATTTCAAAAGTGCCACATTGAAGTTGACCTTCAAACGAGGCTTGTGGAGAGACTTAAGGGTAGGCAGTGGCTTGGCTCTGGCATTGCTGTCGTCTATGAGAGATGGTAACCACTCACCCTCAGGTGGGCCGTATGCTCGTATGCCTACAAGGGCATTAAAAAAGTGGACGTGCTTGCTGGCTATACTATAGACTATAAATAAATAATAGCTTAAAAAAAATAACAAAATACGCTTTTATATAAAATCCAACTAAAAAATAAAAAATTAATTTGTATTAAAAATAGTGTAAGAAAAAATGATATTATTGTAAAAAAAGCGTGGGGTGCATGATATCAGTAGTTACAAATATTTTATGAACAGATATGAGTAGAAGGGTTATCTTGTTCATATCCTAAAACGCGGCTTTCTATAAAAGCGTATTTTGTAAGTTTTTTTAAACTGTTATTTATTTTTCCTGTTTTAGTTAAATTTCAATTTTTTCAATATACTTTTTTAAATTTTTTTAAATATTCAATTGTCATCGGTCCTTAATAAGTATGCCAAATTTCGAGTTAATCTGATGTTTTGAAGGGGGTCAAAATCATGTTCAAAGATTCCGTTACAAAAATACATACGTCTGAAGCTAATAAAAGCGTATAAAAAAGCTGTGAAATCGTCTGTCGATTTCAGCCAGTAGAATATGCAAGAGGTGGAGTCTGTACGAAAATATTGCCGACGAATAACAGAGAAATTGTAGTAATTCATGGTTATGTTTCATTCACTGCCCATTCATAATAACCCAACGCAATACCACCGTATATTCAGTGCACCAATAATTTGTCGTAAATATATATAGAGGCTTTTGGTGAAGACATTCGATGAACAGACACGTCGGGTCGTTCTAATAATTTTCAGTTACAATTTAATTTCGAATTCAAAAGCAAGACGTTGCGTCTACGGGGCGGCACGTGCGGCCCGAACTGAACGTGGTACGATCTAAACGACACAGGGCTGCCCCTCGAAACTAATAAAATATTTATTACTAGCGACCCGCCCTCGCTTCGCTTCCGAAACTGTTATTTATTATTGATTTTTCCACTATTTAATGGATGTTATTATACATATAAAACTTTCTCTTCAATCACTCTATCTATTAAAAAAAACCGCATCAAAATCCGTTGCATAGTTTTAAAGATTTAAGCATACACAGGGACAGACAGATGTAGGGACAGAGAAAGCTACTTTGTTTTATACTATGTAGTGATTGTGAATTCCTCGATTAAGATTTTTAGGCAGCGGCTTGGCTCTGCCCCTGGCATTGCTGAAGTCCACGGGCGACGGTAACCACTCACCATCAGGTGGGCCATATACTCGTCTGTTTACAAGAGCAATAAAAAAATATATATATTTACTAAAAGTTTTACTGTAAGAAGCCATACGTAGATGAGCGAGAGTTCTATAGAAATAGATATTTAAATAATACATCATAACACAACGTAATCTTCAACTCTAATCCGAAAGAAGCTCTGATGTTTTGATAAGAATTAAATCGCATATGGAGTATTTTTAACGAGCATTAAATACCATAGAATGAATAGAGATTCAATTTGTGTCATGTTTGTGTCAAGGGTGTTGGGGGGTAATCTAAATGCTATGATAAAAAATCTAAGTATACCATAATATCTTACACTGCGCCGATTTTGACCGTAGTCCTTGAAGATATTTCTCTTTACTATATTTTTGTGTAACATTTTAGACGATTTTCTTCGTTCTGTACTCTTAAGATACTCATCTTAATAGCTCAGAATGAACATTTTTTTTTGTATTGAAGAATGACAGAACAAGGCTGGCTTACCATCCTGTTTGTTCATTAGTCTTTTTAATTTAAATATTATTCAGTAATTCAAGTAACCAGTATTTTTGACCGACCCTTAAACCAGCAATACCATGGCAAATAATAAACAAAGCAAATAATATCTAAATTAAATGTAAGCCTCTCCGTGCTTCGCAGCCCACAACCCTAATCAGGCTGAAACCGGTTAAAGCCGGTTACGACCGGACGGGACCAGGTGTAAACGATATTTTCTGCTATGAACTCGTAATGTACTTGACAAATTGACGTATTTGCCGCGCTTATAAACGCTCCGAGCTCTATTAATGTTTGGGGAATGTAAACGGTAGTGAAACGCTTTCTTAGATAAGTTTATGTTTTTGCTGAACTGACTCGCGTGTGTTTGATGGTTATGAGCTTTTATTGCTCACATATCGACATGTGATTAATTACAATTTCGCAGTTCAATCTCGTGTTTTTGCTATTCGTTATTTAACTATGTATAATAACTGTCATTTCTCAAGTTAAGTGGACGAGTCATGGTCCACCTGGTACCAGATGATTTTTTGAGTCCATAAACATCACCACCCTCTTTTAGAGATGAGGTAAAGTCCTCAAATGTGTCGTCCTACTCTACAAGTTCGACATACGCTTAACACAGTTTTTCTAATGTTCTGAGGACTTGTTAGAGTGATCATCTTACAACTCTCGCCTCTGGAGGAGTTCATCTCTGCAACTAGGTAACTCGATCATCTACAGTGCCTTAATGAGGGAACTTTTTTGCAACGTAGCGATGGGAATGAATCCTCCTCAGTCTTCCTCGAGATTTCTGATGAAAGCAATTGTGGCAATGCTATCACACTTTATTCTCCAAACATGTCAAGGTGGTTAACGGGATTAAAGTTGTACTAGTCCCAGCTTACACCAGATATGAGTTCGTCTTTTTATCCAAAGTAATAAAAGTCTACTCTAAATCTAAAGTAATTAATTGCTTTGGCAATATTAGCGAGATATGATACGCGAGTATATCATCTAAATTAATTATTTGCAAAATAGGAGGAATTCTAATACGTTATTATCCATACCTCAAAAGCCAAGTTTATATTACATAATATCATCAAGCTTATTACGACGGGGTGAGCTGTTTAATATTCATGCGAAGGGAATGCGTTTAACTTTAAATTATTGAGTTATGGTTGTCAAAGCTTTTTGGGGATGCGGTGTAGAAAACAGAGTTGTTGAAAATAATTTTATTTTTTTCGTTAAATTATTTATAAGAGAAATTAGGTGCTGACAGCCATGTCGCAGCTTAACCGCGGGTTAAGTCATTTTAGGATTAACAGTTTTGCGGTTATGGGAGATGTCGTGGATCTCATTAACGGATTTGCTGTAACATGGGATCGCCATGGGTTATGAGGTCGTCCCATCGCTCAATCCGGAGTGGGATACGAACTCCCTGTGCGTATCTACAACGTGCCTTGTCAACACTCATTTTGACAAACAAAATTATCTTAATTACTTCTTTATAAATGGAATTCTAAACAAGTAATGTTACTTAAAGTTAAACTTACCATTTCGAAATGCCTGAATTCCGCCAACAGTACATAATTGATGTGCACAAACCGGGCGTCCTCGCACGATCTCGACTTTACCCTGTAACCCGGTTTGTTGAAGTAATACTTGTAACCCGTGTAATCCGAACTGTCTAGGTGTATTTTCAGGCCGCCACTGAAGCCCCAATCACCACCGCAGCCGCGACAAACACCTTTGCTTATAAATTTTTCCCATTGTCTTTGTGTGGTAGCAGCCGTGGCTGTTCGACCGGTTTTTTGGTTCAATAAATGTTCTGGTACAATTTGACATGTTAACGGGCATTGACCAGCCCCCGCCCGGGCTAGGCGGGGGCGGCCCGGCCATGTGCCTGAGTTCTCTTCGAATCTGGGACCGATGGAGGGCCTTTGCAGCTTCCACTCTTGAAATCTGTTGCCGTCAGCTGGCGGTCTCCACCTCCATTTGGATATCACACGTAATTTTTCTTTTCAAACTTTTCTCTCGAATCACACAGTAATATTCGATCGTTCGTTTATTTTGTTATTATTGTAATATTTGTTTGTCATCTGATTGGTATTCGTTATTATGTTTTGCTTTATATATTTCATGTCAGAGTTGTGTCAATGGTGTTTGTGCTATCAATCCCGACTTTCTTTCTTTATTAAAACTGTCGGCTATTTAACGTTAATTACATTAGCATGCCATATCAGCGCCAAATATATTGCAAACTATTAATAATATTACTAGAGATAAAAACAATAAATAAAACTTTTGAACTATTCAGTGCAAACGAATTTCAGGCAAGCTCTTGTTAAACACTACGCAACAATGAGATAAACCATTACTGCTTGGCAAAAATAGACCTACCCGTGCGCATTTATAAGAGGCCTGTATAATAGGCAGCACCCTGAATAATACGTAGAAAATACTTTAGTTATTTTTAAGACATTCACGACAAGATATGACCTAATGCTATTCTAAGCATTCATATAATTTTTTCTTTAGGCAAACAACTATTTGTTGAAAATTATATATTAAACAAGAGTCGCGTCGAAGTTCGAAAAGGTTCTACATCCATCTTCAAGAACTAACTGTATTAAGATGATTGTCACGACACACTCCGTCGCTGGGGGAAACATGCCCAGCGAAGCTTTTCAACATCAGAACTTGACGCTACTTATTAATTAGCAACCGAAAACCTAAACTGAAAAGCTCTTTGAGACGAAATCACCGACTCATCTCCCCCAAGGCCCCCCGGCACCCCCGACATCGGAGACCGATTAATCAAAATGCTCTCGTGATTAATTAGAAAATTCAGTAATTAGCGAGGAATCGCCGAAATTAATACAGCCTTGATCCGATGGAATATTATTTTTTGTAATTAATATTTATCCGATTTTGTGACGACAGTGGAAACGACCACCATAAAATGGGTATATTTATCAATATCCATATTTATTTTTTAGATTTTTATTTTTATATTTTATTGCTTAGATGAGTTGACGAGCTCCCAGCCTACCTGGTGTTACTACTGGAGCCCATAGACATCTACAACGTAAATGCGCCACCCTCCTTGAGATATAAGTTCTAAGGTCTCAGTATAGCTACAACGGCTACCCCGCCCTTCAAGCCGAAACGCATTACTGCTTCACGGCAGAAATAGGCGGGGTGCTGGTACCTACCCGTGCGGACTCATAAGAGGTCCTACCACCAGTAGATCGTCAATAGTCGTTATATGAAAGCGTTCTCGTTTGGAATTGGCTTATTCTCTGTTCGCTTGTTTCGTGAGGAGTACTCTGAGGATTCGTGTGAGATATTCCCATTATTTCTTTATCACGATCGCATCCATCTGTCACCGGAGCAGAGAACACCCTTACTACATGAAACCACTTCGCACATCGATATTGGCGGAACTCTTCAGCTCTAGAATCATCGGCGTTTCCCGAGGGCTGCCTGATTGGTATTCGTATATCTGTAGGCGAGGCCTAATAATTTTCCCTGACATTGCCGATGACCAAGAACAAAAGTGATTACTCATTATCAGATGAGCGATTCTCTTGTCTACTTTCGAAGATAATTAGAAAAGTGCATTTGGAATATCGTCTTTCTCAACGATGACGTGGGAACATCGTCAATTAATTTGCGTTGGATGGACACATTTGCACATGTGCACTAGAGAGGGGACGGGTGCTTTAGGCTCATCTACACACCTCATAGTCGTCAATGTAGTATAAGTGTGTAAATACCTGCTGGGAATCTATCTGCCTACTGAGATCTCTCTAATTATCTCAACCTGAGAGAATTTGCTAACACTAGCCCTAGCAAGAGCAGTGATTCGCAGGGTCTATCACCAGATCGGAAACGCGACTCACCGAGAAGATCCGGCGAGAAACTCTGTGGGCTAATTGGTTTACCTACATAATGAAAATGAACAATTCTCATCATCTCAAAACGTGATATGGCACTTTCAGATTACAAAACGAAAACGAGCTTTAAACTCCCCAAGAGCTTTCAAGCGTCAAGTTTACCCAAAACAAACATTTAAAGTACATAAAAAATAATTGTTCAAGAGGCTTCGTCTGCATTACCGATTAGGTATTCGTTTTATTCAAATTCTCCCTAAATCCATGTAATCCGGTTTTAAAAAGATTTTTATGTGATATCTTAAATCTTTAACGACAGATTAATCTCTTATTATGGAGATAATCGATTGGGGATGATGATGAGAAAGAAATTATATTGTTTTGAGAGATTAAAGTCTTGAAGGGAGGAGAATTGCTTGACGAAATTCATTCGGGTGTTCACGAAATTCATTCGGGTGTTTGTCTGTGCGCCTGTACAACAAAATCCCACATGATGTTCAGAACCTACATATACATAGGTTTAAGAAAACTATTAAAGAACATCTGTGCAATAAAGCTTACTATAAAGTCAATGATTATCTAGAAGATTGCACAAAGTGGGAATGAGTTGCTCGCTCCAGGCATTTCAATATTGTAGTAATTGTTACGTTATAATACTCAGTGTAAAAAATTCATATTTAAAAAAATAATAATATTAAAAAATAAATAAATAATAATTTTATATGTAAAAAAAAAGACATGCCCGCTGAGTTTCTTGCCAATTCTTCTCAGGACGGAGGCTAGTTCTTGTGAATTGGCGGTAGTTCTTTTGACGTTCAACAAGTATGTACTTTCATTTATGTTGAATAAAAATTTTTTGATTTGATTTGATTTGATTTGATTTGATTTGATTTGACCGAGCGTGGTTTCAAGTAATATGTATTCTTTTTTTTAATTTTTTTTATTGCTTAGATGTGTAGAACGAGCTCACAGCCCACCTAGTGTTAAGTGGTTACTGGAGCCCATAGGCATCTACAACGTAAATGCGCCACACACCTTGAGATATAAATTCTAAGGTCTCAGTATAGTTACAACGGCTACCCAACCCTTCAAACCGAAACGCATTACTGCTTCACGGCAGAAATAGGCGGGGCGGTGGTACCTACCCGTGCGGACTCACAAGAGGTCCTACCACCAGTAATAGGGATGAACTCTGCGTCGCCAGCGGGATATGTGTTAAACTATTCCTTAAAGCTGGAGAATATGGTATAATATATGTGTGGTAACCCTCTAGAACTCTCGGCTCCCGTGAATACTCGTGTCAAGTAAAGCATGAGCATGTCTGCCCATCAGAAGTAACAATAAACCACCCAAACACACATTGGCTTCCCCTAAATTATTCTTGCATTCCAGCCAATTAGGTGCCTGGAGTGGTGCCAGTCGTCTCAGAGTCGCGGGCTAAGTACTCCCTGCTCTAGTGTAAATAATATATTAAGTTGTTTCCCTTCGTATTTAATGGTCCGTGTGTTTGTATATACCACTTTCCGAGATTGGCAGACGAACTTATAATACCGTCTATATATTGTGAGGAAGTGGGTAAAGAAAGTATTAAGTACTTCAGAGTTGATTTAGCGTTTAATGCAAATAAGCTTATAGAAAAAATAAGTATTGAATAATAATAAAAACGGTATTCAAAAAGCTTGGGGTCGGTTAAATATAATGTGCTTATAATGCTTAATAGTATAAAGAAAAAAACCTAACCATGCGGACTCACAAATTGTCCTACCACCAGTAATAATGCAATACGTAATTTTGCGGGTTTGATTTTTTTACACGGTGCTATTCCTTTACATCTCCATGTACTGGCATTTCTGTTGTGAGGTCCAGTGTCTCTACAGTGATCACATCAGGAATAGCAAAATGATTTTTCACACAATATAAGAACACTAAAATAACACATAAAGCGGTAGGATCTGGTATTAACCGGTTCATACCAGACGGAAAGGGTAAGAACTGGTACATTCATTCGGGAGTTTTCAATTTATCTATGTGCCGTATTTCCTAGCAGTCACCCGCTTGTTATAGATGATGCGAACGATTCTTTACGATATTTCGAGAAGTTGATTTATATTTGATATCGAGTCGCCGACTTTGTGTGAAATACGATATAAAATTTTAAGGATTCGATTTATTTGTTAAACTTTGGTTTTGTATGTTTTTGTGTTTGTAAAAAGAATTTATAATTAAGATTGGCCCTGTGCTACGAATTGTTATTACGAGTGCTAAATATAATTTTGGAATACCCAATCACACCAAATCATTTTGTTTCAAGTTAATTTAAGTCTTACATTGCATTGTTTTAAATGTGGTTTGTGATCTGCACACGTCGACGTCGCCCAAAGCACGTCATTACGGATCCTCCTGATCCATTAACGGTGCTTTTAGGCACCTCAAGCACCGGTCACCGTCCTCGTCGAACCCGTCGCTTGCGACGAAGGGCTCGAGCGAATTAACCCATAGACACAGCACACTGAGTTTCTCGCCGGATCTTCTCAGTGGGTCGCGTTTCCGATTCGGTGGTAGACTCTGCGAAGCACTGCTCTTGCTAGGGTCAGTGTTAGCAACTCTCCGGTTGAGCCCCGCGAGCTCACCTACAAACGTTAGGGTGAAGCTGAAATAGCCTCTCAAGGCTATTAAATGTTTTTGTGGTTTCTTACATCATGTCATTTTTGTATAAAGCAGTATGTAATTCAATATTAAATTTTCTCACGCAAAGTTTCGGTAAAAAAATATCACAGAATAGTACATCTTTCAATACATACATCAAATTCATGAATGCATCGAGCTTTTTGTCATTATATTCATGTCTTTTACCATTTATACGACATTTTTTAAAATCATGCAACGGCTATTGTGCTAACTAGTTTACGACTGTTGACTTATATAAAGTTTGTAAGAATATAATTAAGAATAAACATGGTCTGGTTCAGACAGCGAATATTCTTGGCCTAACACACCATGATGAGGTTTCTGAATTAGTATGAGTTGGTCGTAGAAACAGCGACAGTGGCTAATCTTCTAAAATAACTATCTTATTCTTGAGATATTAAGAGCAACACTATAGGAAGTATATAAATCTAGATAAAGTCACCGGTATATGCCTAAATATAGATATTTACCAGCCCTAAATTTAAAATACGCGAAAACGATCCTTCGACAGTTGTAGAAAAAAAATGTCACATCGGGAACTTAATTCAACCCCGAAACGTTTATTCTCGACCCCGCGTCCTTAGGAAATGAAGAAATCCGGTCGAGGAGGCGGCGTTGATGATGCCCCCAGCCCCCAGCCAACCCCCGGCTGACGGAGAATTTTTAGGGCGATAATTTGTGTCAAAGTTAGATTAGCAGGTATCATTTAGAATTTTCACGGACTGTCGCCGAAGATTGAGTTTCGGTTCCTAACGATATTAAGCGGGATTAATTTGAAGAGGTTTTTTTCACAAAGAAAAGACGAGGGAACGGATTAGCGGTATTTTTGAGGAAATGGGTCTACAACAGCAGTGTGAGCCACGCCGCTTAGATCATAAGTGCGCCAACGAGCTTACCTAATCTTACTTTTACTGGTGGTAGAACCTCTTGTGAGTCCGCACGGGTAGGTACCACCACCCTGCCTATTTCTGTCGTGAA
Organism: Bombyx mori; assembly: GCF_030269925.1. Taxonomy (NCBI): domain Eukaryota; kingdom Metazoa; phylum Arthropoda; class Insecta; order Lepidoptera; family Bombycidae; genus Bombyx; species Bombyx mori. The sequence goes on from NC_085113.1 coordinate 13,473,809, forward strand.
GCAGTAACGCGTTTCGGTTTGAAAGGTTGGGCAGTCGTTATAACTATACTGAGACCTTAGAACTTATATCTCAAGGTGGGTAGTGCATTTACGATGTAGATGTCTATGGGCTCCAGTAACTACCTGACACCAGGTGGGCTGTGAGGTCGTCCATCCATCTAAGCGATAAAAAAATAACAATTACTGACGCCAACAGAAACAGCATGATTGGCTGCCTTGAGACAAGATATTGAACTATATTGGAACAGGAACTGATAGGCATCATAGGATATTGTACTCTGCTAGGACGCCTGCAGTAATGCACATTGAAACCGCTGTTTTATGTTAGAGATTACTTACAAACCTCGATTCAAAATAGGCAAGTTATCATGTAACTATATTGAGATTTTAGAACTTATATCTCAAGGTGGATGGCGCATTTACGTTGTAGATGTCTATGGGCTCCAGTAACCACTCAACATCAGGGGGCTGTGAGCTCGTCCACCCACCTAAGTAATGAAAAAAGACGTGTGGCACTCGGGGACTGCCGCGGTAAAGCTATTGCAAAGCATTTTTTATCAACTTATGCAATTACAATTAGACAATAATAATTTAATATTAAAATAATAATAAAAATAAGACCACGCTATATTTATAAACATTAATAAAAGCAAAACATTAACTGTCCCCTTTACTTTCATAAGCTAGACCGCGTGAGAGAGAGACGGGCAGACTTTTCATGATGCTCATGCAGTCGTCACGCCGCGCGCTTATTCACAAACACTACACCAGCGCAACGTGTGAATGTGTTGAACGCAAGCTACATAGTAGACGTAGTGGGGGTATCAGGTTATTTTCGTTACGGAATTTCTTGATTCAGTCGCCGCGCTCAAGGCCCGCGATAGAAGCTATGCAATAGCTTAAAAATAAATAAAAAATCCGCTGGAAACACCATAGATTCCTGGTGATGGGAGTGGTGTTTCCTTCAAGCGTGCGGTGGCTAACGTTTGCTTGTAACATAATCTCATCATCTCTATAACCCTGAAGAGCTCTCTTGACGGAGCACATTTAATTCAATAGCAGAACACAACGGCTTTCACTAAGCTAACAGACAGGTTCTGATTGTAATAACTTAATGAAGAAAGTTATAACTTCAGACTGTTAAGTTTGAACTCGACTGTGGATCGCACTCCGAGCCATTCGGTCCCTATCAGGCCAAGCTAACTTTAACTTAATAGTAACTTAACTATTACTTAAGAATAACTTGGCCAACGGACAGAGGCATACTGATTCTAGATATGTCATCGTTTGCTTGCTCGGTAAAGTAACTCAGTTTAATTTTAGATCATTGGATTGTATCTTGGACAGTTAGGATTTGATTTGACTATGTTGAAGTTTCCTTCACGAACTTAATTAGATGGACAAACTGATAATTCTTCATTATAGGGACATACGACTTTTATATACGTTTCTATATTTTAACCTACATACATACATACATACATACATAAATACATACATACATACATACATACATAATATATACAATATGTACATTTATTTATTGGTCTCTGTCCTCGATAGAACAAGAATCCTAGTTTGGGTCCGGATAACCGTTTCGACCTGGTTCCCAATTGTGTTTATTTATTTATTTAAAGTGGTGATAGTCGTATTTCAAACCTGTGCCCTTTTTACAGACGTCATCTCGGATCCTCCCGATCAACTAACCGTGCTTTTAGGTACCTCAAGCACCGGTCATCGTGCTCGACGAGCCCGTCACTTGCGACGAAGGGCTCGGCGAGTAAACTAACCCTTAGACACAGCCCACTGAGTTTCTCGCCGGATCTTCTCAGTGGGTCGCGTTTCGGATCCGGTGGTAGATTCTGCGAAGCACGGCTCTTGCTAGGGTTCATGCTAGCAACGTCATCAGGCTTGAGCCCCGTGAGCTCACCTACTAATTCGACAAATCTAGAATCACCCCTCGAGGTTACTAGAAGAGGTAGGGAAAAAAGCTTTTTACAGAGAGCTAGCTATTCCTCTAGGTCATGTTAAATCAGATTGAATACAAATTATGAAATGGCCTCTGAGTTCTGAAAATAATCCGTCTTTCAAAACAGTCACATCCATCCTTTCCTTATTGAAAGTTTGGTGAAAGCTTTTAATTGTAGCTGAACTTATTAAGACGGTTGGCCACTTCGGAGCTTTCCCTGCTTTGTTAGACTCAAACTAAATTGTTACTAGGTATATTTCAATGTGTAGACAAAGATCTATATATTAATACGTGAAGTAAAAATGTTGTACCTCTTTTTACTAAAATTGCGCCTGAACAGTTTTGTGCATAGATATAGCAGACATTATCAAGAAGATTCTGTTTAAGTTTCAGTAACAAATTTCATTATTTTAGATGACATAAAGAAAATGTTTTATTTTGAGGCAATGTCTAACCTTTGAGCGATCTGCAGTTTACGGCCCGTCTGTCGCTAAGTGGTAATAGCTTCTGTACCAAATACCAAACAGAAACGAATTAAACTGCGGGAGGAGGATTGCTATGTAGATTTATAAGGAGTTTAATTATTATTCTGAAAAAATAGTATAAAATCAAAATGTTTTTTTTAATTTTTATTGCTTAGATGTGTGGACGAGCTCACAGCCCACCTGATGTTAAGTGGTTACTGGAGCCCATAGACATCCACAATGTAAATGCGCCACACACCTTGAGATATAGTTCTAAGGTCTCAGTATAGTTACAACGGCTGTCCCACCCTTCAAACCGAAACGCATTACTGCTTCACGGCAGAAATAGGCGGGGCGGTGGTACCTACCCGTGCGGACTCACAAGAGGTCCTACCACCAGTGAGTTAGTTACGCTCTTCTAATAGTAAAGAGCGTATTGATTTTGATTTGTTTAATTTCGTAGGTGAACTAGTTTATAGCCTATTTGGCGTAAAGTCGGCACCGGAGCCCATAGACAACATGAATGGCGACGCCTACCTTGAAATCTGAAGTTGTCCTGAATTCCGATCTAATTAAATTTTTGACATTGGAGCCGAATTATCTTTGCAATAGCATACTATAGGTGAGAATTGGTGGCCATTTAACACTTAGTGGACGTAATGTTGTCTGCCACCTCCCAAAACAAATATAGTCGATAGCGTAACACAAATAATTGTTCCTATATTTTTCCTTGATTGAATACAATCCTAAATAAATAGGGTTATCCAATGAGTTCAGTAATCAGGCGGGCCCCGGGAGGCCGGGGGTCTACTCCTGTTTATTCTGCTTTATTTGGTACTGATTACTCTGCGGTGTACCTGGAACAAAAGAAAATAAAAATTAGATTGCCTCCACAAATAAAATAAACATTCTTATCGAGAACCATCGAAGTTTTTAATTTATCGAGTGTGACGCTCACTTCACTTACCCCTTTTCAATAGGAATGTTTTAACCGACTTCAAAAAAGGAGGAGGTTCTCAATTCGACTGTATGTTTTTTTATGTTTGTCACCTCATAACTTTTCACTGGCTGAATTGATTTTGATGATTCTTTTTTTATTAGAAAGCTGACGCTTTCCGCGTGGTCCCATTTTGTCCAGTTCTGATAATGGTATCCATGAGTCCAGGAGAAAACCATATAAGTCTTAAATTTGCCGTAAATACGTGCGTGACAAATAGATGAATAAGTCAATAACTCAATATCACGCCAGTCGATTTCGATGATTATTGTTTTTAGTGTATATTAATTTGTTTTGGAATTTTTTTCTATTTGAAGCCGGTTTTTGTTAAAGCACATGTCTATTTACAATTATATGATTACAATGCTATTATTGAATTAAACAAAACAAAAGCCATCTTCATCTCATCTTATCTAATGGGTGTCCTCAGAGATGAGTACGAATTAACCAGAATGAGTTTTAAATTAGCGTATTACGATCAGACGGGCTGTGAGCTCACTTCTACGTGTTGTAAATTGTATACTGTGACGATTTGCTAAGCACGACTGATCTAATACTATTATTTTTATTTTTTAGTCACGCAAAAATAAACTATTAATAATAAGATACTGGCAGGATCATAACATCGGAAAAAATATAGATTTGAAGTGGTCGTGGCCTAATAGATAAGACGTCCGGTGCATTCGTATGCAGCGATGCACCGGTGTTCGAATCTCGCAGGCGGCTAACAATTTTTCTAATGAAATACGTATTCAACAAATGTTCACGATTCACTTTCACGTTGAAGGAATAATAACATCGTGTAATAAAAATCAAACCCGCAAAATTATAATTTGCGTAATTAAGTACTGGTGGCAGGACCTCTTATGAGTCCACAGGAGTAGGTACCACCACCCTGCCTGTTTCAGCCGTGAAGCAGTAATGCGTTTCGGTTTGAAGGGTGGGGCAGCCGTTGTAACTGTACTGAGATCTTAGAACTCATATCTTAATGTGGGTGGCGGCCTTTACGTTGTAGATGTCTATGGGTTCCAACATCAGGTGGGCTGTGAGCCCGTCCACCCATCTATGCAATAAAAAAAAGATTGTAATGCATCAGATAATATGTTACAACCTATGAGTTTACGAAATATCTCTTTTCAAACTGCACTTAATTATTTCATTAAATGCATGAGAATCCAGACTTACTCAAATCATAATATGAACAAAAGTATAAAAAACATTCCCGATGCGTACCTCTGAATGTAATGAATAGGGATTCCCTTTAAATCTTCGTAAGGATATATCTCCCTTTTAAGATATTCCCAGACGAGGATCCCGAAGGAGAAAGCCCGTGTGTTCTACGCGACTAATACGCATTGAGACGTCAGGATTCAATTTAGAGTTTTCATTTATTTATACCGATTTTAGATAGTCTCTGTGAACCCAGGTGGGTACTAATATAGAGGTTTTACTTAAATTTCCGTCTGGGAAACAAAAGTTAAAAAATTTATATATCTTGTGGTATTTTCTTTTAATTTTTTTTATTGTTTATATGGGTGGACGAGCTCACAGCCCACCTGGTGTAAAGTGGTTACTGGAGCCCATGGACATCTACAACGTAAATACGCCACCCACCTTGAGATATAAGTTCTAAGGTCTCAGTACAGTTACAACGGCTGCCCCACCCTTTAAACCGAAACGCATTACTGCTTCACAGCAGCAATAGGCAGAGCGGTGGTACCCACTCGCGCGGACTCACAAGAGGTCCTACCACCAGTAAAAAGGTCCTACCACCAGTAAGAGTTCCTACCACCAGTAAAGAGGTCCTACCACCAGTAAGAGGTCCTACCACCAGTAAAGAGGTCCTACCACCAGTAAGAGGTCCTACCACCAGTAAGAGGTCCTACCACCAGTAATCGTAGTTTTTCGATAGGCATTTAAACATAATATCTGCACTGTTTAGGTATCCTGGTCTACCTATGAATGTAACAGCAGTATGACAATGTACGCTCTATAAGTATTAGTGAATGTATTTAAAAAACGCAGGACATAATATATATATTAATTGGATGTTCTTAAACTAAAAGCTTAAAGAATATTTTATGCCACTTTATTGTAATACTTTGCATGTCTTTTAGCTAAGAATATTATTTGCCTTAAGCTTAAGATGAGATTAAATTCTATAATGCCCCTAAATTGATTTTGAAATCATTTATTTCTTTACCTGTGTTATAAGACGTGTGTTTTATAATATATAATATATACGTGTTATAATATCTAAATGAAAATAAACTTAGATAAGAAAAAGTTGCGCGGAATAGTACACAAGCACTAAATCGGTAGAAGAAAGCAAAGCTTCGTAGATTTAAAGTTGTTAATAAAACAAATCTGTATTCTAGCCGTTTAGTTTCTTATTCCTATCCACTTTCAGCTATTTCCTATTCAACGTATGGTCCAAGTCATTACAGAGTGTCGTCTCAACGTTACTCCTAAAATCTCCTTTAAATCTAGTATTTTAATGACGTAACATTCGTTAGCGACCTTCGTATGAAATAGTATAAGCCATAAAAATAATATTATCATGAGCTATGAAATTGATATTTCAATTATTCTATGATCTCGTTCTTCTCAATTTTCAACCTGGAATATGTTATTATAACTTCGTGGTAGAAATAACGGTGTATTATACAAATTATTTATTCTACAAATAATTTTATTAAAACGCCTTCCTTGCACAACTTCGACCACGCCCAAGCTATTTCCTCAGTCTGCATCAAGACTGGTACTATTTTGATTTTCTTTGAATTCTTTTTCAAGAAACCAGATTGGAATCTAATGTTTCACAATCAGTATAATAATGTTTTATTAAGGAAACTTAGACGTCAATTTCATTAGGTTACCAATGGCAAGCGAACAAGGTGCCAGATACGCTTTGTTGCACTTGACACTGGCTATTAAGACCATGCTGTATTTGCTAGAGGTTTTAACTACATGATTACATAGCGGCCAAAGAATCATGATTTTAAATGGTATTTATTGCTAATATGTGGATTGGCCAAGCTGATGTCCAGCGATCGAGATATACTGAGATAGACTGTAGATTTTTGATCACAATTAAAATCAATACATTGCTGCATCCTTCATGGCTTTACTTTACAATACTGGGCCTTGAACAATGTAAAGAAAACTGTGTAAACTAACCTTACGTAACAAATAATTCGTTACGTATAAAAAGTAAATCATCACATTACTGGTGGTAGGACCTCTTGTGAGTCCGTACGGGTGGGTACCACCACCCTGCCTATTTCTGCCGTGAAGCAGTAATGCGTTTCGGTTTGAAGGGCGGGGCAGCCGTTGTAACTATACTTGAGACCTTAGAACTTATATCTCAAGGTGGGTTTACGTTGTGGATGTCTATGGGCTCCAGTAACACCAGGTGGGCTGTGAGCTCGTCCACCCATCTAAGCAATAAAAAAAATTCATTACCTAAGTGAATCTGATACTGAACGTTGGTACATATCCGTAATCATAATCCTTTCCATGTTACCTTACACAAGTTGGCTTTGTGGCGACGTTATCGGACACACGGTCGGCGCGGCTAACGGGCATGTTGGTTAGCTTCATGAACGCGTAATATGTGTACAGTTAAATCTGACCACATTCTGAGCCCTAGGGCATTTTACCCAGTGCCTGGCTGTGTGAAAAGGGTTCATCTGTCACTAATCTATGTCTCTCTAATGAGATTTTTGGAAGAGGATGAAAGATCTGTGGAATTTCCGGCAGCCTGTGGAATCTAGGATTGTATAAATGTAGTATTTCAACTTATTAGGAATGTTTCTTAATATTGGCAATTTTCTAATTTTCAACCTGAGAGTCTTAAAACTCATAAAATCTGAGCGTTATTGGGAAGACAAGGACGTGCGACTTTATAATCCGTGGCAATAGTATCCTTCGAACTTAAACTTTCCATCCATAATCAGTCTCTCAGCTAGTCCCAAGTTAACTCTTGTCGGGACATAGGGTTGACGAAAAGCAGATGCAGCACCTAAAGCTTTAAGCTAAATTGAACTAAAACTTTAATACATGTTTTCTTATCGCTGTCTAGCAGGCTAAGGGTGAGAAATGACAAAAAGTGAGGTCACATCGAACGTATTCCAACATATATCAAGTTAGACGAACCAAGCTGCAGTGTGAAGCCATTTATATTCGAGAAATTGAGGAAACATAATTTCTGAGGAGTCGATCGACTGTAAATTTACGCGATATCTCTCATGAGAATCGGAGGCGTTGGATTCGTCAATTGTAATTTCAACTCTACCGCTCCAATAATATTTGTTAGTCAGAAGATACACACGGTATGTGGCAAATTTATATAATAAACCAGTTCAACTGTAACTATACTGAGATCTTAGAACTTATATCTCAAGTTGGGTGGCGCATTTACGTTGTAGATGTCTATGGGCTTAACCACTTAAAACCAGGTGGGCTGTGAGCTCGTCCACCCATCTAAGCAAAAAACAAATAATAAAAACTGATGATCTTGTGCGTTTTCAAAACTGCTATTAGGGCAGTTTTATAAATGTATCAAAGTCTAACCTGGTTTATCCTATTAATCTTTAATTTTATCTCTGGCTCTAACTGGCATGTTCCCAACCAAGTTATTACTACTGTTTTACGTGTATCTGCTGCGAAGCAATTAAGTCTTCTTCTATGAAAGCGGGCCATCATTTCAGCTCAAGTGAGAATTGAACTTAGTGTTTCAAGACGTATGGCGTTATTAATTTCGTGGTATTAATAGACTCTGACAGTCCCGTTATATCACCGAATAGATCATAGGGCAGTAGGGGCAGTAAAATGAAAAGCACAAAAGGAGCTTCTATTTAAAAGTTACGAATACTATGGACATTAATACCTATTTGTCAAGAATAACCATAAATATAAACAAAATACTTAAACACAAGCTCTTATGCGAGCTTTTTGGTTTGGTATCTCATTCGTTGCGACAGGCAGGCCGAACCTTGTAACTCCGTATCGAGACTAGAGCGATCATTTAGTTTTTCCATTCGGGACCAGCCCGGGATGGTTCGTCATCAATCACTGCGGCCGCGAACCACTTGCTGACACTCCTGTGATTTGTCAAATCGTGTGTTTGTTTAATGGTTCAGGGATTCGCGGGGAGGAATTGGATTTTTTTTGGGGAATAAGCTTTTGTTTCGTAATCTAGTTTTGTTTCGTGTGTCACATATGTGTGGAGTTTTGTACATATCCTCTGTTAGGGAGCCCCGGCTACGCTTGACTGAACATTAAATATACTAAAATACATGAATATATTTATTGAAAACATTCTATGTTTAGTAGTGTGTCTAAAGAAAGTACAAAATAGCCGACGCGATAGTTGCTCCAATATATCAAACATGCAAGCTTAGCGTGAATGGAAGATTCTGGAAGATGAAATAAAGATACATTCCGATCGGAAGGTTGGAATGGCTGTAATATCAATTTGCGATTATAATTTGGTTGAGATAAAGGTAAGCTCATGGTCCTGGCTTTGACGTTAAGTAGTAGCAGGAGCTCGTAGAAATCGTAACGTGAATTTTACCTTGAGTCATGAGGTAGTAATCTCTACAGAGCTACTTAGCTACACCTACCTTCTAAAATTAATTAAAAAAATATAAATATAAAATACAAATTTACAGTAGAAACTTAGACCTTAGAACTCACTACTCGACGTGGGTGGCGACATTTTACGTTGTAGATGTCTATGGGCTCCGGTAACCACTTAAAAAGGCGGGCCGTGAGCTTGTCTACCCAAACTAAGCAATAAAAAAAACCAATTGGCAAATGCCGGTCGACTATCGCAACATGTCGGTATAGTACTCACAATGTTACAATTCTGATGATACTGAAAAATCTGTAGTCAGAGCACAGGAGAATATTCTATCTTAGAGCTGTGGAGTAAGAAGAAAGGTGAAAAAGGTACCTATATGTATATGAGGTTAGGTTAGACGGATGTATATCCACCTATTACTTTCGTATCGATTTCGCAATCCTAAGTTCAGTAAGAACAGAATTATTCTTTAAGTTTTTTACAATGTAAAGATAAATAAAGATAGTATTCAGGTGTAAAGCTGTCTGTGTGGCGGTAGCCATCACAGAACACAAAATAATTGACAGATGCCTGAATCTCGGTTACGAAATTTTCAAGACAAGCTAGGTATACAAGTTCTGAACAACAACATTTGGGCCGTCGGTCTACCGAGCAAATATCACCCGCTCGGTGGAAGATCTTCCCTTTGTCGTTAAAAATCCCAAATCTGTATTTTTATTTTTTGATTGCAAACAAATCCTACAAGATTAGGTCATAATTATTAATTTCCCATAAAATAAATAACAAAGTCGATGTTAGTACCAATAAATTTCTAGTAATATAGTCCATCGGTAATTTAGTGCGATCGATATTGGAACACACGTTACTCAGGCCGAGAACGCACGATGTACACAACGGTACGATTGCACTATGTATTTATTGCCTTCTCGAACACTAAGCATACGGCTTTCCATTACCCGGGGCTTAGGGTAAATGGTACACTATTGATAACTTAGCAAATGAACAATTAATATCAGATGATACACATTCAAAATTTTCATCTCACGTCGTAAGGTCAATAGAAATAGTTGTTCGTTGATGATGAAAATTAAGACGTTAACAAGAATTAGATAATGATGAAAATTGTAATTATTTTGACCATTAAAATAAGAATGTATACACTGTTTCCGTCTTGAGAAAATTAAGATCAAGTTTTCAATTCATCAGAATCCTATCGTATCTGTCGCGAAACAAACAGGTTTTTTGTTTGAATTATATGTAGAGCGGAGCTACTAATCTGAATACATATAATGTCATATAAAACGAACATCTATCGTTGTTCACTTTTTTTGATTGCATAGATGGGTAGACGTGCTCACAGCCGACTTGGTGTTAAGTGGTTACCGGAGCCCATACATATCTACAACGTAAATGCCGCCACCCACCTTGAAATATCAGTTCTAAGGTCTCAGTAAAGTTACAACGACTGTCCCGCCCTTACAAATCAACACGCATTACTGCTTCACGGCAGAAATAGGCAGGGTACCTACCCGTGCGGACTCACAAGAGGTCCTACCATCAGTAATTGGTAATTATCTTGCCAAAACGAGTTTCGAGTAATATTTTAACACTCCAGTGACGTATAAGAATCGATACTAAGAATTTACGAGCATATATGTGTTCAGGTTAAAAATAAATCGCATGATTAAAACCGTTTATATACTGTTTAAGATCGTATTTCCTGTACAACATCTGACGTTCCGAATAATTTACTGTTTTCGTAATCAGCGAAGGTTTAACTTGTACGAAATATTTTCAGATGATCCATAAAAATATTCTTAATCATGATTACAACGCGCCAAAAAATCTAGCAAGTACGTTGTTTAGTACACTCACTTGGTAGCTTTGGTTGGGTGCTATTAAATAGTTAGTTTTTTTTGCAACGATAAACAATGCCGGAACCTCGTGAAAAGCTTTTGAAAAGCAGTAATGAAACACAAGATTTTTTTATTCCTCGATGTTAAGATCTCATAGAAGTCGTCCCATCTCTATCCAGGAGCAGGTGTGTAGAGGTCGTCGCTAACAATTAGTCGATAAGCGTTGGAGCACATGCCGTGCGCGTTGCGTGTTTCCAAACTTTGCTATTTGAGAATAAGCAGAAATTAAACCAATATCTACTTTTGATCTGACTCATTGTTTTTGTCCGTACATTATATGATCCTCCTGGTCAGAGTAGTGATTGCAGCCAATATAACGTGCAAGCCACATTCTCCCTTCTGATAAGCAATTTTAATTCTATCCTAAATTATGTTATTCGTGTGACGCTTTCGACTCAGAAACATGCAAAACATTGATACTGTTACGCCGGTAAGAGTAACGCCATCTATTGCTGAATAGTCAAACGAATATCGAAAGATCTAGTAGCACCTAGAACGCTCGAGAAGTACAACGCCGTCTATTGCCAGCTAGTGAAAACACAATACTCGAAATGTGTGAAATATTCTCGACGATTCACAGGACGGATCACTTGAAGCGAAGCGGAAGAAGCGATTTGAGAATTTTAAAGTGCTCGTGAAGAGTTTTAAGTGTTGAATACAGTATTAACTTGTAATTCGGTAGAATTATATTTATCCAGAAGCCCAGCGCGTAACAATATTATATAGAAGGCTAACCGTGGGGTTATTGTCCTATGTTACTTGTCACAACAAGAAATGGGCGATGAAGAGAGTGAGTGAACGATAGCTATGGCTAGATGATATCGAAGAAGTGGCATACCCGACTGATCATATAAACATTTTAAAAGCTTTATTCTACTTTGTTACAAAATCACAAAGAAAATTATGTTAATTCATACTAATCTACACCCACGAAAACTCGACTCCCAGAGATTACTCTCGGTTTCTGTTAAAAAACTGCTCGTGAAACCAAGTACTGTTAAGATTTATCTTTTAAACGGATTACTTTCGATCCATCTACGTACGAAGCGATGAAAACATTTCTTTATATGTACACGTATGTTACACAATATCTTTTAATCCTATCGGCTGTATGATATTATGTACTTTGTATTGTAATCGTTATTATGTTTATGTAGTTGAAGATGAATAAAGAAATATAGTTATGTCGGCGACGTGTAATGTATGTCCGAGTGCTCATTGATAGTAGTGAGTTGATGCAAATGTAACTAACCCTCAGACACAGCCCACTGAGTTTCTCGCCGGATCTTCTCAGTGGGTCGGGTTTTCGATCCGGTGGTAGATTCTGCGAAGCACTGCTCTTGCTAGGGTTCGTGTTAGCAACGTCGTCAAGTTTGAGCCCCGTAAGCTCACCTACTAGTTAAGGTTACGCTGAAATAGCCTCTCAAGGCTCAAGGCTCAAGGAAAATATAATACTTTACAAAGCACATCTCTCAGCCGATCTCTCTCAGCCCGGATCTTCTAATTAGGAGCGTCTGTTATTTGACTTTATTACAATAAAAATACCTCATTAACATTTTGTGGCTTAGATGGATGGACGGGCTCACAGCCCATCTGGTGTTAAGTGGTTACTGGAGCCCATAGACATCTACAATGTAAATGCCGCCACCCACCATGATATATGAGTTATAAGGTCTCAGAATAGTTACAATAGTTTATTTACACTGGTGCTAGTACTGATTTAGATAAGGTGAATAATCAGGAGTTATAGGAAAATAAACTGAAAATATAACTATCAAGGGAGTATCATGACGTTATATTGGCAGCTCTAAGCCGGACTCTCACGTCACGTCTGAACCACAGTAGACTGATTAATATTACGTAGGTGAAAACCTTGGGCGCAAATGACTCCATCAATCATAACTAGCCGTCTCACCATGACCATTCATCATTATCGCTTTTATCATCCCTAAGATTGCAACAAACCATCCCTACACAGTTAAGGCGGGGCTTGAGATAAGCTCGACCGAGGTTCCTACCTGTAAACAGCCTGCAGATAGCTTAGATCTAGATAAACCACGCCTGTCTAGACTAGAATATGCTAATTTATAGATAGCTTTCATTCGCTATTGGTTTTGTCTGAGAGCTTTGTGCCCGCAAACTTATTTGTCCTTATAAATTCTCGTTTTTTCATTTTATTACGTATACTCAACGCGGTAAGCATTACGTAGGAGCATTTTTATCTTCAAAAGTCACTTTATGTGTTCGCGTTAGTCTTATGTCCTTGTTTTGAGTTTCAGCTATAGTAAATATGTGTTTTGTTGTGTATAGTGGTGAACAAGGTCAAGGCTCTTCTGGTGTTAAGTGGTCAACGGAGCTCATAAATACGCGATTTCCTGCTGCCGCCCTCTCTGTTATGTGAAGTTGAACTCCCAATATCTGTCCCAATCTGTCTCATCTTCCAAATCGAAATGGAAAATGGCAAAAGCGCTGGCGGGTCTGTTAAAATAATCTAAGTATATGAATTGTTAACGACACAGGTAATGGGTATGTTGAGATCATTTCCATCAGACGACATTTGCCAATTTTACAAAAATAAAAATATAAATTTATTGCAGTAAGCTGTAATGTGGCTGGAATCAAATAAAATCGAAAGTATTAATACGGACTTTTAGGCGAGAGCACGAGTAGTGAAGATATGTGAATTGATTTATGTTATTAGTGATGTGAATTGTTTTCTTACTGTTTGATGTTAGTAGCTTATGAACTATTTAGTTTCTGAAAATACACAAATGTGACAAATACAGTTACTAGACGTAGCTACTCGGGGTCTTGTTAAAGAGTTCATTGAACATTCAATACATTTCCACAATTTACTGGAAAATTTTATTACGTCGCGCCTCACCTCATTTCATTTTGAATCGATTTAATTTTATCAGTTCTATTTCAATAATCATGTGTTGTAAATGGAAATTTAGGTTAAAGGTTAAAGAATCCAGATCAATATCAAGGAATATTGCTTAATGAAACCTTAGCGGCATCTTAGAATACTATTTTCCAGCGAATATACCTTAGTCATAATAAGAATTATATCGAATTAAAAACATCATAGTTCTAGCCATCCTTTTTAGAAGTCGGTTAGAAAATATTTGATGTTTTCATTGGTGCCCCGTAAAAACTTTGCACTGTAGCTAATACAGACAGCTGTATACACCGAACAGCTTAAGGCCGCAGTCTCCATTGGAAGCGATAGCGATTTAAATAATGGGACCTTTTTATTTGATGTAATTTATTAATGCTATTGGTTAGTCTACTACCTATTACAAAGCATTTTAATTAAATTAATTTGCTAATTGTAATTATTCAGAAACGCAATATTGAAACTTGAGTAAAGTCGTAGAAGATAAGACGCCTGATGCATTCATATCAAGCGATGCACCGGTATTCGAATCTCGCTGACAGGTACAAATTTTTTTAATGAAATGCGTACTTAACAAATTTTCACGATTCACTACGGTGAAAGAATAATATCGTGTAATAAAAATGAAAGCCGCAAAAAATATACTTTGTGTAATTACTGGCGGTAGGGCTTCTTATGAGCTTGCAAGGGTTATTACCACACTGCTTATATTTACCGTAAAAGTCTCATGCATTTTAATTTGTAGGGTGGGGCAGCCATTATACTGTAAAATCGGAGACTTGACTCATGTTTGAAGGTGGATGGCGGCATTTACGTTTTTGATATCAACAGGGCCCCGGTAACCACTTAACACCAGGTGCGGCGTGAGATCTTGCAGCCATCTAAGCAATAAAAAAATAAAAAAAAGGAAACTTTTTGTCAGTTTGTTTTTATATTGTAATTCTTACTATCATACAACAACGATCAGCATTTTAAATAGTATGTTTATAATACTGAGCCACCATAACGAATACTAAAACAAGCAGCAATAAAACTCAAATTTACCACATGCATGTGCAATTAATACACTGTGGGCTCTCTTCAAACCGTTTTCAAATTTAAATAGAGTAAAAATTTCAACTCGCTCCCGCTCAAGTGTTGTTCCATGTCGTAAGTCGATAGCATTTGGACAAGAGATTAAGAAGTCACTGACGAACACGCTTCTTTACTTTGTTATTAGATTTGATAGGGTTGGCATCTTTTTCTATGTACTTATGTCCAGCTAACGATTAAAATTCGACCTTAAATTTCGACACCTTAAGATTTATATTTAGTTGATGTATGTACTTATTATTTATTTTTATTGCCCAATGTGGAAATCAAGCCCACGATGTTGGGTGTTCCGTAGGCTTGCCTGCACCCCCTAATTAATAAAAACGAAAAAGGGCTTTGAAAGCTCATCTTGGAAGGTTGGCCGTTACGATTTGATTTTACCGCTGATCGTAAATACCGAAAAACTACGATATCCATTACACCTGACAGGTTTTATTGTATCACTCTATTCAAGCCTCCGTTCATTCCATTAGTGACACGAAAAGAATCTCAACACATATGTTTACCAAAGAAATAAATATTTCGCTCACGTACCGAGTCAACCCTAGCGCACGCACACAAGTGACTTAAGTGCGTCGATCAATCACAGGCGTCCATTTCGCGCACACATGCATAATTCCTCGTGCCGTTACGCGGCGTTAGTGTGGGTTGTAAAAATGATAGGGCTTTCGCGTTCCTGCTTCTAATATGTGAATCACTCGTGTGGATCAGGTTTTGTTGGGGGACCGGGTTTTAGAAAAGTATTAAGTTTTTTTACTTATTTTATTTAGTTTTAGCCTGATATTTAAACGATTACATTTAGTGAAATATATAAGTAGTTTTAATTTAATAAGTTTAATTTTGAACACGACATTTAGCATATATTTAAACAGTAGCCGCTAAACTCTGTTTGGAATTTTAATGTCTACAAGCGGCGATAATAATACATATTATTATTACCAAAATATTATTTCCTTTTTTTGATCGCGCAGGCAGACGAGCGTACGGCCCGTCAAATGATGAGTGGTTACCGTCGCCCATGGACGTCAGCAATGCCAGGGGCAGAGCCAAGCCGCAGTCTACCGCTTAATACTCTCCACAACTTCATTTAAGTATCCGCTAAAATATTTAAATATTTGTTCATTTAAAATTATCTGAATTGTGGTGTCGCTTAAAAACAGATTGCTACTTTCCTCCAATATTTTTTTCGTTTTTTAATTTTTAGTTCATTCACTCTATTCAACCTTGTTTTATATTAGATCATTTCAATATCTAATTTAAATAAAACTCTTACTTAAAGTGACAATCACAATAAAACTGATCGAAGAGCTCTATAAATCTAAATTCAATTGCTTCAAATCAAACTAAATTTAAATCAAATTACACTTTAAGTGAAAAATCAAGGAAAACATTTCCAATGCAAACTTTCGAATTTCCATTCCATGAAAAACTGTCCGGAAGCTCCGTAGTAACAGTTCGAATATACCGACAATTTGCCTCAAATTGAACTTTTAGTCCGCCCCTCTCTCTATGTTGAACTTTGGTTTCACTACGAGCGGTTTATACTCAACGGTTACAGTATTATTTTTTTTGTAGTAAATGAGTAAAAGCTCAAATTTGTATGGAGACGTCACACTCAGATGGGGAAAATCTTTAATTAGTCAGGTGGCCATTTGTAGCACTATGAGCTAAATCAACCTTCAGCACTTTGTGTCACCCAGTACAAAAGGAAAGAAGACGCCGGTGATTTGTACTCCTGACTGCGGAGTTCACGCTTCAGTATTTTTCGCAGTCATTTATGAAGAAAACTTGGAATTTGAGATCTAAGTTTATATTTTACTTGCATTAACAGCACATCTTTATCTAAGCTTGGGCCCTACAATATGAAACGCCGTCCAACATTATTTTGTATCACTGTGACGTCATTACAATTTGTAAGGCTATTGATGTTAATTACGTAGATAGTGATACTTTCACGAGCCACTAATCTTGTCAAGCCAATTCGGTTTTACTATTTAACCCTATATCTGTCTGTAAAAGGCATGACAGTCGAGATAATCCTATAATAAATTACCGAGTACCTTAGCCTTATCACCAGATAGCCGATTTTCTTAGGAATAAGACTTAGAGCATAGAAAGCTGAATACATTAAAGCATTCGTTTGCAATCATTAATTATTCTATTTGTACTAATGTCTTCGGAGGGCCTTTTTTGGACGAACCTGATTTAACATCGCAGATACGGAGGTTAACGGTAACTTGGCATTATACTCATACATCGAGCGTTATTGTACGCGGCTCTCAGTCAAGGTAAGCAGATACGAAGCGATGTACATCTTTATTTGTAACGCGATCGTAGTCATCAGTCGTTTTAGGAGTCGTCACGGGCTAAAGGATAAGACGTCCGGTGCATTAGTATCGAGCGATGTACCGGTGTTCGAATCCCGCAGGCGGGTACTAATTTTTCTAATGAAATACGTACTTAACAAATGTTCACGATTGACTTCCAAGGTGAAGGAATAACATCGTGTTATAAAAATCAAACCTGCATAATTATAATTTGCGTAATTACTGGACGTCTTGTGAGTCCGCACGGGTAGGTATCACCGACCTCCCTATATCTGCCGTGAAGCAGTAATGTGTTTCGGTTTGAAGGGCGGGGCAGCCGTTGTAGCTATGCTGAGACATTAGAACTTATATCTTAAGGTGGGTGGCGTCATTTACGTTGTAGATGTCTATAGGCTCCGGTAGCCATTTGAGATCAGGTGGGCCATGAGCTCGTTCATCCATCTAAGCAATAAAAAAAGTCAGGTTTCTTATATACTACTGTACAGTAGTAAAAGTAGTTGTGTAGTAAAATTAGTTAAAGTGCAAACATACATAAATATTGTAAGTTTATTTTTGTGATAATTTACAAAAAAATCAATATATTTGCACACAATTCATGAATTAATTTATTATTAAATAATATTTGTCATAATTGAGTACAGAAATTGCCGTCAATGAGACCTCGTCCGTATACACATAATCGCAAAAGACTAGTCCCGTCAGCATTTTTATCTTTACCTTGTTACGTTATTTTTACCTTGAGAATTACACGACATTACAAAAAAACGTTGTAAATATATTATGCTATTATTTTTATAAACTGTCTACAGACGACTCGTTTGGTGTTGTATCTTGTAAATGAAGTCTGAAGGAAAATCTACCAACAGCTGTTGCTGATAATAATAGCCTTACATCGCGTGTCGTAAATCAGTCAAGTAAAATGCGAAATTATTACGGTTCTATCACATCACAAGGCCACTAGCCCCGTCGCTAATTTTAGTCAATGCTCGTACTATCACATACTATCACGTAAGCTCCACATATTAACTTGTTTGTAAAGGGTGTCCTTGTAAATTTTAGTATCCGACCGTGTAATAATTTGAACCTTAAATTCTGTTTGCCCGAGATCCGAAACGTGGTTTATCTGCAATCCGAGAGTACAGGTGAGTGGGTGACTTGAATTGCTTTTTTTTCTTTCACATAAAAATGTATTAGCATACGAATTACGTTCAAATTTCGCTTTCACATGAATATTTAAATAGTTTGGATTTTTCCGTCACGATATTCGAATTCCGACTCATACCAATTGATAATCGCTTATATCATAAGCTGGGTACTCACCTAGCTGTGTAGCACGTAATGTAACAACCTGCAAGTGGATACGACTTGTCCACGGTCCACAGCGTATCTAGCTACGAGCTGCCATGAGCACACTGCGAGCCGCCTTTGTGATCGCAGTGATACCGCCACTCGGCGGGTCACTGCGAGCTTGCTCCGCTCCTTCCGCGAGCGGCTCGCAGCGGGCTCGTGCCCACGTACTCACTGGATACTGTATCTGTTACGTTACGTGCTACATGGCTAGGTGAGTACCCACCATTAAAGCTTTATAAATGTTCTCTCATGTTCGCTTCTTCCAAGGCTTTAGAAAATACTTTTCATTAATACCCAGTACCGCGACAGGAACCGAAGATAATGAGTGCGTTGAATAATTCATCTGCTCTCGGCGTAGTTTTTGATTTCAACAGAAGGAACAAAGTGTAGTTTATCAGTAGAAAAATCTTCGAACAAAATAATCGTTGAGAATATACAGTGATTAACTAAATTCAGTAGCCTAATGTAGCTCACGCCATTAACGATGTTCACAAACTAATAATATTGAACACCCGCGTGAACTCGTGGATAATTCGTAAGGAGCGTTTGGATTGGCAGGAAAACTGCAAACACAGTTGTACGTGAGTATCCAATTGATGATTTTTTAATGCAGAAATATGTAAACGTCCTCCCGATCTATCTATCTGTTGTGCAAAACGATTGAGGGAGCCAGTACCTAGATAAATAACATAAATGCCACCCACCACCCACTTTAAAACATGAGGTTCTGGTATTTATTTTACTTACCATCCTTCAAACCGAAAAGTATAACTTTTATATTTTATTTTTTTATTGCATAGATGGGCGGACGACCTCAAAGCGCACCTTAAAAAATGGTTACTGGAGCCTATAGACATCTACAACTTAAACGCGCCATCCACCTTGAGATATAAGTTCTAAGGTCTCAAGTATAGAGTTACAGTGGCTGCCCCACCCTTCAAACCGAAACGCATTACTGCTTCACGGCAGAAATAGGCAGGGTGGTGGTACCTACACGCGCGGACTCACAAGAGGTCCTACCACCAGTGAAACTGACTGCTTCACCTCAGAAATGGGCGGTATGTTGGTGCTATCCGTGTGGGCTCCCATTACTCACTAACACCAATAAAATGTAACACTCCCAGAAGCCTCAAACCAAGTACAGATAAGGACGCATAAAAGTTAAATTCTTTTTTAAAGATTTTATTATCCTGTTAACTCTAATCAAGAAAATTACTATTGACTCACTGTTGTGTAACCGTCACATATTATTATCACTACCAATTCGTAGGCCATTACTACACGGTGCCGCTTTTTCTTAATAGAACAATGTTGAAACAGAATTGCCCATATTAACACAAAATCGTGTACACGAAAACCCGTGTGACACACAAAACCCGGGTAATCCGGGTGTAATCCGGCATACCTCGCGAACTATTATCACAATTACCCGCGCTCACAGGACTGGGGACGCAAAGTTATCCGAATAAACATTTTCATTTCATTACCTAAGATATTTTGGGAATTTTAGCTTGTAATGAATTCCGTGTCTTGGTATGTTTAATAGTCTCAAGTTTGGTTTGAGGTTCGTCTTCGGAATTGACTTTTAAACTCAAGCGTGGATTGCTATTGGCTTACAAACATTTATGTAGCATTCTTTTACGAAGAACGACTTTTACGAATTCTTTCTTTTAGAAGAAAAAAAAAGCTTCACAACACTATTGTCTACTGCAAACATTATTTGATCATATTTTACGTGTTTTAAATCAATCTCGTAGAGAAGGTATCTTAACAAAACCTTCCAAACTAAAAACCTATTCGGTTTATTAAAAGACAATTTTCGACGTTGGCCCGGTTTTATGGGTGAGGCGCGGATAGGTTAATCCGGACGGGCAGGGTGAAACCTAACCGTCTCGTAACCCTGTCGAATTCGACGATTTATCGTTTATTCTGTACCAGTATTTTGTTAAGATAATTGCGTAATCGTATTTATTTAGAAATGTGTATTTACCACTAAAATTTATTGTTGTTTTTTTAAACGCTACGCATTAATTAGACTAGAATATCTCCCAGCGTAGTTCAATCAACGCATCTTACTAATCTGATTTCGAACGCTTCAAAAAATACCCGGTTCACTTTGATATCCGGTTTTTTGACCTACATCGGTGAGTTTGAAAGTAATTGAGTTGACTCTTGTACGTTTGTTAATTGGTAGACGATTGGTGTCAATTGGTTGTTGTCGGAGCTAAATGGTTTAATTTATTACGAAATTGGCGTTAATGACCTTTTAATACACATACATGCCTTTTAATCGAGGCTCATGCTTTCGCGACCGGATATCCTAAAACTAAATATAATTTTCACAAAATTGTAACTTTTAATTATTATAATGTATAAAGTAATATACATATTATTTACAAAATGTTATAAAAGCATACATCAAACTTTGATACCGACAGATATAGGCGATAGTTTTGAAGAATGGGGCAGCCGTTGTAACTATACTGAGACCTTAGAACTTATATCCCAAGGTGGGTGCCGCATTTACGTTGTAGATGTCTATGGGCTCCAGTAACCACTTAACATCAGGTGGGCTGTGAGCTCGTCCACCATCTAAGCAATAAAAAAAGCCATAAGCTACTTCTTCTTCTTCGTCCTAGTCGTACACTCTTGACAGAGTGGTCGTGGTCATATATGAGTCGAATCCTGAGATACCGATGCTCTCGCGATGCGACGCCATGTGGCACGATGATTCGCAGAGTGAGAGCAATCATTTATGTTGGAGTGAGTCACAGATTTGATGAGGTCGGTCCATCGAGTTGGAGATCGTCCGCGAGATCTTTTGCCCTCGACTTTCCCTTGCACCACCAACCGCTCAATGGAATCCTCATATGAGTGATGTGCCCGAAGAACTTGAGGATTCGCATTATGATGTTGACGAAAGTCTCTCCTTGATGTTGAGCTCTTTCAGGATCGAAACGTTTGTACGGGGCGAGGTCCATGGAATTCTGAGGAGATGTCTCCATTAACTACATAGCTGTATTATTGAGAAGCAAATCCTACAGCAGGTTGTATGTTTTTAAAGTAAGCAAGCATCGTCTTTACTCAAACTCCCATATTGAATGAGCATCACATCACATTTTAACAATGTAACTCGCTTAATTGAGTTTGCGTAAGTAAATGTTCTATCATCGTCGCTATTTCTGTGAGAGCAAGTCATGTGTTCCGCTTTGAAGGCAATAATGAAAAAATTACGCTGTTTTATTCTCACAAATTAATAATATCTACTCAAAATTTGTTACAACTTCAACCCAGTTTCAACATTAGAGAATTAATGAGCATAAGGCTCACACAAAATCGCTACCATGATCAGTCCTGCGGGGGCACTGAATTATCATTGAACTTATAGCTGCGTGGATAAGAAGCTGACTTTGCATTTATTTAATTAGAATGAAGGTGATTCGTTCGTAACTCCTTATTTGCGTAATATAATTGCTGCAAATACTCTTCCTAAGTATGAGCGAGCAGGTTGTACCGAGCTCTGGCCAAATAAATGTACGCACATTCGTTTATGTGTATTATAAATTGTGGATTAGATGGGTAATGATGGAAGCGGCGTAAGTTACGAGCGATTTGCGATTTTTCAATTCTATTTTTAGGTTATTGACGGCCTATTTTACGCTTTTACGATACAATAACATCCGTGACCCCAGGAATTGCACGGTTTTCGAATCCTTGAAAATTAAGAATTATATATTCACCAAATCGATGCCTCCAATGAACACTACTCTAACTCAAAATTTTGAAATTTTCGTTTTTCACACAAATCGCTTCACTACGTTAAAAGTATTACAATTAATCATTATTGATGGGGTTCGAAACAAGAGTAAATCAGCTAGTTACACAAGAAAATCCATAAATATATCTGCAATAATAAACATTTTATCAACTTTTTTCGTTTAAGCGCTCCTCCGGTAAATCTACGAATTTGGAGTTAGCGTAGTGTTCATTGGAGGCATCGAAATTAAAACATACCTAATCTTCATAATCTTTTATACGTAATTTTTTCTCTTAAAAAGTCTTTTGGCATAGCAGAGCTACGACTTGCTTTACTTTAAGTAGTTTGTTATCTAAATTTCAAAATAATATTATATTTTTAGATCACACACTTAAAGCTTATTATGATAAGCTCGAGGCTAACGTGAATTTGCTAGCAGTCTTGAAACATGAGGTAAAAGTTTGAATTGCCGTCAAATATTGTCTGTCCGCTGACTAATCGATAATAATAAAATAAATAACCTCTGTTTCTTGTGATTTAAATACGTTTCACGCCTCAACCGCGTCGGTGTAAACGTATCCAATAATTAATTTAATTAAATCGAGTGGCTTGTGAATGTTCGTGGATTTATTGGGGAGCATTCTGTTGGTTCGGTTGATACATTACTTACATGTGTTTTCACTTCGTTCCCAATTTAGGCACATTTCCTTATTAAGGATCTCTGCTATTTATGACTAGATTTCGGGAAAATGGCCAGGGTCTACTGCATACGAGCGATGATGCCTCCTGCTTTGCGCTCCTTCGTAATAATGATGGGAGTGTTTGGACAGTGATTGTACCATGGAAATACTTTATTGTTCGCGTTTGGTTTTTTTTTTGAGAAGGAATATCATAATTTCAACTACATATTTCGATTTTGGTAGTCTGACCATTTGCCCTCTGTATATGCATCGCATGTATAAAGCGTGTAAGGTCAGATAATATGCTGATGGTTTGTCCTGCTGTTCATTAAGAGCTTAGATTCTAGAATCCATCTTCTTGCGGCTCCCCAATCCTAATTTTCTCTAATCCTCTTACACCACATCTATAATTTCCAAGAACTTCATATTTTTTTTTTTTTTTTTTTTTTTTTTTATTTTTTATGATTGAAAGTTTACTGGTGGCCCGAAGGCCTTTCCAGTTTCACCAGGACAGGTGGGCGAGCAAAGGCTCAGCCAAGAGGGATGGGATTTGCTAACAACTGCCCGAGCGCCTCCGAAGGAGACCTAACAACTCAAGAGCAATTGTTTCGCGAATGAATCTACTACCGGATCGGAATCGCGACCCGCTGAGAAGATCCGGCGAGAAACTCAGCGGGCTGATGCATGGGTTAGGTTGCACGTCGACCTCTTTGTCGAGTTCGACGAGTACGGTTACCGGGGTCCCTAAGCCTGCCCCTAGTATTAGAGCTGAAGGCATCTAATGCAAAGGTTATTGGATCTGATGGATCCGTAAGGACGTGTCTAGGGCGTCGACGGTGACTGGCTCCTGCATGATCAGGATTCGGGGAGTAGTCAGCGGCGGCAACGATAAGGCGATTATCATGACGCATAGCCTTATCGAAGTATCGTTCCGACGCTGACTTCATGTATTTCCGAATTGATTCGAGGCCCAGGTCGTCGTGTAGGTCAACGTTCCTCACGAACCACGGAGCCCCGACAGCTAACCTGCAAAAGCGGGATTGTAGGGATTGGAGGGTGTCTATGTGTGTGCGGGCCGCGTGAGCGAACACCACACTCGCGTAAGTCATGACGGGCCTTATGCAAGTTTTGTAAAGTGTCACCTTGTTCCGAAGGGACATTTTACTCCGCTTACAGATCATGGGGTAGAGTCTACCGAGAATAAACGCGGCACGGTCACGGACTGATTTTATATGCGGGCGGAATGTCATCGATGCATCCAGGGTAACGCCCAGGTACTTGACCTTCCTGGCCCAGGGTATGGGTTGTCTAAAGAGAGTAACCGGGGGTGTGAGATTCCTCCTCCTAATCCGGGAGGAAATCCGTGTGGAGCTTCCCCTCTGAAATAGCACCGCAGTACTTTTCGCTGGGTTGATGTCTATGCGCCATTTTCGGAACCACTGTCCTAGGGCTAGGGCTGCGCTCTGAAGCTTCTTCGCGATTAGGGACTTATTTCTACTAGAATAGTAAACAGTCGTGTCGTCGGCGAATAAAGCTAAATGGGTCGGCGGCGACCGGGGAATATCGTTGACGAATAAGCTAAATAGGAGGGGTGAGAGGACAGAGCCTTGCGGGACTCCAGCTGTGAGAGGTCGTGGGGAGGAGCGGGTTCCCTCGACTCGATATCGAAAAGAGCGGTTCGACAAGAAGTCCCGTATGATGAGCACGAGACTATCCGGCACGCCCATGTTGAATAGTTTGAAAATCAAACCATTGTGCCAGACTTTGTCGAACGCTTTTGCGACGTCGAAGAAGAGAGCTCCCGTGTATAACGGTTTTGGTCGATTAAGCCCCACAAGAATGTGCTCCGTGAGGCGGTGCACCTGTTGAACGCATGAGTGATTTGTACGGAATCCGAATTGTTCATCGATAAGAATGCCCTTGGATGAGACGAAGTCTCTGAGGCGTTTGTAGAGCAGACGCTCATACAGTTTGCCTAGAGACATGAGGAGGCTAATCGGGCGGTAGCTCGTCGGATGATTTTTTGGTTTACCGGGTTTATGTATGCCGATAACGTCCGCTTCTTTCCACACCGCGGGAAAGATACAGTTCGCCATAGCGGCATTGAAAATAGATGCCAACATCACGATGAGTTGGACGGGTAGAAGTTTAATAACGCGGTTAGATATACAGTCGGAACCGGGAGCCTTGCGAGGACGTAGGTCTTTGATCAAGTCTTTAACTTCTATCGGGGTGACGGGTGGTAACGCATCCGATGGTGGCAAGGAGGCTCTGCGTTCTACCTCACTGTCTACTAATTCTACATGAACAGGGTCCACGGATTGAGTGCTGGGCGTGCACTGGGTTTGCAATGTATCGGCCAGCAGCTCTGCTTTTTCGTCATCATCGAACGCCGCGAGTCGGCCTGAGGGGCCTACGAGGGGGGGCATAGTTACTACCGTATCCGATTTGAGAGTACGAGCTAAGCGGTAGTAAGACCTTTGGGAGGGCGCGAGTCCTTCTAAGAAATCAGACCATCTGGCATCTCGGACTTCGGCGATGCGAGACTTTACGTCGCGTTGTAGGGCACGCATTCGAATACGATTTTCCGCGGTAGGAGAACTTCATATGTCACCGTGGTATCAACCTTTATTTATTAGAAAATAATAATAGAACAAATAATGATGCGAAAATATACTGTTTTTTTCGCGTTTCCCAACATTCTGCTTGTAATCATTACGGATAATCTGAAATTCTTAGGTAGATCAATCACTAAATTATGTATGTACATGTATATGTGATTGTGTATATATTATTATGTATGTATATACTTTTTTGTGTATATATTTTTAGCTTAATATAAAATTCATTGCACCTACCACTATTTACTCTGCACTTTGGTTGACTGATAGAGAATGCCTTAGGCATTAAGTCCGCCAATGTAAATTTTACATGAAGTGTAATAAATAAATAAATAAAATATATCCGACGTCGTTGTGAAAGGAATCGGTCTAAAATGTTATTTACTTTTATGTATAATATGAGTGTTTTTTTGAGGATCGAAGATAAACCATTATATGTATCCGGTCCTACGTCCTGGTGAAATAGTCGGTGCGGGCTTGTGGTCTGTAAGCTCTTATAACCGCCAAGCAGCTCTTGCGTAATCCGGACTAAAGTTTAGCAAACGCTTTTGAATACAACAGCTGCCAAGTATTGAAAACTTTTAAAGTCTCTAAAATTTTAGTATTAATTAAAGCAGCGGGATCAAGTCGTAAAATGTTTTTAAATATCGTAATGTTGAATTTATTGGACGTTCTTCTTTCATGTACTACAATAAATAAATGATGAACATAGAAGCGATGGGAAACAAACAGTTTCATAAAGTCGGCAAGGCCGCCCGTTCGCCGTCAAATTAGTTCAGGTAACAGACAGCGCGCTGGTCAGTTAAAAGCACTAGCTTTATAAATAGAACAGCTTTTAGCCGACTACGGCAGAGTTGAAATGGGTTTGATATTGTGCGCATCATAATGACATTTCTTAAACATATATTACGTCAGTCAACAAGGTAGATCACAATTTCTTTTAATCATAATCAGGATATAAAACTTAAAAGTTAATCTATTACACACAAATGGTGATTTCAATAAATTGGTATTTCGTACGTTTAAGCGGAGCGTGGTGGGTTTCACTACTATTGTTATTTTTGTTTTTTTTTTGTTGTAACACCTGGTGTTAAGTGGTCACTGGAGCCCATAGACATCTACAACGCAAATGCGCCACCCACCTTGAGATATAATTTGTAAGGTCTAAGTTTAGTCCTAATACGTAAAGTCCTAATAAAAAAAAATAAAAAAAAATAGTAACAACGGCTGCCCCACGCTTCAAACCGAAACGCATTACTGCTTCACGGCAGATATAGGCAGGGCGGTGGTACCTACCCGTGCGGACTCACAAGAGGCCCTACCATCAGTAAATTTATTCGTCTCTTTATTAAATATGCAAAATAAGCTACAATCAATTACAAACGTTGATATAAAATATAAGACGAGCTGTTTAACTATGCATGTTACACAATTTATGTATTGCTATTTACTATACCCTGAATTATGGTAATTTATATGGGAGCTGATATCAATGGCAAACCACATATTATTTTGATACAGAGCACAGCAATAGACTTGCGTTAGAACTCAGTAAATCAAATAATAGATCTGCGGTTACCATGTCATTGTTAAAAGTTAATTTTTACTTTGAAAGAGCAAGCTTTTTCTTAAAAGTGAAGAGTAATTATCATTTGAAAGCGCTTTTTAACACCTTTTTTCTCTAAGAAAAACAGTTATAGCAGTAACCCAGAGCTTCTGAAAACGGAGTTAAATTGTATCCAAGATACTTACTAACATGATAGCTTTTACTGGCGGTAGGACCTCTTGTGAGTCCGCACGGGTATGTACCACCACCCTGCCTATTTCTGCCGTAAAGCAGTAATGCGTTACGGCTTGAAGAGTGGGGCAGCCGTTGTAACTATACTTGAGACCTTAGAACTTATATCTCATGGAAAGGTGGCGCATTTACGTTGTAGATGTCTATAGGTTCTAGTAACCGCTTAACAGCAGGTTGGCTGTGAGCTCGTCACTTATCTAAGCGATACAAAAAAAACTTAAATAACTTACATAATATAAATAATACCATAGTACATAATACACAGTACATAATAACTTACTGACGTACTAATTTAAACACTAAGCTATGCTGAGCTGTGTGTTGTCCTATTTGCCAGCTAATTTTGTTCCATCTATCTCACTCGCACCCAACCCTTACCGCTACCGAGGGTGCCACACAATGGTATAGGTTAGTTTGATGTATAGCACACATAAGTTTCTTAGTAAGCTATAGCACGTTACCGCATATTAGCTTGATATTGATTGGTCACCTTACTGAAATATATCTGTACAATTATAAACCAGGTTTTACATATTATAACGTCACAAAAACTTAATGCAAACAAAAAAATATCTTCATCGCCAAAAAAAATACAATTTCCAAACGAAAGACAAAAACCGGGATGAGTAAATCCCGCGTTTTCCTCGCAACCGTGACGTGGTGGATCCCGTAATCCCGTTCCGTGATTAACAATCCCGGTCGCATCCCGCGGGAATCAAATAAAACGCTCTCGCGGGATCATTTGCGAGATTGCGATATTTTCGCTCGGGTTAGTGTTAATTTTCTTGATTGCCTCGCCATAATTAGATGTCTTGGACGCGCCGAGTTTTATAGCTTTTATCCTTTAAGCTCGCCATTTCAGTTTTGGCACCACAATATAAACGCTACTACCCACTCTCAGACTCAATGTTGCAGCTCGATCTAAGTAACGGACTTTTTCCTTAACAAGGGTTTTGTAGTGGGACTGATCAACACTAAAATCGACATAAAAATCTTCAATTTTAACCTCACTATTTACTCTATTAAGCACTTCTATAGCCAATAGATATTGCAGACTGCCTTCGAACGCAGAAGGAAGGCTATAATTTATAAAGAAATAGTGTGAATCGCCCGTTTCGCTGGGCATTTAAAATTAACATTATTGTTTATTGTCATGATTATTAAGGAGTCCAACACTCAAATAAATATTAGCCTATCCATTAAGTACATATATTTTCTTCATGAATACCAAGTTTCAAGTCAGTCGGATGCACGGTTCAGTAGTTATAACGGAACATCCGTAAAAACCACTGTACATTTATATATTGGTATAGATTATGGAAATGTTTGTCTTAAATAGCTCCATAAAAAGCCCGCGCAGCATATTATCTCTCTTTTACGTGTAAGCCATTATCGCCAAAATAGTGAACCATAAAAGTAATAAAAATTGTTAGTTTATAAACGCACATTTGATAGTCACAAATTGATCCTTATATGAAAATATATACTTTTATCGCAACTGGTAATTAAAGTACCTACACAAACTTTGTCTTATACACTGCATGATTTATTCAAATCAAATATCAAATATTTGAATAGTCATGACTGCAAACAACCGTGTGTGCAATATCATGAAAGATGAAGTTAGAAAATTCAATAAGATCAATAATGAGTTCACGAAGCGAAGCGGGAGGGGTCGTTAGTATTTAATATTAACAATTTGTTTCTTATTATTATTTTGCTTTATATTCTCTACGATTTTGATTTTGATTTTGTAACCCGATGTCGATTGTTAGTTGAGGGGGTTGAGTAGCAACTATTCGCATAAAAAAACTGGAGTTCCAAATATCGATCCTGCGGACAGAATGGAAAGCAGTTGACGTCGTCCCAAGCACGTCATTTCGGATCCTCTCGATCCACTAACGGTGCTTCTAGGTACCTCAAGCACAGGTCATCGTTCTCGTCGAACCCGTCGCTTGCGACGAAGGGCTCGACGAGTAAATTAACCCTCAGACACAGCCCACTGAGTTTATCGCCGGATCTTCTCAGTGGGTCGCGTTTCCGATCCGGTGGTAGATTCTGCAAAGCACGGCTCTTGCTTACGGTTCGTGTTAGCAACGTCATCAGGTTTGAGCACGTGAGCTCACCTACTAGATAAGGCGACGGCGAAGGAAAAAAAAATCATCAGGTCCCTCAATATGAGTATATGGAAATTATTAAATCAGGACATTTCATCTAATTCGCTCCCCGCTCCGCTTGTATGTAAGCACATTACATTAAGCCCTTTATCTAAGATACATTTGGCACACGAAGGTATGCAATGTCGCGAAGGGTCTTACTCGCCCTATTCGTCATTGTCTCCGGAAGAATGATTAGTGTGACAGCCTTACAGGGTTGCCGCGCTTAATCAACAGTATTCTGATGTGTTAGAATTTAATATGTTTTGACAGCTGTCAGATGTGACAGGTGTAATATTCCAAACGAAGTCAGTTAGATTTTAATAATGATTCGTAAATACATTAAATGTAGCTTCCAGACTGTGGTTTTCCCTTTCTCGTTTATGATAGCAATTGATATTAAAATTATACCACAAAGGCAAACTGGCTGTAATTTAGGCTGTAAATTTCTCATACCGTATTAAATATTTACTTTATGTCGGTGATTTCTAAATTGCATTTAGTTTAATAGATTATTTACCGCCTGAATTATATTCATCGTCAAATTAATTAAAAGCCCTTTATTTTTTATAGTAGTAGAGATAAGGTTTCGGACCACCCGGTGCGATATTACGGGCTTACAACACAAAAATGACTGATTGGATACCGATAATCAATCAATCAGATTTTATAATTGAAATTATTGTGAAAGAAGAATCTGGACATTAGATACACTAGGTTGATATACATGATTTCAGTTTTCTTATCCGAATTTGTTGGACAGGTTAACTGTCTCACGATCATCGGGGCCCATAGACATCAGCCACTTTGAGGCTTAAAGTCTTTGTCTTGATTGTGCAGTAATATATCGTTTTTACAGGTAAAATTATTGTTATTAGTTAATTAAGGACGAATTACGTATTTCATTAGAACAATGTTTTTTTTATTTTGTTTTTTTTATTGCTTAGATGGATGAACGAGTTCACAGCCCACCTGGTGTTAAGTGGTTACTGGAGCCCGTAGACATCTACAACGTAAATGCGGTTTCAAGTATAGTTAAGTCTCAAGTGTACCTATCTGATCGGAACACTAGCCAGATGGTCAGCTCTGGTAAAGGAAGCTCTTGGTGGTAGTCTGTGCCATGCGGTCCATGCCACCCATGTTCGAACACTGTGGAGGGACGTCACACGTGGTCGCGATCCTCAGCAGTAAGGGAACGATTAAGTAGAGAAGAAGAAGTACCAATCTGACTATGGTATTAGAACACCGGCACAGTTGCATAGCTCGATACGAAGATAGTGGGGGTTCTTGTCAATTAATAAAAAAAAAAAGATCTTATAGATGAGAGATCAACAAGACACGAATAATATTCGCGAAAGTCCAATAATGTACTAAATATTCACAAGTGCTCACAGTTGACAGCGTCTTGTCAAGCAAAGTGACTACAATGCTAATATGAGGGTCGATTAGTCACATCGATATGCTTTGCTTTCTCCTTCGACACTGTGAGCTGGTCGAAAAATTGTTACGTATTTTAATGTCAGCAAGCAATGGTTGGGATTATGATTGAAATTCGACTACAATCAAGTCTCAAGATTTTAATTCCGTTTATATTTTCTACATAATATACTTATCGACATTGAAAAAACAGCTTACAATGTCCAAAAACAGATTATTGATAATATGGTAGCTCGTCAACATATAAAATATATTAATACAAAAAAAGCAAATTGACGGTAGTCCGTCTTGTGAGTCCGCACGGGTAGGTATTATTCCCCTATCTATTCATGCCGCGAAGCAGTAATGCGTTTCGGTTTGAAGGGTGGGACAATGATTTTACACGTAAAATTGAGATATATATATCGTCTTCTCGCATTAAAACTGTATAATCTCAAAACTTACTAATTTTACAGGAGAATGTTTTAAAGGTTTAACATGTGATATTTTTTTTGATATTAATCATCTTTGCAACATTTATTTTTTACCAGTTATCTGTCTTTTAAAGTAAGATAAAATTATGTTTTAATTTTGTTAATAGAAGTCAAAACATAGGTAAACTAAAAAAAAAAAAAAAAACTACGCTCTTTTGACAGTATGTATAAGAAAAATACTGGTGATACCAAATGATTCCGCATATGAACTCAATTTCGAATATTTTTAGAAATTGTACACTTTTAAAGCGAAAAGACGACATGTCGCAAGGTGGGTGGTCGGCATTAACGTTGTTGTCTATGAGCTTCGGTGACCACTTAACAAACATTGGACCGCGATTGGGAACTTAGCAACTAAAAGAAGCAAAAGATAATCTAATCTAATAATAATCTGTTGGTAAACAGAAGAGATAATGCTACCGAGTTATTTTGTACTTACCTATTTATAGATACCAGCTAGCAACCCTACATTAGGAATTTAGCGTGTTATAAGTGTAAGTAGTGGGGATATGAAGGAGAGTGAATACCTCGTTACAACATTACTGAATTGTACTTACATATGTCTTGTTCGAGTGCCTTAGAAATCTGACGTTTTGTACGGGACTTTATAATATTATTATGATTTTAGATTGATGTTAAAGCCTGTACGTTTGTACTTTAGACCTAAATAACAATACAGTGGTACAGTAGGTGTACTTAAAGCTAAAGATATTTCATCTCGATGAACCTTCAGAATAAACAGAGAATTATACATTGGAAACAAAGTTGTGAATGAAAAACTCAAAGAAAAGTAATACTATAAATTCGTCCCAATGAACCTATGGAGCACGAAGATAAAGTCCGAGCCCGGAAGACAGATATCGATCGTTCTGCAAATAGCCGCGCCGGTAACACCAATCGCGCAGTATTGCATTACTGGAAATGAACCCGCGACGCCGGCACCGCAATCCTGTCTGCTTCCTGTACGTACGGTATAATCAATATGTAGTTTTTTAATAGCCAAGGGTTAAAGATCCAGAAGCACAGAGACTTCCCAACATAAATTATTCTACCTACCTTGAGATAAAGATGGTAAGATCACCAGTGACTTTTCTCGATAAAAAAACTAAAGTATACATACAAAAGATTACACATCAAAACTAAATCTACAATCAGATATTACATGAAACGGTGACTTCAAAGTAATACGTGATGTATCAACACACGATATACTCGTAATAATATAATGTTCCCACAATAATACTTAGTGCCAAGCGGCTATTCAAGACGCAGAAACATTGTGAAACTACTTGGATTTATTACGGCGCTTTCACTGCCTCTAATTCCTACGTTACCCACGTTTAGTCTAGTTTATATTTATTTAGTAAGAAGAACAGAACACGGCCCAATTGGTGCTAAATAATCACTGGAGTTTAAATTAAGAACTATCATTTCAAGCCTATACCGTCATCTCCACCATCTATACTGGCAAACTGGTGCTACCATCCCATGTGAGTTTTCAAATATTCTCATAGCTACTAACTCGTCGACGCTGGGAGCATGGAAGTGTTTCAAAATATTTGATTTGCCGTACTCTAGTGGGTTGTCCCAATATTGACTCAAATTATTGATGGGAAGATAATGGATCTGATGGTTCGGTTTATTTGGAGCCTCGTTTAAGTGTATTATTGTGTTTCCTTATTATTCTACAGCTCATAACAAATGGCCTTAGTCGAAGTAAGAACTAGTAAGTCTAATCAAAGTTTCAAGTATTTGAGGTCTAATGAGAAAACGCTCTTATCATTTTTACTTCGTTCGCGCCACACAAAATCTTCAAGTTTTTTTTTTAATAAAACGTATTTTTTGGAGTTTACTCCTTTAGAATCGATTTACATATATAGGCCCGGGGTATGAAAATTATGGGGACCAAAATCGTACTAGCATGTCACACGAAATGCGTTATGCGCCTGATTGGCTCCTGATTGCGTGATGCGTGCGCGCGCCAATCAAAATCGTACTAGCATGTCACACGAAATGCGTTATGCGCCTGATTGGCTCCTGATTGCGTGATGCGTGCGCGCGCCAATCAAAATCGTACTAGCATGTCACACGAAATGCGTTATGCGCCTGATTGGCTCCTGATTGCGTGATGCGTGCGCGCGCCAATCAGGAGCCAACGCGCGGCCGCGTTATTGCAGGTGACGCCGGGCTGCTGCGCCGGCAGTCCGCCACAAAGCCTCGTACTGATCGCGCGTTTCTCTCATTATTGTATTTTCATATATTTGTTAGTCGTTTGTTTTGTGTCTCGTTAATTTGTTAATAATCTGTAGTGTATCGTGTTGTCGTAATATAGAACTATTTCTCGTATTGTTTCGTTTAATTTTTTATATCCAGTAAACTCCAGTCGTGCGTCGGAGCGGACACACACACTTTTTTTCATTGGATTTTTTAATCGTTGCTATTCTTATGGAATGTTTTATGGGCTACTTATTTAAATTGCGTTTAGAACTTGCCATGTTCTCTACAGAGACCATAATATAGTGTAATTCAGCGAATTAAGATCGGGACCAGACGACGGCTAGGTCAGCTATGACCAGGTCGGAAACTTTCCTTTCCAGCCAAGCTTATGAGAATGATAGGTCCCAAATTCAAATGTAGCATTTTAGGTTTTCTCTGGGAACATTATTTTGACAAAACTGTGTAAGTATAACTTAATCTGTGGACAGGGAATATTTTTTCTGAAAAAAGTAAAAGACACATAGTCCATTGTCCGCAATTGATGTCCATATTGGAGGAAGTATTAAAAATAAAATACCAGTAGTAAGTTTCAGTGAATTTTGTTGGTACAGCATAAAATATTGTGCATCGATCATATGTCAACCCGGGTGAGGAGGTAGTCGTCATCATTATTATCCCACAGACGTCCATGGCTGGACATAGCTCTTCCTCAAGGTTTGCCATGTAGACTTGCGTTTGGCGGATTCTCGGGAATTTCGGACAAATCATCGGTGGACTTTGTGGGTGGTCTATGTAGACGTTTAACAAATTTGAAGCTTTAGTATCATTTTTAAAGTGACCCACGGTTTTCACATTGTATTCGTGGACGCCGGCAAGTACCGCTAAGGACTCAGGTAAAGCTAAATGGCCACCTAAAATATTACGAAAGTGTGAGAAAAAATAAACAAATAATAAACAAAAAGGTCTGTGTGTCTAATTTGGTTCTCGACGTACATCCTAATTTACATATAATGCTTACTTAATGGACGCAGCGCTCGGAGCTTTAAGCTCCGAATGGCTGTAATACATTTAATTTTCTATTGTCCCTAAATGGCTCGGCTATAGCTTTTATAGGTTAGATGCTTTGGCTATTTCTAGTTCTAGGAAATTTACGGAGACGTTGGCATCCGAATGGCCTTAAATGTAATAGACAGGCCGGGAACAATTTCAATATATAAGACCAGCGAACCGACTACCAAATATGAAGAAACCTGAACGTACTTCACATAACTTGCTTGGGCCTTTAGGAATTTTGAGAAGTGCGGTAAGTAGTCGGCTCGCACCAGTGACCCTGTGTTGTGTGCCGTAATAGACCAAAAATAGTTTTTAACTAAATTGAGATTAAAAATAGAAGAGTATTTAGTCTGCTCTGTTTCTAGACCAGGTTCAGTATTTTCGAATGTCTGTAGCACAAAAGGTTTATATACTCTATTCAGCTTTATTTTATCGCTTTGTTGTTAGATTTGTTGTTCTATTATGCTATTAAATGTTATTAAAGTATTGACTTCGATTTTTACTAGTCGTAGACATAATTAAGAGTACTTTTTGGATTAAGTTATCGTTGAGAGGGACGACTTGCAACCATCGTCTGTGACAATGAAAACTGTACAGTATTTGAAAGGTTGGAAATCATACAGTGTCAATAAAAAACGCGAGATTAAACCATAAAAATATGGTTTAAATAAGCATGTAAAAACTTCTAAACTTAGATGTTCTCCATATTTTTTGTGCGGCTTCAACTAAAGCAGTGTTTTATAAAGATACAATCAATTTTGAAATTGGATTGTTGACGTGTTGTTCCCTATTTTTCTCTCCAAAAATAAAAATAATTGTAGCTACATTATGTTATCGTAATATTATGTAATAGAACAATACGCAAAAAGTTTTTGTGCATATTCATTTGTTTTGGAATAGTATTTTTTTTGAGGGCGGTTTTAAAATTATTGTTTATCTAAACTTACATTAAGGGCATTTAATTTTCTTAGCTTGAAGGAAAGATGTTTACCTGTAACAAAAACACTTTAGATTAGTTATATTGATCAGGTATTAAGGAATACGAATGAATATCATCAAAATAATATCATGAATCAGTTTCATGAGCGAGTTTTATACATGTTGATTTTTGGTTAAAAATCCAAAAGCTTTTATCGAGATTTTTCAAAGTCTTACGCAATCTTTGGATGCTATCCAGGATTAAAATGATTTACGATTATCGACGTAACCAGTCTATTGTATGAAGAGAAAAGTAATTGAAGTTTATTTTCAACAAAGTATGAACGGTGTTGTTCTAGTTTTATGAGTTTAGTTTTTATGAGGTTAATTACAAAGTTCTATTAATACTATCTATGGATGAATAATATAGTAAAGTTAATGCTTTTATTTTAAGATTGTCGAATTTTTTTTATTCTGGTAACATCTAAGAAGTGGCCACTTGTGAACTCAAATTGAGGTTAAATGAAATGAGATCTAAAAACCAAAACAGTAGGAGTAGTCGCAAAAATTGCCACTGTAAATCTCCAAATCGAACAAAAATGTTGCAGATTTCAATATCGATATCCTCATTAAGCGCCATTTGCTAGTCCATCAACTTCATCGGGTCCGGTGGATCGCCATTCATATTTAATGATGGAAAATTCGTGAAAAACCCATAAAGGTGTACATACTTAACGGTTCATGTAAATAATATATGAGTCGTCACGAATCGACTGCTCTATTTTTAAGGCTTTGAGTATCGGTCGTGAATTTTCTGGAATGTATTAAAGATTGACGCTGTAAGGGCTTGCTTTATTTCCCGTCCTTCAAGGGTTCGAATACATTTTGACAAGTTTGGTAATAGTTTCACGCTGGATGTAAGAGGCTGCAATAAGGATGTTGTTGGTTATCAAAGAATTTCCGAAGCAATTGGACACCGAATTTAGTTTGCAAGTTTGATGAGTCCTTGTAGGCCCCGCGAGTGTTTTCTTCTTATTCTGAGTCGGTCTCTTCATTGCTGAAGGTCGTGTCTAATCTGAAATGTGGACTACTCGATGCACAATGCTTCCCAATGTCTTCTTGTCCTCGGCAGTCTTTATAGCCTCGGTTATTGGCAGGCCAGCGTCTTGACCAGATCAGACCAGAAGGTAGGTGAGCGTCCGCGTGATCTTCTCACGTCAACCTGACCAACTACCATCAGCTTCTCTAAGTTACCGGGGCCTCTACGAGCGAGTATCTACTCAGCTATTATAATAGAAACGAATACATAAATACATCTACACAGAGTAAGAACCCTCTCTATAAACACATCTTCACGACAGCACGTGCGTCCTAATATCGAGCACAATAACCGACCCAGTTGGAAATGTACTGCCCGTATTGGGTTAACTCTAAATATTGGCTCAAGGAATACTTAAATTTAGATTAGTTGCATAACAAAAAATAAAATTTAACAATGCAATTCGTTATTCAGTACTCGGCTCTACAAATTTATTCAGCTTGTGAATTCTTTTAGAACTAGCCGTGTTTCAGCTTGGTGATACAAATATAATTTGCATTGTGTTTATGGTGACCTCAAAATGATGGATGAACTGCAGCCAATGTACGTGGACAAATGCATTCGTCCACAGCGTGTTCCCAGCAATTTTACTTGACCCATTTAACTATACAGCTAGCTATAGTCCCTATAGAATTAAGTGTAAAAATATTTCCGTAGTATAATTACCAAGCTCTTCAAAAATATAGTAGTGGTCGCCTCTAAATGATTTAAATTAACTACTACACATTTGTCATTCATTTAACTTCGTCCAAACGAAGTTGACGGCCAAAACCAATTGTTTGGGCAATTATTTTCTTACTTTTATAAAGTCCAACGCATCGAATCCTCTTTTATTTTTACTAATAACTTATAGAAGCACGAAATCAAACCCTAAGTTACGGATTGTTAGGGGAGTGGGTTTTTTTTAAATATTAGTTTTTCTATTCCTGCGAATAAAAACTACTTAGCCGAATTACTTTCAAACTAGAGACATAAAACTTATTCGATTCATTCCCAAAACCAATAAATCAGGATCGAAA
Source organism: Bombyx mori (assembly GCF_030269925.1). Classification (NCBI taxonomy): domain Eukaryota; kingdom Metazoa; phylum Arthropoda; class Insecta; order Lepidoptera; family Bombycidae; genus Bombyx; species Bombyx mori. The sequence continues at coordinate 13,511,638 of NC_085113.1, forward strand.
CTATCAATTGTTTTAGTTGGTTTCATCGTAAAATTTAATGTATTACGCGTGTCTTCGTCAGATGTTTGTTTGTTTGTTATAGCCAGATACGTATAAGTATGTATATCATTCGGCAAAAGATAGGAAAAACTCGCTTAATGAAATGTTACTTGATGTTAATCAGTAGCAACTGTAATTTAGCGTCTAACCTTCACACGTATTGTCTTGAAGGCATCTGACGGCTTCATTCTAATTGAGCAAGCATTTACCACATTACAAGGCCGAGCTATAACCCACATAGCTCTGCTGGAACCAAGGGTAAGCTAATCTTTCTCTCATTTGGATACGTAAACTTTTAAGTTTTGTTTGTTCAGTCGATGTTTCCACACGATTCTCATCGAATTGAGTTGAATCGTTTTTCATTATTGTTGCGCATGTGGCTATGGGTTCTGTAGACGCGATTTTCGATTTAAGCCATTGTTAATAACCTGACTCAAGAGAAGTTGAGGCTGTTCAATTAATGTTTATTTTTAATGATTAATGTGACACAAGAATGTTTTGAGCAAATGGTGTTTAAAAAAATATTTAAGCATGTAAAGATGATTATGTGCCACTCTCTCTTCTGATTGTCAAACGTTTTTCTTCTTTTTAAATGAAAAGACTGCCAATGAATTATCTGTCTAATTATTTATGGGTGCCACTTATCAATCCTGAAGCTTATTTCATTTTGAGAAACACGTACAATATAAAGTTTTATATTCATACATATACCCCTAGAGTTGGTTAGTTTTACAGACTACAGTGATCACTTTCCGTAAGAAGTACCAGTACCATCGCTTTAACTTTAACAAAGGTAAGTAAATATAAAAATACAGAACTGTCATGGTTTTGCGTTTTTCTTAGCCAGACACCTACCTAGTATTTATGTGTCAATATGCTATAAGTATATTTCAATTGATGATTCAATCTCCCGTAACATCACCATAAATTTTCCATACGACTTACATGATTTACTTCAACCACAATTCGCATTATCGGTTACGAAACCAGAGTTCTATAAAAATTACCGACCCAATAAAACCACCATTAAATTCCCATAACCTACATGCCTATGGGGAAACCGGTATCCGAGGCCGGTGCGGTTTCTTTGATGATCTCATCCGAGACGAATCTTGATAATCTTATATTTGGGAGCCAATGGTACTAGACCTCCCATAGACATACGACATATTTTTAATTATCGAGTGGAATTATTTATGAGTGATTGAACAAAGTCGTAGGACCGCAATATTCTGAAAACGGAAGGTCCGGGAGATCCTCTCTGATGTTTGAACCGTTCCTCTGGAGTCTAGATTTTAACATTTGCTAGAAATTTGCAGCCAAGCCGGTGTGCACAAACTCGTAAGTGCCAAGTGTGAATACATGCCAAGTTTTTGTACGTTTCAAACTTATGGTACAACGTTTAGTAAGCTCTCCTTCTTCTAGCTTTGGTTTCTTCAATACTGAGGGTCATAACTACCTCCTCGCAACAAGACCTTATTCCGTAAGCTCACGCGTAGATAATATTACTGTACTTCCTGTATCTGTCTATAATGTTATTGAGATTCCGATATCTCGAGTTGCACATCGCTATGTACTTGAATACCATATGGTCATGCATATCACCGATCTAATCAAACAAAACAGTAAAGGAAACTCTCTTTGACTGCTCCGCTGGTGCAGTAATTAGCGTTCCTGACTATTGTGTAAAAGGCCGTGAGTTCGATTTCCGCATCAGGTAAGCATTCGTGTGATGAGCCTCTTTGTCTGGGTGTTTATTATGTATAAAAGTATTTATGCCTGTCCCTGGCCATCCATAGCCATGGGAATCCTAATTTGGGGCCAGATAACAGTGTGTGATTTGTTCCCAGTTATTTCTTTATCATTTATTTTTATCATTTTTCTTTTTCCTATGGAATCAAATCAAGAAACCGACTCTAAGTCTTAAAATTGCATTAGCTAAGCCAGTTTATGTTATTAATAAAACCCTTTAGATCCAAATACGATTTGCTTTAACATTTTCAGTCTGATACGTATAATCAAGTAATCACCATGAATTATGTAAATGTTGCTTAGGCCGAATGAGATAATGGTCTAAGTACACGGATGCTGAAGTAATTTACGTATTAGAATATCTCGTTGCCAACTTATCTTCAGTACACATTATCTGGGGCATGTTTGGATATTCTAAATACAGTAACATTCTTGTATGGGATAATTTCTGAGGAGTTGTATGATATATTTTTTTGTTTGTTTTTATTAATTCAACATCCTCCGATGTTTTGCTTAAGTAGACTTAAATATTAAATTGTTCAAATTATGTTTACACGTTTTATTATATTGTAATATATGTTGATACCTTATCAATTGCCAATATCTGAGAGGTAGGTCATAGCAATAATAAAAATACTTAAGTCAAAGAAAATTTAAAACTAAAGTGCGCCCAATCTACACACTACACAAGGGGGTCGCGGGTTCGAATCCCGCCAAGGGAAGATATTTGTATGATAAATATAAATGTATTTTCCAGGGTTATGGATGTATATTAAATATACATATGTATGTGTATAATAAACTTACATTTATTTCCGTTATCTGGTACCTGTAACACAAGTTCTTTACGAACTTATCACGGGACCAGTTAACGTGGCGTGATTGTTAGTAAATATTTATATTTATTTATTTATTTAATCTCCTACCCCTATTTTTATGCTATTGGTAATTATCACTGTCGCCCATGGACATCAGCAATGCCACAGCTCCAACACGGAGTCATGATTTGGCAATTCAACGGATCGCCAGGAAGAAACAAAAATGAGAAGGAACCATCAAGTGAATTTTTTTTCTAAAATATTTTTCCAAATATAAGATAATAAATAAGAAGTTAGCGGTCATCGCTGACGGACGTGACGTAGTCTTCTGCTTCTTCGAAGCGTTCTCCCAGTCTAATGCAAGGGTCCACTTTCCAATTTAAACTGCTCCACTTTACCGGGTCTTTGGCAAACTTCTGAGGTTCTTATGAGGCTATGAGGTTATACGGGCGTGACGTAGTATGCAGCAAAAATAATCGGCCACTGCAGATAAGCCTAGTGATTCCAGGTAGTAGACTAGTGAAAAAGAAAACAACTGGTTCAACTCTAAATGTGGCCACATGTGCATTATGGTTCCAAGCCCAAAACGAATGTATTAACTGTTACCGGATTTCCTAAATCGATCGACCACAGGATGTTGATATTACGCTGTTGACATGTCACTGACGGGATCAACGTAACAGGATCAATTGATAGTGACATATTCAATTGATTTGGGTTTATGGAGTGTGGGAGAATTTCGTGGGATTTGGAGAACGAATTATGATGATGGCCTTGATACTTAAAAATGTAGTACAGTGTGTGTGTACACATAATAATATATGTACATACACAAATGAATAAGCTGCGTTTATTTCGTCAGTTGTGCATAATACTCACTCATTTAGGATCCATTAAATTCAGTTAAAATTTTGATTGTGAACTAGTGGTTAGTAACTGTTTATGAATTAGACGTCTTCACATACATACGAGGGCGGCACTGAAAATTTCGGGAATTAACGAAGTGATACAACATTACTATTTAAAAATGTATTTATTGCTTTTCGAAGTATTCTCCGCGAAATTTGACACATTTTTCCATACGATGGAACCAATCATTGAAGCAACTATTCCATTCGGAAGTTGGGGTCTCCAAAATGGCCGTTTTGTAGGCGTCCACAACTTCTTCAGGTGATGAAAATCTCTGTCCACGCAATTTATTCTTTATTTTAGGGAAAGTGTAGAAATCATTAGGGCTTAGGTCGGGGCTGTACGGCGGATGGTCTAATAATTCTATGTTTTCTTGCTCTAAAAACTCTTTGTTCTGTGCGAGGTGTGAGAACTCGCATTGTCGTGATGGAGGATGATGCGGCGGTTGCAGTTCTCTTTACGGAGTTCAGAAACGACCTGTGGCAAACAAATGCTAGCATACCATTCTGCATTAACCGTTCTTTGTCCCTCAAGAGGAATAGTCGTAACATGGCCGGTTTTGGAGACAAACGTGGCCACCATTTTTTTTGCAACACTCCGTGAACGAACAATTTTTGTTGGCTTTAACTCATTTTCGAACACCCAAACTCGTGACTGGTTTTTTGTTTCGGGTTCGTACGCGTATATCCAGGATTCGTCACCTGATACAATGTTGTATACAGCATTCGAGAATCTTGCGTGGAATCTTTCGAGAGTTCTGACGCACCAAGTAACGCAAGCCGCTTTTTGCTCTTCACAGAGCGAATGCGGTATCCATCGGGAAAACAACTTTTTTACACCTAATTGTTCATACAAGATTATTTGTATTTAACTCATGCCAATGTCTAAAGTTGCCTGAATTTCGCGGTATGTCACATGTCGATCTTCCTCAATCAGCTTACGCACAGCATCAACGTTTTCTTGGGTGACTGCAGTTTTTGGACCACCTTGACGGGGATCATCACTGAGCTTGATACGTCCACGTTGAAACTCAGCAAACCAGCGTTAAATTGTGATTTTGGATAGGGCTTCATCACCAAATGCAGAAATCATCCGGTCAACACACTGTTTTTGTGTTAAACCACTTCGAAAGTCATAATAAATCATCGCTCTTGAATTTTCTCGAGTCAATTCCATTTTCTCAACAACTAAACAAGTTTGACAAAACCTCGTGACAAGACCGAGAATCTTTTTTTAAATAAATAAATGGTATTCGATTTTTAAAACCAAGGAGTTTTCAATTAAAAAGATTTTAATATGACAGGAACAGTGGAAATATTCCATTCCCGATACTTTTAGTGCAGCCTAGTATTTACGTAACCAACACGACTTTGGCTAAAATATATTAAAAATATACGAATTGCTGTGGACGTAAATTGAAGGTTTTTTAATAGAAAATTTAATAAATAATTTTAAAAAGAACATTCAACTTATAATGAAATTGGTTTCGTAAATTATTAAAAACTTGCTTTTCACGGAAGACCATAATATACGGTGCATTGAAAGTGTATATAAAGGACGAAAATCCGGATATATCCGGATGAAAGCGGTAAAAACCTGTTCAAAGAGAATGGAAGTAGAAACTAATGATCGAGCTGGTTGAATGTTTTATAGGTGAAACATTTGGGGGCTATTTTGAACCTTATTCAACATCAGTAAAAATTCATTTCATTAGAGAAAATATGATGTATAACCTATTCACGGCACAGACAGGCGAAGGGTTTTCAAAAAAGCTAATTTTTGTTTTAAATACGCTCACAGCTAATTTACATTTTTATTGCTAAGATGTGTCGACAAGTTCACACCTGGTGTTCAGTGGTTACCAGAGCCCATACAAAACTACAATGTAAATGCCGCCACCCACCTTGAGACAAGGGTTCTAAGGACTTAGTTGTAACAGTATGACGGCTGCTTCACCTTTCAAACCGAAACGCACTACTGCTTCACGGCAGAAATAGGCAGGGTGATGATACCTACCCGCGCGAACTCACAAGACAGTGTAGGCAGGCAGTGCCCTCGGTAGGCAGTGGCTTGGCTCTATCCCTGGCATTATTGACGTCCATGAGCGATGGTAAGTGATTACCATCAGCTGGTTCGTGAGTCGGTCTGCCTGCACGGGCAATAAAAAAATAAGACGTCCTGTAAAATATCTGTATTTCGTAATCTTAATTGCATTGTGTACTAACTGCTCCGCGCTTGAAAAGGAAACGCATGACAGCTCTTTTGAGCCCCGTGAGCTCACCTACATGTTAGGGCGAATCCCGGTCACCGTCCTTAGCGAATTAACCCATAGACAAGGCCCACTGAGTTTCTCGGCGGATCTTCTCAGTGGGTCGCGTTTCCGATCCGGTGGTAGATTCTGCGAAGCACTGCTCTTGCTAAGGCCAGTGCTAGCAACACTCCGGTTTGAGCCCCCTGTAGCTCACCTACACACGTTATGATGAAGCTGAAAAGCCTCTCAAGGTTATTAGCATAGGTAGGAGAAAAAAAAGGGCGAATCTGAAATAGCCTCTCAAGGCTATCAGCATTAAAAAACAAGGCACAAACCACGCACAGTATCGACAATTCGACGCGCGACCACTGTTTGTAGTTCAACAAAAACTCGTTGGCGAAAACATTGCTGCATTGTGTTCGGCAAACGGATGTATTTCGCCGAGGTCCAGCAAAAAGCACGAGCTGTGTTGTTGCGTGTGCGCTCGACGTCACAGAGGACAACGACCCTCCGTATAATGTTGCTAGTTTTTGTTGTGATGCCATTCGAGAAAATTGCGTGAGGGTTGTCCGTTATTAAAATCGTTTGGATAATATATACTAATCTTGATTAGTTTGGGTAATGCGGCGTTCGAGTTTTAATGAAACACACGAGTAAGTTTGTAGTGGATAAAACGAAGAAACATAACGCCTTACTGGTGTTAGGACCTCTTGTGAGTCCACACTGATAGGTACCACTACCCTGCCTATTTCTGCCGTGAAGCTGTAACGCGTTTCGGTTTGAAGGGTGGGGTAGCCGTTGTAACTATACTGAGACCTTAGAACTTATATCTCAAGGTGGGTGGCGCATTTACGTTGTAAATGTCTATGCGCTCCAGTAACCACTTATCATCAGGTGGGTGGTGAGCTCTTCCACAGTCCTGCGCAGCCTGAATCCAGGAGATTTCTACCAATTTTACAATATCGTCAGACCCCATTGTGGATTATTAGCGTGATTATTCGGGACTCTAGTTACTTGCCGAAGTCTCATTTCTAAGGACATACCTAATAGCTGCCCAACTCTACAAATCGAAACGTGTCAATGCGTCGCGTCTCGCACTCAATGCACTCCGCAGGATGGTCCGCTCCTAGAAATAACATTTCCAACGGGCTTCATAATTGTAAAGTCGAAGCAACTATTAAACTGTGACAGTAACGACAAGAATATTAATTGTACCGATATATAGACATTGATTCGTAGAAAGAAGCCACCGGTGGCTCGCAGAGATATTAAGTGACATTTCTGATAACGATAGTGCAGTATACGTATCTCAAGCAGTATCAATCACGCTTGCCTCTCATTCAAGAGACTGGTGGTTCGATACTGGGCACGAAAAACCGTTTTAAATTTCCTGAAGTATTTTTTTGCATGTGGATGTCATGTTTTGCTTGTTGTACGAGTAGATGAGAGTTATTAAATGACATTTAAATCATTCAGCCATCGTGTTGAAGTAACCCAAAAAGCTACACATCATAGTCTGTTGGCTAATTTATTATTAATATTGTCGCTTACACGATCAAAATTCAACCTTAATCACTGATCCCTTAGGTTTTACATTCACTACTATTTGTATTTTTACTACATTTTAAGTTTTATTTTGCAATTAACCTTAAAAAAGAAACTATCTATAAACATGAGTATTGATAACACAGAGGTTTGTCGTTTAGTACATGTTGAGTGAGACGAGGACAAATCCCAATATTGTATCAACATGTATTTTATGGTAGGGCTTGCCGTGAACGGTAGCTACCACCGACATTCTTATTTCTGCCGTGAAGTAGTATTGAGTTTTATGGTGTGGGACGGTCTTTACATAATACGCTTAAGACTTAGACCTCAAGCCTCAGAGTAGCAGAATTCACGTTCGAAGGCCTATGGACTCCCATGAATGTTTAGCATCAGACGAGATCGTTCAATCAATTAGAAGTTGTCGCAGCAAAGGATAGGACGCCTGCATTTGCCGCTATAGCTGTTCAATTTTCCAAACCAATTTTTCTAATGAAACATATACTTAACAAAATAAAGGTTCTCGAATGATTATCAAGTTGAAAAATCACAATGAAAATTTGCCTAATTACTTGTTGAATATTATTTAATAGCACGCACGGATCATTACATGCATGGAGACATTACTGCTTTACTGATTTCTGCCGTGAAGCAGTAATGGATTTCGGTCTGAAAGGTGGGGTGGTTGTGTCTCAAGGTAATCTCAAGGGCTCTGGTAATCACTTAATACCAGGTGGGTCGTTACCTCTTCCATCCAACTAAGCAATAAAAAACCTTATAGTACAATAACGGCCGTCTGGTGTAGTGGTAAGTGACATGGTCACTACACAAGGGGGTCGCGGGTTCGATTACCGCCAAGGGAAGATATTTGTATGATAAATATAAAATGTCTTTTCCAGGGTTATGGATGTATATTAAATATGTGTATGTGTATAATAAAAATCTTACATATATTTCCGATATCTGGTACCTGTAACACAAGTTCTTTACGAACTTACCACGGGACAAGATAACGTGGCGTAAAAAAAAAAAGTTTATAATTTAGAGACATCCGAAAAACGAAAACATTATCACTATCTTAGAATTACAAATGAAATGTAAATAAAACTAGAGGTTTCATTTGCACAACATGCAAGTTGTATCCATTGCACACACCATTATATTAGAATTGTACACTGGACATTTAAAATATTCCGTTTTACACACTATTATTGTCGTGGTAATATTCTTACAAGAAAACACCTAGATAGATTCATAGCCACGGTTCCCGATTTAAAATTTTTATACCGTGATATATCTTTTCAGACGAGGCATAGACAATATTACTTCAAAAACCGTTGAAACTTTAATACATCAAAATTAATGACAACATCTGCTACGGGTACATACTTATTCAAACGTTTATAAAGGGGACGGCCCATTTCAGGCCCAAAGCGGACAATAGATTAGAGAAAAAATACTTAGTGCATTAATTTTGTCATAAATAAATATGCATTTACTTTCTTCCAAATAAGCGCCACTACAGTTTACAATAAGTAGTTTAAAAAAAGTAACTCTATTGAAAAAAACAAGAATTTTATTTTTGCGGGAAAAATATTGCCAACTTCAAAACCTTTTACGTATTAAGTAAACATTTTAAGTATATAAAAAAACATATAAATAAATCATTTTAAATATTATCATTAATCAATCGATTTTAATCGATTTTAAGGACATAAAATAACATCAAAGACATACCCATTGGACTTTAACTTGTTACTATACTTGAGACCTTAGAACTTATATCTCAAGGTGGGTGGCGCATTTACGTTGTGGATGTTTGTGGGCTCCAGTAACCACTTAACACCAGGGTGGCTGTGAGATCGTCCACCCATCTAAGCAATAAAAAAAAACTTAACTTGTATTGTTATTTAAATATGTACAACTAAAACAAAAACATAAAATATAATGTGTACTCGTAAAAAAAATATTAAGAAATAAATCCAATATCGGTTATTTAAAAAAATGATCGATATATGAATTTCATGTAATTATTTTTCTTTATACTGACAACACTGATTTTAATCTGACTGACTGACACTTCGCTTGCTGCTTGTGCTTGCGTTCAAAATGGATGTGTTTTGATTTTTCTTCGATTTATTTTGCTTTTATCAATAACGTTTCATACTACGGCTGAAAACCATTGTGTGAATTGTGGTTTTAACCTGACCGAGATTTAAAACCGTGTATATGCTCTCCTGTGCTATTTTTAGATGATTTACTAATTGTGTATGAAGATGAAGAAAATATAGAATAATATAGATATTTAAAGAAGTATGTGTGTTTTTTATACCCTAATAACTACAATTGGATAAAAATACATTAGGAACATCTTAAACATTAAAAAAAGAAAAGTTCTTGAGGTATTTATATAGAACATTAACCTCAAAACGAGTTTTTTATTTTTATTATATTTTTTATAATAGTGGCGTCAATTTCAATATATTTTTTAGATATCTAATACATTTAAGAATTTGAATCAGTCCATTTTTATAGTAATATTTAATGTCCAGCTTGGGCCTAGCACACTATGGAGAGTGGGCAATCCCCTTTAATTTCTTTGCACTACTAGGTCGATTCTAAAAAATAAATAAAAATTATAACATTAAAGATGAATTATAGGATGCTCTTAATCTCAGAGCAGCAATGAGAGAATTTAGATCTCAGTAAGATTAAATTTATAATTATTTTATTTATTTAGTTTTATTTATTTATTTATACTTTATGCACAAAACAAAACTTGTACACAGGCGGACTTAATGCCATGGGCATTCTCTTGCAGTCGACCATAGGGTGGTGCAGAGATAATGCATGGTAGGTTGTATTGTATATTTAGTTGTATTGTTTGAATTGCTCTTAACAAGTTTAAACAAATTAGTAATGTATCATGGCAGCCCTATTGTCGAAGGAATAGGAACAAAACATCGACCAAGTACGGGCCCTTTCATCTCACACTTAAAACTTAAGAATTTTAATCACCCACTCGACTGCTCCTTCCGAAGAAACCTCATGTACTTGAAGTATAAATCGACTGCATATCATAGCTTTTAGGGAGCTTTGAGAGCTTGAAAATTATGTGAGAACTTATTCAGCTTTTGGGGGTCTGATGGCTAAGCTTCCGTTTTAGTCATTTAAGGACTTTTTCGTATTGACGTTCGAATTCTTTATAATTAGGATAGCCATAATTCCAATATATCGTCTTCTCGCATTAAAACTGTATAATCTCAAAACTTTTTTTATTACAAAGGCAATAAAAAAAAATAAAAAATTTTACTAAATTTTACAGTAGAGTGTTTTAAAGGTTTAACATATCATATTTTTAATATTAATCATCTTTGCAAACCTTATTTTTTAGTTTCATTATCTGTCTTTTAAAATAAGATAAAATTATGTATTAATTTTGTTAATAGTAATCAAAATATAGGTAAACAAAAAAAAAAAAACTAAACTAGGCTCTTTTGACAGTATTTATGAGAAAAATACTGGTGATACCAAATGATTCCGCAATCCGCATATTAACTCAATTACAAATATTTTTGGAAATTGTTCACTTTGAATGCGAAAAGACGATATTTATTATTGGCATTTGAAGCTCACGACTTAAGCTGGCGATGGATTGAGAGCTACGATTTTTATACGATAAATGGAAACTCAAGCTATCTATAGATAGGTCTACTGAATATTAAGTGGCAATGTGTGATTGAATATTAATCTTTTCGTCAACAATTCTGATGCGTAACAGCTACTATTGTGTGACGGAGCAATTCGTACACTTTTTTATATAAACTCACCGGCGGCGATGTCATTCTTTCGTAATTATGTATTCTCTGTTGTTTCTATATGTATATTTGTGTGTTATTTATACATTGTTCGTGTTATTTGTAGCAACTGTAATTGTTTATTGCAAGGATGGCATTTCTTTTGTAAGGTTTACTAGAAAAAAGTCATTGCATAATTAAGACTAGGTTATTGGAGCATTATTTATTTTAGTAAAGCTTGCAAAAAATATGAGATATCTACTACCTACCACTAAAGTATTCGGTACAAAAATGTAACAAAAAAATTATATATTAATCTTGCCAGTTATAACGAGACAGTTCTTATAGGTCCGAATGTTAAGGACCTGACTATTGTACCAGAGGCTCCGGGTTAGATTCCCGATCAGAGCCGTTATCTTTGTCACTGACATTTGATGCCCACGATCTTTGATTTCAACTTTATATTCCCTAATTTAAAGCTTATTTCAGTTTGTTACCTTCAAAACTCGCAGTACTTAGTCAATCATAAGTCGAAATACAATTGCTTCTTGTAGACACGAATTACCATGAAACTGTACTCGATTTGTAAAACATGTAATCATGAGATTATTATTCATCGTATTCATAGCGTATGTCTTTAGTGAACCAACAATGACCAACATCTATTACAGAAATTTATCACAAACATTCTTTTACATACCAAAGCCTGAGATATAGTGCGTGAAGCCAAATTATGAATTTATTTTAATTTATCTGAAAAATTAAAATACAAGATCGCAGCTTATATAATTTATCTTGGTACTGGGACTATACTGAGGCTATGACTGGAACTATACTGAGACCTTAGAGATTGAGATCTCAAGGTGGGTGGCGCATTTACGTTTTTAGAAATCTATGGGCTCCAGTACCCACTTAACACCAGGTGGGCTGTGAGCTCGTCCACCCATCTAAGCAATAAAAAAAATTCTTCCACCACGAAAGGAAGTTCTGAATATCCTCACGGGTAAAGGTAATTTTATATAATCTCACTTCAAAATCGCCTGGACTTTTGGAATGACTTCGAATGTAGAAACTACCCGCGCGGCTTCACAATACATTCTCATCATGAACGTGTCCGTAAAACAGGGTATTTCTACCAGGTTAGGACAATTTTAGATGGGCCCGCTTATCAGCAACTGCGCGACGACTACCAGGTTATTTAATATCAGTGCCGTTAAAGGTAGACGAATATACCACCTAGCTGATGTAACGGCGTTGCCTCCTATTGTCAGCATCACTGCTAAAAATCTTCCTATGCCAATCTAACTGTTTAATAACCCACGCGTGTATGTAAGTACCGCAGTCCCATCTCTGTATACGTTCCAGTTTGAAGGATAGGACTGTCGCGCAAGCAACTGTGATTTCCTCCTCGTGTCTTAAGTTAGATGAAAACATTCATGTCGTGATATCTATGTGCCTTCCATTCCGTAAGTTCCGTAAGTTAATTTAATGACAACATCAAGATTGGATCCCTACTTATTATTTCGTTAATCATTTTGATTTAATCATTTAAAAATCAAAACGATCGATCTTCGTTCGAAATAATATAAATTATGATCGTGTCTTAAGATAATAACCAAATATAAAGCAAGCTATTAACGAGAGTACATCAGCTAAAGCTTCCTATTTACTATCGATCAGCTGATACGTCATACAACTGTGTCGTAATAGAGCGCACAATCTTTAGGCAGAGGTCATAGGTTTAAGATAGGCGTGCAACATTTTTTTGTGAAATTATCATTGTCAATGTAGCAATATATGCTGCAATAAATAGGGCAGAATTATAAGGGCAGTCGGTTAAGGGTCAGTGCCCTGTCCACCATGAGGTGATTATTGACGATCCGTCTATTAGTGTTCTTTGCCGGTGTCTTTGACATATACTTCTCGACTTTGACAACAATAAAAATAACTTACCTAGCAAATATACATTTAACGCTTGAGGCATAATTAAGAGCATAAACATCCATTGACACAATACTCTAGCTGACGTTTGACATAACTTAAAACGCAATGACAGATGACAAACACACAAGCACTTTTTATACACTTTCCTATAAACTAGCACAGGGATCTCGGAATGGAGTACTTTTTGTCACTTAGCACAGTATTTGTGTTGCCGCTTTTTTTTTTAAATGCGAGGCACTGTGTTCGTCCAGCGCACATTGAATGACTAACGGGTTGGCCCGTTCTGCTTGGCGGCTCACTTGCGTAATGTAACGGGCCATAGATTACACGGTGTAGAAAGGTCGGACTTTTTTGGAACTACAAATAAAATTAGACGGTATTTTTTGCGGGTGCCGCGAGAAAGTTTTGTGATCTACTGATGGTCTAGTTGCTGTAATGAAACTTATGAAAATTGTGTTATTTATATTATTTTGAATTTATTGCAAATTTTGGGTTTTTTTATTATTAAAGTACTTTTAGTGCTTAATTCTTAAAAAATAACTGTAGAGTAAAATTGTCGACTATATAAATTAAGAAAACAAGTTAATATGTAACATATGGAGTTTTATTTGGATGACACTTGATGGCTGATATTTGATGGCGCGGTGTATTGTAAGCCCTGCGGGTAGCTATCACCCCCCTACCTTTTTATGCCGCGACGTAGTGTTGCGTTATGACTTGAGGGGTGGGACAGTTGTTGGTCTCATGTCTTAAGGCAGATGGCGGCATTCACGTTGTATCTCTGACTTTATGTCTATGGGCTGTGGTAACCGATCAACGCAGGCTGGGTACATGAGGTCACTTACAGAGGTGCTACTAAATACTTGATATAATAGAAGACGAGTATAATAGAAGAAGAGAGATCAATAGTAGGCAGCGGCTTGGCTCTGGCATTACTGACGTCCAAGAGCGACGGTGACCACTTATCATCAGGTGGGCCGTATGCTCGCCATCCTACAAAGGCAATAAAAGAAAAGACGAAAATCTTTTTAAATATTATGAATTACCAAATTAATTGAGATTTTGTCTAAAACGAACGCAGCATATCGTTAGTTCCATCTCGTTTGTTTTTGCAGATCTATGCGGGTTCCGCGGATCCGATGTCTAATGTCAATGACCTGCACTCAAATAAATCAGTTTGTTTCATTTTAATTACTTGGACCGATTAATGAAGTTGTATGGACACAGAAGACCAAAACAATAATTTAATTAACAAAAATGCGACAAGATATATAATAATATTATCTATCATGTTTTACAGGGGCGTGATTAAGAAGGCATTTTAACTTTGTTAATATTATTCTTTTTCAGTATTAGGTGACCACGGAAATTATCTCTTAATAATAATAAAATATTATTTGTTCAACTGATATTAATATGTACGACGGATAATAGAATTCAGAAAACTGGCACTCCTGAACTTTGTAAAACTATAGTGATGTGTATCTAGTTTCAAGACCGGTTCTGCTAAAAAATTCTAATAAAATAAGTGAAACCATACGTGTGTAATGATGTACTGACATTGGTATTGTTTTCCATGGGTGTCGATTATGTTCGCTCATCTGCCTTTCGTTCACCACCATGTATGAAATTATTATTGATCAATGTCTTGTTATAAATAATTTTATGGTTACAATATAGAATGGTTTTCCTCACTCAGCTTTTCCTGAATTAATTTCATTTTATATCGCATAGGCGAATGCGTCCTCAGCAGTGGAATGAAAAATCTATATTATTTTTCAGGATTCAAACTATTTCTATACCGAATATCGTCAAAATCTGTACTACGGTATGCCCGTGACAATATTACTTACACAGTTATTTTCGGATTGATAATATTATTTACTATGTAACTATATTTGGTAGAAAAAACGTAAAATTCAAAAATATGAAATGAACGAATTTTTGGAATGTCTGAATTTTTTTAAAAAGGATTTTCTGAAGCAACCCGTACTCTGCACTAAATTAATTTCGGACTATTTGTGAAAATCTGATCTACAGTCTCGAAATGTGAATGGATCAACAAACAGATAATCATTAAACATTCGCTGGTTTATAGTCTATTATTATTCTTTATAACAAAACGTGGTAGCCTCCTTTTCTATTTTCATTCTTCAATGAGCAGACAGACCTAATTCTACTGTTTTACTATTTGTACGTACATATTATTTGTATGATTAATAAATATAAAATTTACTTTTATGCTGTGTTTGATCTATGATGAAAAATCTTAATGTTTGGTCGCCCACGTTCCACACGTCACAGCTTAATACAATAGTAGTACGCGTTTTAGTTAACTACCTATAAACTCGGATCGTTTCAATGCAGATTATTTAGGCTATGGCGGCCACGTGGGATGGGAATATATAATTAAATTTTTCATAATGATGATATTAAAGAAAGCAATATTTTTTGAGTTAATCTCTATAGTTATAGCATGAACTGAAATATCAATTAAAATATTAATGATACAAGTGTTTCAACATCATTTCTATCGTTTACTGTCACTATCTACTTCTGTAGAGTGATCGGTTGGAGCTAATGTGTCTCGGACTCATATGAGGTCATCTAACCACACAGAGATCTTTTTTAAATTACCTTTATAGATATTTTACAGGTGGTAGGACGTCTTGTGAGTAGGGGTAGGTAGATACGACCACCCTGCCTATTTCTGCCGTGTAGCAGTGATGCGTTTCGGTACGAAGAGTGAGGTATCCGTTGTACTTTAAAAGCTGAGACATTAGAACTTATATCTCAAGGTATGTGGCGGCATTTACGTTGTAGATGTCTATGTGCTCCGGTAACCATTTAACACTAGGTGGGCCTTGAGCTCTTCTACTCATCTAAGCAAGGAAAAAGAAAAAAAAAGAGCTAACGGTTTGGGAGACTGTGTGATTAGCGTCGCTCATAGACGTCAGAAATACTAGAGACGCCGCCAAACCACTAAATACTGTTCACATTGCATTTCGTATCGTTTATATAGTAAGCGCCTTTGTCTAATGTACTAAGGAGTACTATTTTGGTTCTCGATTAAATCCCCCCTTAAATACATTTAGCGTTCCCTGTCTGTGCATGATCACCGATGTTGATGAAAATCTTAACTTGTAACTGTTTCTCAGGCACGCTTTACAACTTAAGCGCCTAGATGGAATTTAAGATAAGATTTGTCTCAATTAGGATTCCTTCCTGAACTAATCACTCGTTTATAAACACAAAGATTCAAAGATAAATCACTCAAATCGTAATAAAATTAATGTTGACTTCAAATTAGCGCACTGTTATACGTAATTGAAAAAATATCTTTAAAAAAAAGATTTTATTGATGAAATAGACATATAAAGATTTCGCGACGACAATGACGGCAAACGTGCCGTGTGGAATTAGGAATAGGACTAACTTCACTAGGAAGGGAATTGTTCTCTAATAAAGGATCATAAGTGCTGATGCTATTCGGGAAGGATGATGATGAAAGCAAAGCTAGGAACCACCGGGTATCATAACAGCAGTCGATTCATTCACATTGATCACATAGTACTACATGGCTACAAATACCTACCATAGATGTGTTTACTTGTGTTCCAATTTGAATTAGGATTTCCACCTCATATAATAATAAGTATGGCGTCTAACGCGTTGCTGTGTCTGTGAACTCTGGTAAGTGCTCAAAATCAGGTTACAACCCACCTTATTTTATTACGCTGGTCGTTCCATCGGCATCAATAGAAAAGCAATAAAAGTAAGTCAGCTGGATGTGAATACGTTAATGGACATAACATAAAGTACAGTGTTTTTTTTTCTGAAATTCCTTTGCCTCTGACGCTTATGGTCTCTGTAGATAGTAACGCATCCAACTACCGATCTAGAATTTTATTTTTTTATTGCTTAGATGTGTGGACGAGCTCACAGCCCACCTGGTGTTAAGCGGTTACCGGAGCCCATAGACATCTACAACGTAAATGCCGCCACCTACCTTGAGATATAAGTGCTAAGGTCTCATTATAGTTACAACGGCTGCCCCGTCCTTCAAACCTAAACGCATTACTGCTACACGGCAGAAATAGGCAGGGTGATGATACCTACCTGGACTCACAATAGGTCCTGCCACCAGTAAACCAGTAAACTCCAGGAACATTATATTTAGGTAAACAGTAATCACTC
This sequence comes from Bombyx mori, assembly GCF_030269925.1. Lineage (NCBI taxonomy): Eukaryota > Metazoa > Arthropoda > Insecta > Lepidoptera > Bombycidae > Bombyx > Bombyx mori. The sequence goes on from NC_085113.1 coordinate 13,528,890, forward strand.
CTGAGACGAAAACTAGCGACTTCCAAAAAAAATGAATGGTTAAAAATATCAGTCACGTTAATCAAAAATCTCCATCAAGATTCCTTAAAACCTGTACGTACGAGAGAGGTATGCATGTGGGCGTGCATCTATGTAGGTGTGTGTAGAATCGATCGCACTTGACACAGTCAGTGTGAAAGCCTCTTGTGTGCCGACGCTACGAACAAATAACTTTCAGTAAGTCAAGTATGAATGTGGGCTTTTTGAGTGCAATACCGTATGTGATAACATTACTGGTGGTATGCTGTGAATCTGCGCGGGTCGGAGCCACAGTGGCGGCATCGCAAAGCTATAATGTTTTCAGTCTTCCTTTTGTTTGGATGTGATGTGAGCTCGCACTGGAGGGACCAACATTCTGTGCATTCTTGTCGCGAAGTAGTAATGGCATTTAGGCAATGGTACATAATCATTATTTCACAATACTGAAATGTTTAATGGTGGGTGGCTTCATATTGTCTTCATAAACCGTTTTTGACTACACGGGGCTTTTTCTTATTACACCAGATGCGAGGTCATACTCGCGGTCCAACTGGTGTCACATGCACACTGGATAGAAACAATTAAACGCGGAACTAAGCCGTAGGAAGTAATTTTAATTAAATTTTGAGATCTCAAATTGGTGTGTGACATGTTTGTTTTGCTCTGCGCACAGTAACCTGTGTTTGCAAATTAATGTAGTGAGTGTGTCGGCAAAAACTCAGCGCGTGGATAGCTCAAACCGTGTTCTAATTGACTGGTTATTATCATCATCATTCTTCTGCCCTTCTCCCAGTCACTAGGGGTCAGCGTAACATGTTTTCTACTTCCATACTCCTCTATTATATATTATTTCTTATTTCTTCGCTCACTACCCTCTTACACATATCGTCTTTCATTGACTGGTATTATTATTAAATATGCCAAAAAAAAAAATACACAAATGATCCGCTTTTAATTGAAATATACTGAAAGTTGCTATTTTAATTAATTGCTGATAGGATTCAATAGGACAATAAAATTAGAGCTAATTAAACAATATTCTTAACGCCTTAAAATCACTAATTGTGAATGTGATTGTCTGTTGAATGATGAACTGTGGAATGTATGCGAAGGCACATGGTTGTTTGTTTGTCACACGTGTGTTACAAATATCGCATGACTGCTGTTAGGGAGTGGTATTAAATTTTGTAATAACACGCTCAAGATTGATGAGCCAGACATATGGATGTGAAAACTGCGCGGCTTAAACAGAGAATGAGGGTTAATGACGAATCTTTTGGCTCAATCATAAGCCCGGGAAAATGTTTAAAAAAATTAGAAACTTCGAATTTTGCGAGAAATAATACATATAAAGGCGAGACTAATTAATTCTTTTTAACTAACCAATTAATTTTTATTCCTCTATCACAGGGGCGAGACGTCAGCTTAGTGTCCGATTTTTCCTGGGTGATGACGGCACAAGGGGTGCGGAGCCGTGTTCCGGTGATGTATAGCACAACTGTTTTTTATTAATTTCTGAAATTTATATATAAGTTGTACATTTAATTAGTCTGGTGTATTCCTATATATATTTATTGTTTCTATGTTTTTGTTTCTCTAGTGTTTTAATTTGTTTATATTGGTGAGGACCTTTAATTGTTTGTATTATTTATTATATTATTATACTATGTTATTTGGCTGTTGATTCTCCTTGTAGTAAATAAATAAATAATATATCTGCAGCCTTAACATAATATGTGCCATTGATGGTTCTACCCAACTTGCAGAGAGGGCGGTCGCCTTCCCTCTATAGTGTTTTAGAGTGTACCTCAACATCGGTGGCCCGTCAGCAAATACAGTAAATGAGAAGCAAGCTATTTACTATTTATCCGTTCATTAGAGCCGTAACACGTCGATTATTCGCGCTGTAACGAGAGATGGCCGATTAACTCGCTCTCAAATCGTCACGGCCGCCATACTCTAATCATGAGTTATTGCTTTAATTTTATTTTTTCGCGCATAAATACTAAATGTACAGTTTGTGTTAATCAGCTACTAAATTGATGACGTCATAAGATTTTGCTATCTATCCAAGTTCTAAGATCTAAGTTCAAGCTACATTTTTAACTTGCGTGTGTATTTTATATATTTTCTATATTATAAAGCTCGCGCAGAGGAAGATGCAGCATAAAAACTACAGCCAGCCAAGCCATTAACGTTTTTAAAATGGTACTAATGGTGATGGCACTTATAAACAGACTTTGTGTTAATTTAAGGTACCTTTAGAAAAAATGTGTAATGGTTCGTAATTTCCGAATTAGGTGCTCTTGAATCAAAGAAGTAGACACATACCGTTTGGATTACGACTACTATGAAATTGCCAATAAAAATCTAATTTCAAGCATTTGAACGATAGCCGGTAATGTATTATTATATTCCTTGTACTTTTCGAAAAGGGAATAAATTCGAAGAATTTCTTTTGTAAATTCTTAACGCCCCAGATACTTCACTTCTTTGGAAATTGACAAAGTGGACATTTTTTTAATACAAAGAACTGTTAGCAACGTCGGGGCATCGGTCCCTTGAGAATTTAATTGTAAATTCTGTTATCGTGGATCGATGGATGTTCGATTAATGTTTTTGTAGTTTAATCAAGATATTGGTCGACTAAGGGTCCCGACTTGCAATCATTTCTGATATAATTACGAGAGCGGTATGGTTACGGTATTTTAATTTTAATTTTTATTACTAGCTGACTCGACAGACTTCGTAGTGCCTAAACTTAAACCTTTGTATAAAATAAACTTAAAACAAACATAATGAATCCGTCCCACGGGGGACACATCAAAGGGAAAACAAGATTGTTATGTAATTCCGGGCATTTTCATATTTATATACCTTTTAAGCCTTCTCTGGACTTCCACAAATAATTCAAGACCAAAATTAGTCAAATCGGTCCAGCCGTTCTCGAGTTTTAGCGAGACTAACGAACAGCAATTCATTTTTATACATAGAGAAGAAGAAGATTGTCCGTCGATCGAAATCTTTCAACAACTTATTTGCCTGCTCGTTGATATCACAAATACACAGAAGCTCACTAAGAACCGTGATTGCCATCGCTATAATAATCAGTAGCACCGAGATGGACTATATGTAAAATTCCAATAAAACAGCTCCGACACGAATCGTAACGTATTTATCTGTGGACCGTACCGAAGGCTGCTATTACACTCCGGTGTGGGATGGTATCGGTACGGTAAACCGCCGGTGATATTCTATACCTACTTGATTTCTATCATTGCCCTTAAACTTAACTAACAGTTTTATTCGCCCACTCCCTTATGGAATTCCGAAAGTATCAACTTTCTACACATTCTGATTATTTTGATGATATTATCATATTCGCATACCTAGTGTATTTGTATTTAGCCGGCCTCATTGAACTAACAAACTTGTCCAAAATATAATGGATTTTCAGCACGTCTTTATTAGTTTCGCCTGTGTGTGCGGTGTGTCAAAATCTTTGAACAATACATCAGATGTAATAGCAATGTGGCGCATTTATCAAGAACCGATGACAATAAGATATTAAGTTTGTACCATTACCTAACCACATAGAACACCAAATAATACTAACGACATCCTTTTTTTACAGATTGATATGAAAATAAGTGTCAAGATCATCTATTGATGTATAAACAACGAAAGTGGGAGGGGTCGAGGGCGCATATTTTATGAACTTAAACAGGTTGAAATAAAAACATTTGATAACGGTTAATCCATTTCGCCCACGTGTGTTTCTTCATTCATGAAGCTATGCTAGTACCTTCTGCTCAAATACTTTCGAGTTACTAGTGAGATCTAAGAGACAAGATACTCAGTTCAAAATTTAGCTCTACCCCAAAAGAAATATTATGTGCCCAATAAAAACGTATATTTTACAATATCATCTGGACCCATCGCTTACTATTTATAATCAATAACGTTAGTTCACAAACAATTTACTGATTAAATTATTACAATTAGACTTTAGCAGTTAGATCTTCGTTAGATGCTGTCGCACTGGTACTGGAGTGGAGACCTCGTACTGAACGTCGTAACGTAAGAAGACAAGCAACGAGGTGGACCGATGACCTGGTCAAAGTGGTGGGTAGAGACTGGATGAGAAAGGCAAGAGACCGAAGAGAATGGTGTGCATTCAAAAAGACACTCAGCATTGGGTGGACACGGGTTGAAGGAGAGAAGAGAGTTAGATTTTCTAGTTTCTCAGGGTAATATTTGAGCATTTTAATAATCAGCGAGCAATATATGTTTGTGAATTACAACAACAATAGGAACTAACTAGTAGTCCCCCGGTAGTCGAAATCCGACTATCATCATCATCATCATCTCAGCCTGTCCATTGTCCACTGCTGAACATAGGCCTCTCCAAGTGATGTCCAGTGCGGCCGGTCTAAATGTCTAATGTCAGTCTAATTCGACTATAATGAATTGAAATTATAACTTTGTAAGCTATTATGATTCTATTTTCAAAGACTATTTATTATACTTCTATAATCATAGACTTCGGCGAAAATACACTTTAGACAAATATTAATAAAGAAACAATATTTAATCTATTCTCAATTTGACCACAGACTTTATGCAATAAGAAAAGTTTGACATTAAACAAATAGTATGCATGCGTGTGTGTGTCAAATACATGGTAGTGTGTGTAATGTTTTCTTTATTGGTTTAATGTATATTTTATCATTATATAAAAAAAATATGAGCATTGTGCAGTTCTTCTCTATATTCTCTATAAGTGTGGAAAATTTTACACTCCTACGTCCGCGCAATTTTCGTAAAAAGGGATATAAAGTTTTTACTTCACGTATTAATATATAGATAGGTAAATCTTACATCTAAGTAAATACATATTTACTCAGTATCATCATATAATATCATAAAAGCATGACATAATAATGTCAACTAGAATTTAACTAAATCTGTTCAATGATCGAGATGCTATCTTAAAACAAAACAAGGGTACCGTTGAAAATGCTTTATCTAAACAAAAATATCTTTCATTCATAACACGAGTTTCGTAACTCAATATGCATACACAATGTCGTGTAGGCGGCTTGATAGCCACTTCATTAACTCTCCAACGAGTGCGCCTTGGGCTGGTCTTTGAAATGCAACAGATCGAATTTTTCTAATAGGTTTAACTGTTGTTCGAAGATGAATGGACGAAGAGCTATTGATGATGCCAATTAATCATATATTTCTTTCACTGTAGATGAAATTAAAAGCCTAGTTAAATTAGAAACTTGTTTTACAAATGTTATGTTATCAGCAGTTTAAGTATTGGCTTTGTTGACATTCAAGTGTAGCAGAACTTATCATTTCTCAAAATTAAAGTATCAAACTTTTTTACTGACAATCTTGCTTTCAGCCAAACAAGATGAGCCGAGGAATATAATTCTATTTAGGTAATATGATTTTTTGTGCTCTGTCTTGGTACATTTCAGGCGAAGTTAGAGTAATCAACCATGGACATGACGTAAAACTTTTGACGCTAGACCTCTACGTCTTTTTCTGTCTATTAAGGTTTTTTTAATACCATCGATACATATGCTTAGGTCCTACCTGCTTGGTATGCAGACATAGACGCCATAAAATGAATTACAGCCAAGAAGATGTTATCAATTCAAAGTTTCAATTGAATTAGAACAACGATTGTACTACTCTATAAGTACAAAATAGACCACGCAATTGCGGTGAGAATGGATCAGTATGTCATGTGGTTTCATAATACAAAGAATCAGTGGTAGTAAAGATTGGATGTAAGCAGTGACACTAAAGATAGACGGGTGTGGTGTGGATATATCTGTTGACAAAACATGTAAAACTAGTAATATCCTATTAGAATTCATACCTTTTGATTTAACGGCTAGATGACCTATAGATTACAATAGATAGATACGCTATTTTAACTATATCATCACTTTAATCAGTAAAGTTATATTGCGAAATTAAAGCTTGTAACGATTTTAAAATATCAGTCAGTTTTATCAAACGTTTGGAACTAAAACATTGTTTAGCGACATTGATATTATTTATCACATCTACAGATCAAAATGATATTTGATTGTAATAAAAAAGCAATGTTTCATACTTCAGTGGTCGCATTGAATGATATAATATTGTTAATGACATGCTTATCGAATGACACATTATGTCATTGTCAATCACATGATAAAGTTAACAATTGATTTCGGGCCGAGATCTTTTAGTAACGAAGGTTGTGTGTTTTGTAAGCCCATGCTTGTAGCCCCTATGATGGTTAGCAATTGTGGCCGCAAATCAATCGTGCGTAATTATCTACTACATTTAAATGATTACCCATAATAATGGCAGCGACGTTCCCTATCGCGTCCGACGTTTCGTCTCTAAGCACAAGTCTCAATTACGGCCATCATCTTAAATTCCCCGGCCTCATTTATATATTTTTTCTAGCGAATATCTAAACTCGTTCGAGTACATTCAATACAGATAAGGCGTTTCATAACCGTCACGGTAGCTTTGACGGTCCCTTTATTATCCTCGAGGTCCTCCGAGTGTCTTTGTTTGGGGAAAAACTGGGGAAAATTGGGAGGGAAATATCAGCGTTTCGCATTGAAAGGTTCCCTCTTATTTATTGATGATTTGATAAAAATATCTCGATGAGAAACGACTCGAGTTTTTGGGGTTTCCCTGGTGGCCGGTTGAGTTGTGGAGCATGCATTGTACTATATCGTGTCATTGCCTTGTGGGTTGTCAGGTGGAACTCTAGTTTATAGTTTTACCTCTCATAGCTTGTTATGATGAGATATGGTATGTTGTTTTGTAGATCTAAGAGACCTGTTTCAACATTGTTGATTATTTGTTTTGATAGAAAGCTATTATTCTCTTGGCTTTAAAATTTTGTATTACAACAAATACAAAATCTGATCAAGTAAAAAATATCTTTTAGTTCCATATTTTATTCCTTAATATTCGATCCTCATATTAAATAAAACAAACACGTCCAAGAACCCAAGTTGAATCTAAAATATTTTTATAATGCCAATAGCTTCCTGCTTATTAATATCTCCACAAAATACATCCAAATACCCAATTAATTTGCTACTAAAGTTATTTCATCTCCCGAGAGGCATCGCCAATCACAGTAATGCTCCGAATCGAAGACGAACTGATCTAGTTTTGTATCTTATTTATTATTTACCATTCGGGATGTTTAGTTTCGAGATGTTCCAGAACGAAAGAGAACAAATAATTATTTTATTAACTATTTAAGTAAATAAGCGGTTGTTTTTATTTACTATTTAAGTAAATAAGCGGTTGTGAATGAAATCATGATCATCCTATTAAATACCACATACTGCTTAGATGATTTTACAATTGTAGATAGATGGGTGGCGCATTTACGTTGTAGATGTCTATGGGCTCCTGTAACCAGGTGGGCTGTGAGCTCGTCCACTCATCTAAGCAATAAAAAAAAAGATGGACAAACAGGGCAGTCACAAAAAATAAAAAAAAGGTCTTAGAAGCCAACACGGAGAAGCTGGATCGGTCTGAAGAAGAGTCAATAATGATGTTTAAATTAACTGAAGTGTTGGAAACAGCCAAGTGGCACACCATGACATGGATAGTTTTAAAGAATGTACTATACTACGGGCAAGTTTGAAGAGGGGAACAGTTTTTGAGTAAATTATTTCAATGGGTAACTCTGAGTCTTGTAATTTACTTTGGCCAAGAGTATATTAATATATTTTATAATGTCATTGATTTATGGGTTAACGAACCTTCGGTTAATTTATAGAAACAAATATTGTAACTGTAAATTACCTCCTTCGTTTTCCTAAATGACAAATCCTTCAAAAGAACGTCTGTAGAATATCTTTGATAGCAGACAAGCAATAGGCTGTGCTCCTGTCACTGTCAAATTTCCTTCCGATTAATAAATAATCTAAGCATTTAATGTCTTCTAGAACCTATATGGCAATATCCACAAATTCCATTCAGCCATCCAAGGTCATAATTCGTTCTAACTGACATCCGGAGTCCAAAGCAAATCTCCTGATATACGATCCACTTACTTGATTGGCTCCAAGCTAGTGCCTGAGTAATGGGGTATAGGATATCTTATGGTCTTCGAATTGAATCGGCTATTTTATGGGGATGAATGGTGAATTTTCAAACCATTAGGGTAGTTTGTGAAGTACGGTGATATTATGTATTTTAGATGCGTTAGCAATATATAAATGAGTCGAACTTAGTTTGGTTGGCGAAGATGGCTATTTGTAGTCCAGCATTTGTATTCTTTTATATTTGAAGATATACAATGAGCAATTTAGAATTTAATCTAAACAAAAAACGACTTACTAGTGGGCATTTTATAATTATGAACGTGCACAGGTAGATACTACCCTCCTTCCTGAGTCAACCAAGACGCAGTCATTCCTTCCGGCTTGAAGGGACAGAGCCTTGACATAACACAATCGACAATTGGGCCTCATATTTGAAAGTAGTATCAATGTCTGGGGTAGACCCTTTGTTAGACATTTAACACCCAATAGGCCGTGAACTCGTAAAAAACGTGATTTTTTTGCATAGTTTTTAAAATAATTTTCACTGTTTTAGGAATATGATTTTTCTAATTGATCAAGAATGTTTTCCGCTGAAAACTAATTACAGCAAGAGGTATTAATGATAAAAATTACTAAAGTCTCGCAACATTTAAAATACACTTTAGAAATTTCACGGAGCTCATAACTCGGAGCTGCGACATAAAAAGCATAACAAAGCATCGTAGAAAGCATCCTCACGGTACATTAAAAGCTCGAGGTATTAAAGCAAAAGAATTCCTAAAATATTTCAGTTTTCAGGAAGGAAGAAAACCGGCAACTTTCCGAAAGCTTCACCCATGTCTCTCTTATTAAAACTTCGGAAAACTTCCGTTAATTGCGAAACAACTTCTATTCTTTGTTATTAACGCAATTATAGCTTTGGTAGTTCGTATGAAAACTTAAATATGTGTATAATTAGAACAAGCGCAGCTTGCTATTAGATTTTCAATTTGTATTTTATTAACTTTTATTTAATTTTGTCATTCGCACTAATTTCGAGATAATACGAATTCACGTTCAGAGGAACAATAATTTATTTGTGAAGACGGGTGCATGAGCTTACGGCCCGTCTACTGCTAAGTGCGTACCGGACCCATAGACATCAAAATGTGAGTCACCAAATCAATAAATAAAACATTACACTCACTACATACCATGTATTTGACGCACACACGCATGCATACTATTTATTGTCAAACTTTTGTTTTTGACGTCTGTTGTCAAATTGAGAATAGATTAAATATGGTTTGTCTTTGTTAATAATTTTTATAGTGTAGTCTTGGCGAAATTTGTGATTATAGAAGTATAAAATACAATCATAATAGTGTACAAACTAACAATTCCAATTAATTATAATCGAATTTCGACTACTGCGGGACCACTAGTAGGTTATTAATGTTTATCTTTAATATTATTTGACTATAGTGTAGTCTTGGCGAAATCTGTGATTTTAGAGTCTTTGACAACAGAAGCGTAATAATATTCAAACTTAAATTTCAATTAATTAAAGTCGAATTTCGACTACTGCGGGACCACTAGTAGTTATTAATGCGTACATTTTGCGCAAATATTAAAAGAATAACTATACTTATTCTGAAGTCAACAAAGTTGATTGGATAAAAGTGTGGGAACAAAAAAGGTTTTGGCATTTCTTCTCTATAAAATATCATCGGTGATTCAGTTCAAAGGCTGACCCTTTGCAGGCAAATGAGGTGTTCGATGGGTCCTTCCGCCGCGCGAGAGAGCCCTTCTAATGAAGGTCACACCTGGGCTTCGACTTGATTGCGTGTGTTGTACGAATTACGAGTCATTTCTTACGTTTGAAGTGAGTGCTGGGTTTTTTTGGAGTCCTTCAAGTCTTAAACGGCTCTCAAATTATGGCGTGTCTTGAATTATGTACGAGATCAAAGCTTTGGGGAATTAAAATGGTATGGTAAGTGTTAGGGGCTTAGCTGGCGTGTCCTTAACGTGTCCTGGAGTTTAAGAGCGACGGTTACCGTTTACCACCATGTGGCTGTTGGATAGTCTACCTGGCTATGGCTATAGAGCTAATATTTTGTATCCAAATTCGATTTCAATAAAACGAAAATGCTTATATATAATACTAGTTGACCCGGCAGACTTCGTAGTGCCTCAATCGATAAATAAAAGACCTAAACTTTTGTATAAAATAAACTTAAAACAAACAAAAGAAAATCCGTCCGACGGGGGACATCGAAGGAAAAGCAAAATTGTAATTTTTTTTTTAATTCCGAGCATTTTCATATTTATCCACCTTTTAAACCTTCTCTGGACTTCCACAAATAATTCAAGACCAAAACAAGCCAAATCGGTCAAGCAGTTCTCGAGTTTTAGCGAGACTAACGAACAGCAATTCATTTTTATATATATAGATTTCTACAGCATTAAATGGCTCACCTGTAAGCTTGCAAAAATGTCGCTTAAACCAAATTGCCTTTCATTCCTAGATAATGAAATCTTTTTGTGCGATAGTAAAAGATAAATAAATACCTCTAACCAGAGATACAAGTTCCTAGGCTAAAACTTTAAATCTATTCTTCTAAACACCGGAGCCCCGGCAGCGACGTGGGGACTGAATAAACATGAAGCATTGTAACTTTGCAGGACCACAATACAGCTGACGAAAATCTAGACTGCTCTAATAAAACTCGACAGCCATTTGAATTTCAACTCTATTCTATTTCGAATAGAACATATTTTAGAATGTATGATATATTGCAGAATGCAGTAAAACGATATTTCATATTACTATTTACTCTGACGAGCCCGTGCAGAGCTACCACGGTTCGCTTTCTCGTTTCGAGTTTCATTCTAGTTCTAGCATCGAGATGTTTGTCGTAAAAAATAAGAAGCAATTCTAAAGAAATTAATGCGCTATCGCCTTTGATTACTTCGCTAGTGATTGATCGCCCTAATAAGATTCTTTGGGTATTCGAGGGCACTATCTTACTTTTATAATTTTTAAATTATTTTTAATTGCTTAGATAGGTAGACGAGCTCACAGCCCACCTGGTGTTAAGTGGTTACCGGATCCCATAGACATCTACAACGTAAATGCCGCGAGCCTCCTTGAGATATCCCTAAGGTCTCAGTATAGTTACAACGGCTGCCCCACCCTTCAAACCGATACGCGCTTCACGGCAGAAATAGGCGGGGTCGTGGTACCTACCCGTGCGGACTCACAAGACGTCCTACCAGCAGTAATTACACAAATTATAATTTTGCGGGTTTGATTTTTATTACACGATCCTATTCATTCACCGTGGAAGTCAATCGTGAACATTTGTTGAGTACGTATTTCATTAGAAAAATTGTTACTCGCGCGCGGGATTCGAACACCGTTGCATCGCTACATACAAATGCTTTACTATTACTTTCCTTATCCTTACGAATGTCTTATCCTTTAAACCGCGACGACTTCTAGTACCTTACTAGACTTATGTTTCTAGTACCATGAGTACTCAATAGAAAACCCAAGGTCAGAATATTAGAGTCTTAGAATGTGCAATGTTTATTAATTTGTTTTAAAGCATGATTCAACGATTCTCGATTACACGGAAAGAATTTGTTTATCAAAATAAAATAAAAGTACTTCAAAGTATATAGGAATAACATCGTCTAAAAAAAATCAAACCCGCAAAATTATAATTTGCGTAATTACTGGTGGTAGGACCTCTTGAGAGTCCGCGCGGGTAGGTACCACCACCACCCTGCCTGTTTCTGCCCTGAAGCAGTAATGCGTTTCGGTTAGAAGGATGGGGCAGCCGTTGTAACTATACTTAGAACTTAAATACTTAGATACTTAGAACTAGATCTTAGAACTTATATCTCAAGGTAGGTTGCACATTTACGTTGTAGATGTGTATGGGCTTCAGTAACCACCTAACACCAGGCGGGCTGTGAGCTCGTCCACCTTAAGTAATAAAAAAAAAAAAAAAAGTGTCAGTTTCGAGAACCAACATTACGGCTCCCGAATGCAACTAAGTGACATGTATGTGGGTAGTCGGTGAATACGATCCGGCCGGGTTACTGAGCACAGGCGGCGCCGTTAAAGCTCGCATTTAAAACTTAATTTCAGCTTTATGTGTAAGAAGGATAACTAAGTGGCATGGTTATAGACCTGGTCTTCTACGACATTTAAAAGGAGCTTGGGGCAATAGACAGCGTAAATCTAGTCGTTTGAGACACGAGGTCGAACTGTTGATTCCAATGTAATTGCTTTTTTGGGCTTTAAAGTCATAACAAGTATACAGCCCGCACAATAATGTACAATTGGGATTGTGGCAGAAAACAAAATTATTCACTGTTGCACTTTTACTCCCCTTTTCCGAAATCTTCTATAATAATATATAAGACCTTTTTTACGCCTTGCTCATTTTAACCGTCTTCGCCATCTTGCTTTTCTCTGTCATTCTCTTTTCCCTTTCTTACCGTTTTCTCTCACTCACATCTTAACGATCCGTTCCACACTATTTTCACGCGTTCCATATTTACCAATCCTACAATACTGAATAGTATTGGGCTGCAGCGTTACCTGGATACTTACACCAGAAACTGGCATTTACTGGTAGGGCGAACTGTGAGCCCGTACTAGAGCAGGCTACTAACCTATCTATTTCTGTCGTGAAGCAGTCACGAGTTTCGGTTTGAAGAATGGGACAACCGATATGCACTACGATTGAAATTTCAAACTCATGTCTCAAGGCGAGTGACGGCATTTACGTTGTGATGACCATGGGCTCCAGTAACAATTTAACAACAGTTAGGCCGTAAGATCGCTCATCTTCGCAATAGATAAATACAAATATCCAGTTACGAAGTAATACCGCTATTAGACACTGTACGAAGAGTGATCCATTCGTAAAATTAACCTAAAATAGAGTAAATAATTTTAGGGATCGAAGATAAATAATAGATTTAACAATATAAAAACGACCGAAATATTACGAAACATTTCAATGTCATAGATGCCAGCCTCAATACAAGAAAGCCAACTTTCGAAAAAAAATAATGTAGCATTGATACTCACGTGTCATTGTTTTTTTCTTATGATTTTTTTTCTAGAATGCGTGATCAAATTTACCTGTAACAAACAAATATGTATTTCATTAATAAAATTCCAGGTTCATTAACTTTTTTTTTATTATGTATATATGTATTTTTTTTGTTTTATAGAGGGGTGGATGAGCTTACGGTCTATCTGATCTTAAGAGATTATTGGAGCCCATATACATCAGCATTGTATTACATTACCGGAGGCCGTGAGCTCACGCAATATATGGTTCACATTACGGAAAAGTACTGTAGCACAGTGACCTCATTATCTCATACTCGTGCTATGTATGTACAGGGTTCATCCCTTATGTTCGACTTGGCTAGCTAAAATAGCGGAAATGCTATGCAAAAAATCCGATAAAATGCTGACACAGATTATACAAATGGCTTAGTTTGTGTTTTAACGAGGGAGGGCGTCACTTTTCCTGCTATTTATGTGTTATCTATGCGACCCTTAGCGTTTCTTGGTAGCAAAATGTGGTTTAGGAGCCTGGGATTATTTTGTTTATTTAAGTTGGTTTGAAAGATACATTTACGTGAGGATCGCATTATTTTCTATACTAATAATATTATAAAGAGGAAAGATTTGTTTGTTTGTTTGTTTCGAATAGGCTCCGAAACTACTGGACCGATTTGAAAAAATATTTTTCCATTAGAAGCCGATATTGTCCCTGATGAACATAGGCTACTTTTTTTAAAAAAAAAATTATTTTATTTTTTTGGTTTCATGTGTGTTTTAATGTTTCCGAAGCGAAGCGAGGGCGGGTCGCTAGTTTACTATAAATGAAGTTACAACTAATAGTTAATGTAGACATTGTATCTATTAAATACAATTTTAAAATGATGAGTCGTTTTATACCTAAGGACATACGCGTGATATTGTGTAATACAATTATTATGAACAATATTAATCAGTTAATTAGACATCATCCAACCAAAATTTTTAGGTTTAACGACAAAGGGAAAATCTTTTACCAAGCGAGTGGAATTGCTCGGTAGACCGACGGTCCGAATGTTGTTAGAACTTGTAAATATACAATCTAATCTTGAAAATGTCGTTAGCAGGATTCAGGCGTCCGTCAAATATCTTGTGTTCTGTGATGGCTCCCCGATAGATAGTTTTGTTACCTACAGAGTGATTACAGGCGCCGGCGGATATACATATATGCATAGTCTGATTACCGCCGAGTGGAAATCCGTGCGAGTTACTGCATTTCCAATTTGAACAGCAGGATAGTCTCATGTTCGATTGAAACTTTGCGTGGTCTGGTCTAACAGCGACGCTGCGAGCTTCAAGTTAGATTCGCATCAGACTCGGTATTGTTAGGATCTTTGGCATTGAGATCTCGTAATGTTGACGGCACAAATAGAATATAAGGCAATCTTAGGGTAACTAAGCGTGGAACGCTTCTCTTTTATTACGCTTTTATTAGCTTCAGACGTATGTGTGTAACGGAATCTTTGAACATGCTTTTGACCCCCTTCAAAACGTCGGATTAACTCGAAATTTGGTATACTTACTAATGGCCCATGACAATTTAATATTCAACAAAAATATTGAAAAAATTGAAATTCAACTAAAAAATTAAAAATAAATAATAGTTTAAAAAAAATAACACAATACGTTTTTATAGAAAATCCAACTAAAAATAGAAAATACATTTTAATCAATTTGAATTGAAAATAGTGTAAGAAAAAATTATTTTATTGTATGAAAAGCTTGGGGTGTATGGTATCAGTAGGTAGTTATAAATATTTTATGAACAGATATGAGTAGAAGGGTTATTTTGATAATATCCTGAAAAGAAACCCCCCTTTTTACAATAAAATCATTTTTAATTCAAATTTCTAAAGAAATATTTTCTATTGTTTAGTTGGATTTTCTATAAAGGTGTATTTTGTTCGTTTTTTTAAACTATTATTTTTATTTCTAGCCTATGTTGGTAATCGCCCGCCTTCACTAGAGCTTATCAGAGTCACGTATTTAAAAAACAGTAAAATTGGTATAATAATGATTGGTGTGCTATAAACACGCTACTTTAATAAGAAGACAGTAAACACTTCCAACGTGTTCGATCGTGAATGTAACAAATAAATATTTACAGAATATTATTCCGTGATATAAAGGGGATCAGACAGCTGTCAGCACTACGGCGGCCATCTTGTATCGATTTTAATCAATCATTCGTGCAATTCAATATTCTTTTGTTGTATTTTTTTATTTTTTGTATTCATCCACCATTATCTCTGTTCCAACCGCTAAGGCCGCCTGATTTGAAGGGTAGGAAAACATCATTAACCGTCGAACCGAAATAATATTTCAAATTATACTTAGTAACTAAACTATACTAAGCTGTGACCTTAGAACTCATATCTCAAGGTGGGTGACAGCATTTATGCTGTAGATGTTTATGGGCTCAGTAACAGCTTAACACCAGGTGGGTCGTGAGTTCGTCCATCCATCTACGCAATGAAAAAAAAATAAAAAAATAAATTTATGATCATCGGACCTTCGATACGTTTGCAAATTTTCAAATTGATCTGATGTGTGAAGTTGGTATCATAATTACTTTGAAACTATAGTAGAATTCATGTATAACGACTTCGCTTATAACGACTAACCGCTTTTAACTACGATAATGTTTACTCAAGTTAGGTTTCATAGTTAAGTACTGAGAAAATATAACCGTTTAGTGCGAATCCGTTTTAAGCAACCAACTGCTTATAGCGACCATTAATTATGAATATTAGGATGATACGTTCGGTTAAAACGACGCACAATGTTGTTTACACAGCCTACCAATTCCTCGGTGCCCTAACTTCACCCCGCCCTCTTTATTGGCGCGTGAATCACAGTTAGTGTTTGTCACTTGTTATGTCAAGTTCTTGAAGCTCGACAAAATGAGTTCTATGAAGCGAAAGTGTTTTACAATTGAAGAAAAAAGTGCAATATGACACCAATTAGAAGCCGGTGAATCAAATGCAACCCTCAACCTGCAAAGGAGGTTGACGTATCTCATTCTATAATATCATAAATAAAGAAAAATGAAGATATGATCGAGTCGCTGTTTAATGCCAATATTTTAAAATGCAAACGCGTAAGGACTTCTACTCATGAGCCGGTGGATAAGGCATTGTTACAGTGATTCAAGCTTCAGTGCGACCGGGGAATGCCCGTGAATGTACCTCTGCTACAAGAGAAAGCAATTTTTCGCTATACAGTAAGACATGCAAAATTTCACACGTTCCGTGAGTTGGATAAACATATGTACTTAAGAAATAATCCTTCCGTTTTGTACGTCATCCGGTTAGTACGACATAGTTTTTCCGGTCCCTTGAAAGTCGTTATATCCGGATTCTACTGTACATAATTATATACAAAGCAAGACAGTAAAAGTATTTTTATTACTAACACAGTTTAAAAAAGGTTTGCTTTCAACCGTGAAACATATAAATTTAGAACTGGAAATATTTACATTAAAAACAACCCAAATATCGAAGAGTGCGTTTCTATGTAAGACATAATCTATAGCACTTTTAATGAGTTTTTTTTTTTGATTGCTTATATGGGTATACGAGCTCACAGCCCACCTGGCGTTAAGTGGTTACTGGAGCCCATAGACATCTACAACGTAAATGCGCCACCCACCTTGAGATATAACTTCTAAGGTCTCAAGTATAGTTCGAAGTATAGTATATCTCGACACCAACAGAGATATCCAAAAAGGAAAATGTGTTTAATTTTTTTTTACTGTCCTCCCCATTTCCAACAGCAACCAGTTGGACGTTGCAGGTGCAACAATCCAGTCGCTACCACAGTACGATTGGAACTTCGAAGGTGTCCTCAACTTCAAAATGGCAAGCGATCATTATCATTCTCCTGCCCTGCTCTCAGTCACCCGGGGTCGGCGCAGCATGTTTTCTCCTTCCATACCATATACCATTTCTTCGCTCATTTTCCTCTTATACAAATTGTCTTTCATGCAATCCATCCATTTTTTCTTAGGTCTACATCTTCCTTTAAAGCCTTCCAAAACGATCTTCAATGTTAATAAATACAGATTGAGATTGTTAACTTCTATCACTCATAATTTTCCTCCAATCAAACAAATATTAGTGTGAACTAACTGAGTTCTCTGTTGAATGAGATCTAGTTATTATCATTTGAATTTCTTGCTCTCTCATTTTTCAGATAGCGCAGTCTGTCGGCGACATGAAACGATTTAGATCTCACATTTTTCGTTAAATTCTCAATTATTAACTGCACGTTCTACAATATGATGTGGCGGAAAATGGAAATGAATTGGAAAAGGAATGGAATTACTACTAGTGTTAGAAAATTCTGTTTAGTTGAGCCCGTGAGCTCACCTACCCGCCTGAGTTTAGCTGGAATAGCCAGCGAATAGATAGGGTGGAAAAAATAAAAAATAAACCAAAATTTCAACGTGATCTTACCAGCTAGTACTAATCGCTTCTGAAGTACAAAAAACTAATCAGATCATTCACACATATAAATATAATTAAATTAAATTAAATTACAACATAATATATCCTTATCAAAGTATTTAATAAATAAATCGATTGTGTACGGTACTCAAGGCGGTCAACACGGATCGCTTATATACCGGGGCCGCGGCGACGTGTGGTATCTTCAGTGGGTTGGGTTCCAGCTCGCTCGGTCAAGGAACTAGCCAGAATGTTGATCTTGTACACCGCGAGCCTGCTCTGTCTGGGATTGGTGTCCGCCAAGCCTGAACGTAAGTGTCCTGTTGCCTTATACGCTTTTATTAATTCGCCCTGAATGACTTATTCTTAAAGCATTTTTTTGACGTGACAACGTCTTATAATTCGATGGAGCCGGCTGCACGCACGAAAAAACATGACTCATGCGGCGTTACCTCGCTTTGAGGCGTTCCATTTAAGGCTTGAAATGCAAGCGAGAGCGCGCAACGAGCGACAAAGTGGCACAATCGGCCTCCGCGTTCGGCAGCGTTCGACATCTGTCTCTCTCCTACTTGAGTGAGCGATGCATCCGCGTGGACAGCTGCTATACAATAATACATTTACATGTTTTCGTCAAGTATGAAGTTCAGTGAAAAGTGAATGTGGTGTCAATTGTTTATAGCAACGATAATTGCGATAATTGAAAAATCAAACCATTCAATTAGTATTTTCTTATGACGTTGTCACGTTCAACTATCGTCAGTAAACCGACTTTACAGACAATCGATTTTTTTATTGCTTACATGGAAGAATGAGCTCTTTTGTTTTTTCCTACCTAAGCTCTCTCATCTCGTATTCCTGTATAGGAACCGGCGAGGACTACCCAGGAAAATGACGTGTTTGTTAGCGGTTACGCTGCTACAAACATCTTGGGAAAAGCCAACCTAAAATATTCACTAATATATTACCACTTCCCAACTATATGTTTTGTTTATTGTATGTAACTATATATTTTCTATAATAATGTATTATCTATAGTACATACCTGCTATATTTTTATAACGGTTGTCTGGAAGAGATCGCTTTTAGCCGTCTATTGTACCGCCAACATTTACCGCCTATTGTACAAATGTATTTGCTTTTTTGATTGTTTTTTGAATGTAAATTGTGTTTTGGTGTGCAATAAAGTGTATTCTCTCTCTCTCTCTCTCCCTCTCAAGTATAAAATATTACATTGTTGATTCACTAAAGAATAATTTAATGCTCTTAATGGTTTTTTCTCTATTACAGCGACAGCAGAAATAATTGAAGAAATTCTAGATGATCGTTTCAGCGGTAAATAGTTTTGATTAATGTATGACTTTTATTGTATATCTATCAGTAATCAATCAATCAATACATTACCTTCTTCTACACTCCTATGATTTACTTAAAAAACAATTTGATGATTGCATAGAATGTATTTATTTATTTAATAATCACTCCATAGTCCTGCTCAGAATTATCGGTCTAGTTTTTATTTTATTGGACGAGCTCACAGCCCACCTGGTGTTAAGTGGTTACCGGAGCCCATAGACATCTACAACGTAAATGCCGCCACCCACCTTGAGATATGAGTTCTAAGGTCTCAGTATAGTTACAACGGCTGCACCACCCTTCAAACCGAAACGCATTACTGTGAATACATTAGTGTAATAGCGACATCAGATGGTGACCCATTTGATGAATGAAGTTTCAATGAACAAACACCAGTATAATAAATGTAGTTATCTTCAACTGTTCCTAGGCGATACTATCATCGCGTCATGTTTACTGCACATTATGTGATAGACACTGCAAACTTATAACTTCAATGATTGAAGTAGAGTCTGTCAGTCTGATATCACCAGGGGAAGACATTGCTAACAACCGAACGTGGTTCTTTTTTGTTTATTGCCTAGACGAGTGGACGAGCTCACAGCCCGCCTGATGGTAAGTGGTTACCGGAGCCCATACCTACAACGTAAATGCGCCACACACCTTGAGATTATAAGCTCTAAGGTCTCAGTATAGTTACAACGGCTATCGCACCCTTCAAACCGAAACGCATTACTGCTTCACGGCAGAAATAAGCGGGTGGTGGTACCTACCCGCGCGGTCTCACAAGTGGTCCTACCACCAGTAGAAAACTACTAAAACTAGTGTGATGTTGGAGTAACCGTAAATCCTTATACTTCCAGGAGTCAATGTGGCTGGCAACTTCGTGGGGCGGCCATCAGTGGGCCCGTGTCTAACAATGCCTTTTTACCATTGTGAGTATTGTAATCGCTTGCCTTCAAAAGGCTAATTGAGAGATTCAAGTCTGATTTATATAATAGGATAACAGTTGCTGGGCGTACGTTCGTATGTAGTCGGGCCTGACGGATGGAAATACCTTGATACCATACAATTAGCTATTTAGTTTTGAGTTTGAAAGTAATTAACGATATATCGGGAGCTTGTCTGTCCAATTAGAGAAAAAAAACAATTAGTAACGAAATATAAAATATTTTTTATGTTGTATTGTCTGTTTTGAAATATATTTAATTTTGTTTGAGTAATAAAAACTGCGGTCTATAATTAAATGTTAATTTATTTTTAGGTCCATCAATAGGTATGCCAGGTCCGTACCCACTACCGATGCCATCAAAACCAGTTATCGTGCACGTACCGGTACCATCCCCCCCTCAAAGAATTATAGTACCTGGTCCATCAATACCTGTTCCAATACCGATAGAGAAGAAAGTACCGTACCCCGTGCCCGTAAATGGACCTTACCCGGTTGCGTTACCTCCGATTCCCGTACCTTACCCGGTTAATCGATACATTCCTATTCCAGGTAGAGATAGGTTGGTACCGGTCCCCGTGCCATATTCTGGTAAGTAGGCTAAAGGTATTATTGTAAAAAAAATTGTATTGGCCGTTGTATACTACTTATCACTATAATCTGACATAGTCATCGCACCTGTTAATGTCACTATTGGAAATCATTTAAGAGCAAGTTTACGAAACAAACGACAGCCCACTTATGCCACTTTTGTTTTGCAGACACGAAGTTCTATCCGGTGCCAGTAATTATTTACGTCTGTGAGTAAAATGTTTTTAACTGATTTCACTTTTAAATATCAGCTCACATTCTGGTAATTTTCTAATGTCAAAATTTATGGAGATAGCCCTTTTTAAATGAGTTCAATTAAGAATGAAATACCCCTTGTTTGGTATGAGGCGATTAAGCTGCGAAGTCACTAAAGTAGTTTTATATTTCAGCTCCAGTATGCAGATATCGTCCACCTCTGTTACCATTCTGGTTGCCAGGAAATAGATGTATGAGCGTTTGCAAGGTCAAATATAACTATGTGTACTTGGAAACTCAGCCGCAGTGCAGTAAGTACGACCTTAAATAAGTAATATCTTCGTTTCTTTTCTTACTTTGTTGTGAATAATAATAAGAGTAATTTCAGCGCATGGCGGTCTATGGAATAACAGGGATTACTATGGTCATATCAACGGTTTTGGACAAGGACTGGTTGGAAGCTGGTCGGCTGCTGATGCTATGGGACAAGCACAGACTGGTTATAACGGAATAGGAGGTTTTGGTAGTTGGTCTGGTGCTGATGCAGTAGCACAGACGCAGCCTGGAGCCACAGGCAGTTTGAGAGGTTATGGAAGTTGGTCAACCACTGACAGCCTAACAGCACAAACCGGTGGAATCGGTGGCACTATCGGAGGCGCGATCGGGGGTGCAATCAGTGGAGGTATTGGGGGCTTAGGAGGCTTTGGTGCATGGTCTGGAGCCGACTCTATTGCTCAAGCACAGGCTAATGCGCTTAGTGGTGGTATTGGTAGTGGTATCGCTGGTTTGGGTGGCTTTGGAGGATGGTCTGGGTCAGATGCATATGCCCAAGCACATAGCGGTACACTCGGTGGGGGTATTAGTGGGTTGGGTGGTTTTGGCGGCTGGACTGGAACCGATGCTCTTGCTCAAGCACATGGCGGTTTGACAGGTTTTGGAAGTTGGTCTAATGCTGATGCAATGGCACAAGCCCAAAGCGGTACCATTGGAGGGTTGGGAAGTTTTGGAAGCTGGTCTGGAGCTGATGCATTGGCCCAAGCTAACTCCATGGGAATGGGTGGTTGGTCAGGTGCAGATGCTATGGCCCAAGCTAACAGCATTAATGGGATCGGCGGGTATGGAGGCTGGTCCAGTGCAGATGCTATGGCACAAGCACAAGCTGGCTCAATAGGATTTGGAGGATGGCCAAGTGCCGACCCTTTTGGCCCGGTAAACGGTATTGGAGGTTACAGTGACAGCTGGCCTAATGGAATGGTCCAAAATCAATCGGGCTATGGAAGCTTAGGAACTATTATTCGTACGAGATCTGGAGCCGACTCTGACAATCGAAAGAGAAGAAGCACAGATTTTTACTCAGCCCTGAAGCCAGCTATTCAGTCTCAGACGAACTCTGAGAAACACAAATGATTCTCGTAAGTCCTGCTGTTATATCACTTGTTACCAATATTGTGAGTGGCCCTCTTGAATTTCCTAATTAATTTTAATTCGAAACTTTAAAAACTAAGAGATGTATCCGCGATTAGATTTTTATATAAACTTGTAAAGACCTCACGTATAAAAAAAACTCAAATGATATACGGACACCAAAAATATGCAGTAGCGTCTGAAAAATGAAGCAAAGTCGATATCCATTTTGAGAGCTACTTCTGTTCAAGTATAGTTCTAAAAAGCGATGTTATATGCTAACATTGACCTGGCAATGATTCGACAAATAGATGTAGACAGGTTCGTTTCAATATGGCTTATGCGCTTTTAATACTCACATGTGATGTACTTTAGTTTAACTCTGAGTTATATTCGGACTGATGATAATCTTATCGGCGCGGTTTATTTGAAAACATATGGCTAGTTTTCATAATTATTTGCCTTGTACCATATGGATTCAGTGTTAAGTGGGCTGGGCTCTATAAATTATTTGAGACAATCCCGCGATTTCAATGGCAAGCCGTTGCACCACCTGCAATCCGAACTGTGTTAATCTCAATTCGATCAGATATAAAATAATGGGTAAAGCTGACGACTATGAGCCATAGGCACTTATGGCCACTTAGGCTGCAGTATAACAAATTTAATCACATTGTTACTAAAGTTCTTACAATTTTCAGAAAACCTGCAAAACATCAAAGAAATTACATGATGATCTCGAAGCGGCTTGGAAACCTGGACAATGATTTTTATGTGTTTTAACGAAGCATTAGAAAAGACTGATCGCACTTTGATATATATATAAATAAAGCATTTAGTGGGAATATTTGTTTTTTTTTATTTGAATCTCGACATATCGGCAGCTCGTGCTTACCTTATTGTATATGGTTAAAATTTATATGTGTCTCTGCACTATTGGATATATGCCTCTATATACCCTAATACATCTAGCCTCTGAATCCAATTTCTACTCAGCCGTCGCGTCAGATCATTCGTCTCATTAAACGCGCCTGCAAATGATTAATCAGCTTTCAGGTTTTATATAGTTAAGAGTTAGACCACACATCTTAAAGTGAATAACGGCATTACGTCGTGATATAAAGCTCTAGGCAAGCAAATAGCCAGATAGTACCCATAGTTATATATAGTAATATAGAACAAAAAAAGAAAACCAAAAGGATTGTATTACAACATATTTTACAATACAAAATTTTGAAAAACCATAGACTTTAATTAAAAAACCGATTTAAGATTTCTGAACAACCATAAATTTGATAACGCCTCCGCGCTGATAAGCCCGAACTTTTGGACATACAGAGACTGTATATGACCTCACGTTACTTACTGGATTGTGGAAGCACACGAGTTATAGTTAGAGCTTAATATAAATTGAGCTTTAATTATTCCCTCAGCTTTACTTTATCTAATTTATATGATTGATCAGTGAATTCCACGTCACCAATAAACAATCAGAAACAAAACATTTTATGACTATAACTGATCAATTTGAATGGCTGCTTAATAAATCATTCACTTTTAAAATAAATCAAGTAAAATATGCGATAGCGATAGATGAAAATCGTTACAAATAAATAGAAAAGTTTCATGTCATAAATTTACAAACGGATAATCGACCTTATTGTGATAGTGGTGAGAGTCATTTTCCTCTTCAGTTTGTGGTTGACAATTGATTAAGTGTTTTTGAATTTAACACATCGATATTGATATAAATAGGCTGATTTTTTAGATGCAGTTCATTTAGTCTAAGGTAGTGAAGTCTAAATTATGAAGGAGCTTACGGCTAGAAGCTTTTGCTTCCTGGCTATCCTTTTTATGTGTGAAACTAAAGATATTCCTGATGATCATAGCTTTGGTAAGATACCGTTTCAGTTTTATAAACATAACATTAAGATATATTAATACGTGAAGCAAAAACTTTGTATCCCTTTTTACGAAAATTGCGCGGACCGAGGAGTATGAAAATTTCCACACTTATAGAGAATATAGAGAAGAAGTGTATAATGCTAATATCTTTTTAAAATAATGCATAATAGATACATTAAATCAATAAAGAAAACATTACACACACTACATACCATGTATTTGACGCACACACGCATGCATACTATTTATTGTCAAAATTTTGTTCTTGACGTCTGTGGTCAAATTGAGATTAAATATTATTTGTCTTTGTTAATATTTTTTATAGTATAGTCTTGGCGAAATTTGTGATTATAGAAGTATAAAATACAATCATAATGGTGTACAAACTTACAATTCTAATTAACTATAGTCGAATTTCGACTACTGCGGGACCTCTAGTTAAGACTTAATTGTTCATGAGCACTCACGGTATGTAGTTTATTTATACGAAAACGGTACAGCTTATTTAGTTAAATATAGGGT
Organism: Bombyx mori; assembly: GCF_030269925.1. Taxonomy (NCBI): domain Eukaryota; kingdom Metazoa; phylum Arthropoda; class Insecta; order Lepidoptera; family Bombycidae; genus Bombyx; species Bombyx mori. The sequence continues at coordinate 13,553,481 of NC_085113.1, forward strand.
TTTATATAATTAGCTTAAAAACAGGATTATTGCGTCTTACGTCGGACCATACGTAATGCACATTAGGAACATGCGAATCCCAAAATTTTCGCACATCTCAAATCCATCCATTTAAAATTAATAAAAAAATATTGCTTCTATAAAGAATAACCGGAGATAGGAATGAAAATCGGTACCAGTATACCTTACTATATTTTACGCAGATTTATACCGAATATACGTTTATATTTCCATTAACTGTACGATTTACAGGAGATGACAATAGTTCAGGGACGTTCTCCGAAAGATCCGGATTCAACAAACTGGGTGAGTTTTCCGGTATGACTGACCATTAAAGTGGTTAGTCAATTTAGTGTTAGGCGATTGCCAGAGTTTATGGATACACTACATCGTGCTTACTGCGACCATCTGTTACTCATAAAAGTGGAAGCTAAGCTGTGCTAAAATTACTCAAAAACCTTCGAATTGGAATGCAATGAGCCAGAAATAGAGGGTGTATCGAGTAAGGCTAGAATGAGGGAGGCAGACCAAAATTTTAGAGTCAGGTTTATAACTTATGTAATTTTTTTCGAAATAATAAGTTTAGTAATAATAAGTTTATTCAGCTTTTTACTGGTGGTAGGACATGTTGTAGTTGTGAGTCCGCACGGGTACGTACCACCACTCCGCTTATTTCTACCGTGAAGCAGTAATGCGTTTCGGTTTGAAGGATGGGGCAGCCGTTGTGACTATACTGAGACCTTAGAACTTATATCTCAAGGTGGGTGGCGCATTTACGTTGTAGATGTCTAAGGGCTCCAGTAACCACTTAACACCAGGTCGTCCACTCATCTGTACAATAAAAAAAGTACATAATATTTAATAAATAGAGGAATTGAATGTAGGTATTTTTCACAATTTCTATTAAATAGTATAGTAATATAATAAATAATATTAAAATACCATGAGAACAGTAAGAATCACTGCTTTAAAAAATATATATTAACATTGACAATCGCCAGTCTACATTTGCTTCTTAAGCAATTTGTAAAAATAAGTATTTTGTTTATTTTTTTCGTAATAACCTTCATAACACTTACACAGGCTCTCCATTAGCTGAAGTCTTGAGAGATTCAAAATTATTTGAGTTCGACTCACCAATAATCGACCCAAACCTCAACAACGAAGATATAGACGCAGGAGAAAATGGCTTAAGAATTGGAAGCCTTAGTCCGACTAGGACTCCTGAAAAGATTGAAAACATCAAACAAGTGATCGATGACTTGAAATCTAAACTAATTGGTACTTTATCTTTTGAAGCAGAACAGGCTCAAGAAAAAGCTGCAGCGGGAGCTGGACAGTACATATCTTACTATTACGGATCGACAGCATCAGAACCTCAGCTCCACAATAATGATCTCCTCACGCACTCAAAGACCGACGAAACACAATATACTGTAATGCTGAATAATCCATCCTCAAAAGCTGAACAATCCAACCCTGAAGTTCCTTCAGCAGTACTTTATTCTCTTGGCAAAAAACAAGGTGTTCAATTTTCAAATGCAGTCAATAATTTAGGAACAAATGTTGATCAATTTCAAAAAGATAACTCACATTTTTTTAATAATCATGGCGTTAAAGCCGAATCTAACTTAATAAATAATATTGGGCTTGCTTCTGATCAACCAAGGGAACCATCAAGATCAAAGGTATATGCAATAGGAGCTAATAGTGGCATACAGTATCCTAGTACTTTTAATAATTTTGCGACAAATATTGAAAATTCTGATAATGAATTATTGTCAGCAATCCATACTTCAATCGGTACTCAATATCCAAACTTTATCGGCAATTCAGGACCCAATATTGATAAACTGAACAAGGAAATGTCACCTAATAAACTTTATTCCTTTGGCACTAATACCGGAACTCAATATTCCAATCTAATCAGCAATTTAGGCTCCAATACTGATCCATTTAGTAAAGAGTACTCATCAGCAATACTCAATTCTATGAACACAAATGTTGGTACCCAATATCCAAATTTAATAAATAATTTGGGATCAAACACGGATAAGGCGAATAGAGAATTAACAGCAATTATTCATGGAGCTAATACGGGAGCTCTATATTCTAATATGATCAGTAATTTAGGACCTAATGCTGACCAATCAAATCAAGGTTTAACATTAGCCATTCTAAGCTCTCTTCCAACTTCACAGCCTCGTTTAGGCAGCAATTTAGGATTAAATACTGACCAAGCTCAGAAAAAATCGTCATCAGGAGTGCTTCACTCTGCAGTTGAAAATTCCGACACTCTATATTCTAATAAAATCAGTGAAATAGGATCGAAATCAGATCAGTCTAAGCACGAATTGTTAACAACACTACTTCATGATCTCGGTATTACTACTGGGAGCCAGTATAATAATTTGATCAGAAATTTAGCGGCCGATCAGTCTAATAAGGAAATCCCACCAGCTGTAATATATTCTACTGATTTAAATTCTGGACAGACACATATGGACTCCAATCCACGTTACAGCCATCTTCTTCAGCAGTCATCTCCTGGTTTTAACACTGGATCCAAAAACCATTTGAATTCTGTTTTGAACAGTGCTTTTGAAAAAGGATATACACTTCACAATGGTGAAAATTTACAAAGCGTAAGTCCTCATTACCATGCAACAAGTACACAAGGAGATGGCTTAAATCTTATCAGCAAAAATCCTTCCACTTCACAAACATTATTTGAAAGTGGTAGTTACATCCCCGGCTTACAGCAAGCAGCCAACATGCAGAATATTAAACCCAACTATTTCACTCAAGATAATCTATCAAAATATATAGTCTCTTCATCTCCAACGTATGTTGATAAAATTCCCAATCACGAAGAAGATAAAGTACTGATCTCACCGTCGGCCAAAACCCAACCAACACAACGTAAGTACCACCGCAACCATGTAGATTATTTTACTTTAAAGACGCTGGCCTGAGATTTACTGAGTAAAAGCCACAACTTGAATGCTATATTTTCGAGAAAAGGCAACAAATAGCCTACTAGGTCGCAGTAGAAAAGTCGCCGGTTTTTTTTTAAATAGACAACTAACTAAAACTTAAAAGCGCATCCATTCGTTATTTTAATAATGTCAAAATTCCATATCTCGTGACCAAAATTCATGTTATGGCCCACAAAGTCACAGAATTTTGGCACATGTCCATTTTCGAATCAGCGACTACGAGGGTGACAGCAACGCTTCGCTTCATGAGCACGTTAACTATGTTCCCCCGCAGTAAATATTATTAACTGTAATCAATTGTGTCGTTAATGCCATGTATTTATTTATAAAAGTACTCATCTCGGTCGTTGCCAATGCGGGTTATCATAATAATATAGTTTCCAATATTGAAAACTTATTAATTTATTTTACATTTTTTGGACGTTTGTTTCCACAGAATCTTATTTGAGATTGATATCAGCCAATGAATACATCATGCCTCATTTGATACAAGGTAAGTTTTTGATATGTGTGGTAGTTTATATGAGTTTAATTTTTACATTTAAATTTGGCACTATACAAACACATTCCATGAAAAGTGGAATGAAAAGAGATTGTAGATTCTCACATCGCTCCCCCTTCTTTGATAATCAAGGATCAGTCACTATTTTAAGGATAAATGCTTTTTTCATAACTGACTTTTAAATTGACAGTATACAAAAACTAAAATATATGAATCAATCACAAATAAATGCTAAACCAATTTTCAACGTGTAACTACTCCCTTTAATTTATTACTGAACAGTTGCAGAACTGTAAATAAATACTCGCACTCAACAGCATCCACTTTTCCAGATATCAAAAGCAAAATAACCTGTCAAAAAGAAGGGGAGATATACAAACTTTGGACGCCGATGTATCAGTGCCTTGTTTGTGCCTGCATCAACAGTGCCGGAGTCGTGCATCCAGTCTGTACTAAATGTGATGGGTGTACAACTGCTGGTAGCGAACCAGTTGTCTCGACCACATCACCAGCTCCTATCCAAGAAGGTACGAGTGTTTGACTTGAACATGACGTATGGCATTGACGTGAATGACGTTGTAATTAGCAAAATAAATCTAATCTTGAATCGAGACATTTCTTGTTTTTACCACAGTTTGGGACACATTTTGATTTTTATAACTCAAAATAAAAATCTCTGTACCTATAAATCTATGAAGACAACTTGAACATTTTAATAGCTACAAGTTCTGCTTTTAAGATACTCATAATGACGTATGCTCTCTCTGTGTTATCTAAGCTAATCAGTAATCACTCTTGATTACAGTGACATGCAGTCCACTACCTCAAGGTTATGTCTTCGAAAATCCCTTGAACCCGTGCCAGGTTTGCATTTGTGTGGAGACCATCGATGCTGACGGACGTGTTAATGCTCAGATCAAATGTCAAGAAAATTTTGAATGTGGTATCTTAACTTTCAAGAAATATTCTAACGGCTTATATGTCTGCTCATATTTCTGTTCTCTGCTGTGAACGCACGGTCAAGCTCATTATAAGGAATTACTGCGACCCGTAGGCGGTGTTAATGCCGCTGCACATGCTAAGATTAAAGGTCGAATTGAATCAATTGCAAAGCCTATCTCGTTATAACTGTAATGTTGTTTGTAGTCTGTCCAGGTGGGCTTTTTTATTTTTTATTGCATAGATAGGTGGACGAGCTCACAGCCCACCTGATGTTAAGTGGTTACCAGAACCCATAGACACCTAAAAGGTAAATGCCGCCACCCACCTTGAAATATGAATTCTAAGGTTTCAGTATAGTTACAACGGCCCTTCAAACCGAAACACATTACCGCTTCACGGCAGAAATAGGTAGGGCGGTGGTACCTACTCGTGCGGATTCATAAGAGGTCCTACCACCAGTTACGGCTGTTAGCTTGAACAGTGTATTATAATGGACGTAAGTTATATGCCTTGTCAGTATAGGCTAAAGACTACAGTAAAATGACTAAACTATCTCGTGCCGATGATATTGTTCCTGTGAAATATTTAAAATTTCACTTTTTATAAATTATGTTCATTTATAAAAAAAAATTAAAATTTAAAACTAAAATTATCTCATCGTCTTACTAAAAGTAACAACAAAATTAACTTAAATTACGAAGAATATCTACAACGTAGCTAAGACCATGAAGCTTAGATACTAATTAAATACGAATTAATTAAGGTTTTTAATTGAAAAGGAAATTACCAATATTTTAATTGCCATATGTTTTTCAGTTTTAAAACCGGAATCTACATTACGTAAGTACTGCAGTACACGATAAGTTTTCACTACTACAAGCCCCAAACACGCGGCAAGTACAACTAGTGCCTTGACAGTATCGGGTCTATATCCTTTTCATTTGTTATAAATAAGTTTTAAAATACCGTGACAAATTTCCGCTATATATCAGATTAATTTTGGCTTGAAACTTCTAACAGTTCTTGGGACGAAGCTGTCGTAAGTGTCAGACAAACTTACTAGAAGAGTTCTGTATTTCCAGTTTGAGTATCAGCACCTTCCACAGACAACAAACTTCACAAACTTGGGGCTTGTTGTTTTTATATTTGATGTACTAAAAAGGGAGAGAGAGAGAATAACAATTCGGACTCTGTAGACGTTTCGAATCTATTTAATTATGTATTGGATGTAGATAGTTGATTTAGCGTCAATTCTGACACATTTAGATATCAAGTGGATATTTCCCCCCTCTTTTTTTAAAATTATGTAAATTTCGGTAAAAATAGTGATGGTCCAATTACCCAAGGGACTCTTAAATGATATGAAATTAAACATGAATATTAACTAACGAAACAAATTAATCTTTTAGAGTTGACTTGTTATAGTTTTTGATATATGTCAATGAGCAGATGATGGATAAAGTCTTAGTTGCAGTTGAATAACGGCTATCCAGGACAGAACATGTGATTGCTTCGTGTCCCATATATTCACTTTTTTTTTTTTAGTTTTGAATGACTATTACTATTTTTTTAAATTTATGTTCAATTGTTAACAAAACGTTAATTCAGTTAGACATTAACTGTAATCAACCTACTGGAAGTAAACACTTCGCTGAGTCGAGTGAATGTCAAAATCAGAGTTGTTCAGTTCTGAGGATGGCTTCTGCACAGAATTGTCATACTGATTCACTGGATACATAAAAATTTATAGAGTTAACAGCTGCATAGAGAGGTCATCGGTCTCTACATTTTATGCTTCACTTTTTATTTTTAATAAAATTTCAATGAATAACAAGCATCAGCATTCACTGAAATAAGGATTTCGATAAAGAAGGTCTCTATTAGTTATTTAGATTCGATTTTTGTTTAGAGGTAAAATAAACCAACCAAATGCTCAGATTTTTTATTTATTGAGATTTTACCAACTCTTTGCCTTTTAATTATTTAACTTCGTGTTTCTGTTTGCAGCTACTATTCCTGATGTGCCATTTCCAACTCCATGTGAGTATCTATTTACGCTTTCAATCATTAAATACCATCCATGTGCACTATCAAACACAAAACCACCACAAAGAGGCTGTGTATATCGCTACATATAAAAATACTTTAAACAACTTAACAAACTTGACGGCCGTCTGGTGTAGTGGTAAGTGACATGGTCACTACACAAGGGAGTCGCGGGTTCGAATCCCGTCAAGGGAAGATATTTGTATGATAAATATAAATGCCTTTTCCAGGGTTATGGATGTATATTAAATATATGTATGTGTATAATAAAAATCTTACATTTATTTCCGTTATCTGGTACCTGTAACACAAGTTCCTTACGAACTTATCATGGGATTAGATAAAGTGTGGTTTATAAAAAAAAAAGGTTCTGTATCATTCATTATAATTGCGCTACATGAAACAATAGAGATTAATTTATATTATCAAAAAAGAAACAACTTAAACCGCGTCAGCTTACGACCAAAGTACTATCCAATTAACTTTCGTTTATTTAACAATATTTGCTTTAATTAACGAGAAGAATTGTGCACGGAAAATTCGCACGTGGGATTCTGGAAACCTTTTATGTAATTAACAAAATTGTATACGAGTTTTGAAGTTTTAGTAGCATCAAACATATTATTATCATGTCATGTAATTATACGTATATGTCATACAACTCCCTTAAAACTGTTCTATTTATTTATTACTAGCGACCCGCCCTCGCTTCGCTTCGGAAACTGTAATTTATTATTGATTTCTCCACTATTTAATAGATGTTATTATACATATAAACCTTCCTCTTCAATCACTCTATCTATTAAAAAAAACTGCATCAAAATCCGTTGCGTAGTTTTAAAGATTTAAGCATACACAGGGACAGATATAGAGACAGAGAAAGCGACTTTGTTTTATACTATGTAGTGATTATTTTCCTGTAAATTAAATAGATCCAACCTGTGAAAGGCTCCCAGCAAACGTGGACTTCCCCCATCCCACTGACACATGCAAAATCTGCAAATGCATAAAGAAATTCAGCGAATCGAAAATTAGTTGTGTGGCTATTGCTGGATGTGGTGAGTAAATACGTGTATTGCGTATCAATCATTTGTTGACAAGTAACCGTGCCCAACTGTGACTGCATCTGAAGAATTAACTGACCAAAAAAACGTTTTTAGTGATCGTGATAGTTTGCTATATTGACCTAATGAAAATCCTATTAATGATCATTGAACATTTGTATTGCTCGCTTCAACTTTTGAGGTATCAACAGTTAAATCTGAAAACTAGCCTGTGCTAATTGCGTGTCACAATTCCCCCAGTGACCCAACGCCCGTCAACGCTATCACCGGTTCCAGAGCTTCCCAGAGTGACGTCCACCATCGCTGACAGTGTGCCTACGAGTAAGTTTAAATCAATTAACAAAAATCCATAATTAGCTTCGGTAATCGGATAAGCTAATTAACTTAACATAATACGCTTTGTGGCCCATTTTTTTAATTAAGAACCTTAATTCTCGCCATAAAACTTTATCTTGACTGGGACGTATTGGTAATTTATATCCTTAAAAAAAACAGAATACGACAATACTAATAGTAGCAAAGTGAAAGAATGTCGGCAGGGACCCAGAGTATTTAATAAACTCTTTGAAATGCACTTGAAGATACCTAGCCAAGGAACACTTAGCAGTATTACACGGTAAAAGCGGTACAACAAGCCTCTTCCAGCGTCCGTTAACGACGCATACACAGTATCGACGGGCCAAAGCAGCCCCTATAGGCTTACAACTGAAACAACTCAACTTTTCTCCGTCCCAATTTAACTTAAAAGGTACATAATTGGGCGTTCGTGTTGGCGTTGTACAAACAAGCTTCTTGCAGGCAGTTCATTATCAGCGTCGCTTTGTAATCCTGAAGACAAACAGACTCCCTTTGTATAATAAAGTGTGATTAGCAGGTCGGCCATCTGTAAACACTCCCATGGCCACAGGACCGATGCCTGCCGTGCCAACCTCATTAGCCCCTGGGCCGCTACCTGGTCCAAAGCCCCGTGAGTATTATGTTATGATTAGAATAGTTACGCGTGGAATAACATTTTCACATTCTATTTGTTTTAGTTTTGCATATTACTATTTCCTTAATATTTTCGTAATTACTATTTATTTAACTTTAAAATAGAACTTACGAATAACGAAATAAGCCCGCACGGGTAGGTAATACTATCCTACCTGCTTTTGCCATGAAACAGTCAAGTCGGTTTGGAGGATAGAGCAGCCCTTAGAAAATACAATTGAGATTTGCAATTCTTGTCTCAAATTGAATGACGGCAGTGACGCGGAGAGAATAAGGTGTAGATAGAATGTAGGTACAACTATTATACTGAGATTCCAGTGATAATTTGGAGTACATGGGAATATCGTCGATAGCTCCCATGACAAGCATAACTTTGGTTTCACATAAAAACACTAACACGATTGTAGCCCCCTTGCAGACTTATGTACCGTGCACTATAATATCATTCTAGCTATGTATATGGAATTTGCCAGTATTTTAACTTAAACACATATGTTTTTGTAATCTCTTGTAAATTTTACACTCTGCTCTATCTGGCGATTTTTGACCATCTTGGATGCGTTACCCACAATATAGTCCTAGTTTTTGTAGCTGAAAATAATTGAGCATTTCAATCAGGAATATAATAACCGTAAATTCAATGAGGTTGAGTTGTTACCATAATGTTTTAAGACAAGGATGTGATCATGCTGTGATTTTTGAGCTCCGTTTAATAGAAGACGAACGATTGTTCCACGACAATCACTAAAAGACTTGACAATAAAAAACTTCACAGATGAATCCTGCCATCCTTTCACCCCCAAGCAAATGTTCCAGCATCCTTGGGACGAATGTTTGATGTGCGTTTGCACTGAAGAGATCACGGTCGGCCACGTCACCATAGAAGTCAACTGTTACACTAAGAAATCTTGCTGTAAGTTGATTTTTAATTATATATTTTAAGATGAATAATTATTAATTTCTGTTTTGAAAAAAATCACAGGCGGATCATCATTTTAAAGTAACTATGGCACATGATATTAAGAACTTCACTTCGCGCACAAGGTGCCATCTTAAAACATATTAGTGCAGTTTAGTACCTTTAACAAAACCAAGAGTATGGTCATGATTCTAATTCGTATAAACTAGGACTTTCTTCAAAAAACTTTCATGAAAGTCGCTAAAGATACTGAAATGCTAGATTTATTCGAAGATCATCTAAATTATGAACTAATCCCAATTTGCCCGCAAACCCAACGTGTTGTAAAGCAAGTTTCCGATCTTATATCCGAAATATAATAGCCTGATGTATGCGTTTACTGAAGCCTACATCAATGTATATGCTAATTAAAAATCAGTAAGCTCTGTTTGATTCCAGGTTATGATGGGCAAGCGTCTACGGGTAAGTCCGAGGGAATCGATCTCAATATATCTTAACGGTTAATACAGTTAGTAATTCAAGTCGTCGTGGCCTAAAGTACACATCCGGTGCTTTTGTATCTACCGATGCAACGGTGTTCCAATCTCGGGCGGGTACCAATTTTTCTAATGAAATACGTAGGTACTTAACAAATGCTTACAATTGACTTCCACGACAAAATCCAAAAAAATGCAATGTCTGAATTTGTTGGACTTGACGACATCTTTTTTTTAACAGTAACAGCCGCTCCCGTCTATACTCGTAAGTGTTCTTCTATAAATTTGTTTAATGAATTGGTGACACATTGGTGACACGAGAGCAATGTACGTGGTGATGCTACTGTAGCTTATGAAAAGCACAATTTACATCCCCCTTCCAATCTTGGATACACGATATCGTATATTTTATTGCCTTGCAGTAACTACTGTTGTGCCCATGGGGCACATGAACTTTCAAGACAGAAATAAGCAATATAATGCTAGCAATATATAATAACTAAAAACATTCCTGAAAGCACAAAAATTTTAAAAGTTTAAGAAGTCCCTGTGCGATTATATGTATAATATTTCTAAACATTGTTTATTCCACAGCAGCGCCTGCAGTTCCTGGTAAGTCTATATATAGCCGATATCAATAACTAACAGTACTCTTATTTACTATACCGCTGCAATTTCATTACAGTTATGCCAAAAGTTCGTAAGGTACTGGTTCTGGAACTATCGGCCAATAGTCGAGCAATAGAGATTTGTTATAATTGCGACTGCAGGATGATCAATATGGTTCCCTCACAGTTACTATTACAGCGGGGGTTAGATGATGAAATTGTCGAAAGTTCAATGAGGCCAAGATTCCTTATGATTTTCGTGTATTAAGTATTTCATGAAGCAGATCATCGATAACCCTAATGGTGCTTTTGAATTCCTAGTTTACTAAAGCAGTCAAAGCCGTTGTCAATGACAGACCGCATTCGCTGCCGTATTCTGTCATAACTGTAATGACAGACTCAGGGCGCCGGCCGAAATATCAAAAGTATTGGCTGTTACTACAAAAACAAAAACAAAAACAAACAACGGTTTTAAAAAACCGAGTTATAAACCTTACAGCAATGGACAGTTAAAACTGAAATAAAAGTTAAAATTTACGGTGGCGTACGACACGAGTGTCAAAATTGACACGTGTACGTAAAACCGTCCGTACGCCCGGGAGCCGATGCAGTGGGTTTACGACCGGTTCTAAATGAATGGTTATCTGCTGAATTATATAACCTGCTTCAAAATTAATTGGTTTTAACCGGTTTTTGTTGATTTAATTATTCAGACAAATTAACAGCACATTAATGCAAATGTAATGTTGATAAACATGATTCAACCGTCTATAAATTAATTACAAACATTAACTGGCGAAATAAAGAACCCGGGAAATTAATTTTAAATCGCACTCATAGATAATGTACAGACTACACTGAGATAGCTTTGGAAGCTGGTCTTTTTTTTTAGAACTCTTACTTGTAGTTGAAAAGCATGAACTACGTTTTAAATAAGCCAATACCCTTATGAATTACTTTTAATCCGTTGAAGGCCAGAGTCTACACGTATTGGACATATGATAATTTAGTCTTACATCAGTCTTAGGAACGCGAAGGGTTAAAGTACTAGGTTAATGAGAAATGGTAGGTATAAACAAAGCACTGATTGTTAATACTAGACTGTAAAAAGAAAATCACCCATTTAGAAGAAAAAAATACATAAACTAAAAGCAATTTTATTTGTAAGATTTTCTTTTTTGTCTAAAATATTTAAATTCTCCCAAGCAATACGTTTATTGATGCTAAAGAACGTCAATAATTAATAGAAAAAAAGTAAATCTATTCACAGACAATGTAGAAAAGTATATTTGCTTATTTTACATAGATAGATAGATAGATATAATATTATAGAAGATAATATAGTTATATCTATATAAGTAATCACACGGAGACAAAAATGAAACAGTCAACCACTAATAGGTAGATTTGAAATGGACACGGCGAAGTGATACATTCTTTATAAACATACAACTATGTTTGGGAACTCGTGCTAAATTTGCCCAGACCTATGTCAAACGAAATGCAAACTTAATCTGACGTCTTACGACATTAAATACAATCAAATACACCCATTTGAAGTTATCAAGGTAGTCAATATACAGTATTAATTAATGTTACTTTGAATGTTCTGTACTTCAGAAACTACAGCTAGTTTTTACATGAGTTTTTACCTTTCCACTGGTGGTAGGACCTCTTGTGAGTCCGCGCGGGTGGGTACCACCACTTTGTCTATTTCTTCCGTGAAGCAGTAAGGCGTTTCGGTTTGAAGTGTGGGGCAGCCGTTGTTACTATACTTGAGACCTTAGAAGTAATATCTCAAGGTGGGTGGCGCATTTACGTTGTGGATGTCTATGGGCTCCAGTAACCTATTAACACCAGGTGGGCTGTGAGCTCGTCCACCATAAGCAATAAAAGAAAAAGAAAAACATGACCATTACTAATGTGATTTAAAATGATCCAAGACTATTTAAAATCTTAAGCTTATTTTTTAAAACTTTAGCTCTAGTTAAAGTCTACGTATTTCTAAAAAGCTCCATCTCCTCTGATTGCTGAGCACTAGATTGTAACTCTATTAGCGAAACATTCCCTAAGTGTATTGGTTTTCTCGTTGTCCATTTATAGAATTCGTTCACCCTTGAACGAGATACCGCATCGAGGGGCAGAATTGTAATTGTCTATCACACCCCCTTGTCACCCCTTTTGCGGAACAAAATCAGTTGTTTCTCGTTTGTTTGTCATTACAGTTCGACATGTTATGGCGTGTTCTTCAAATCGACATTTTTTTTATAAATTAAAACTGAAAGGATGCAAAAACAACATACTATGTTATTTTAAGCTTATTATGTGTGATTGTTAAAACTAAGTCAGAAGTAGAACTAAAAATGTTAAGACAATGATAATTGACAGATCCAATTAATATCGTTGTCAATATGAATGTCTTTGATTTTTATAGTGCTATTGGTTTGTTATAGGTTACATATCAGTACACACGTCTCCAAATAAAGCAGAAGAACAAACATCACAACTCAACTCACTATCCTTGCGCCATCCAACTGCTTTAGAATTTCAAGGTTCGGAAGGAAGCCTTATGATCCCATCTAGTAGCCAGAGCATTGAAACACAACCATTATATACTGAAGATCAGAAATCGAATGTTCTACAGTACAAGCCTGAAGTATCTCAATATGATCACAGACCTGGGACTGGACTGGCAAATAATTACCCAAAAAATATTTACCGAGGTGACGCGCCAGGTCAGAGTCAATATTTGAGTTACGGTGACACCCCATCAGCTTTGACTAAGGAAGAGACTTTAGCGGAAATTATCTACGGAAGTCAGGCACAAATTGCTACATCTACTCCACAAAATTTTGGTAACGAAATATCCAATGCCAAAGCGTATCAGTATAGTGGTGATTTAGCGCCTCCCACTGTTCCTAAAGGCCACGTAGTACCACCACCATTATATTCGGCTCAGATGTACCAATCACCAGTTTTTTCGCACGGAAGTTCTTTGATTCCTTCACAGATGTTGGGCAGTCCGGTAAATGGCTGTAAGTGTTTTATTATTTCCGTACAGTCACTGCTCTACGAATCCTGTTCGTTTAATTAAATTCGAAAAATAAGTCAGATTATCTATCTCTATCAATAAAATTGAATATTTCTTTGAATGTTTGTCCTTTAAGTGTTCATAAGCTGACATGGAAACGCTTCTGTACAAATGGGTATGTGCAGATATCGGCTATAGTGGATTGATAGGGTGGATTGCAACCGAATTTTACTGATCAAAAAGAAATTAATGTAGACTAAAATCTTGATCATATCATTCATTCGTTTTTACTTTAATTTACTGTTATAAATAAATTTTTCATTGCCAGATTCTCCGAGTACCCAAATACAGATGCTTGCAAATGGAAAATTCATACTTAAATCCGGTACGTAATTACACTTCAAATTTTGAATTATCAAAAATAAATTTGAATTGAGAAAATTCTTGATATATTTTTTGCATTTCTTGATATATAATTAAATACCTCCAACTGATAGATAAACAAACCTTGGGGACAACCGCCATCTAAGACATTAACATTGCCAACACAATGCCAATTAGATTGGCTAGGAGCACATACTATGCTCGCTTTGGGCAAATATATCAATACATACAGTAAGAGGTGAATCAGAAATGGTTACAATTGTGAGTGATACTTAAGACTGGAATTTAGGATTTCAGTTATTCTATTGTCTTCTCGTTTTCCGATTATATGAGATCAAAGTAACGACAACTATAGCTGGAAGAGTCCGGCATTATATCTGTATGTACTGATTTATATATTACATAAATAATATATGATATTCTTTATATCAAATCCTCAATTCCTCCAATCCTTAATTCATTTCCATCACGTTGATATCTAATTTAAATGAAAATATCAACATTAACAGTCCTAGCATTCATGTACTTATGTGCACGAAATAGCAATATTAAACACCCTTTCTATCCAAATAATACCCTTACAAATTTCGAGGCAAAGTTACACATCCCTTGTCAAAAAGTTACTGTGTATTTTTAACAAGCGCCCAAAGGCCCGTAAACTTTCCGGACATTAAATTAATAATGTATTTGCAACGACAAATGGCCGCCAGTTTGATACAAATCTCATTTAATCAAAATCGGTATTGGGAACAGGCTTATTTTGTAGTCAAGGGGATTTTGAAGTAGACGATACGACACTAACTGCACCGCTCGCCTCCCATGCGGTACGGTACGAACAATTATTTGGTTGATAAGCGACGTGTACATGAATGAATCCAAAAATAGCCTTATTAACTTAGAGGTTAATGCTATTTTGGAATTAAACCACTACAACTATTTGACAAAAATTGCAACGAAGCATAATTCTCGCTGTTATCAATAGCCAAATGCTAATGTGGTGCAGGAACTACATAATGTATTACAATATTTTGAAAATTAAACTGTTACAGGTGAAGAAACTGAAAGTGATGAAAACGAATGAAGACTGTGAACTGCATTCAACTAAACGACGACTTGGCAAGAACAATGGAACCGAGCCTTGTGTGAGCGTAAAGCGCTTTTGTATATAACCCAATAAAGCAAAACAAATACAGAACTCTTTTTCATTTAACGGCCGTCTGGTGTAGTGGTAAGTGACATGGTCACTACACAAGGGGGTCGCGGGTTCGAATCCCACCAAGGGAGGATATTTGTATGATAAATATAAATGTCTTTTCCAGGGTAATGGATGTATATTAAATATATTTATGTGTATAATAAAAATATTACATTTATTTCCGTTATCTGGTACCTGTAACACAAGTTTATTACGAACTTACCACGGGACCAGTTAACGTGGCGTGATTGTTAGTAAATATTTATTTATTTAGAACTAGTGAATTAAAGTGACTATGGATATTGAAAGGATTCGTCTGTCGCACATAGACATACATGCAACTGGGTCACAAGCTTTCGTCTTGAAGTAACAAAATCGTTAGATCTGTAAAGCGACGTGTGATTTTTTTATTGCATATATGGATGGACGAGCTCTCAGCCCACCTGGTGTCAAGTGGTTACCGCAACCCATAGACATCTACAACGCAAATGCGCCACCCACCTTGAAATATATGTTCTAAAGGTCTCAGTATAGTTACAACGGCTACCCTATCCTTCAAATCGAAACGCATTACTGCTTCACAGCAGAAATAGACGAGGCGGTGTTACCTAGCCGTGCGGACTCACAAGAGGTCCTACCACCAGTAATATACATATTGGTCTTCTTATTTCCGTTCACCTACATAAAAAATATTTCCTAAAACCTCTATGATTCAAACTCAAATGATTTGGTTGACGAACTATGTACCTGCTCAGAGTGAAGAGCGTGTTAATGAAATCATTTCTGAAATAGTTTCACCATCCATCAGGTATCTTCGATTTCAATGTCAATTTGTTCATATTTACTTCAATACGACTCGAGATATTGAAGAAGTAATCTAAAAGTAGTAATAAATGTTCAAAACCTTGTTACAAAAATAAGAAAACCATATTATTTCTTAGTACGAACTGTAAACTTATATTACCGTACGTATAAATATTTTTACGACACGAAAAGAAATAATCCTTGATTAACAATGAAATACGATGTTATTCTACAACATATTTCTCTTAGCCGTGTGTGGTAAGTAGGGTTTATTTATTTTTTAATAAATCTAAAAAAAAATTTTTAGACAATTTTATATTACATACTGAAGATTTTTTGAAAATAAAGATGAGATGTGTCGTGATTGTCTTTATCATCGGGTATCGGCAGAATATGGGACTGGTTACAAACAGAAGCTGCAATTGAATAAAGGTAGATCGTGACCGAAAGAGTCATTACATTTAAAAAATGCTTCGTAAATATAGACAAAAACTTCTATCACTCTATCTAATATCTAATTTACTGGTGGTAGGATGTCCTGTGAGTCCGCACGGGTAGGTACCACCACCCTGCCTTTTTCTGCCATGAAGCAGAAATAAATTTCAGTTTGAAGGGCGGGGCAGCCGGTGTATTGTTAAAAGTGAGACCTTACAACTCATGTCTCAAGGTAGGTGGCGGCACTTACGTTGTAGATGTCTATGGGCTCCGGTAACCACTTAAGATCAGATGGGCCGCGAGCTCGTCCACCCGTCCAAGCAATAAAAAATAAACTAATGTTCATCAAGGCACTGGTTTTTTGCTAGTGGCTGGGTATTTTGTGAGGCTGCAAGGGTAGTTACTTTCACCGTGCCTATTTCTGCGGTGAAGCAACAATGCGTAACGGTTTGAAGAGTGGGGCAACTTTTGTACTGTAATACTGAGATTTAGAACTCATTTCTCAATGAGTGGCAGTAACATAACACCAGGTGGGGCGTGAGCTCATCCATCCATCTTAACAATGGAAAAAATATCTTATTTGTGTATTATATTCTAGTCTATATTGACTTTAATTACCATGGAATCACTGAAACTAATAAAAAATATATTTCTTCTTCATTATTCTAAAGTATCTCAATATAAAACGGAAATCTACAAAAATGTATAATGAAACAATTTAATGTGCTAACTAAAAGAAAAAAAACATTAGATAAAACAGTTAATATTCGAGTGAAAAATAAAAAATAAAATCCTTTAAAACTTTCTAACCGTGGAATGTGATGAGGTCTTTGTAGAATTTTGCATTATAATATTGAAGTAGTTTTATTAAATCCCTGAGCTAGCTTCAAAGTGATGTCTTTTTAACATTTTTATTTGAATTTGAAGGCAGTTGCGCTTTGTACTGAAAGTTTACTGGTTTATAGTAACACGTAGGCTACAAGAATAGGTAATATTGTTTATTTAGGGAATATGAAAATGAACTTGTATTACTGATATGATAAAATCTAAAAAAAATATATAGTTTTAAAACCTTACTTGAATTGTAAAGTTCATGCGTATTCGTACCTCATTATTTAGTTCATTTTGAATGGTAAGATAGCCGTTCAAAATAATTCGAGGCTTTGAACTTACATCAGGATGAACGGTGGAATCATGTTTTAGTATCTTTAACTTTTGATAACTCCATAATAGCAGACAAACCGCAAACTATATCAGTATGGTTATAAAAA
Source organism: Bombyx mori (assembly GCF_030269925.1). Taxonomy (NCBI): domain Eukaryota; kingdom Metazoa; phylum Arthropoda; class Insecta; order Lepidoptera; family Bombycidae; genus Bombyx; species Bombyx mori. Next base: position 13,571,147 of record NC_085113.1, read on the forward strand.
TATGACAGAAATAAAATTCAAAAAAGCGGCTTTTAAAAAAAAACACACATTTTAGGAATTTTACAGACGAAATGTCAAAACGATGCCCTAACCTTGACCACTCTGTACCTTCAAAACGTCGACTCAATGAAAAACATAGCGGAATTCAATGACGCCCAGCACCGAGGGCCGGATTGGTACGACGACGATTCCTCTGACTCTGATGAGGGGAAAAGCGATTTAGAAAGCGGCATAACTGACACCAGCAGTAGCAGCATGTGAGGAGACATCCATTTACCAAAATTTACATTATAGAACCTATAATCTGGACTAATTTAATGATAGTACGGCACGGAACGGTAGCCACTAGTTTTTGTAGGATTTGCCAAACAGTATATATTTTCGATGCTCATAATAATGCTTAGAGTACAAACTGGTATTTTTGTCAAGTAATTTAAGTGGTCCTTGATATACTTGAGGCACGACCTAACCAGATTCTACGTAATTCTGTCCTAAGGTCTAAGTTAGAACTTGGTCTACAAAATTTCTCCCTTCAAACCTCTTTACCAGTTGTCTCTTGTGTTAAGATAATAAAATATCTTGATATTTTGGATAAATTTAATAGAAATCACAAAACTTTGTTAGTCATAGATCAGAAATGAACCCACTTTACAACATATCAAAATTCAAACCATTAACACCCTGAGAAATGCCTTTAATGCCGCTGATTAGTAAGACCTACAAATCAGGAATCAGAGTCGCTCATCAAAAAATTAAGCAAGTGAATCCCTGATCTTTCGATTATATCTGGGTCTCGTTTTTATGTTAAATTTCTTCTTTTAATCAGAAAATTAATTATTTATTAACTAATAATGATCATTTAGATCTTCATCGTCTAGTTCTTCAAGTAGTACATCATCAGAAGCTTCATCTGTTGAGACAAAAGAACGGAAATCCGCGTAAGACAACTATACATATCCTAAATTTTTTTTCTATTTTATGAAGATAAAATCAAATTCGAATATAAGTCGAATTAAGTCTTCACATTAGCTTTAATTGATCCATAGACGATTTTTATTGACAGTGTGGTGTCTGTCACAATCACAGCATACTTTTAGCATAGACGACCAGAAACACTCACCGCTCCTTTATTTTTTACTGATAATGAAGGCTCATAGATTCTAAAGAATAAATACAACCTTATTTTAATAAGTGAATTGTATTGAACTTGTGAATTAACTATAGAATTTGAAAATATGTTTGAATCTCTCCAGGGAAAAACTTTACCGAAAGTGCGTTTCATGTCCTACCGATATGCTAAAAGAATATAAAAACATTGGAATCAGATGGATCTGTGGTGCATACCAGCGAGCCCGGAGATCCTTTAAGAGCGAATGTATGATGCGGTACCGGAATTGCCAAGATGGTACCAGTAAGTATTAGGATACGATTCAAAGACTTCTCATTGGTGGCAGGACCTGTGAGTCCGCACGGGTAGGTACCACCACCCCGCCTATTTCTGCCGTGAAGCAGAAATGCGTTTCGGTTTAAAGGCTGAGGCAGCTGTTGTAAGTATACTGAGACCTTAGAACTTATATCTCAAGGTGGGTGGCGCGTTTACGTTGTAGATGTCTATGGGCTCCAGTAACCACTTAGCATCAGGTGGGCTGTGAACTCGTCCACCCAAATAATTTAAAATATAAAAAAAAACTTCTCACATTTTCAAACAACTTTACGGCCCATTTGGCCTTAAACCATGGATCGAAACCATAGTCATCAATAATGTCGGTAATTATTGCATTTAAGTCGTATATAATATATATGTATGTGTCAATTTTGCATGAATAATATTTTTTATAATATGTTTCAGTGTTCGTCAAAATATACGACCACCGCTGTAAGAATGATACGTATCACGGAAGACATTGGTTCTATGATTATAAAGTTTGATCTAAATATTAAATACTTATAATGTTTGCCTTTTTGTTTTTCTTCTAATATTGAGTATTTTCCTTTTTCCACTCATGGCCCCCAAGCTTTATGAATTCCATGAGTTTCGGCTACTAAACAGGTCCAGCAAGGAATTTAACATTCAACTAACAACAGCAAACTAAATACTTAACAGTAAGTGGTCATGCCGCGCCAAAAAATATCACACGTCGCATGAGCGCGAATAGCTCTCAAAGACCTTTATCCACTAAATTTTCCAGACCCAAAGCGTCTGAAATTAGGAAAGCTCTCCCAGTTCATTAAGTATTTAAGATTAAGCTCCCTCTCCTTAATGGGGGTTGGACTTAAATAAATTACAAAACAAGTGCTGCAAGGAATACAAATGTGCATTATAAAAATTTATAACTACCCTCAGGATAGACAGAATATAAATAAATTGAAAAGAATATTATTGTTATTAAAAATGCAAGTTTTTTTATTGCACTGTTGGGACAAAGTTAATAATCGTAGGGCCCATCTTTTTAGGCACAGAAGCACGATATATACACAATACCCGGTACTAAATGGTCAACAGAGCTCATAGATACAAAATGAATGCTGCGGCCACATTCGACATTAAGCGGTAGGCAGCGGCTTGGCTCTGCTCCTGGCATTGCTGAAGTTCACGGGTGACGGTAACCACTCACCATCAGGTGGGCCATAAGCTCGTCTGCCTACAAGGGCAATAAAAAAATATTAATAATAATTCAGGGACCAATCCACAGTCTCCAGCCGTTAGATCAGGTATATTTTATCATCAAACCGGGACATTGACTTCATCGCATGCTCAGACAGATGGCCTAGTATTAGGCATAAAAAAATTAAGAAATTGTAATAAACGACTTTTAGAAATGCAAGAAAGATGTCGTAAAATCTATTTTGAAGCTTCGATCTCATATTGCAAGATGGGCAGCCACATGTAACATACGCGGGGCTTTTTTTTTTATTGCTTAGATGGTACCTACCCATGCTGACTCACAAGAGGTCCTACCACCAGGGGCTGCGGTTATCACTTCACACTAGCGCCGTAAGCTCATCTGCTCATCTTTACAATAAGTATATATAAAATACAGTCTTCATTGAAAACTACATACAGAACGCTCCAGCGTGACTATCCTTGGATAAACAAAATCAACTCATTTCAATCGAAAGGCTCGCGCGAGGTTTTATTTTTAGTTGCTGTTTTTAAAAACCGAAGTGAAGCGTTTGCTTAAACCAAATAAATTATAATTACATGGACCAAAGATTGAAATAAAGAGGATGGACGATGTTACAATGAATTGTGTTACTAAAAACTATTTGAAAAATACCACTCATGATGCCGATTTAAATCCGACATCGGCGAAGAATCTCATATGAATCACAATAATTCTACTGCTATAACTTGAAAACAATAAAATAATTCGACATAAAACAAAATAAAACTACACTTTCTAGCGAATATCGAATGTCGTAAATCTACGAGAATCAAAGTAATATAAGGTGGAGTGCAAACGTAAAGTCACAATCCAAGCTTTAGGACACACTAAAATCACTCTTCTAACTCAGGACTGAAAAATCGGTTTTCTTCAAACAACTATGTGGATATAATCCTTCATGACGCTGCATAAATATACGAAATATTTTACAAGTATTTTATAGAATTTCCGATAAACAGCTGTTGTTTTAGTTTTAATAACATTTAAAGAAAAAAATGAGATTTGGTCAATTTTATTGTTTAACTGTATTTGTAACGTGTAAGTTATCAACTTCTGAATATTCGTTGTGTGGTATACAATTAAGGATAATTTCAATTATATACATGTAGTATCGATATCTATTTTGAGCCAAAAGTCCCAGCCACATCAACACTAACATAATAAGTATTTAAATGTAGCTAAATATGTAGTTTAACTGGAATAATTTAAGATTTTCTCCTCAAAGGCAGGGTAGAAATAAGCAAGATGGCGTACGAATATCCAACTATTAGCCATAGACATCAGTCCATTATCAAAGGCAAGCTTAACTAACTCTTAAGTAATAGCCAAACCGCCGGATTATTGCCATTATGACAAGAATTCTGCCTTGAATGGACGTAACAATTTGGCATTAGATGGGGTGACTTTGCAACCTAGTAAGGCCGCATATTCTCAGAAGCACGAGTGCCTGACTAGTATGCCTGTTGACAATAGTATCCGCCTAATAACCTGACGAGTGGGAAATCGACTGTACACCTCAGTCAATAAAATTAACAGTAAAAACGATTACAGGTATTTTAATAAGCAACTCACCTGTAAGCAGCGATGAAGAAGTATTGAATTTAAAAAACAAGAAACTTAACAAGGATCGATCCACGTCCTCTTCATCAGGAGAGTGGCACGGTGAGGCACGCTAAGATATTCTCAATATTCTGCGGTAGCCACGAATACTAAGTATATTAAAGTAGTCACCAAATTCATAAAACTTTTGGAGCAACTGTAGTTATACTGTAGAAACTGAGACCTTAGAACTATATCTCAAGGTAAGTGGTGGCATTTACGTTGTAGATGTCTATGGGCTTCGGTAACCACTTCACACCAGGTGAACCATGAGTTCGTCCAACCATCAAAACAATAAAAAAAAAAAAATCTAATATGTTTTCTAATAGATGTTTGGATTTCCAAAATAATCATGAGTAATAATTACTTATTACTGGTGATATTGATTTCAAGCTCACAAGGTTTATATAATTATTCTGCATAGTAGGTATTCCGACGCTCCGAGCTTTATACGCAGTAATAGAAAGTCGATGTATCGACGGTTCGCGCTAATGACAATGAGCTTACGACATTCTAGTTTTGAACTGTGATTTTTGGTTTTTAGTCTAGGTTAAAGCAAGCTGATGATCTTTTCGAGCAGTATTTCTAATTGTTTGCTAAGTACGTGTGGTTTTCCAAAATAGTTTTCGCTCTTTATTAAATTTATACTAGAATTTTCAATTATTAAGTCACAAGCTCACGCGTTCAACACATCAAAAATAACAAACAATAACAAACGCCATACGTTTTTTTTTAAACGGGCTAAAGGTGTTTTTGCTATCTGAGAAGCCACGGGGCGTTCAAAATATATTATTTCAAATGATAAATTTTTATCAGAAACTCTGACCCTGCAGAATTCGTAGTGTCTCAACCGATAAATAAAAGACCTAAACTTTTGTATAAAATAAACTTAAAACAAACAAAAGGAAATCCGTCCGACGGGGGATACATCAAAGGGAAAACAAAATTGTTAGTTTTATTTAATTTCGAGCATTTTCATATTTATCTACCTTTTAAACCTACTCTAGACTTCCACAAATCATTAAAGACCAAAATTAGCGAAATCGGTCCAGCCGATCTCGAGTTTTAGCGAGACTAATGAACAGCAATTCATTTTTATATATGTGGGATGGTATGGCGAAATCTAGTGGATATTTAGTTTAACAACAAAATCTTTTATTCTTTCAAAAAATACTACATACACATTCGTAACATCGTTCTGTCCAACTTATATCTGTCATTTATATTTTCTTCTTTTAAAAATAAAACTCGTGTGCCAGTGTGAATTAACCAAAAAGTACCGATATCCCACTCGGCCATTCCTACCCATTCGTCTGCCTCAGACGAATCAGTTCATAGCTTAATAAAATTAGCAAGGCTAGTCGTATGTATCGGACCTCCTCCATTCCCAATCTTCAACTTTTAGTCGTCCTCTTCTATGATTCTCTCTTATAATTTCTTTTTCCATCTTCTTTGGTACAGCGATAAAACTACTTCCATTCTTCTCTTTATACAGTATTCTATTTTGTGTCAAATGATTCTGGTAAGGTACTTTAACCAACTTCTTGCAGTCTTCTTTCTCTAACTTCTTATAATCTTCTTTCTCTAACTTCTTGTAATCTTCTTTTCTTAATTTTAATTTCTTGTAGTCTTCTTTGACCTCGTCCTTCTCAACAACAATAGCACAAAGTGGTATCTTCTCCATTATAATTCCATTTCTTGTAAACTTAACTTCGAATTCACGCAGTATGGGGTTGCCAATGATCAGCTTTACAGGTATTATATCATCTTCCACAATGTAAAATTTGATATCCGTAACAGCATCATCAATCTGTAGCTGAGTAGTAAAAACACCTTTGATAAGTACTTCTTTGTTAGCAATACCCGTAAGACGAACTTCTGAATTCTTGTCATAATGTTGGATATAATTTTCAATTTTTTCAAATTCTGATTGTATAATAAGGTTCGCGTCACTACCTGTATCGATAAAAGCCACCATCTCTGTTCCATTCAATAACACTTTCTTGTAAGGGATTTTTTCTTCTTCGTTTTTCTTCTGAATAATTAAAGACTTTTTATCATCATTCTTACATTCGTTTCCCTTGTGACCGAATTCATTACACTTAAAGCATTTAATGCCCTTTGTACAGCCGGGGGATTGATGGTCTAAATCACCACAGTTGTAGCATCTTTTAAAGTGCGGTTTTCTTGATGACGATGTGCCTGGCTCTACATTTACTTGCGGAACTGCCTGGTGATATGATAGTGTACTCTTTTTCTTTTGAAAATCGCTATAAACGTCCAGCTTCTTTCGAAAATCACTGTAGATGTCTAGCTTCTTTCTAAAATCTTTCAAATCTGTAGCTCCATATAAAATTGCTTTGTTAGAATCAGGATCATTGATACCATCTATAACGTATTCCATTAAAGCAGCATCATCTACTCTTCCATGCAGTGCTATTTCTTTCATAACTAAAAAGTATTGTTGTATAGTTTCATCATTTTTTATCTTTCGTGAAATAAGCTTCTTGTGAATCTTAGCACTATTAACCTTAGGGCCAAATTCTTCAATAAGGGCTTCCTTCAAAGTAGGATAGTCTTTAACTCTACCAATAGATCTTAAAAATAGCTTTGCTGTTCCACCCAAAAGTTTCTTTGCATAGATCAATCTTTCCACTTTAGTCCACTTCATCAAATCAGCAACATCTTCAAATTCATCAAAAAACTCCAAAATCGGGTAGGTATCATCTCCGGTGAAAGGTGACATGGACTGCTCCAAATCACGAAACGAGATATGCACCTCAACGTCTTCTCTTTCGTCATTATCATTATTCTTCTTAGGAGGCATTTTTTACTTTAGGATTTTTATGCAAAAAAAAAGATAATAGTCTCGTTGAACTCGTAAATAAATAGTCGTAGTAGTCGTTAATAACAATTTTCAAAATCAGTCTTCTTCTTAAGTAGGTAATCTTCAGTAAATAATCTTATGTAATCTTCATAATAAGTCTGCATAAAATAATGTTACACGAAACTTCATCAATAATCTTCATCATAAAATCGTTATTTTTACACGTCTCCAAGTCTTGGATGCACAATGAAAATGCACTATAGCAGTCAACTTATCTCTGTAAAAATTCGTCAATCCACTGTGATTTATCACCGAACGACATCCTGAACAGTATCCCGGACGAGCCCCCAAAAAGATGTGGGATGGTATGGCGAAATCTAGTGGATATTTAGTTTAACAACAAAATCTTTTATTCTTTCAAAAAATACTACATACACATTCGTAACATCGTTCTGTCCAACTTATATCTGTCATTTATATTTTCTTCTTTTAAAAATAAAACTCGTGTGCCAGTGTGAATTAACCAAAAAGTACCGATATCCCACTTATATATAGATATTCGCGGTCACTGCTCGAACGTCGCTGGTACTGGCACAAGTCTCCTGCTAGTGGCAATAGAAACTGTACAAAGCTTCACGTGACAAAAGACGGCAAACGCATATAGGATGAATTAGCAAAAAGAAACCGAAGCAACAAATATTCTATTTAAATTGAGAGTTATTGGCTGTTCGCCCGTTGTATCATGAAGACCAGGTTCTATGGGATCAAACTATATATCTTCTTAAAGATATTTGGTATTCGAAGTTTTGGTGGATTAGTTCTTGTAATATCTGTATGTTTCTGGTACCATACCCACAACACAGGGGAAAATCAACAGACAAAGATTATTGGTTTCAGATGAAGACGACAGTGATAGTGCGGAATCACTCAAGCTGAGCGGGTCGGAATCATCCTCGTCCACATCGGATGAAACGAGACACAAATATAGCAAAGAACGTTTGAGCTGGTTCGTCCAGACCTAATTTTTTTTTATTGCCCTTGTAGGCAGTCGATCATACGGCCCCCTGATGGTGAATTAAATACTCTCCACAAGCCTCATTTGAAGGACGTGTCATAGCGCTCGGGAAACACCGTGGATGGGATCTCATTCCAAATTATTATTTACATTTTTTTTAACTGCTGAAGATGCCAAGAAAATGTCATGTTTCTCTTTTTTTATTACTTTGGTGACTGGACGAACTCGCGATCGCTTGGCGCTAAGTCGTAAGTGGTGTTACCACAGTCTATACACGTGAATCCCTTGAAATATGAAGTCAAACTCTCAATTGTATTGTATAGTCCTTCAAGCTGGAATCTGTTTCCCGACAGAAAAAGTAGCACAGCGGTACCCGCCAGTGCGAATTTGCAAGAGACCTATTGTAAATAACCACTAACTGGTAAGATAGTCTTACCTGTCTGCGTGATTTGAACACCGACATGGTCGCATCGCTTGGGTACACCGGGCGTCTTAAGGTTTAAGCCAAGATAAGTTCGGAAATTCGAGATTGTCACAGTGCCAACGAATCATAGAACATAGAACTGAGAAGGTTCTCAAAGTTGAGTTGGTTATTTAAGAACCATAATATGTTAAGTGTACATTTTATAAATTTAGCTGGGTCTAATTTTTAGTTATTCTTACAATAAGTATCCTGTTATATATGTCTTTAATCTGTAAAGCGCCAATCAAGTTGAATAATTTAGGAGACAATGGCACCGCCAATGCACACCATGCCCCGAAGATATGGTCAAGAAATGGAAAGACCGCTCCATCAGGTGGATCTGCGGTGCTTATCAACAAGCGCGCAGGTCATTCAAGAGTGTGTGTATGATGCATTACAGGAACTGCCAGGATGGTACCAGTTAGTATCATAATCTTTTTAGCTTATATTGCAAAAGTAATCTGAAAAGTAACAGCTCAATGCCTTGGGCAAGATAATGTTTTTTTTTAAATCTGCATATTTCATTGATATCTTTTGTTTATTGCTTAGGTGTTAAATACTTACCGTAGCCCATAGACATCTACAACGTAAATGCCGCCACCCACCTTGAAACGTGCGTTGTAAGGTCTCACTTTTAACAGTACTGCTTCACGGCAGAAATAGGCAGGGTGGTAATACCTATTCATGCGGATACACAAGACGTCTTACCACCAGTAATCTAATTCATTATGTTCTTCGAAAAATATTTTATAGAGAACATGAGCTCACGGCTTACATCTTGTTAAGTGCTTACAGAGGTCCAAAATACTACAGAGATACGATTGATCGAGAACAAAGACGAGATGCGAGAGAAGACGCGTTGCAGAAAGTTGAATTATCTGAAAGGCCCGTAGAGGCAAGCGTTGTTTGCTTGACTATTGTGGAGGTCCTTCGCAACTTCGCATTCCTCTCGAACAATCAGTCAAATTAACTCAATAGACACAGTATTTTTTTAAAAGTCAATGTAGCATGTCAGTTCGGCGCCCGTCTTTTCGCTAATCACGAATATTTTCCAGTGTTCATAAAGATCAGTGATTACCGCTGCCAGAACAACACCGAGCACGGCGACCACTTCTTCTATGACTACCACGTGGTGCTGTCGGATGACTCCGACTCCGATACCTCGCGTCTCAGTGAATCGGATTCGTCGAGCGACAGTGTGCAGTTTGATTAGGAAGATGTCGGTAGATTGGGGGAAATAAATTGTTCTGTCTAGCTAAATGTGTAAACCTTTCCTTACTTTGTTGGCCTTATCAATTCGCCTACTTTGAAATAAACAACTTGAGAAATATCCATGGCATCTTTGGTAGACTTCAAAATATCTCAAGTTATTTGAAGGGTGGGGCAGCCGTTGTAACTATACTTGAGACCTTAGAACTTGTATCTCAAGGTGGGTGCGCATTTACGTTGTGGATGTCTATGGGCTCCAGTAACCACTTAACACTAGGTGGGCTGTGAGCTCGTCCACTCATATAAGCAATAAAAAAAAAACAGCATTGTGAGGTTTGGAATGAAACATCAGATGGTGCGTGAAGCCTGTCTGATCATCACCCTTCGAATGTAAGGTCAATTCATTTAGTATCTCTTTGGGGGCAACTCACACCCCCCAACCCCTCCCACATGAAGAAACCATTAATTAAATCAACACGTCAAATGAAATCATACATAGCATTGAACATCATTCATCAAAGCCATTATCTTCGGCTCATAAATCCGTGTGACGTCACACTTCCATTAATCCCTTCGCTGTGTAATTTGTCAGACAGACAGACAGACAAGAGGTTGTTACACCGAGTGCCACATCAGCGCATTATCGCAAACAATTCTGACCTTTATATCATCTGTACTAATGAATTATTTTTGCTAATGATTATAGTACAATTTAACATAATGAGATTTATGTGGAGACTGGAGACAGGTCGTATTGTCTAGGGATTAGAGTTTGCTTTACCATAATTTGGGGCTGAATTGATACGATAGTGAGTGTACATGAAAGCCACTATCAACCTGTAAGCATACGACGACGGGAAGATCTTCCACCGAGCGGGTGATATTGCTCTGCAGACCGACGCTCCAAAAATTCGGAACTTGTATTTTTTTTATTGCTTAAATGGGTATACGAGCTCACAGCCCACCTGGTGTTAAGTGGTTACTGGAGCCCATAGACATCTCAAGTATAGTTACAACGGCTGCCCCACCCTTCAAACCGAAACGCATTACTGCTTCACGGCAGAAATAGGCAGGGTGGTGGTACCCACCCGCGCGAACTCACAAGAGGTCCTACCACCAGTTATTACGCAAATTATAATTTTGCGGGTTTCATTTTTATTACACGATGTTATTCCTTCACCTTGGAAGTCAATCGTGAACATTTGTTGCGTACGTATTTCATTAGAAAAATTGGTACCCGCCTGCGGGATTCGAACACCGGCGCATCGCTTCAACACGAATGCACCGGACGTCTTATCCGTTAGGCCACGACGACTACAAATCGTCAAAAATAATGTAATCTAATCTCAGGTTTTGAATTTTATTATTTGCGACTATATTTGTGGTTATGGAAGGCTGAAATCCAAGTCGTTGACATTTGAATACTGTGCTTAATACCAGCAAATTGTTCTATAAATATATTTCTCGAGATTTATATTGTTTACATACAGAGCGAACTAACTTTGATAACTTTAATGTGATAACAGAATCACATGTGTTCGATATTTAAAATTGGGTATTTTGTTATTTCAATGGCCGCGCACAAAATAAATATTTGGAATTAATTTGTTTTTGTCTAGCGAATATTTCGATTGTGTACCAAGGGAGAAAAGTTGGACATACAAGACATACTTTGACTTGTTATATGTAGATATACGCCAAAGTAACTATTCCACGCGGACGAAGTCGCGGGCAAAAGTTTATTAATATTTTTTCTGATGTTTTTTTTCGTAAGCCGACTAAAAGGTTTTCTATATGTACCGTGTTACAAGTCACTAAGGCCGTATAATATACATATTAGCATATTGTACCGCTTCTAAGGCTCGCCTCGTTCCAAGCATCGTTGGAATGTTTGAAGGCCAACGCGCAGTGATAGTAGAAATTAATAAAACTCGTAGGGAATGGGCAGATGAAACGTGAAATTAGTTATTTGCATATTTTTACTTTCCCCCTTAGTTCAGGAGATTACTTTCGAATTTGTTTTCTTGCGGGTAATGTAATGGAAAATATTGTTTTAGGTCTAGAACCAACAGACATCACGACACCGACAAAGATTGGAACATACGAGTGGGTACTCAACATCTCGCTATAGTCATGTCTTGAAGTCTTAGATGTCCTGTCTGTCGGTATGCGCCCTAATCAGGCAGACTGTCACATCAAAACTGGCAATTGAAACCAGCTTAATAGAAATCGTTTCGCTAATGGTACCTATGGCGTATTGAAGAGTAGGCGTATTGACGAGTAGGTGTCCTGATCCTGTTTGCAGTTTTTTTTGTATTGCTTAGATGATACATACTATGAAGTTAACTGTGGCTGTCTACTCTTTAGAAACCTCTTTTTTATCATAATTGTGCCATTGTAGTCGTTTGTGTTGTTGATATTATTAGCTTTTGTCACTTCGATATTAACTAATCTTTTTTTATTTTTTATTGCTTAGATGGGTGGACGAGCTCACAGCCCACCTGATATTAAGTGGTTACTGGAGCCTATACACATCTACAGCGTAAATACCGCCACTCACTTTGAGATATAAGTTCTAAAGTCTCGTTACAACGGCTGCCCCACCCGTTAAGCCGAAACGCATTACTGCTTCACGGCAGAAATAGGCAGGGTGATGGTACCTACCCGTGCGGACCCACAAGAGGTCCTGCCACCAATAATTATGCAAATTATAATTTTGCGGGTTTGATTTTTATTAGGTACACGATGTTATTCCTTCACCGTGGAAGTCAATCGTGATCATTTGTCGAGTACGTATTTCATTAGAAAAATTGGTACCCGCCTGCGGGATTCGAACTCCGTTGCATCGCTCGATACGAATGCACCGGACGTCTTATCCTTTAGGCCACGACGACTTCCCAAATTGTTTCTCTCGCGAATCAGTAATGCAGTAGTTTCAGCTATTGCTATTATTATTACTTTAAAAATAGACATCCATACACATGGATGGAGTATGTGAATGATGATATTATGAGAAAGAGAAGAGTGAGTGTTGAGATGACGGCTGATAAAAGAGAATGGAATATAAAAAGTCGCTGTCCCGTCCCACTTAGTGGGATAAGTTGGAGACAAAGAAGAAGATTACCTTAAAAATAGTATTGATACTTCGATCTCATATCTGAAAGTGGGTGTGTTTATTCCCATTATGATGTCTATGGACTCCAATAATTCTTACATCAGGTGGACCATTAGCTCGATCAATCATGTGCACAATAATAATAATAATAGCTGAGTTTGTTTGTCCCACAGCGCCCATATTATAACTAACAAATAGACACAGTCGATTCCCGAATAAGGTTTTTAGAAGCAAATCAAACAAATGTTTGTTCTGTGTATTAAATTGCAACCTCCGTGACTCTCTCGTGAATCTCCCCTCTCCCTCTGTCCCTTAAGACATCCGATTATTTTATAGGCGATAAGAATCCACAAACTACAACCCTAAGCTAATGTCGAATTATAAAACCCTAATAAGACCAGGTAATCACCCCGTAATCAAACTACGTGAAACCGAAATTAATCAGAGCGAATCATTTAATTGACCCCCGGGGTGATCCCGGATAATTTAATCACCTTGACGCTGCCAATCAGGCCCGGCCCCGGGGACTACACGAGCGGACGATTGCCTGGCTGTACAGCATACACAATAAAATGGATATTTTTATTTTTATTATTTCATGTAAATGTCTACCTACATTACATACATCAAATCCCAAATTATATATTATTATGTGTATTTAAATTATTTGTGCAGCGAATCATTCGTGTATTCCAGTTTATAAACTAAGCTATCAAAGTACAATTAAGTTCCGCTAATAACTTAACATCACGTAGGCCGTGAGTTCATCTGCCCCTCTACATAAAAAAAGGCAGTGGCTTCGAACTTATAACAGTGCTTGTTTACGTCCAGTAACGATAATACCCTTGCCACAGAAATAGGCAGATAAAACCAAACTGTTAACACCATATCAACACACAATATCGTCAGAAAGTGACCGGCCCATTCCCATAACGCGGTAACAGTACGACACGTCTCCCAATAACCGCTGCAATGTCCAATAACGGTTCAATAACTGGCGCACGTGTCGTTCGCACGTGTCACTTGTATATTGCGTACGATGTACATAAAGGCTCGACTTGGGACAAAGTCAGGAAAAGCTTAAAACCGTCTTATTCTTTGTGCCGTTTGAGCTTTGATTGTCAAGGCACGATAAGACCCTATACACATAGTGTTAACTTTTCATAAAAAGCTTGACTGGGTTTTTTGAAACTTCAGAAAAGCTTGGATTTGTATCCAGGAGTCCACTTCACGTTATACATAATATATTTCTCGAAAAACGTTCTCAAATCGTGCATAAGTTAACTAAAGATGACAACTAAAAGTATAGTTAGTTACACAAACTTACAAATGCCAGTTGAAATTCGATTCTGTTGCGTTTCTTACCTGAAAACAAAATATTTCGAAATAAATAATTGAGTTAGGCAAAATAATAGAAATAGAAACAGGATATGTCTATGAATAGTTAATATTGAAGACACAAAAGTTAATAATATCAATAGCACAAACGACTATAATGGCACAATTATGATAAAAAAGGCATTTCGTTAGAGGTTAAGGAGTAGACAGCCGCAGTTAAACTTCATAGTGTGTATCATTTCGGGATACTTACCACCAGGTGGGTAATAAGCTCATCTAATAGAAACAACAAATTATTGCAAACTATTACGACATAGTCACAAATTTCATTTGCGGCTTTGGTGAGGTCACCGGTTGCGCAAATTTGATTTATGACAAGCAATTATTATTGTGTACTTGCTGCTTCAGTAACTCACATAAAACAAGGTATTTGCATTAAAAATAATAACCTAAGCATTTTTTTGGGCTTCCTCTGCCCCTCCCTGCCCACACGTGGGGCATTACCGTTATTTTTATGGCAGCACGGCACATAACGAGCCATAACCGTAACGTGACATCTGTAGGGAGATGCGCGTCGGAAGCGCACACCGTTACGATTTCATATAAATAATTACGTAAATATTGCTTGGGTCCGTGAGTTTGGGATAATTTCAGTCAATAAAGCTTGACGATCTTATTTCGTTAAGTCATCGATACAGAGTTTGGGTTTCCTGTAGCTTGCTACCTAACTTCATATATTACTCCCCGGATAGCAGCGTTCTACGTGAATACTAGCACCACTGCAATAAACGGCTTGGCTATGACCTTGGCTTTGCTAATTTCCATGAGCGACGGTGACTACTTACCATTAGGGTACAGCCCACTGAGTTTCTCGCCGGATCTTCTCAGTGGGTCGCGTTTCTGGTAGATTTTGCGAAGCATTGCTTTTGCTAGGGCCAGTGTTAGCAGCACTCCCGGTTTGGGCCTTGTTAGCTCACCTACACGTCAAGCTTAGCAAGTCTCAGCATAGGTAGGAAAAAAAAATCATTGGGTTAGCCGTGTGTCTGTGAAGCAGTGCGCTCACAACTAGAGCTCATGAGTACCACAACGTGGTCGTGAATCTCACGCTAAGACAGGTGTGAGTCTGAATGGCTTTAGTGCTATGGCTGCCCTGTCCGGAATCGTTTGATGCCGCTTGGATCTTCGTCATCATTCGCACAGATAAAATGATAGATACTAAAAATGTTACACTTTCTGTTTCGTTCTAAATTGTTATTCCGCATCGGTGTAACAGCCCCCCGAGGACCATTAAATAAATGCGCCGACCTCTCCTCCGTATTCATTATTCGTACCTTTGTTTTGTACGTTTACTGCATTCTTTTGACCGCATTTCATTTCTTAACCATAAGTTTAAATTCCGATCTCTTGAGTGAGTGATCCTCAAATTTAAAACTCAATTTTAAAAAGTCCATCTCGTGAT
This sequence comes from Bombyx mori, assembly GCF_030269925.1. Lineage (NCBI taxonomy): Eukaryota > Metazoa > Arthropoda > Insecta > Lepidoptera > Bombycidae > Bombyx > Bombyx mori. Next base: position 13,586,838 of record NC_085113.1, read on the forward strand.
GGTCAGGTTCTGGAACGTAACATCCAAAGCCGAGGGAAATATACAATCCACTACAATAGTTATTTACTTCGTATTTTCGGTAAGACACCAGCTATAGCTCTACCTATACCATATTAGTCTGATAAGACCTGGATTTCTTGTCCAAAATAGTTGTGTTAAAAATAAACTGTCTAATTTCAGCTAAATAGACAAATGAATTGTGCATAGCAATCTTTTTTTAAGGGAAAAGCACTAGTGTATAAATAGGACATAGTCGTGCCAGCTAGTAGTGATGTACTCTAGTCTTGTGTAAGGTAATGCAGCAGTAAAAAGAGAATGATAAAATTATCTGTAACGAATTGTCAGAGCACTTCCCATAAAACACAATTGAAGACACCTGAATAGAACAGGTCAACTGACATATATGATGGTGACATAGCCATAGCATTATCTACTGAAAATAATAGTTTTTATACAATGCTCGCATAATTAAAAGCCGCAATATCCTACCATCACTATCTAAAGACATAAAATTTTAAAGGCAAATCTATGTTGATTTCGTACATTGTAAAAAACTTTGAACGTTGAAAATTCAGCAGTGCACCCGTGATTTCTGAACAGATCTCGTCCAACCCAGCTTTAATACCTACCCACTTTAGTACAAGGGACTTAAGGCATGGGTGTTGGCGAGCTACGACAAATTAACAAAGTTTTACTTTCACACAATATTATCAATAAATTTTTTACATCTTTTGATGTTTGGATATTTAATTTTGTTACTTAGAAGATTTTAATGAAATTTCGCATCAAATAGTTGCATGGGAAATAACCTAGCGCGGGCAATGCCGGGTAAATCTGCTATAATAAGTACGGCTGTGTGTTTGATGGTTCGTGACTTTACGTTCAAACAGATCAACAAGGGGACTGGCACTGGTGAAATTTTCAGTTTAGATATATGAACGAGCAGTTTCCTTTAGCATAAAAAATCTGAAATGCATAAGATTTTAGGTATGGAATAGCTAAAATATATCAACAGCAGTAGTAAAAACAAACTTAAAACAAATCTATCATTGAAAACGATGATATAAAATTATTATTTGTTTTCTAGGAACGCGAAACGCTCATAAATTGTGCCGCGTCCCGTTTGTCAGTAGAAAGGTGTTCTCATAAATATTTTATGCGATCCAGGAAGCGAGTGGCTTGTTTTTAACGTCTTATAGATCGCGCGGACATGACGAGACGTTCTGTGACATGATTTTGAGAATAAAATGCCCTTTCAATAATGACCTTGTGGCGGGTAGCCATCATACAACGCAAGATAATTGACAGATGCCTGAATCTCGCTTACGACATTTTCAAGATAAAGCGCATATATACAAGTTCCGAATAACAACATTCGGACCGTCGGTCTACCGAGCAATATCACCCGCTCGGTGGAAGATCTTCCCTTTGTCGTATATAAGCCCCAAAACCTCATCATGCTTCAAGGGGAATTCGGTGAAAATCCACTTGAGTCGGACCTGAATATGGCGTCGACCTAGAGCAGCACCATCCTACCAGAAAACAGGCAGCATAGAGCTCTGAGTATCATACAGATACACCATGATTCTCAACTTGCACTTACTAGTTTCGAGGAGTTTTATGAGCTCTTCTTAAATGCCGATAACATGCCTATTTTTGCCGCGAAACTATCGTAAGTTACATTTCCATGAAAGCACACATTATTCATAACGATTCCGAATTTAATTTCATGTTTCATCACGAGAGCTAGGATTCGCGTCATGGTATCGATTAGTTTTCAGCAGCTATTGAAAAGGCGATCAAATTACGTAAGTAATGCGACTGCAATGCTGTTAGCCAACCGCAACAAATACCGAAAACACTTTACGTTACGTGAACCATAATATTATTTTCAAAAAAGGTCGCCGAATCGCCCCTCACTATACCTACTAGAACAAAATCGGCGAAAAAAGGTCAACACTCAAAAGAGTTCAATCCTGTCTAAACTTAAGAAGATTGTGACAAAAATTAACCATCTTGATGTGAAAATCAACGACTCAGTGACCATTGTATAACGGCCGTCTGGTGTAGTGGTAAGTGACATGGTCACTACACAAGGGGGTCGCGGGTTCGAATCCCGCCAAGGGAAGATATTTGTATGATAAATATAGGTCTTTTCCAGGGTTATGGATGTATATTAAATATATGTATGTGTATAATAAAAATCTTACATTTATTTCCGTTATCTGGTACCTGTAACACAAGTTCTTTACGAACTTATCACGGGACCAGTTAACGTGGCGTGATTGTTAGTAAATATTTATTTATTTATTTATTTATTGTAAATATAGAGAGAGCATATTCCAAATTTTCAATTTCATTTCTACGGTTAAGCCTTCGAGCTTAACTAGTAACCAAGTGGTATATCATTAGAATACCACTATATGTCATGATACAATAATTATATTTACTCAACGGATTCTAGTACAGTGTTTGTAAGGAGAGCACGCTCATGTGCAGTGAGCTGGTGTTGCCAACTGCACAAAACAATAAACCAGTGTTTCACTGTTCCTATACTTGATTGCCCTATTGTTAGATTACTACACGGTGTTTCCCGAGCGCTATGACATATCCTACTTCAAACGAGGCTTGTGGAGAGTACTTTACGGTAAGCAGCGGTTTAACTCTGCCCCTGGCATTGCTGAAGTCCATGGGCGACGGTAACCACTCACCATCAGGTGGGCCGTATGCTCGTCTGACTACAAGGGCAATAAAAAAAAAAAACAGGGACCAATTAACAGTCTCCAGCGGTTAGCAAACCGGGACATTGACTTCAGCGCTTCACTTCAGCTACAAGGGCAATAAGAAAACACACACACACACACACTTTTTTGTTAATGTACTACAGTAAGTTCTAAGGCCTATGATACGTATGTACGTAGGTATAATCACGGAATAGATAAATAAGGTTGGAAAGGCCTTTGCTCTAATTTTGTATTAGAACCAGTGTCGCCGCTTCATCCCCACTATTTTAATTTCTACACATACACACACTGTGATTACAAGTATTTCGCACACAACAAAAACACCCACACATAAATCTCAGGACAGATATTCGTTCGCAAACTAGCACAAAACACCCGTAGGCATACACACTCACACACGCAAAAAGGCAATAAAAATGTTCATACACGCTAGTGCTTGATAAAATCGATATTCTTTATCGATAAATTATCTGATGAATGAATGGAGAAAATGAAACATGAAATAAATATTGAAAAAAAAAACTATTTTACTTTTATTAATTACAAATAGTCACTGTCGCTGGAATAAAACGTATTTGTTAAGCAGTTGGCGCTTGCTATTAATTGCGAATGAATTTTTCAAAACTAAGTGTATTCTGATTTTTTTTTATGATAAAATCATTTTCAGTAAAATGTTTAGAGCAAATAGTACTCGTCTTTGTCTCCAGTTTCCTCTACCTGTCACGTCAATCCATTGTTCCCTGGCGTTAGGTTCTTTAGGAAACCTAAAATTTTTAATTTACTGCATAAGTCAAATAGCATTTTACTTAGATTTTAATACGTCTTAGACAATATAGTAAATACCCGTAAATTAGAGGTCTACATGTCCCTTTATATTATACCTTCACTTTAATTCAATGATAATAATTGAATAATAATAATACATATTTATTTTACTCAAAATACGTCTCACTAAGAATATACTAGGTATCATTAATTAAATATAAAATAATGCAAAAATTATCCATGTCAAATGTAAATATAGTCGAGAATTCTGTCGATGATTTTATTTCACCACATGGTCACCTCACTATCGACAAACTGCACGGCCAATCAGGGCAAAGGCCGAAATTTCAAAGATTGAAGTGTAGAGAACGCAATGCATGTAGTACATTGGAAGCTGACTTGGTCATTGCGTTCATTGGGCGAGTACACATCGCGCAATGTATGCTATTTATAACTTGCTGCAATAATATTGTTAATGTTTGGAATTTCATAATGCTCAGTATATTTTTATGTTTTAGACAAATAATATTGTAATTAAATGGTAATTTCGACTTACCGATCGAAAGATATACCTCCTCGCTCTATACTTGAGGTCTGATTTTTTGTTTTACAAGTTATAATTGCACAACACGGCACTATAAAGCGGAGATCTGTTCGCCCAAATATTCCGAAGCGCACTAAACGCGGTGAATGAAAGAATCGGTCGAGTTATGTTTGTTCGATCATAACAGTGGCACGCTTGCCCCGCCTACATTACCATTCCAACCTTATTTATCTATTCCGTGGGTATAATACAATTACGATATAGAAACATGAATACAGAGGGTTTGTTCAACAGAATAATCGTCTGTATAATATAATTAAAACACGTATGTACCTCATGTGTTAAGATGGTAGGTTAGGTTTTAATGTCAATAGTAGTACAATATTGCAATGTCATATTAGTCAAACAATAAAACAGAGAGAGGTCCAAACTATTTTCATGTAGTCGAATGTACAAATAAAAACTATTGTAGTATAGATTCAATTTCAACATTACACCGCCAGCGCCACTGGGCGCTATAGTATTTCGATCTACATGATTCTACGTTTATCGAAACATAAAGCTTGCAACCCCAAGTCGGAGAGCTCATAAATATTTTATAGAGGGCGCCACGTTCCAGTTTCATCCCCTAAATAGGTTACACGGCTGACAGACCGCTCTTATGATTTCAGATGTTACAAGCTTTACGTATAAACGTGCTCAGTATTGCTCTCTACCTCAAGTTAGTCAATAACCACCGAAGGCTGGCGAGTGTTTCTTGTGTTTCGCACAACCGCGGCCGCACGAGATGTATCCATGTTGTAACTGGTAATAGTGACTGGTTAAAAGAATATTTAAATAGATATTCGAATTTCTCAATTATTTTAAAACTTTTTTTTATTGCTTAGATGGGTGGACGAACTCACAGGCTACCTGGTGTTTGGTGGTTACTGGAACCCATAGAAATCCACAACGTAAATGCGCCACCTACCTTGAGCTGTAAGTTCTAAGGTCTCAAGTGTAGTTAAGTACAACGGCTGCCCCACTCTTCAAACCGAAACGCATTATTGCTTCACGGCAGCAATAGGCAGGGTGGTGGTACATACGCGCGCGGACTCACAAGAGGTCCTACCTACCACCCATAAAAAAAGCTAGCTAAAGCTATCGCGTAATAAATACCAAACCGATAAGAATTATTTGTATGTAATTACTGATGCTAGTACTTATTGTATGTTTCTGTATGAGTTTTGAAAGGCAACATTGTTATTGTACAATGTAGTTTAGAGTTCGGCTTCGTATCTCAAGGTGGACTAACACCAAAAGCGACCATGAGTTTACTGAAGTGAAACTTTGTTTGGCGCGTTGAGAGTAAAATTTAATTCGCAACAGATTCGTTACGGCTAGAGAGAAAAAATACAATTTAGGAAGAGAGAAAGTGAGAAAATAGACCGAGCGTCTCGCGAACCACTCGACCGTGGAGAGAGGGAAAGAAGAAAGCGAGATAGATCGTTTCTCTTATACACAGTATTCCCTATTAGAAGAGAAATTTGATTTAAGGATGAAAAATGAAGTAAAACCACAATACTACACACCGGAAATGAAGTTTCACTTCTTTCACGTACACCAAGTTGCACGCGGACCGTTTTTGGGAACGAAGTTCCTTATGGGACGATGCGGAGGGGTACCCTAACCGGGAAAAAACGTCCGTAACATAAGATTTTTATTAGCAATGCACACAGTGTACGACTTAACTTTTAATAACGTACAAAAAATAACATATTTTTTTATCATTCATTGAGCACGATCTCAGAGCGTTCGTTTGCGCAATACACTAACTCTTATGCAAACAACCGTGAATGAAGTGTACCACAATAAGTTCGCACGTTACCGAATGACCGTGGGTTGTTGCGAAACCTCCAGTTTTATTTTCTTTATACCTTGAATAGAACTTAAAATTAATCACTACATAGTATAAAACAAAGTCGCTTTCTCTGTCCCTATATCTGTCGTCCCTATGTATGCCTAAATCTTTAAAACTAAGCAACGGATTTTGATGCGGTTTTTTTAATCGATAGAGTGACTGAAGTGGAAGGTTTACATGTATAATAACATCCATTAAATAGTGGAGAAATCAATAATAAATTACAGTTTCCGAAGCGAAGCGAGGGCGGGCCGCTAGTATTTTTATAATAAGGAACTTCGCTCCTATCCGGTGTCCCACGACACCACACATCTTTTTATTTATATATTTACTGCAATAAACTAAACGAGATCAAGTGCTATCGACAGCCACAATACGAAGAGTTGAATTAATAACTCTGGTATGCAGAGATGAAATGCTTTTAAACGTAAGCGAATGAAAAGGCAGGGAGACAGTGCGAGCGTGAAGCGGCTCCGCCATTGTTTGAATCTTAAACCGGGGCAGCTGGGCTAGTTCTGTCAGCAGTTAAATGTGTTGCACGCCATCCCTGTTATCTACGCGGGGTTAGATAGAGATAGTCTGAGTCTGCTGGGGACAGGTGCTGTTCGTGATGTCGCGATAAGTTTGCTCAGTTTTATGTAGATTCATTGTTTCGTCCTCACTCACGTAAACAGAACACTTAGTTGTTAAATACAGAATAAGTACGCATTTCCAGTGGAATTTAAAAACGACTAGTTTTTTTCTAAATCAGCTGAATAGCTTTGGCGTGATGTTTGAGCGTATGAGAAAAAAACCTGAAATAAGTCACGATCTCGTGCCATTTACAAATCGCTAAGCATTAATTTGTAATAAATTATTATTTTTACTAAAATATACTTCAAACAATAACATACATACATAATTTTTGTTCAAAGATAATAATTATAATATCATCCTAGACAACTTTGGGCATAGACACGATCAAACTAACTACTACCAAAGCTAGCATCAAGCAGGCCTGCTCCAGCGCTGACCTACTTACTACACGAATGCTTGAGGCATACAAACATAATAATGAAATAAAAAATAAAATTCAGAAGCCCATTACAACAAACATACAAACCGGAAACTTCACTAGAAAAACATAAAGCATTCAAACAAATCTTAATGGAAATCCCTAAAAGCTCGACTTCGCTAAAAGAGTAAAGCTCGTGCATACGTCCTGCTGAATCCTATTACCCCATTATAACGTATAATAACGTAAAGACGTGAATAAACGACACGAAAATAATACGGGAACGTTTTAACAATATGAAATGGCCGGCGAAACTCGTGTCATATGTCCCCGCGTAGGGTTGTCACGTACTCAAAAAAGTCTTAACTGCGATTCTTATTAGCCTACTATGCGGTTTATACACTGATGTCATTAGTGACGTCAATACGGTCAAATTAGGCACCCTTAAATTCGAGTAGCACCAAACATGTTAGCAATGGCATGGTTTAAACATAGGTATGTTTGGATTCCAATCGCCTACTATTCTGAAGAAACAACCAACATTACGATTCTATTTAAATATTTATGGCTATACCACTAATCGAACTCATTTTGTTTTATTTTGCAGCAAAGACAACACGTTGGACTGACCAGATCCGCACTACCCTCGATACCACAGTTCACGATGCTCTACACTCGGCGGCAGATAGAGGCAAATGGCGTGGAATGGTCCGTAATAAACTCTTGTTGCGAGGAGGTAGTCACGACCCTCAGTATTAGCAAGAAGAAGAAGAGCAGCAAAGACAAAACAAGCAGCAAAGACGCATCCCACTACTAGGGCACCATCTTTTATTTTTTAATAAAACATTTATTTATTAAACACTCCCGACAACCCTAAGTATCGCCTACCATTAGTCAAGTCCTTTTCGTAGAAGATAGGAAAAATTCGGTAGTTCAAAGAATGTGATAATCGTCAATGTTATCTCACGTATTAAAAAAACAACTGCATTACTAAATTTTGTATACAAGTCGGAAACAAAACTGAGTCTGCACCGAACATACTGGAAATATAACTTTACTAAAAAATTTAATTGAAAAACATTCCGTTATTATTAAAAAGAGTATGACCAAATGTTCTAAGATTTACGGAGTCACTTGAAACTCTACTATTATGGTACTATCAAATAACTGGACACGAATTGTAAAAAATCTAAAAAAAAATTATTTAATTAATTAAATGTAAATAAAATTATAGCAATCATAAAATCAATACTACTGTATTAGTTTTTCTTCAATCAGCAGATGAACACACAGCTGAATAGATGATCAGAGGACATCGATGATCATGGTCATCATCGATTCTAGGTACCGAGATGGTTCAGGTACATGTTCATGACACTCACTGCTCCTTCACGCGTTACAAGTAAACGGAAAAACTAACTTCTTTATTAATATCGAACGTACCTTATGTGCGGACATCTCCGATATTTAATATTTTCAATAGCTACATATTCATGATGTAATTAAATTATTAACTGGCTGCTAACCGTGAGCCCTTGTGAGCACACTTCACGCTATAGATATGACAGAAAGTAAGCCTTAATGTTGTCCTGTTTCTAAGCTTTGCCCTCTTGAGAGTGAAATGTCCATAATATTATGGTTTAAGCCTTTAAATATTTTTGTCAGAATACTCTTTGACATAAAGTTACATATTATAAATACGTACATAAATACGTAAAATATTTAAAAAATATAGTAAGTACTTATGCTATAGACACCTATAGTCTATAGTATAGACCGTTATCAAATTTTCACATCAAATTTTCCACACTACAAATAAAAAGTTGACAAAAATATATCACCTGAAAATTCACGGTAAACCTTAAGATAACGGGACTTTCACAATTTCCTAGGGTTACATCGTAGCAACGAGATCCCGTCTCATAAAATGTTTGAGGTTAGACAAGGACAACGATACATTGTATAGTAAATTGAGTTTGAATGTTGGCACGGTAGATTTTTATACGTGTTCTGTGGTATTATTGAAAATTTACGTTGCCTGATAGATATTGTTTGGGTTCGATAAACTGATTCTCTAATAACGAAGTGTGTCGCACGAACAATACCCATACATAGCGATGTTTGCAGAGCTCACAGTCCTGTGGAAAAAAGGTTTGATTCATATTGCAGATTTGAAACGGGGAATTTTATTTTATAGTTAACCAGATATCCCTGGTTTACTTACTATTTATTGTGTTATGGGGAGAGTATTAATATTCTTTTTTCAATTTCACCATTAATAGATACAGTTATACGACAATCATTAAAGACAAACATAGGTTGGTGTAGTTTAGGAGGCTCGAAGCATCTGAGTTCATAGTTCCTATTACGTCAAGTGGATACCGCAGCCCACAGATAAGAAACACAGATGACGTCACCTAACTTGAGTCTTGATGTCCAACTGAATTTCATAGCGCCTCTCCCGCCATTCAAACAAAAACTCGTAATTCTTTCGCGGCAGAAATAGTAAAAGGACACCTACTCGCGCAAGCTCACTGTATATTCTGCCATCAGTCATTCAGCAAAGTATTGCAGTAATTGATTCTTCTGATCCTCAGTCACTGTTTAGACTGTTTAGTCATGTGCTCATCCTTCGAATTGGCCCGGAAGTCTTTTTTACCCTTTTTTTTTTTTAACGCTGGGGAATCCATTTCCGGATACCTGGTCGAGGGGGGTAACGGATCGGGTTATGTCGGACTCCGGCGCCTCATGAGAGGAAGAAGGGGAGAAGAGCCGAGGTCCTTCACCTCCCCCAATTTCTCACAGGAGACTACGCCTTGAAAAAGGCGCGTGAAGCACTTGCCCCGCAGAACGACTACCGACTAAACCCCATCGAGCTCCACCACACCGACTACACGAAACTTACGGTACCGCGAAAGTCTTTTTTACCCTTCAAATAATATCCACGATGTCAGTGTGGGAGATTGAACAGAGCGATGTGCGAGCTCGATGGCTGCTAACATACCGTAGATATTTTCGTAAAACATTATGCATTGTATTATATTTGAGGCAGTGAAAACGAAGCCTCTCTGAAATCTCTTTGAGAGGTCGCGCTGCATAACGCACACGTTTCATGTTGTTTGCGTCCGGCACAAGTTGGAAACTGAAGCGATCTATTTAATAATAATGTTTCCATATGGAGTGTTAGAAATACTAAATATATCTTTAAAAAAAAACACCGTTCATTTTATTTATTTTACATTGAGCATGGCTGGCTTTAAGCCAACATGGACTTCATTCCAATGCCTCAGTATGGGGCAGCAATAGCGACTCCCTATCGCGGCCGGGAGGCTGTTCGGGCTGTCCCGAAATTAAAATTATTTAAAACAAGCACTGCGCTACGCTGATAATTTTAAGATGCGGCTAGTTTAAGGCATAATATAATTTCATTTCAAATACTGTTAGAACTTTCTATCTCGTTTACAAAGATGCAATTTGGTTAAACATTTTGAACATTCAACCGTCTAAAAATTACGCAAAATATAGTAAACATATTTTAGCATAATACAACCCCCTTCTATGAGCTTCAATAGTGCTCGAGACGCATAAGAAAGCTTTTTACAAGCTTTGTTTGAAAGTTACGATGCGAAAACTGTTTAAACGTACAAAGTAATCCAGCAAAAGAATTTCCGCTATAGCTGGCTTATCGATTCGATATTCGATTAATTGTGCAACTACATAAATTTCGGTGGAAAATCTATCACTTGTTGTTCTCTGTAGCCCAATCACTGATTATAATTAATTATAGTTGACTTATTCGTTGTCGTGGGTCAAGTGTCTACCATGGGATTCGGTTTTAATGTTTCGCTGTCGGAGTCAGCATAATTGTAAAGTGTATTTTGAGTCTGAGTAAACTTGTCTGTGTTTAGTGGAGTTTGCGGCCACCCTTAACGCAGAAGAAAATCTTGTTTGGCGGTTTTTGAATGGGGTACATTCATGGGTTTTTTAAGTAAAAATGAGTGTATAACGTACTCGTAAAAGGTTCACAGTTTGGTTGGAGCCCTATCTCCGCTCTCCGCTCTCCGCTCCTGAGTTCGACCACACGTCGCGTCGCTGCGTTTCAAGCGGTTTTACATCCGAGTTATTTTTTAATAAATTCTTCACGAACCGAGCCCCGGCTTCCCTCAGTAATTGAACTTACTAAATATATACCTCTATACTATGTGCACAGGTATGTGATAGAGATTCTGAATCAATAACAATTAATTTGTAAAGTTAATTAATTAACAATGAGAGTACATTAATTGCATGATCGAATATACAGATATTTGTTTAGCTGCGTATTTATTTACTGGTAATTGATTGAATTTTGAAGTCCGAATAGGTACTGTCCACTACCGACATATTTTTGCTGCGAAGCAATCACCTGTCCCGAGTTGAAGTTTTTTAATTTATTTATTGCATAGATGGGTGGACGAGCTCACAGCCCACCTGGTGTTAAATAATTACTAGAGCCCATAAACGTAAATGCAGCCACCCATCTTGAGATATGAGTTCTAAGGTCTCAGTATAGTTACAACGGCTGCCCCACCCTTCAAACCGAAACGCATTACTGTTTCACGGCAGAAATAGGGAGGGTGGTGGTACCTACCCGTGCGGACCCACAAGACGTCCACCAGTATAATTTTGCGGGTGTGATTTTTATTACACGATGTTATTCCTTCACCGTGGAAGTCAATCGTGAACATTTGTTAAGTACGATCAAACGGATCGTTTGGAACCTCTGGGTCTGCGGAGGGACTTCGATTCTCTCTGTATTTTGTACCGTATATTCCATGGCGGGTGCTCTGAGGAATTGTTCGAGATGATACCGGCATCTCGTTTTTACCATCGCACCGCCCGCCATCGGAGTAGAGTTCATCCGTACTACCTGGAGCCACTGCGGTCATCCACAGTGCGTTTCCAGAGATCTTTTTTGCCACGTACCATCCGGCTATGGAATGAGCTCCCCTCCATGGTGTTTCCCGAGCGCTATGACATGTCCTTCTTCAAACGAGGCTTGTGGAGAGTATTAAGCGGTAGGCAGCGGCTTGGCTCTGCCCCTGGCATTGCTGAAGTCCATGGGCAACGGTAACCACTCACCATCAGGTGGGCCGTATGCTCGTCTGCCTACAAGGGCAATAAAAAAAAAAAAAAAAAAAGTACGTAGTTCATTAGAAAAATAGTTACCGCCTGCGAGATTCTAACATCGGCAGACTTCGTAGTGCCTCAATCGATAAATAAAAGACCTAAACTTCTGTACAAAATAAGATAAAAAAAAAAAAAAAAAAAGAAAAGATAATTAAAAGAAACAAAAGGAACCTTTCCGACGGGGGACACATCAAAGGAAAACAAAATTGTTATTTTTATTTAATTCCGAGCATTTTCATATTTATTTACCTTAACCTATTTATTTACCATATTTATTTACCTTTTAAACCTTCTCTGGACTTCCACAAATAATTCAAAACCAAAATTAGCCAAATCGGTCCAACCGTTCTGGAGTTTTAGCGAGATTAACGAACAGCAATTCATTTTTATATATATAGATTACGCCAGAAAAAGATAGGAGTATGAATGGTGGCAATCTGTTTGAAGACCAGACCAAATAAGTAAAAAATAATAATTATAATTTCAAATAACTAACTAAATTAATGAATCCTAACACTAATCAAAAGACAGACCGTACATATTATTACATTGTCAATATTCTCTTCTTTTGCTAAACAGATTTGTTCCATTCACAACCGGATTCGTTCGACTCTAAAATAATACCGAGTTTTCCGACCAGAACTTTTCAACTTATCCGAGCTAAATCACTGTACCAACTAAAAATATGTCCCCGGCATTAGCTTACCCGGATCCGCATAATAGAGGGGGCGGGTTCCCCATTTTCCCGGAATAGGCATTCCGGGGGTTATTGCCTGCAAATTGAACTGAGTGCGATATCAAATGAAATTGTCAGGTCTCGTGATAGGAATATGCAGATTCTGAATGGCGGAGAGTTCTTTTAGCTGATTCCTTAGTGAAAATTTCTTTTTACACATAAAAGCTGTCCGATAAGGAAGCTTAACTTATATTGTGTTACGTTTAAATGTTCTATAGAAACATTTTTATGTTCGCTCTCTCCTCTTATGGGTTTTCCGAAGATGTCTAGATTTAGAACTATGTAATTTGTAATTTTGTAATTATTATCATATTTTATATACCTAAGCTTATTTGTCGACGTCTGTCGGTAAGTCGGATATTAGAAGTATCTGCGATGGGAGGGCGTAATAATTTCTTCAGTAATAATTTCAATTTTCTGCTCTGATTAAAACATAGTCTAAAAGAAAAAGACACCAGTGATAGTTATCACAACGAAGTAGGCAAGACAATATTGTTGCAGTAACGGTTTTAGATGTAACGGTTCATAGACACGATTTCTTTGTTTTTTGTTGTTGTTGTTGAGGGATTACTGATATCCCAGAGGCCTTTCTAGTGTCACCAGGGCTGGTGGGCGAGCAAAAGTGCAGTCAAGAGAGGTGAGATTTGCTAACAGCCACTTGAGCGCCTCCAAAGGAGACCTAACAACTCAAGAGCAGCTGCTTCGCTAATGAATCTACTACCTGATCGGAATCGGATTTCTTTCTGTTGGGATAGACACGGATCTAATCCATGCTTGTTCAATACGCCCACTGCCAGAACATTATTTGAAACAAATTCAACCAATACTAATTTGAACAGTAATTTATATCGTTACATTTCTATTCGATTACTCTTACGATCCTAATACCCTTATAAATGTGTTCACGATTCATACCCGGTAAATCTTATGCGAACGAACACGAAGTGAAAACTAAAATATTCAGACACAGCATTCGAAACAGAACACAAACTAAGTTACCGAACTACACGACCCAACTCGTGCTGTCGTATGAGAATCACAAACATTCCTTAAGCGCCGCACACGCTTCACGCGAGAGCCACAGCAAAGTTTTAGTCGCGAATCAAAGCAGTCAAAGCGGCGCGTTCTATACTGCTCCAATGTTCGGTCCCATTCAAACGATCGTTACCTGCTAGGAAGTCTTCACACTGTGGCGGTTCGCATGCTGTTTTCACGTCCGCGCGTGAATGTGAAACACACAACACAACACACACACAGCCCGGGACGCGGCAAGGTAATTTATGCACATATTTTCGACGAGCCGGGATATTCAATAATTCCAGTTTTGGTCCCGGGAGGCGTCGTCATTTAGTCACCGTTCGGATTCGGGTCCCGGGGGAGGGACTTCTACTCTCGTATTTGCATTTATGAATAACAGTATATTGGTGTTTGGAGGCATTTTTTTTCGTTATGGAAACATGGTATTGCACGTTAAAGGTGATAGTGAAGGTCTATTCATCCCGCAATCACTACCATGTCCTTGAAGAGGAAAGCGTGCTATGGCCTTAGTCATTAATCAAAAATCCGGGTCTCAACTTGGGTTTAGTTTATGATAATTATTGTGAAGTAAAAACGTGACATTTTTACTGATGGTAGGACCTCATGTGAGTCCGCACGGGTAGGTACCACCACCCCGCCTATTTCTGCCGTGAAGCAGTAATGTGTTTCGGCTTGAAGGGTGGGGCAGCCGTTGTAACTATACTGAGACCTTAGAACTTATATATCAAGGTGGGTGGCGCATTTACGTTGTAAATGTCTATGGGTTGGGCAATAAAAAAAAAACATGATGCTTACAGCACTATTCGTGGACGACTGATAACACCTAGCGATCCGTCTGTTTTTTTTATGATTGAAAGATTACTCTTAGCCTTCAGGCCTTCAGGCGTGCGACTACACCGTACACTTTGCTATTCCAATATAATCTCTAAGATAAACCGATACCTAAATAAAGAATATAAGACAAATCAGTCAGGGTCATTTGGCTCCAAGCTAGGGCTCGCTGTACTGGAGCAACCAGCGACTGAGATACACTTGTATAGGTTTATGCACGTGCGCATATACTATAATATGGTATTAATCATCATTTTTTATTGTATAATCTGAAAAATTATGATAAATCAAATCAAATCAAAAAAAATTTATTCAACATAAATGAAAGTACATACTTGTTGAACGTCAAAAAAAAACTACCGCCAATTCACAAGAACTAGCCTCCGTCCTGAGAAGAATTGGCAAGAAACTCAGCGGGCATGTCTTTTTTTTTTACATATGAAATTATTATTTATTTATTTTTTAATATTAGTTTTTTTTTTAAATATGAATCTTTTGCAATGAGTAATATAACGTAACAATTACTACAATATTGAAATGCCTGGAGCGAGCAACTCATTCCTACTTTGTGCAATCTTCTAGATAATCAATGACTTTATAGTAAGCTTTATTGCACAGATGTTCTTTAATAGTTTTCTTAAACCTATGTATATGTAGGTTCTGAACATCTTGTGGGATTTTGTTGTACAGGCGCACAGACAAACACATACACGTTTATAACATAAACAATTTTAGAAACACATGAATATATCCACATTTTATCTATACTTAATATTATAAAGCTGAAGAGTTTGTTTGTTTGAACGTGCTAATCTCAGGAACTACTGGGCCGATTTGAAGGAAGGAAGGCTATATAACATCACGGCAAGATCAATACAAGTGGAGCACCAATAAAGAATGTTTCAAAATATTTTCACTTTCTACGTAAATGAAGAGGCGAGTAAAATTTAGCGTTATGCCAAAGTAACTATTCCACGCGGACGAAGTTGCGGGCAAAAGCTAGTTTTTAATAAAAGTAATAGAAACTTTAAAAAAAAAACTGCAATTTCAAACGCAAAATCCTTTCATTTCAAAACGATTTTTCAGTTGTAACGAGTTCAAATCCTGTCAAAGTGAACAGAGACAAAGGCTGCCTCAGTCGCGAACGGTTCAGATGAGAAGTTAGATATTTGAGCCCTTTGCCTGGGTTTCTTTGGTAAAGGGAACTTATTGGAGTAAATATTAGTAGTCGCCCAGTAATCGATATTCGACCATAATTAAATTATAAATTTGGCATTTTTATATTTCTATTGTCAAAGACTATAATTACAGATTTCGCCAAAGCTACAATGTAGACAAATATTAATAAAAACATACTTTATGAATTTATCCTCGGTTTGAGACATATATGCGTGTGTGTGTGTCAAATAAATGGCAGCATGTGTACTGTTTTTTTATTGGTTTAATGTATTTTTTATACATAATTAAAAAAAAAGCGTTCTGTACTCTTTCTTTATATTCTCTATAAGTGTGGGAAATTAAATATTCCTCCGTCCGCGCGATTTTCGTAGAAAGGGGTACAAAGTTTTTGCTTTACGTATTATTATATAGATTCAATATGCAAAGGTACGATGCAATCCTGATTAACATTAGCAATAATAAATACACCGACAACCCGAGCAAGGGCTTTCCTAATCCGACGCCGAAAAATACAGTAATTGTTGTCAGTATTTGAAGAAAAATCGCTGAGTTTATCTTTTTGTTAAAATAACCAAAAAATAACGAGAAAATGAATGTAATGAGGAGATTATATTCATACGTACGTTAATAAATTACAAAGAGGGACTTTAAAACTTTTCTAAAAGGGCGAAGGGATATGTTTAAGTAGGGTTATTAGACGAAGGGCGGATTAATACGTGTTCACTTCAAATTGCTCTGTATCACAGGGCTTAAGCATGGGATTCAAGCGAACCTTAATAAATATTTTGGTGTTAAATTTCATGGTGTTTTGTTAATGGATTTTAGCGCTGAGCTACATGGGCCACGTGGCTTGAGTCACACACAGAATCTGATTAGATTAATTTACGAATTAGACTCCATATTATGGTTAATAGTGCCGACATGAATGAAGTTCGGGTTAACAATTAAGTTGAAAAAGCTTTCTCGAACGAAAGCACGATGACTGAAACGGGACGGTTTGAAATAAAAAAAATGCAAGACAGTGATTGAGTGAATGGATAGTTACACCTATACGAGATTTATTTTACCGCCACGAGTTTTTTTTTTTTATTATTGCTTAGATGGGTGGACGATCTCACAGCCTACCTGATGTTAAGTGGTTACTGGAGCCCATGGACATCTACAATGTAAATGCGCCACCCACCTTGAGATATAAGTTCTAAGATCTCAGTATAGTTACAACGGCTGCCCCGCCCTTCAAACCGAAACGCATTACTGCTTCACGGCAGAAATAGACAGGGCGGTGGTACCTACCCGCGCGGACTCACAAGCGGTTCTACCACCAGTAAAAAGTGAAGTCGACTATTAGGACTGTTTTTGTTAACATGTACTTTTAGGTTAGGAATATTGTGTTCTTTTTTTTTATAATAAATAGTTAAAAAAAAAAAAAAAATTTTGTTGAAATCAATATTTGCCTAGGTACTTATTGAAATGTTTCATCATCATCATCATCTCAGCCTGTCCATTGTCCACTGCTGAACATAGGTCTCTCCAAGTGATCTCCAGTGCGGCCGGTCCGTTGCCACCTGCATCCAACGTGACCCAGCGGTTCTTACCAGGTCGTCGGTCCATCTCGTAGGTGGCCGTCCCACACTGCGCTTGCCAGTACGTGGTCTCCACTCGAGGATCTTTCCGCCCCATCGGCCGTCCGATCTTCGCGCTATGTGGCCTGCCCACTGCCACTTCAGCGTGCTAATCCTACGGGCTATGTCAGTAACTTTGGTTCTTCTACGGATCTCCTCATTTCTGATTCGGTCCCGTAGAGAAATACTAAGCATAGCCCTCTCCATAGCTCGCTGCGCGACACTGAGCTTCCTAAAAAGATCCCTTGTGAAGCACCACGTCTCGGAACCGTAAGTCATCACTGGTAACACACATTGGTTGTATACCTTTGTCTTAAGGCACTGAGGGATTGAAATGTTTACGATTTATGATTTATCATTTCAGCTCATGTTTCCTAAAAAACTGAAAAAGCTCACACAACTAAGGGCTTAATTACGACCCGAATAAAAAAAAATACATCCAAACTCCTGATCATTCTAACGGAGCAATCCTACAAGCAGCGTTGCTATTCAAATCTAAAAGGCGCTAAATTATTTTCTGAGCAGACGACTTCATCAATGCAGTGGCAGACCGATGGCAATCTTACCCGAGCTCCAAACGGAATCCTACAAAGGCTCCATAATACGATTTACAAGGCTCTTTGATCGCAATGTTGCTGCGGAAATTCTTCAAAGAGAAGAATTAAAAAGCTGAAGTGGCAGCACTCAGCGCTTTTACAGAACTTTTATAGAAAAGTGTTAAAATTTTCAAAGTTCGTTATAAAAGCTTATTTCCTTTAACATATTGATTCTTTTTAAAAAACTTTTATCATTTAGACCAGTCTTTCTCAAAGTGGGCGATAACGCCCCCTGGGGGGCGTTTGAAACCTAGAGGGGGGCGTTAAGGGGCCCAGGAAAAAATGGGGGGCGTTGATGTGAGTTAGGGGGGCGCTGTAAAATTTGTAATTTCATTTACTTAATTTACCCATTACCGTCCAATGTCAAATAGTATAGTAAGCCTAAACAGCTCACTTATTGTAAACATTGCTTACTATTTTATTTTTATATAATAATAGGTTGGGGAAAAAGTATCTTCGCATTTTTTAAGAAAATTCACAACACTTTTTAATATAGTTTATTCGCATTTAACTAAAGTATGTCGGTACCATTTTGTTCGTACACAAACACAACAACTTTTGGCCATCTTGTAGGTAGGGACATGATCCCATTGCTATAGAAAATTTGGGGCTTCTGATCAAAATACCGCGACAATTGGTTTTGGCAGTCCTCTCGTGATGTTAACCTGACACTGCCTAAAGAATTCTGAAGAGACCGAAACAGGTAGAAATCTGAAGGTGCAAGGTCAGGACTATACGGCGGATGCATTAACACCTCCCAGCCAAGCTCTCTTAATTTTTCCTGAGTGGCTAAAGATGTGTGAGGTCTAGCGTTATCGTGATGAAAAACCACACCCCTTCTGTTGATTAATTCCGGCCGCTTTCTCTCAACTTCTTGCTTTAATCTCATCAGTTGTTCGCAGTAGAGTTTAGAATCGATGGTCCTGCCTGGTGGTAACAGCTCATAATGTATAATGCCCTTCCAACCCCACCACACACACAGCATCACCTTGTTGCGAGTTAAACCGGGTTTTGCCAGAGTCTGTGAAGCCTGACCGGCCTTTGACCACAACCTTTCTCGTACGTTCTTGTCGTACGTGATCCACTTTTCACCACCAGTTATCAGCTTCTTCAAAAATGGTTCGGTTTCATTACGTCGTAATAAAGAATCACAAATGAGTACACGGTTCATTAGGTTTCTTTCAGTGAGCTTTTTTGTGTACCCAGTTTTTTCAAATGCGCCATAACTATTTTGTGGTCAATTCCCAGTTCTTCAGTTACGTCGTAACTACTGATATGCCGATCTTGCCCCACTTTTTCAAAAATGGCATCGATTTTATCCATAATAGGGCGGCCAGAGCCACGTGCATTTTTGACATCAAAATTTTCGGATTGAAAACGCTTAAACCAAATTTGTGCTACTCTCACAGACACTGCACTAGGTCCATAAACATCGCAATATTTTTTCACGGCTGGCGTTGCTTTTTTACCTTTTTTGTAGTAAAATTTTAAAATGTATCGAATATATTCATTAGATTCACTCATCTTGACAGTACGAAAAATAAATAAAATCACAAATTTTCCTAATTTTAATTTGGAATTATCTTCTTTCGAACTTAAACTTTTAATGATACCAAAACCAGCCAGATACAAATAGTATAGCCAAGGAGATTTTATTACAAGTTCATACATTTTTAAACTATTGCATAGCTTTTATCGCGGGCCTTGAGCGCGGTGACCGAATCATGAAATTCCGTAACGAAAAAAACCTAACATCCCTCACTCCGCCTACCATGTAGCTCGCGTTCAACACATTCACACGTTGCGCTTGTGTAGTGTTTGTGAATAAGCGCGTGGCGTGACGTCACACTGCATGCGCATCATGAAAAGTCTGCCCATCTCTCTCTCGCACGGTTTAGCTTATGAGTATGAAGGGGACAGTTAAGGTTTTGCCTTTATTGAGGTTTAATATAGCGTGGTCTTGTTTTATTATTGTTTTAATATTAAATTATCATTGTCTAATTATAATGTCATAAGTTGATAAAAAATGCTATGCAATAGCTTTACCACCGCAGTTCCCGAGTGCCACATGTTTTTTTTTCTTGTGTCAAGAGGAAATCGCCGGACTTCCGCCCTTCACTAGGGGATGGAGGGCGGGGCATGTCGGAGTCGAAACGACTAAAACCTCTTGTCGCTCAACAACCAGCATCCAAACCTCGCATGAGACAGAGCTCATGAAAAGGCAAAGGGGGGAAAGTGAAGCGCTTAGTGCGGAGCACATCTCTCCCATCACCCTCCCCCTCGGGACGCCGGTCTGGTGGTCGTCGGCGCCACGACCACCAGCCCTCTCGGTCAGCAGGCTGTCTGAAGCCCGCCTAGATGGCGCCGGTTAGAATGGTCTATCCTACGGAATACCCCGCTGGGTCAGAACCAGCGTGAGTTGAGGATAGCCGGCCTTCCATCACCCGGATGCTCATGCGTAAAACGTGAGCAGATCAGCTTGCACGTCGTCTTCTTAGGCGCCCTTCGCCGGTCCCCAGGCCGACATGTGAGGTAGATCCGAAACACTTAGAGGGCCAGGGCTTGGGCGAGATTCGCCTCCCTGGACCCCGCTCGATGGCGGCGGGCCTGTGCATCTCTCACGATCCCCGCCACCTCCTTTAGCGAGATGGTGCACTCGCAGAAGTCGAGCTTCGCCTTTCACGACTCGTCGTCACCGAGCATCGATGCCAGAACACTCGGCAACGACAAGTCGTTTCCTATTTTTGCGACGAGGACACGCCGCCGCCCCTCCCATGCGGGGCAGGCGACGAGCGTATGCTCTGCCGTGTCCAAGTCGCAACCACAATGGTGGCACTCAGCCGTCGGCTCGACTCTGATCCGGTGCAGGAACTCACCGAAGCAACCATGCCCAGTGAGTACCTGCGTGAGCCGGAAAGTGAAGCGTCCTCTGTCACGATTCACCCAATTCACAAGAACCGGGCGAATCGCCTCGACGGTCCTACGACCAGCCGAAGGATCGACCAGCTGCCTGGACCATGACTCCAGCACGGACCGCCGAGATTGGGCCCTCCGCGCTCTGACCACACTGGGGCTGGGACGCGCCACGCCCCAGGCACGAAGGTTAGCCCGCCACTGATAGTCAGCGGCGAGCGCCTCCGCCTCCAGGACCCAAGGCGGCGTCCCAGCCAGTACACACGCCGCCTCGAAAGAGATGGTGCGATAACCACGGATGATCCTGACCGCGATGGTGCGTTGCGGCCGTTGCAGCAACTTCGCTACCCCCACGGTCAGTGACTGGCCCCACGCGGGCGCCTCGTATAAGGCGCGTCACCTGGTCAGGCCCCCCGATGTTGGGAAGAAGCCGGCTTAACACGCCGGCCACCCCCAACAAACGAGGGACCAGGTTCTGAAAGTGAACACGGAAGGTCCAACGACTGTCCAGAATCAGGCCGAGGTACTTCAACTGCACCCCGACCCGATACGGACGCCTCCAACCACGATATGGGCATCGACAGGTGGCACTCTCTGCGGCCTGTGGAACCACATGGCCTCGGTTTTACTGAGTGTCACGTCGAGGCCTAATCTCTTGATTTTGCCGATGACATGCGCCACCCCAGCGGTGACAAGACGAGCAAACTCAGCAAAACTCCCCCCGGGACATAACCAGCGTGTCGTCTGCGTAACAGATTACGCTTAGGCCTGGGAGGAGGGCACCTCTCAGTACCCAGTCATACCCGATATTCTACAAAAGGGGGCCGAGCACCGACCCCTGTGGAACACCGCGCACGACCGGGAACCTGTGCACGATCCCACCATGCTCAGCACACGTGACCGATCTGTCCTCCAAGTAGGAAGCCACCAGTCGGCGAAGATAGGGGGGCACTCCGTGTCTTACCAGGGGCATTTTTTAAATAAAAGAACACTTATTGCGGCATAACTATAATAGTTAGACATATGCTGTCGCGACACTTTTTGTAAATAATAATGTTTTTTACAAAGTCGTAGTACATTATTTTATTCTATCATCAATAGTTTTCGTAGGGCACGCGACGTAAATAATATTTTAGGTAAAAAAAAATTACACCTTGGGTTATTGGAGTTTTAGTAAGGATACCTAATTTTTTTCAAAAAAGAATATAGCCTATGTCACTCGGGAATAGTGAAGCTTCCAAATAGTGAAAGAATTTTTCAAATCGGTTTAGTAGTTTCGGAGCCTATTGAATACAAACAAACAAATCTTTCCTCTTTATAATATTAGTATAGATATAAATTTTTACAAATAATAAAAACGCTGACTTAGGCGGCGGTTTTTATTTGAACCAGTTCTAAATTTTAAACTAAAATTCTATGAAAAATTACCCATATTTATCTATAATACGAAATGATATTAATTTATTTTTCGTAGTTTCCTTCCTTCTTGCGTCGATAATCCTCAGTGCTGAGGGTCGTGGCCTCCTCTAATAACTTTCTCCTACATCATCTTGCGCCATTCCTGCCTGTCCTCGGCTGTGTGGATAGCAACGTGGACTGAGGTATTGAGAGTGCGGAGGTGCATTGGAATCTTGAGCTCGGTAAGAATGGATTCGTTGGTTCTGTGTTCTGTCCAACGAATCCCGAGCATTTTCCTCCAGCACCACATCTCAAACGCGTCGATGCGTTGGCGGTCGGCTTTCTTGAGGGTCCAAGTCTCTGCGCCGTAGAGAAAAATGCCACCCAAACACGGTCCGTTTGGGACATAGCTCTCTTTGCCATACTGATTCGCCTTCTGAGGTCCTTTTCGGAGGATCCATTACTAGCTATGACGGAGCCCAGATAAATGAAATACTCTACGACTTCCAGGTTTAGCTTATTCGTAGTTTAATAAGTTATTATTGTTAGTAGTATTATTTACTAGTCGAAATAGAAATTTTTAATTATCTTATGATGAGAATCTTATATTAATCAGAAAGATATTCAACAAAAATAGTTTCGTTCTAATAAATTAGCATAGTAATAGTACAGTGAACTAGCAATTTATTTTGGTAATTCTGAATTTTAACAAACATGTTGATGAGAAGAATTCATTTTTACTTTGCAAATTTGTAAATACACGCTCTGTAGCAATGTACGGACATATAATAATATGAAGAAACAATAATAGCATCTACAAATATATATGTATTACGTGGTACTACATTTACTAAAATAAATACAACATTTATTAATTAAATTAATGAAATTGTGGTTTTAAAGTTTTAGGGGTGTATAAAAAATGGGGGGCGCTGAAAAATAATTGATTTTCAAAGGGGGCGGTAAAAGAAATAAGTTTGAGAATCACTGATTTAGACTTTAGCTTTTGAAACTATCCAACTTGTGTATGACATTAATGAATAGGTAATGAATAACTGCTAATAGGTAGAAACTGTCCCACATCAAATTTTAGATTAAAATAATACTAATTCACATTTTCATAAAATGATTGCGGGTAGTTTTGACACGTTTTGTTCGAAGATAATAACACGCTCATATCAAAATCAGATAAAATTACCACCAAGAGCCGTAGTCATCAAAACCGCTTCTTATAAATTTCGTACCAGTTCAGAGTTATAAGCGAAAAACGACTTAAACCTCAAACAAATAAAGCCTAAGTTTGTGTGAGAATCAAACGTACCAGATAACTTGTAAACCACCTAAACTTGTCGAACTAAACCTCTTGTCTTACCTCAAAATGGCTGAAGTTTCGCTCGATTCCCAAAGGACGTAACCACTAAATATATCAGGTTTGATTTTCGACTTTAACACTCGTGACTTAAGTTCTGCTCAGTCTATGTATTCAGGATGATTCTAAATAATAGAGTTAGTCGGTAAGTGGGTGTTTTTGAGAAGCTTTTGGGACCTGTTGAAGCGTTGAAGGAATTTTTTTTTTCATTATTAAACAAACGACGTTAGCTTTTGAGTAATTGATGCTTTATTGAAACCACCTAATTATAAAGGGTGTTTATTTAAGTGACGATCAATTTCGAAGGGGTAAGATAATCCTTTGGGTGAATTAACGCAATATCAACTCAAGATAATTTTATGATGACAGCTAATTTTCCTTTACAAAATAGCTCTGAATTTAAAAATAAGTGAATATTTATAATCTAGGCCAGACTAGGGTCCTTTATATGTTAAAACTACGATGAAGGGCGGAATTAAGTTGTGGCGTACATGTCAGGGTTGAGTTGGTAAAGATTGGTTTGCACCGTAGGCCCCAAGACTTATCTAGTATCAGCTGCTGACAAAAGAGAGCCTCTCATCAACAGACTCAAGGGGTACGCTAAAAATGTTATCTTCGTGATCTTTCTGCGTATTGTCATTTAAGGCAGTGATGTCTTTCTCTCTGTCAGTATCTTATCTTCCGTTAGAGATTATTACTGGCAGCCGTTGTAACTATACTGAGATTTTAGAACTTATATCTCAAGGTGGGTGGCGCATTTACGTTGTAGATGTCCATGGGCTCCAGTAACCACTTAACACCAGGTGGGCTGTGAGCTCGTCCAGCCATCTAAGCAATAAAATAAAAAAGATGAATTTAAATTTACCACAATGAAAGCTATCCATGGATTGAGTACTTACATCTCTTTTTTTATTTCATCCTCATGTTTTACTAGTTTATGAAGAGTTTTAAGCTAATAGTTGAAAAATAAGCCCGAAATTAGTTAAAATATTCTTTCTATGAGTTAGTGGCTCATAAAGTTATCTCCGGTAAACAAGGACCAAATGTTGCGTTACCTAGCCGGGTCTATTTTCATAAATGGTCACATTTCCTAGAATCCCGCCTGACTGACGACTCGCCAGAAAAACCCTATTAAGTATCTTCCATTAATCTAAGTCTAATTTGACATTTACCTTCTCCACCATTTTGGTATCCTTGTTTTTTTTTGTGTCTTAATCCGCGTCGACAATTTAGGGCACACTTTTCATTATATTATTATGCATTCTTACATTACTTTGTAACCATTGCTACGTTATAGAAATAAATCTATAGCCCAGCAAATGGGTTTAATTTTAATTACCATTTTTTCAACTTTATGACTATGATTGTCATCATTGGACTCGAAAGCAAAAAAAAGGCCTACAAATTGTTGCTACAGAAATAGCATGTGAAGTACAAATGACAAGTGTGAGTGAGCTGATTCGAGTTGGTACCGCCCTTCCTACTCAAAGCAGCTGCTCTTGAGTTGTTAGGTCTCCTTTGGAGGCGCTCGGGCAGCTGTTAGCAAATCCCCCCCTTCTTGACTGAGCCTTTGCTCGCCCACCTGCTCTGCTGAAGCTGAAAAGGCCTCCTGGCAAACAATAATCCCGCAATCACAAAAAAAAAACATATAAGAGTAAAGATAATTATCCTGGAGAAGGCTGGTAACGTTATGGAGCCTTTGTGAAAGAGGCTGCGTGACATAGTTTACCATTTCCAGCTTAAAATTTCAAAGTATTAGTTTAACTGGAATAACAGCTATCGTTAAGGACGGATTGGGTATTTTATTTGCGATATTAATGGGCAAGACGGAGCTGCTAACTCTGTTTCAGATCACAAATCGCCCGCCGTGCTCCTAAAAATATGATAGGAACTTGAGTAACATGATTATAAACAGGAAAAAAGAGAAACTAGCCCGGGACCATAACTTCTGATAATTATATCTAATTTATGGTGCAACTATTTAATAGCAACGAACAATAAAGGTTAAATCTTCTGTAATAGCAAAACCTTCAGATTTAACATAAAACAATCTTGCTAAACTCCAGTGACATAATATCAGACAAATATATAATAATACGACAGGTGAAGGACTTGTGAAAGACGATACAACATTAAATCGTTCGTTTTCAACTCAAGATCGAATTAATCGACAACTTGTCACAGCGCTCCAGCGAGCCTATTGGCGTGGACACCTTAACGACCGACCCTGCCAATGATTCGCCAAAACGTACCAAATTACCCAGACAGGGTCTGACGAAAAATACCGTGAATACGCACATTTTTCCTTGAAAATTGCGAGCCGGCTACGGGAAAAACATGCGTAAATAACCCTGCGACCCTTGCCGGAGTGACAGTTTACGGCTGGCTGGATGCGACTGAAGATTTTAGCCTCGAGAACGCAATTAGAATTTAGGATTAATCTGTACAATTTGAGCGTCTCTTGTTACTGGTTTAATTTATTTAAGAGCTAATTATGTTCTATTTCAGACATTAAACAATTACAAGACAACTTCGAAAGTCCACAATATATTCTAACTTTTCTGAAAGATTCCTAAAAATTCAACACTATTCCTGAAATGGTTTTATAAGCCGCAACACTAGTATTGGAAATGTAGTTAAGTAAATCTGGTTTCTGCGCCTTATAATTGCGTTTAATTCATTCTAGAACTGGTTTTCAGAATTGAACATCTTTCTTTTCAGCAAAGCAACAAAAACCGAACTAGGAAAATGACGAATTAGATGAAGAAGTAATGATAATGAAATCTGTCACAAAACAGAAAGAAAAACTAATACAGTCCCTTAGTTTATACATTTTCCTGACAAAAAGACAAATACCTGGTCGAAATGAAACTTGGACTTTACACCCGTACATTTCACAATAAAGTTCGCGCCTAAAAGCAGAGATTACAGCCCAACAAAGCCCCACACATTACAGAAAGAAAAAAGGCTCGCATTCCACGCGACCATCAAGAAAAACAACGTTATAATTCACACAAACAAACACATTTTCATTACGGGAAATGGTAGAGTAATTTATATGTATTTGAGGGGAAAATGTATGTAAGATGTGTGATTGTCTCGTCCAATGCATTAGTGTTGTGTTACAAAGATTTTTATACGTGTCGGTAATGAATTGTGATAAATTATGCTTTTATTTTTTATTTTTGTTTACGAGTATCGTGAGTGCGGTGCCTATCTATGTACGTATGGCTCTGTCTTTGTATCTACTACAGAGTGAGTGAGAATAGCGTCAGAGGTTTGGTAAAGTTTCATTAATAGTTAACTTGTTTCGAGTTTCATATTGTTGTTGATATGGATAAAATTCGAAACATTTGAACTTTATCGAAATAAAGTGGGCGTTGAATAAGTAAGTCTCGATATTCGAGTCACAGTCTCGAATATCTTTAATTCAAATTTAGCATGTTATCTACTTATATACTAACATTATTGAGAGGAAAGATTTGTTCGTTTGTTTGTACTGAATAGGCTCCGAAACTACTGAACCGATTTGAAAAATTATTTCACTGTTTGGAAGCTACACTATTTCCGAGTGAAATAGGCTATAATCTCTGTTGAAAAAATTAGGAATCCTTACTAAAACTCCAATAATGTAACCCAAGGTGTAAAAAAATTACCTAAAATATTCTTTACATCGCGTGCCCTGCGAAAACTATTGATGATAGAATAAAATAATGTACTACGACTTTGTAAAACACATTATTATTTACAAAAAGTGTCGCGACAGCATATGCCAAACTATTATAGTTATGCCACTAGTGTTCTTTTATTTAAAAAAAATAAAACAACGTCAAATATCATTGAAATTTTTGTTAAAGACCCGAGCGGAGCCGGAGCGGGCCGCTAGTTCTAATATAAATATATATGTGCGATCATTTTTAGCGCGAGATTCGTTGTTATTGGTGTCTGTTCTTTCATTCAGATTATATTCAGGTCAGTATTGTGTTGCCAATTTAGGTTCCAACTAATAGAGTCCGCTGCGAATAAATACCGTTACGCCTCTAGGGATTGAATTCGAGTATACATATAAACTCAGTAAGCTCAATCAAACTTTCGAGCACCTTGAAATCGTGCTCTACCAACGCCATAGCTCCTCATAACGAAGTCTGCATAAAAAACCCATAACGAGTATTGCGACTCGTTTCGGATTCATGAATGTTCACAGCCAACTTCGTTACTTGGCAAACATAATGTTTTTTACTGCCAGCACTTTGCACGCGGCAGCAACAGGTGACACCCCATTAAATTAAGGGTGGCTGTCCGAGATTGTAACTGTTTTTTCAACCCTATATTTAACACCGCTTTGGTCTACTGGGTAGTGGATATTGCTGGTTCGATTCTCGATCAGAAGGCCTTTGATAAAGACATTTTACATTCAGGAATTGGATGTAGCAATATGTCTTCCCAAGCATGTGTTCACATCCACATCATAGGAAGAAGCTTTTGGAGCTATGTATATAGGAACGGAACGGAGCAATATGGATGAATGACGGATATGGAGCATGACTGAGTGAGAGAGATAGATGTCGTGTTAGGAAGTAAGAAAGATGGCGAATGAATGCGGAACACCTATATAGTTTTATTTCTTATGCAACAGGAGAGTAGTTGCCGGACGCGATGACGGACAGACACGGTGTAACCCAGAAGGCGAAAGATATTTGAGTTACATTATTAAGACGAAATAAAGAATCAAGTTTTTGCGAAGTGATCAACCGTTTCACTGGCCCACCCTGAATATAAAACCCCACATGTATGTATGTCGTAAGTTGTAAGCTTACGTTTAAGTTTTTGATTATTAAAGTCATTCATAAACCTATAAGAAGTCCCGAGAAATCAAAAGATGTTTTACACTAAATTAAAAGTCAAGGTACAAAGGTTTAGTAGTCAATAGCCTCTGGCAAAGTTCGAGTCCATATCGACCGTTGGTTATTTATCGTCGTGTGGATCAGTCAGACTGTTTCTAGTAAATCAATCAAGTTTCAAACATGATTTCATTTAATTTGAAAACGTCGAAATCAAACTTTTTTCATAAAAACCACAGTAAAGTTAATAGAAGTTTTTTGTTGGATTCTTATCTCGGACGCGCCTTATCGTTACGTCTTGAAAATAAGATAATTTGAACCTTATCAAAACGCGTTAAAGCTGAAACGAGGCCAATTTTTCTAAGGCTTGATTAAAACACGGAAGTGGATGCTACGGTTTTTTAAACAACTTTTTAAATTTTATCTCAGTGTAGATTAAAAACAGTCTGGATTTAGGTAGGGGTCTAATTTGTTTAGATTTTACGACTCTTACCTGCTGTTTAGTTAAACAATAAACAAAAGATCTCATGAAAATTTAAATGTACATAATTAATTTTATAACTTTTCTAATAGCAATATATCTCATAAATCAATACCTTTATTTTATCACATCATTACGGAATCTCTTTAATACCAAATAAAATAAAAATATTTTCACGGTAAGATGCCTGGCCCAGGAAATACTTAATGAACTTGGGTCGTGAGCTGCTCTGGACATCCAATCTACACCAATAAAAGTAACCTGTTAGGTGATGTTTTTATTAGATGGGTGGACGAGCTCTAGCCTCATCTGGTTATTCAGTCAGGACAGGTGGACCGACACGCGAAAGGACTAATATTGACCTGCTAAATCCACTGGACCATCCATTGCAGCGAATCTGAGGACATGCCAGCGTCTAGCAGTGGACATCTGTGGGCTGATGATGATGATACTTGAAGGCTTTAAGTTTTTGCCTCAAGGAATATTCCGTAATGTTTACGAGGCAACATTTCCCAGGTCACCGATATACAAAAAGCTCCTCATTCGAATCCAATCACAAAACTCATTCGCAACATTCAATAATGACAGAAACTCTCATAAAAAATATACATTTGACTGAACATTCACTGAAAGAGAACTTTTGACATTTAATGTTTCCTTCAGATCTTATTTCCTGAAAAAAAAAAGCTCATTACCCGTCAAAAATGACAGGCAGTAATGAAAAGTTGTGAACCTTTTTTATTTACATTTCATCGGACGTCAAGTAAATACACGTTCCGTCTTAACTGACGTTTGATGAATCAAAGTTGTTAAGCTGAATGAGGAAATATATATTACGCTTGGTGGAGAAAACAAGATTGGTGTCAAAACGTTTTTCTATTAACGGTTTTTTGGATGAGTAAACGAGCTGACACCCAACTGATGCTAGGCAGTTCATTTAGATATTATAACGTGAATGTTACCTCGAAAATAAATAAGTTCGAGGTTAAATAGCTATCATCTCTCATCAAAGTTAACAGGATATTAGGATACATTGAAACAACCCCATCTCTTCTTGTGGATGTAGTACAAGGCGTCTAAAGGGTTCACCCGACAACGGGCAGTGTCGTTCTCCAATATCAGTATACTGCGAACACTAACCAGCAATTACTATGATCCGACAAATGACCGACGCAAGACCGCCTGTTTTTAATGACAGTCCATGTATTATAAAGTACAAATGTGTCTTCGACCTCATGTCTGTAGGCGGTATACACTTGGTGATGTCTATGGGCTCTGGTCACCAGTTAACGTCAAGTAGGTCGTAAGCACAATCGTCCATCTACAAAAAAATCTGATAGAAAGACACGTTGATTGGGGAATGACAACAATTACTTAAAGAGACCGGGATCTCATACCATTATCTTTTGATTAACAATGATGCTGATGTTGTGTAATTATTTTAAGCTGCGCACAGCATAATAATAATATGAATCAAGGGCAGAGTTACTGGTGGTAGGACCTCTTGTGAGCTTACTGGTGGTAGGACCTCTTGTGAATTTACTGGTGGCAGGACCTCTTGTGAGTCCGCGCGGGTAGGTACCACCACCCTGCCTATTTCTGCCGTGAAGCAGTAATACGTTTCGGTTTGAAGGGTGGGGCAGCCGTTGTAACTATACTGAGACCTTAGAACTTGTATCTCAATGTGGGTTGCGCATTTACGTAGCAGATGTCTATGGGCACCAGTAACCAATTAACACCAGGTGGGCTGTGAGCTCGTCCACCCATTTAAGAAAGAAAAAAAAAGTTCAAATGATTATGTTCGAATATTTGTTGTGCCTTAGAGCAAGCCTCTGGTACGAAAGGTAGCATCATCGTTATTACAATGGAAAAAAGCCTTTATTATCATATGCATAGTTTTCATTTGATATTAATTACATGATACCGTCCTGCCGCCGTTACCTGACGCACTCTGAAATAATCTCTTTAAAAATTCAGAGCCGACCCTGAGTTTTGATCCAGTATGTTCAAAGGTTGACTACCTCTGGATTAATCAAGCGAATATGAACTTTAAATTTTAACGTATAAAGTTAATACTCAAAAAGTTGCGTATTTATTTACTTCAGAAAAATGTATAGCCAACCGTCATAAAGTGGGACTGCTAATTAAAAAAAACGTGAGTTTTAACTTATTTAGGTCAGGATTTACTCAGGTTTTTATTAGCCGGTGAGGGAATGCCTAATTATCTTCCAGCGCTCAGGTATATATAATAGCTAATTAAAATTTCTCAACTTGTTACAAAGAAACCTAAAGAACAACATTTTAAAATTATACATTTACCAATACTCAGAATACTTTTTTCCTTAATTTAACTGAAAAATGCTATACTTATTAATTAGTTAATCTAAGTTATACCTACATTTTGTTTTTGTTTTTTTTTTAACATTAGAGGTTAAAGTATGAAATTACCAATAAGACAAATATTAATACATTCAATAATACCCAACAACTTTACAACACCATCAGCTAGAACTATCACAGTAAACCACCTGAAGTAGGTCACGTTGCTTATAAAAAATAACTTAACAGTTTTAATGTTGCAACTTTCAACAGAAAAAACCGGAGCAATTTTATGTAAGCCGCATTAAAAAACCCACTTGTCCGGTAATGGGAAACGGTGAACCGGATATCTTTGAAACGGTACTACAGGTTCTCCCGGTTCGTGCAGTATCCGTGTTCTTTCGTTATTTCCGTTCAAAATAAAATACATTTATACTATCACCGACTTTGTGAGACTGTCTGTCTATATTTGGTCATTAGAAATGCAGTTATCTACCGCTGTTACATTACACCATAAGCGTTGCCCAGGTCCATGCGTCAAACCAAATACATAAAAATATAACCTCTCGTGGGCATCATCCATGTAATTTCTAACTACTTTAACGAAATTTCATCGAGGTATACCAAAAACCGCGACACAAATTCAAACAAATATTTTAAGGAACATAGAATTACTCACCTAATTTATAACTTTCGAATCTACGACAAGATCTGAGCACCCAGACTTACCTGAAACAAAAAGTTATAAAATTTATTTCCATTCAATATCACAATCATAGTTCTAGAATATAAAGTTTAGATCAGATTAATAAGTTCAAAAAATGAGCTACTTCATAAGTGTTTAGACAAACAGCCTGCGGATAATAACATGTACTTTTAGGTTAGGAATATTGTGTTCTTTTTTTTATATTTAAAATACATGTCTAATAGTTATGTGTAACAACCAGCTTAGATATGTGAGTGCGTCAGAACATTCTTTTCCCGACTAAATGGGCAGATGAACTCACAGCTCATTCGCTTACTTGGTTAGGTTACCGGAGCGTAGCAAATCGAAGATGAATAGCTAAGTAATAGTAAGAGATAAGCTCGAAGGTACTCCTTAAGACTAGTTGCTCCTACTAGTCTTTTGAAGATCATTCGATAAACTGTCTAAAGATTAATATTATCTTACATGTCCTCGTCAATCCAAGCAGTCAAGAAAAAGTGGTACCTAGAATATTTCTTTATTGCTTAGATGGGCGGAGGATCTTACAGCCCACCTGGTGTTAAGTGGTTACTGGAGCCTGTAGACATTTACAACGTAAATACCACAACCCACCTTGAGATTCTAAGGTCTCAAGTATAGTTACAACGGCTGCCCCGCCCTTCAACGCATTACTGCTTCACGGCAGAATAGGCAGGGTGGTGGTATCTACCCGCGCGGACTCACAAGAGGTCCGGTAAAACAAATCCATATACATTTCAACACTCTAAATAAAGACACCTCGAATGTCATGTTGGAGAAGCCTATATAACGTCACAGCACTGAGTCAAAGGGTTAAAATAAACCAATTTGGCTTATACAGCTGATACATAAATAACAAAGCTGCGAATGAGCCGGCTTAAGCTCGGTTTGTTGGCATTACAATCTGATCGTCGGGCGCGCGCCGCGACGAACGATTCTACTATCATTATCACCCGGTTTTAAAATTAACCAGGTATTAACAACCATCGGATTTAGTAAAATATCGCTATATACTTGGTTTCGTTCTAATTTCTTCAATTTCTTATTTGGTACTATTTTTTTAAGTGATTTTATGACGTGATAACGAAGACCTTTAGGTCATGTCTTATTTTAATTTATATTCTTATTTTATGAAAAATGATAAAATGGAGTGAAATGAAATGAAGATAATTTGAGATATTAATCAACTGGGATGAATTTAAATGTAGTGAGATGAGATGATATGGGATGAAATATAATCTCAGTAAAATGGTGGTCATTTACTGAGATTTTTTCAGTAGACTTTTTGGAGGATCCAGAGAAGTTACGTCCAGCGGCCTTGTTTTATTTTCTCACATTTGTGCACTTTCACAGATATTAAACAGTTAACAAACCACCGTTATACATTTAAACCTGACATATAGACCTAACACTAAATAGACAAAATAAAACAAATCACATAACTTCACTCCTCGTGTTCCCGCCAAAAAGTCTTATTTGGTACTATTATTTACCGAATCCATAAATGTTAAACCATATCGCCGGATATTGCCGACCACTACAACTTTTTCTCTAAAAAATCTGTGTATGCTTCATAATGCTTATTATTTAATTAATAAGCATTATTTATTATCAGCCCGCACTTAAACGAACCTTTAGGAAAAAGACAAGAGGGAAGTTGAGTAAAGAGCGAGATAGCTATATTTTACAGTGACAGAATCTGTAAACGCATTTAGGAATCGGTTTGATATCTCACAGAATCAATTGCCGGAGAGCATAATAAATTTACATTTAATTTTTCATATCGGAACAGCTATAATTGAAACTGTGATTTATTGTACATTGGAAACAAACAAAGCTTCAAATGCAGAGTGGCGCGATCGATAACCGGCTAAATATATTCGTCCAGGTCGTCTACCTGCAACACTCATTTGGAACCGAACCTTCTGGTATCATAACCGATTTACTGTGATCGAAATATTTCATGGTATTCCAAGAGTTTTGTTTTATCGCTTCCTTAGTTCAGTTGTAATTGAGCCTGATTATTACCACGTGGGCTAGTTTGGTTCCGGTCACAGAACTGTGAACAATAATATTTTTAGTATTTAGAGTCAAAATTAAAATAACCGCATAAACAGTTCAAAGTTCAAAGTTTAGATATTTATTTGAAATAACACAGCTCAACACTCAGCTGTAACCATCCCACACACACAACCGGTTACCAAAATCCGGTTCGCATTACTAACACAATACCCGGTTTCGCTCGACTACCGACATTTAACCCTAAAACCGCTGACATAATCCGTAAAACGGTCCCCAAAATCAACAATACACCCCCATACCGCACCGCAGAACTATTTTTGCTACAAACACCACTTAAGCCGGCCTTTCATGTACGTACAGCGTTAAATACTCTTAGCCCTGCAAAAAGGGCTGACGGACCGCCGCCCGTAATTAACTAGCAATTGGTTCATTACACCGTCGACCCTTTTAGGGCCTGGGTTATTATGTGACGACCGCCGGTTGTCATTGTTGGTCGCAGTTATGGTCGGCAGGCTTACCTACGCCGCTCTGAGGTTTATTGAATTTCTCTTGCTATATAATCGTTCGTCGCGAGACCGCGAAAGGTTTTCTTTGCGAGCGAATCGTGGATTTGTACAAAACGTTGCTCGGCTGGACTTAGATCTGTGTATTAGCTATGTAAAAGTCCGTACAGATTGGTAGGGAATTGGTAGGGATTGGGTAATCACTGCTATTTTTGCCACCATGAAATCATGCTATTGGTGGTAGGACCTCTTGTGAGTCCGCACGGGTAGGTACCACCGCCCCGACTATTTCTTCCGTGAAGCAGTAATGCGTATCGGTTTGAAGGGCGGGGCAGCCGTTGTAACTATACTTGAGACCTTAGAACTTATATCTCAAGGTGGGTGGCGCATTTACGTTGTAGATGTCTTTGGGCTCCAGTAACCACTTAACATCGGTGGGCTGTGAGCTCGTCCACCCATCTAAACAATAAATAAAAAATGTATCCCGCTTTAAATATAAAATGACTCTTCTAATTGGATTTAAATTCCACTTCACGTCTCAAAGAGGACTACGCTGTTCTGATATCACCATCAGTCTGCTTACCAACGCGAATTTAAAACACATTTGAACTAACAACATCCAACAGCCGCATTGAAGTTAATAATTAATTATAAGTGGAGCGGGGAGAGAATTAAAATGAATTAAAATGCAGCTACCGACTGTATGAATAAAATCAGTGAACGTTTGGTATAATGCGGCCAATTTGTATGCACGACGAGTCGCGACTACCCTCACTGTCCAATGGGAACATTCTACCGAGGGAGGACTTTAACTAACATTATCTAAATTTAATTTGTTCAGCTTGTTTCACGACACGTGCTTAGTAAGCAGCGAGCCAATCTCAAGCACCCGGGACCACGTTTTTGGTTTCCTACACGCAGAGACCACCCATACACCATTAATATCCTATCATATATAATATTAGATAGCTATTGCCAGCGACTTCGTCCGCGCGGAATAGTTACTATGGCATAACGCAAAATTTTACCCGCCTCTTCATTTACGTAGAAAGTGATAATATTTTTGAATTATAGAACGTTAAATCTTTTAAAGGGGAACAATTAACTCATACATTACTTTAGCGAAACTTTAGCCGATTCCGCAGCGCACGCAGTGGAAGCTCTCAAAAAGGATTAAAGCTCCAATTTTGAAACATTCTTTATTGATGCTCCGTTTACATTGGTCTTAGCCTTCCTCGATAAATGGGCTATCTAACACTGAAAGAATTTTTCAAATCGGACCAGTAGTTCCTGAGATTAGCGCGTTCAAACAAACAAACTCTTCAGCTTTATAATATTAGTATAGATTGAGATTCGCTAACAATTCTAAAAAAAATTTACGTACTAAAAATAATTCCGTACGAAAGATAGAGTTAATATTATCATGTAACTTTAATACCTCCTAAGCAATAATTAGATGAGCAAAACAAATTATTTTCGAGTATACTAATAATAGAATTGGTATTTCAAAGAAAACAGTAGGTAGTGATTCACCGAAGATCACGGTACGGAAAAATAGAATTCCAATATCCGGAGTAATGGTAAAAATTCACTTAGACTAGGAATCTTTAATGAAACTATTTGAATGCGAAATATCACCGTTTGAATCATTATTCGTTGTGGTCTCTCACACGCTTCGTGCCGGAATCGAAGTTTGCAATTGTTTGGCGAGCTAAACGAACGAAATGCGAAGTTTCATTGTATCATTCATAGTTTTTACAGGATTTAAATTCATTTTCAGTTTACACTTATTTTTTGTTTTGGAGATGCACAAACCAAAGTCAGGGGCTGTCTGAGCTCAGAGAAAACAAAAGTTTGCATCATAGTAATATAATACACTAGTCGTGCTCGCCCGCTTCGCTGGGCATTTAAAATTAACATTATTATTTATTGTCATTATTATCAGGGAGTCCAACACTCATATAAATATTAGCCTATCCATTAAATACATGTATTTTCTACATGGATACCAAGTTTCAAGTCAATCAGATGCTCGGTTCAGTAGTTATAACGGAACATCCGTAAAAACCATTGTAGATTTATATATTAGTATAGATTTACAATCGTTGTTATACTTTTAATCATTTTTAACATAAGCTTTATAAAAATTTGTAGTAAAACAATTACGCAACGCAAGTTCAAATCCGTCTTCTCCAACAGAAACAGTAAAAGCTGCTGATCAGAGGAATAGCCATTAATTAATGAGATTATCGGCAAACAGCTTGTCTTCAGCATCCTCGGATTTCTGAGACTTCTGCAATGGTAGTATATTCAACTTCATTTTTAGCTTACCCCTCCTACTAAATCTTCTTTGATAATTCAAAAGAAAAGCTCCCGTTGGCAATACTGAAAATCAAAAACCCTCGCGATAACGGAAAGTAAGAAATTAAGCAACGCTAAACAATAATTCGTTAAATCAAATAGAACTCTAATCAACAAGATAAAAATCTCTTTGATTACCCTTTTTTTTGCATTCGAAAAATAAGCTCATCAAACCGAAAGCTTCGCCTAGCTCGGTCCACGTCTCCGTTAGAACAAAGTAATAAAAGCTATTAAGCTCGGAACATAAATCATCATTATTAAGGCTGTCGTGATCATCCATCTAGACTGAAATAATATTTTTACAAAGAAACGATTCGAAATATGATTTATTTGAAAGCCTGTCATGAATAAATGGAGTCGGTCGGTCGGCTCGTGTATATCAATTAGAGACATTTTCAAGAATAATCTTCATTTTTCTGTCAATTACGTAACTTCGATATCCGTTTTTTTCTCTATACTTTTCTCAACGAACGGGCTCTTAATTAGTTCTTGGAATCTTGCTAGTTATAGGAGTAGATACGCACGAATGCGTGGCAGAGATATCCATCAGTGCTTACACCCTACCACCTGTAAATTTATGGACAGGGACTAAAACCAACAAAAAATTATAATTAATTAAATAATAATGAGTATACTGTAAGAAGTTCCGAGTGTGACCAAGTATAATTTCTGCCACAATATCGGGCACTTCTTAAGAAAATTGCGATCGATTTTTTACAAACATTTTTAATTCACAATCACTTATCTCTTCACTAATATGTACAATCGCAACAAAAATACACTTCAACAAAAACAAAATAATAGCAATAAAAAAAAAACCCTGATTCATTCACCGCTCCATTGCCGTGAGCATGAAAGAAAAGTTTATTCGAAAACAAATAAAATGCGAGTTACATTCTAAACGTAAAGGAATGAATGAAAACCGTATAAAATGATTCTGGATGCGCTCGTGAATAATGAGGGCTGCTGTTTGTGGTTAATTACGGAGCATGGTTAGCGGGGGCTCGCTTCAGACCACGCCCAGCCACGGGGAACGGGTCAGACATGACATTTACAATTTATATTTTAACTCTACTTTCGATTGATTTCCTTTCAGCACGACGCGATTCCGACCCTGAGGTAGATTCAGCTAAGCAGGACAGATGTTAGCAAACTCTTTCCAATAGAGACCCGTAAGCTCAGCCACGAAGATGAAGCCAGATTAGGTCACTGAGACTATTGGTAGATCGG
This sequence comes from Bombyx mori, assembly GCF_030269925.1. Lineage (NCBI taxonomy): Eukaryota > Metazoa > Arthropoda > Insecta > Lepidoptera > Bombycidae > Bombyx > Bombyx mori. Next base: position 13,625,117 of record NC_085113.1, read on the forward strand.
TAGGCAAAATGAAAATTGATTTATATCTCGTTATACGTGCTCTACCTAATATTAATGTACTATTGCCACCGTTAGACGAGTACGCGAGTAAGTTGAACGAATACTGAAAACTGAAAAATATAGATGATAGGTTGGCTTCAAAATCGTTAGTTAACTTGTTACTACCCACTTATCATCATCGTGACACGCTTATAGCAACTCCCTACTGTCGGTAATGCCCAGCAGCATTCTTCTGTCCAAATTTCTGTTTCCTTAGCAATCATGTTGCACACTGACCAAGTTCTTGTGATTTACATTTAGCATCAATAACATGTTACGCAGCTACACAAAAAAACTCGTAAGTTCAAACTACAGAAATGCTGTCGCACTAATTAACTACGTACTTCTAAGCTCAGTTACACATAAATTCCACTCGATTGTCATACGAACAATGACAAAATTAAATAGTCCATCACAAGGATTCCGTTTTTAATATACATATCTCCGAAAACCGTTAAAAACGTTATCTATACAGTTAATGAAAGTAAACTGATCCAAAGCTGGGTCAAGATCCCAGGGTATTGTACTTACTGAGATTTTGGGACAAAAAGTTGTGGAATATATACCGAGAGGATTAATTTATGTTACCCTGGGACCCTGGACCCAGCCAGAGATAATTTCAAGACACAGAGATATACCTATACATACATTTAATTTCGTAGACCATGCAATATTTGAGTCCAAGACTATATACTGTAAATAAATTTTGATTAAAACTGAGCGCTAAACAGCTGCAATACACAATTAGTACGAAGCTTGCTCCGCTAGAACTCGGCCGAGTTGTCGAGAATTCATAATTATTAAATTGTATATAACTCGGTTAGCTGCTGAATAATGACCTAGTTAGACTTGTCAATGGAATTGATTGAGCCTTGTTTTGTAAATACACTAAGCGTGTCTCGTGCTGTCACTGGTTCTATATGAATGTTGTTTAGTCTTTGCGGACGATCCAACTATTCAATCTTTGGACTCATTTACCAGTTCGCAGGTGACCAAGTGTTATTTATCAAAATTGGAAATCTAGATCTAGATAGAAATCTAAATTGGAAATCTAGTCTTAATTATAGTCTGATAATTCATAAAATATTTTAAGGTTTCTTTGGTACAGAGGATCTTGATGCCTGGCATCATGGCATGATGCCTTGAGACATTATCAATAAGATAGAAACATCCTATGCGTAAAATGAGCATGAAAAAGCTTTCGTGCAAACGTATTCCTCGCAAGCAACACGAGAACAATATGATTTAAAATACTTATAAAAAGTTTAACACAATGATGGGGTCGACGCGATATTTAACCAACATAGAGTTTTTGATAATACGAGTTACGAGACGTGGATGTCCTCGTTATGTATTTTGTTGTTCTCGTAGATGAAACAAATGGTGTTTAGGACTATGCGTGTAGTTCCCATTCTTCATCTTCAATTTTAAGCAACCCAACGTTGAATGTAGGTACATATTTTCCATATAGCCCTTAAGCTCGTGGTCTACGTCCTGCTAATTCTTGTCCACAGCTCTGACCAAATCCAGCCATCTCATTTAATGTCTGCCTACATTTCAATTCAAGTTCGAGGTAATAATTATATTTTTCTTCTGCTCCATGTATACGGCATAAGTGTCCTATCCACTGCCACTCTATCTGGTCTTAGGCCTGTATGAAATTTGTCCTTCCATCCTTCTATCGAAAGGATTTCGAGCTAT